>NW_027286741.1:4463812-5063812 GCF_022747635.1 Hetaerina americana | reverse complement strand
CGGTCAGTGTTCGTTTGGTGCTACGATTTACGATCGACACTTGCCGCGAGAGGGCCCTGTATCAGCAGAGTGACCCCTTCTTTCCCCCTCCACCCCCCGGAGCAGGAGGCGACCGCGAAGAGGAACACGGAGATGGCGGGAGGGGGGGGGGAGGTGCGTGTTGCCCCTTCTACGGACCATATGCCCTCTACGCGTCGCACCAATGCGCGCAGAGGGCATGGGAAGCATAGTGCACCCAAGCGCCCACAGAGTGCAGCCCATGCTGCCCCGCGAGGATTCTCGGGAAATGAGGTCGCAGCTAAGCAACAGTTGTCGAGCAACAAACACGCTTAATAGAAGAGTATGGCTACTTACTACAGACACCATGCCGGATATTTACTCGTATGCCAAGAGCAAAAGTTAGGGCTGAACGCGCAGGCGACGGGTGAAGCCTCACTGGGCAACATGTCACACAAGATTTGTTTTGGAGAGCCATCTTATAAAACATAGAAAGAATTCATAAAACTGCGTAAAATAATAAAAATAATTTTAAAAAATATTCTCACCAAAATCGACAGTTGGGTGAAGAAAAACCACATGATTTTGTGTACAGCCTTCATAGCCGTATGATTACCCTTCAGCTATAATATCTGGAACTCATAGCGTTCACATAAGAATTATTCATTAAACGCCATTAGTATAAAGCAGATTATCGAAAGAGAATATTATAAAAATGACTTGAAAGACAATGCTGAAATATTATTGATGAGAAAATTCGGATATTGAAAATTCTGCAGAAACTGCCCTACATGAATTAATCCCGCAGGCACCCGAGAACTCAAGCGAAGCAAATATGTTGCTAAACACGTCCCCCACTACTACAGAAATACATGGTTCTTTAAGAAAGTAATGTGCATGATTTTATTGTGACGCGACTATCCATGACAGCGCAGTTAAACTGGTGGGGAAATGTGGTGGGGGGTCTGCCCTTTCAACGCAACCGGTCGCCAGTCGCTCCGAGAAGTCTAAGCGGGAAAACGTGCCTCCGCGTGAAGTGTTTTTTGGCTTTTTAAAACGGCGCGATGGAGCGTTCACTTGAACAGCAATAGGCCCTCAAGTTTTGTGTTCAGCTTGGAAAGAATGCTACCGAAAAATTCCAAATGTCTCAAGAGGCCCTCAAGGATGGCTGCATTTCAAGGCCACGGTCCGGGATGTGGCACAAAACGTTCTAGAAAGGCCGGAAGGAGGTCGCCCAACCACGGCCAGAAGCGGTGAAAACGTGAATCGTGTGTGCGAAGTTTTGAGTTCCGACCGCCGATTGAGAATCCAGCAAATTTTTGACACCCTACACATGTGTGGACATTTATGGTACATTGGATCGTGAGCAAGGATCTGCAAATGCGCAAGGTCTACACGAAGCTTGATGGGCGATCAGAAAGAACTTCATATTCTGTCAAGAATTGTTGAATTTTACTCCAAAAGAGCTGGACTTTCTTAACTCGGACGTAACCGGGGACGAATCAAGGTTGTTCGAGTACGACCCAGAATCGAAAAGGCAGAACAGCGGGTGGCAAACAAAATCATCCCCCCACCCCAAGAAAGCGCGAACAAGCATGTCTCGCATCAAAACGATGCTCATTGTCTTCTCTGACGTCCGAGGAATCGTCCATTTTTAGTTTGTACCGCAGGGAAACTCTGTCAACTCAGCCATTTACCTGGAGGTGTTCAAGAGATTGAAACGACGGGTCGCGGGCGTGAGGGTTGACATCAAAGACACGATCAAGCTCCACTATGACAATGGCCCCAGCCACTCGTCCTTCATCGTTACCGAATTTCTGGCCCAGGGATCCCCCGGCCCCATTAGAGTCCCGACTAGGCTCCGTGAGACTATTAGGCAAGTCTCCGCAAGTGTATTAATGCAGGGGGAAAGTATTTTGCAGAATTTTAAGCATTTGTAAAAGTGCGATAAATAAATATGTTTTTCCCAGAGAATGTGCATTACTTTTATAGTGGACCTTCTACGACTTGAACGCTTTAGGGCCAGTGCCCAAACACTCGCAATATTTTAAGTTTCAAATCTCGTAAGGTGCTACGTATTTGTGCTTTGGTTTCAATTTTTTGAAGATCTATACCTATCCTATAAATGTTTATTCGCCAAGGAAGATATGTTAACGCCTACTTTCTTTACCCTAGAGTGTAACATTCTCTGCTTTTGAAGGGGTTTCCTAATGCCTTTATAGTATCACCTTGAGTCGCGATTTGTAACGTATTTTATAAAATGAAGTCTATGATGTCTCTTTGCATGATATTGGCAAACTGTGTTTATGCTTCTTCCACGTTTTCAAGACTTAAGCACATTTTGAACTCGGGTAGCGAAGAGTTAAATTGGTTGGCGAAACTTTGAGTCTACGTTATGGTAATTATAAAGCTTCCATTTCAGTTTAACGCACTTTTTTTTACATCAATGGCAACATGAACGAATTTATGATCACTAAAGCCCTCGTCATTTGATACTTTCATAATATGTTCTGGTGTGTTCGTAAGATATAGGTTTAATATGTGTTTTCCACGAGTGGTTATTAGTACTTCTTGATGAAGGGAGTTTTTCAACATCAATTTTAATTCCAAAGAAACTGCGGGAGATGCCGCAACAGTAACTTATAACGGAGTCATCCGCTAATGTGCATTTTAATGCAACAATTTCAGAGCGTAAAAATCATTCGCCTTGACTGGGACTCGAACCCAGATCCCTCAATATCCGGTCGAGTGCTTTAGCCACTTAAGCTACCGAGGCGTCCTCTTAAACTCTGAAATTTTGGGGCTTTTAAAGGAACTAGATGTTATGACGAAATACCGTACATACAATGTCACATGCATTCGTAGTCGTGCGCGAGGCGCCACTGTCCACGAGGTTAAAAGCCAACTTTAAACACGTATGGTGTTTTCCCTTTGACAAATTCCAAAGAAACTGCGGGAGATGCCGCAACAGTAACTTATAACGGAGTCATCCGCTAATGTGCATTTTAATGCAACAATTTCAGAGCGTAAAAATCATTCGCCTTGACTGGGACTCGAACCCAGATCCCTCAATATCCGGTCGAGTGCTTTAGCCACTTAAGCTACCGAGGCGTCCTCTTAAACTCTGAAATTTTGGGGCTTTTAAAGGAACTAGATGTTATGACGAAATACCGTACATACAATGTCACATGCATTCGTAGTCGTGCGCGAGGCGCCACTGTCCACGAGGTTAAAAGCCAACTTTAAACACGTATGGTGTTTTCCCTTTGACAAATTCCAAAGAAACTGCGGGAGATGCCGCAACAGTAACTTATAACGGAGTCATCCGCTAATGTGCATTTTAATGCAACAATTTCAGAGCGTAAAAATCATTCGCCTTGACTGGGACTCGAACCCAGATCCCTCAATATCCGGTCGAGTGCTTTAGCCACTTAAGCTACCGAGGCGTCCTCTTAAACTCTGAAATTTTGGGGCTTTTAAAGGAACTAGATGTTATGACGAAATACCGTACATACAATGTCACATGCATTCGTAGTCGTGCGCGAGGCGCCACTGTCCACGAGGTTAAAAGCCAACTTTAAACACGTATGGTGTTTTCCCTTTGACAAATTCCAAAGAAACTGCGGGAGATGCCGCAACAGTAACTTATAACGGAGTCATCCGCTAATGTGCATTTTAATGCAACAATTTCAGAGCGTAAAAATCATTCGCCTTGACTGGGACTCGAACCCAGATCCCTCAATATCCGGTCGAGTGCTTTAGCCACTTAAGCTACCGAGGCGTCCTCTTAAACTCTGAAATTTTGGGGCTTTTAAAGGAACTAGATGTTATGACGAAATACCGTACATACAATGTCACATGCATTCGTAGTCGTGCGCGAGGCGCCACTGTCCACGAGGTTAAAAGCCAACTTTAAACACGTATGGTGTTTTCCCTTTGACAAATTCCAAAGAAACTGCGGGAGATGCCGCAACAGTAACTTATAACGGAGTCATCCGCTAATGTGCATTTTAATGCAACAATTTCAGAGCGTAAAAATCATTCGCCTTGACTGGGACTCGAACCCAGATCCCTCAATATCCGGTCGAGTGCTTTAGCCACTTAAGCTACCGAGGCGTCCTCTTAAACTCTGAAATTTTGGGGCTTTTAAAGGAACTAGATGTTATGACGAAATACCGTACATACAATGTCACATGCATTCGTAGTCGTGCGCGAGGCGCCACTGTCCACGAGGTTAAAAGCCAACTTTAAACACGTATGGTGTTTTCCCTTTGACAAATTCCAAAGAAACTGCGGGAGATGCCGCAACAGTAACTTATAACGGAGTCATCCGCTAATGTGCATTTTAATGCAACAATTTCAGAGCGTAAAAATCATTCGCCTTGACTGGGACTCGAACCCAGATCCCTCAATATCCGGTCGAGTGCTTTAGCCACTTAAGCTACCGAGGCGTCCTCTTAAACTCTGAAATTTTGGGGCTTTTAAAGGAACTAGATGTTATGACGAAATACCGTACATACAATGTCACATGCATTCGTAGTCGTGCGCGAGGCGCCACTGTCCACGAGGTTAAAAGCCAACTTTAAACACGTATGGTGTTTTCCCTTTGACAAATTCCAAAGAAACTGCGGGAGATGCCGCAACAGTAACTTATAACGGAGTCATCCGCTAATGTGCATTTTAATGCAACAATTTCAGAGCGTAAAAATCATTCGCCTTGACTGGGACTCGAACCCAGATCCCTCAATATCCGGTCGAGTGCTTTAGCCACTTAAGCTACCGAGGCGTCCTCTTAAACTCTGAAATTTTGGGGCTTTTAAAGGAACTAGATGTTATGACGAAATACCGTACATACAATGTCACATGCATTCGTAGTCGTGCGCGAGGCGCCACTGTCCACGAGGTTAAAAGCCAACTTTAAACACGTATGGTGTTTTCCCTTTGACAAATTCCAAAGAAACTGCGGGAGATGCCGCAACAGTAACTTATAACGGAGTCATCCGCTAATGTGCATTTTAATGCAACAATTTCAGAGCGTAAAAATCATTCGCCTTGACTGGGACTCGAACCCAGATCCCTCAATATCCGGTCGAGTGCTTTAGCCACTTAAGCTACCGAGGCGTCCTCTTAAACTCTGAAATTTTGGGGCTTTTAAAGGAACTAGATGTTATGACGAAATACCGTACATACAATGTCACATGCATTCGTAGTCGTGCGCGAGGCGCCACTGTCCACGAGGTTAAAAGCCAACTTTAAACACGTATGGTGTTTTCCCTTTGACAAATTCCAAAGAAACTGCGGGAGATGCCGCAACAGTAACTTATAACGGAGTCATCCGCTAATGTGCATTTTAATGCAACAATTTCAGAGCGTAAAAATCATTCGCCTTGACTGGGACTCGAACCCAGATCCCTCAATATCCGGTCGAGTGCTTTAGCCACTTAAGCTACCGAGGCGTCCTCTTAAACTCTGAAATTTTGGGGCTTTTAAAGGAACTAGATGTTATGACGAAATACCGTACATACAATGTCACATGCATTCGTAGTCGTGCGCGAGGCGCCACTGTCCACGAGGTTAAAAGCCAACTTTAAACACGTATGGTGTTTTCCCTTTGACAAATTCCAAAGAAACTGCGGGAGATGCCGCAACAGTAACTTATAACGGAGTCATCCGCTAATGTGCATTTTAATGCAACAATTTCAGAGCGTAAAAATCATTCGCCTTGACTGGGACTCGAACCCAGATCCCTCAATATCCGGTCGAGTGCTTTAGCCACTTAAGCTACCGAGGCGTCCTCTTAAACTCTGAAATTTTGGGGCTTTTAAAGGAACTAGATGTTATGACGAAATACCGTACATACAATGTCACATGCATTCGTAGTCGTGCGCGAGGCGCCACTGTCCACGAGGTTAAAAGCCAACTTTAAACACGTATGGTGTTTTCCCTTTGACAAATTCCAAAGAAACTGCGGGAGATGCCGCAACAGTAACTTATAACGGAGTCATCCGCTAATGTGCATTTTAATGCAACAATTTCAGAGCGTAAAAATCATTCGCCTTGACTGGGACTCGAACCCAGATCCCTCAATATCCGGTCGAGTGCTTTAGCCACTTAAGCTACCGAGGCGTCCTCTTAAACTCTGAAATTTTGGGGCTTTTAAAGGAACTAGATGTTATGACGAAATACCGTACATACAATGTCACATGCATTCGTAGTCGTGCGCGAGGCGCCACTGTCCACGAGGTTAAAAGCCAACTTTAAACACGTATGGTGTTTTCCCTTTGACAAATTCCAAAGAAACTGCGGGAGATGCCGCAACAGTAACTTATAACGGAGTCATCCGCTAATGTGCATTTTAATGCAACAATTTCAGAGCGTAAAAATCATTCGCCTTGACTGGGACTCGAACCCAGATCCCTCAATATCCGGTCGAGTGCTTTAGCCACTTAAGCTACCGAGGCGTCCTCTTAAACTCTGAAATTTTGGGGCTTTTAAAGGAACTAGATGTTATGACGAAATACCGTACATACAATGTCACATGCATTCGTAGTCGTGCGCGAGGCGCCACTGTCCACGAGGTTAAAAGCCAACTTTAAACACGTATGGTGTTTTCCCTTTGACAAATTCCAAAGAAACTGCGGGAGATGCCGCAACAGTAACTTATAACGGAGTCATCCGCTAATGTGCATTTTAATGCAACAATTTCAGAGCGTAAAAATCATTCGCCTTGACTGGGACTCGAACCCAGATCCCTCAATATCCGGTCGAGTGCTTTAGCCACTTAAGCTACCGAGGCGTCCTCTTAAACTCTGAAATTTTGGGGCTTTTAAAGGAACTAGATGTTATGACGAAATACCGTACATACAATGTCACATGCATTCGTAGTCGTGCGCGAGGCGCCACTGTCCACGAGGTTAAAAGCCAACTTTAAACACGTATGGTGTTTTCCCTTTGACAAATTCCAAAGAAACTGCGGGAGATGCCGCAACAGTAACTTATAACGGAGTCATCCGCTAATGTGCATTTTAATGCAACAATTTCAGAGCGTAAAAATCATTCGCCTTGACTGGGACTCGAACCCAGATCCCTCAATATCCGGTCGAGTGCTTTAGCCACTTAAGCTACCGAGGCGTCCTCTTAAACTCTGAAATTTTGGGGCTTTTAAAGGAACTAGATGTTATGACGAAATACCGTACATACAATGTCACATGCATTCGTAGTCGTGCGCGAGGCGCCACTGTCCACGAGGTTAAAAGCCAACTTTAAACACGTATGGTGTTTTCCCTTTGACAAATTCCAAAGAAACTGCGGGAGATGCCGCAACAGTAACTTATAACGGAGTCATCCGCTAATGTGCATTTTAATGCAACAATTTCAGAGCGTAAAAATCATTCGCCTTGACTGGGACTCGAACCCAGATCCCTCAATATCCGGTCGAGTGCTTTAGCCACTTAAGCTACCGAGGCGTCCTCTTAAACTCTGAAATTTTGGGGCTTTTAAAGGAACTAGATGTTATGACGAAATACCGTACATACAATGTCACATGCATTCGTAGTCGTGCGCGAGGCGCCACTGTCCACGAGGTTAAAAGCCAACTTTAAACACGTATGGTGTTTTCCCTTTGACAAATTCCAAAGAAACTGCGGGAGATGCCGCAACAGTAACTTATAACGGAGTCATCCGCTAATGTGCATTTTAATGCAACAATTTCAGAGCGTAAAAATCTCATGCATCTCCCGCAGTTTCTTTGGAATTTGTCAAAGGGAAAACACCATACGTGTTTAAAGTTGGCTTTTAACCTCGTGGACAGTGGCGCCTCGCGCACGACTACGAATGCATGTGACATTGTATGTACGGTATTTCGTCATAACATCTAGTTCCTTTAAAAGCCCCAAAATTTCAGAGTTTAAGAGGACGCCTCGGTAGCTTAAGTGGCTAAAGCACTCGACCGGATATTGAGGGATCTGGGTTCGAGTCCCAGTCAAGGCGAATGATTTTTACGCTCTGAAATTGTTGCATTAAAATGCACATTAGCGGATGACTCCGTTATAAGTTACTGTTGCGGCATCTCCCGCAGTTTCTTTGGAATTTGTCAAAGGGAAAACACCATACGTGTTTAAAGTTGGCTTTTAACCTCGTGGACAGTGGCGCCTCGCGCACGACTACGAATGCATGTGACATTGTATGTACGGTATTTCGTCATAACATCTAGTTCCTTTAAAAGCCCCAAAATTTCAGAGTTTAAGAGGACGCCTCGGTAGCTTAAGTGGCTAAAGCACTCGACCGGATATTGAGGGATCTGGGTTCGAGTCCCAGTCAAGGCGAATGATTTTTACGCTCTGAAATTGTTGCATTAAAATGCACATTAGCGGATGACTCCGTTATAAGTTACTGTTGCGGCATCTCCCGCAGTTTCTTTGGAATTTGTCAAAGGGAAAACACCATACGTGTTTAAAGTTGGCTTTTAACCTCGTGGACAGTGGCGCCTCGCGCACGACTACGAATGCATGTGACATTGTATGTACGGTATTTCGTCATAACATCTAGTTCCTTTAAAAGCCCCAAAATTTCAGAGTTTAAGAGGACGCCTCGGTAGCTTAAGTGGCTAAAGCACTCGACCGGATATTGAGGGATCTGGGTTCGAGTCCCAGTCAAGGCGAATGATTTTTACGCTCTGAAATTGTTGCATTAAAATGCACATTAGCGGATGACTCCGTTATAAGTTACTGTTGCGGCATCTCCCGCAGTTTCTTTGGAATTTGTCAAAGGGAAAACACCATACGTGTTTAAAGTTGGCTTTTAACCTCGTGGACAGTGGCGCCTCGCGCACGACTACGAATGCATGTGACATTGTATGTACGGTATTTCGTCATAACATCTAGTTCCTTTAAAAGCCCCAAAATTTCAGAGTTTAAGAGGACGCCTCGGTAGCTTAAGTGGCTAAAGCACTCGACCGGATATTGAGGGATCTGGGTTCGAGTCCCAGTCAAGGCGAATGATTTTTACGCTCTGAAATTGTTGCATTAAAATGCACATTAGCGGATGACTCCGTTATAAGTTACTGTTGCGGCATCTCCCGCAGTTTCTTTGGAATTTGTCAAAGGGAAAACACCATACGTGTTTAAAGTTGGCTTTTAACCTCGTGGACAGTGGCGCCTCGCGCACGACTACGAATGCATGTGACATTGTATGTACGGTATTTCGTCATAACATCTAGTTCCTTTAAAAGCCCCAAAATTTCAGAGTTTAAGAGGACGCCTCGGTAGCTTAAGTGGCTAAAGCACTCGACCGGATATTGAGGGATCTGGGTTCGAGTCCCAGTCAAGGCGAATGATTTTTACGCTCTGAAATTGTTGCATTAAAATGCACATTAGCGGATGACTCCGTTATAAGTTACTGTTGCGGCATCTCCCGCAGTTTCTTTGGAATTTGTCAAAGGGAAAACACCATACGTGTTTAAAGTTGGCTTTTAACCTCGTGGACAGTGGCGCCTCGCGCACGACTACGAATGCATGTGACATTGTATGTACGGTATTTCGTCATAACATCTAGTTCCTTTAAAAGCCCCAAAATTTCAGAGTTTAAGAGGACGCCTCGGTAGCTTAAGTGGCTAAAGCACTCGACCGGATATTGAGGGATCTGGGTTCGAGTCCCAGTCAAGGCGAATGATTTTTACGCTCTGAAATTGTTGCATTAAAATGCACATTAGCGGATGACTCCGTTATAAGTTACTGTTGCGGCATCTCCCGCAGTTTCTTTGGAATTTGTCAAAGGGAAAACACCATACGTGTTTAAAGTTGGCTTTTAACCTCGTGGACAGTGGCGCCTCGCGCACGACTACGAATGCATGTGACATTGTATGTACGGTATTTCGTCATAACATCTAGTTCCTTTAAAAGCCCCAAAATTTCAGAGTTTAAGAGGACGCCTCGGTAGCTTAAGTGGCTAAAGCACTCGACCGGATATTGAGGGATCTGGGTTCGAGTCCCAGTCAAGGCGAATGATTTTTACGCTCTGAAATTGTTGCATTAAAATGCACATTAGCGGATGACTCCGTTATAAGTTACTGTTGCGGCATCTCCCGCAGTTTCTTTGGAATTTGTCAAAGGGAAAACACCATACGTGTTTAAAGTTGGCTTTTAACCTCGTGGACAGTGGCGCCTCGCGCACGACTACGAATGCATGTGACATTGTATGTACGGTATTTCGTCATAACATCTAGTTCCTTTAAAAGCCCCAAAATTTCAGAGTTTAAGAGGACGCCTCGGTAGCTTAAGTGGCTAAAGCACTCGACCGGATATTGAGGGATCTGGGTTCGAGTCCCAGTCAAGGCGAATGATTTTTACGCTCTGAAATTGTTGCATTAAAATGCACATTAGCGGATGACTCCGTTATAAGTTACTGTTGCGGCATCTCCCGCAGTTTCTTTGGAATTTGTCAAAGGGAAAACACCATACGTGTTTAAAGTTGGCTTTTAACCTCGTGGACAGTGGCGCCTCGCGCACGACTACGAATGCATGTGACATTGTATGTACGGTATTTCGTCATAACATCTAGTTCCTTTAAAAGCCCCAAAATTTCAGAGTTTAAGAGGACGCCTCGGTAGCTTAAGTGGCTAAAGCACTCGACCGGATATTGAGGGATCTGGGTTCGAGTCCCAGTCAAGGCGAATGATTTTTACGCTCTGAAATTGTTGCATTAAAATGCACATTAGCGGATGACTCCGTTATAAGTTACTGTTGCGGCATCTCCCGCAGTTTCTTTGGAATTTGTCAAAGGGAAAACACCATACGTGTTTAAAGTTGGCTTTTAACCTCGTGGACAGTGGCGCCTCGCGCACGACTACGAATGCATGTGACATTGTATGTACGGTATTTCGTCATAACATCTAGTTCCTTTAAAAGCCCCAAAATTTCAGAGTTTAAGAGGACGCCTCGGTAGCTTAAGTGGCTAAAGCACTCGACCGGATATTGAGGGATCTGGGTTCGAGTCCCAGTCAAGGCGAATGATTTTTACGCTCTGAAATTGTTGCATTAAAATGCACATTAGCGGATGACTCCGTTATAAGTTACTGTTGCGGCATCTCCCGCAGTTTCTTTGGAATTTGTCAAAGGGAAAACACCATACGTGTTTAAAGTTGGCTTTTAACCTCGTGGACAGTGGCGCCTCGCGCACGACTACGAATGCATGTGACATTGTATGTACGGTATTTCGTCATAACATCTAGTTCCTTTAAAAGCCCCAAAATTTCAGAGTTTAAGAGGACGCCTCGGTAGCTTAAGTGGCTAAAGCACTCGACCGGATATTGAGGGATCTGGGTTCGAGTCCCAGTCAAGGCGAATGATTTTTACGCTCTGAAATTGTTGCATTAAAATGCACATTAGCGGATGACTCCGTTATAAGTTACTGTTGCGGCATCTCCCGCAGTTTCTTTGGAATTTGTCAAAGGGAAAACACCATACGTGTTTAAAGTTGGCTTTTAACCTCGTGGACAGTGGCGCCTCGCGCACGACTACGAATGCATGTGACATTGTATGTACGGTATTTCGTCATAACATCTAGTTCCTTTAAAAGCCCCAAAATTTCAGAGTTTAAGAGGACGCCTCGGTAGCTTAAGTGGCTAAAGCACTCGACCGGATATTGAGGGATCTGGGTTCGAGTCCCAGTCAAGGCGAATGATTTTTACGCTCTGAAATTGTTGCATTAAAATGCACATTAGCGGATGACTCCGTTATAAGTTACTGTTGCGGCATCTCCCGCAGTTTCTTTGGAATTTGTCAAAGGGAAAACACCATACGTGTTTAAAGTTGGCTTTTAACCTCGTGGACAGTGGCGCCTCGCGCACGACTACGAATGCATGTGACATTGTATGTACGGTATTTCGTCATAACATCTAGTTCCTTTAAAAGCCCCAAAATTTCAGAGTTTAAGAGGACGCCTCGGTAGCTTAAGTGGCTAAAGCACTCGACCGGATATTGAGGGATCTGGGTTCGAGTCCCAGTCAAGGCGAATGATTTTTACGCTCTGAAATTGTTGCATTAAAATGCACATTAGCGGATGACTCCGTTATAAGTTACTGTTGCGGCATCTCCCGCAGTTTCTTTGGAATTTGTCAAAGGGAAAACACCATACGTGTTTAAAGTTGGCTTTTAACCTCGTGGACAGTGGCGCCTCGCGCACGACTACGAATGCATGTGACATTGTATGTACGGTATTTCGTCATAACATCTAGTTCCTTTAAAAGCCCCAAAATTTCAGAGTTTAAGAGGACGCCTCGGTAGCTTAAGTGGCTAAAGCACTCGACCGGATATTGAGGGATCTGGGTTCGAGTCCCAGTCAAGGCGAATGATTTTTACGCTCTGAAATTGTTGCATTAAAATGCACATTAGCGGATGACTCCGTTATAAGTTACTGTTGCGGCATCTCCCGCAGTTTCTTTGGAATTTGTCAAAGGGAAAACACCATACGTGTTTAAAGTTGGCTTTTAACCTCGTGGACAGTGGCGCCTCGCGCACGACTACGAATGCATGTGACATTGTATGTACGGTATTTCGTCATAACATCTAGTTCCTTTAAAAGCCCCAAAATTTCAGAGTTTAAGAGGACGCCTCGGTAGCTTAAGTGGCTAAAGCACTCGACCGGATATTGAGGGATCTGGGTTCGAGTCCCAGTCAAGGCGAATGATTTTTACGCTCTGAAATTGTTGCATTAAAATGCACATTAGCGGATGACTCCGTTATAAGTTACTGTTGCGGCATCTCCCGCAGTTTCTTTGGAATTTGTCAAAGGGAAAACACCATACGTGTTTAAAGTTGGCTTTTAACCTCGTGGACAGTGGCGCCTCGCGCACGACTACGAATGCATGTGACATTGTATGTACGGTATTTCGTCATAACATCTAGTTCCTTTAAAAGCCCCAAAATTTCAGAGTTTAAGAGGACGCCTCGGTAGCTTAAGTGGCTAAAGCACTCGACCGGATATTGAGGGATCTGGGTTCGAGTCCCAGTCAAGGCGAATGATTTTTACGCTCTGAAATTGTTGCATTAAAATGCACATTAGCGGATGACTCCGTTATAAGTTACTGTTGCGGCATCTCCCGCAGTTTCTTTGGAATTTGTCAAAGGGAAAACACCATACGTGTTTAAAGTTGGCTTTTAACCTCGTGGACAGTGGCGCCTCGCGCACGACTACGAATGCATGTGACATTGTATGTACGGTATTTCGTCATAACATCTAGTTCCTTTAAAAGCCCCAAAATTTCAGAGTTTAAGAGGACGCCTCGGTAGCTTAAGTGGCTAAAGCACTCGACCGGATATTGAGGGATCTGGGTTCGAGTCCCAGTCAAGGCGAATGATTTTTACGCTCTGAAATTGTTGCATTAAAATGCACATTAGCGGATGACTCCGTTATAAGTTACTGTTGCGGCATCTCCCGCAGTTTCTTTGGAATTTGTCAAAGGGAAAACACCATACGTGTTTAAAGTTGGCTTTTAACCTCGTGGACAGTGGCGCCTCGCGCACGACTACGAATGCATGTGACATTGTATGTACGGTATTTCGTCATAACATCTAGTTCCTTTAAAAGCCCCAAAATTTCAGAGTTTAAGAGGACGCCTCGGTAGCTTAAGTGGCTAAAGCACTCGACCGGATATTGAGGGATCTGGGTTCGAGTCCCAGTCAAGGCGAATGATTTTTACGCTCTGAAATTGTTGCATTAAAATGCACATTAGCGGATGACTCCGTTATAAGTTACTGTTGCGGCATCTCCCGCAGTTTCTTTGGAATTTGTCAAAGGGAAAACACCATACGTGTTTAAAGTTGGCTTTTAACCTCGTGGACAGTGGCGCCTCGCGCACGACTACGAATGCATGTGACATTGTATGTACGGTATTTCGTCATAACATCTAGTTCCTTTAAAAGCCCCAAAATTTCAGAGTTTAAGAGGACGCCTCGGTAGCTTAAGTGGCTAAAGCACTCGACCGGATATTGAGGGATCTGGGTTCGAGTCCCAGTCAAGGCGAATGATTTTTACGCTCTGAAATTGTTGCATTAAAATGCACATTAGCGGATGACTCCGTTATAAGTTACTGTTGCGGCATCTCCCGCAGTTTCTTTGGAATTTGTCAAAGGGAAAACACCATACGTGTTTAAAGTTGGCTTTTAACCTCGTGGACAGTGGCGCCTCGCGCACGACTACGAATGCATGTGACATTGTATGTACGGTATTTCGTCATAACATCTAGTTCCTTTAAAAGCCCCAAAATTTCAGAGTTTAAGAGGACGCCTCGGTAGCTTAAGTGGCTAAAGCACTCGACCGGATATTGAGGGATCTGGGTTCGAGTCCCAGTCAAGGCGAATGATTTTTACGCTCTGAAATTGTTGCATCAATTTTAATAATGAATTACGAGAATCACGGTCATGGGTGCGAGTTTGAATGCTATTGCTGGCCCAATCTATACTGGGGAGGTTGAAGTCACACCAATAATATTGACGCTGTTATTATTTTAACGTGTAAATTGCCATAACTGTTAATTGAGTGCATGAAGTGATTTGACGTTGACTCTGGATTCCTAGAGAAGGAGCATCAGTTGATTCTGGGTTGATTAGATTGCAGTACGGTGCACGAAACACTTTCAATAATATTATTATTAAACACACGTAGTCTGCTTTCAAAAATACTTTTCACTGCCACTTAAAGTTCTCCTCCGAGTCTTGTACCTCTTTCGCGTCGGTTAACTGTGAAACCTATTTGAAAACTTTCTCGGCCGTTTATTTCATCATACTTTGTGCCTAATACTATGCCAGCGGAATAACTGTCGAATATATTCTCGAGGCGCGCTGTTTTGTTTGTGAAGCTCATACAATTTAGCACAAGGATAGATTATTTTTATTTCGAAAGACAACCGTATTTATGTCTAACTGTAATTTAATACGCGTTTGCGCAGAAGTGCGGGGCAAATATCATTATAAATAATTATCAGAGTTGCCCGTTTATTTGTATGTTTATTAATGATTTTATCGGCGCTAGCCCTAAATATTAGCAACCCACTATATGACCTACTCTCTATCCTAAAAACGGCCTACAAATGTCGAGTATCCTATCCGCTGCCTTACTCACCGCTTCCGCCGTGTAATGGACCCCAGATCGGTTACGGGAAGTCTTGCACGATAGGATGGTGTGCTTTAGGTTGAAGAATGAGGCTCCTATGTCCGAGCAGAATCGCCAAACTCTCTGGTTGATGCCTTCGACTAGGCTGCAAACTAGAATACCGCGATCCTTCCTCGAAACAATGCTGCAGACCGTTAAACCAAGCTGTACACCATTGACACCCTGGACACGCTTCACCACGGAGCTAAGTTAAGGGAGCGAAGGAACTCCTCGGATCCACGGTCCGTGACGTCGTTGGTGCCCACATGGGCCACGACCTGTAGCCTAGAGCACTTCGTGCCGCTGACCGCCGCCTCGATCGACTTCACCAACTGAACGAGTGACCGCTTAAAATACACCTGGGGGTGACCCGTTGATCGACGGCCACACAGCGTGTTCTTTCGCTCAATGGGACCATCACACGGCCGACATTCGAACTACGTTTCTCCCTTATGGTGCGTGCACACGACTTGAGGCAGGGAAGGGGTTTTGTGCAAACAGTTCGGGTGAGTCTTCTTCTCAGGCAGTTCAACGAGACCTTCGGAGGCCACTGAAGATGGCGGCAACACATCACATGCGATCCCTCTCAATCCGCTCCTCGCGGTATACATGTTTAAATACCCATTCTTTATTGCCAATGCCCTTCTTTTTTTTAAAGAGTAGGAAAATTTTCTGATTTTTCCAAAAATTTTCGTAATCTCCATGAATATACGAAAACGAGCATGGAGGTTTTGCAATTCGTGCAATCTGGTGAGAGAGGGAACTGCAGGAAAATATATAACTGTCACTGCAGCCAATAAAAAACAGAAAATACTTTGGAAAACATATTCGCGAACAGTCGACACATCATTTCCCATAAGCGGAGGGTAAAATTCCCTGGCAATATCAATTAATGTAGTAATATTGGTGTATCTTGCAAGAAGAATTGAGAAAACGATATGCAATTTTATGCATTGAAAATGAGAACACCTAAACATTGCATATTTTTAATCACAAAATATGCCAAACTCATTTTGTGCAGTGTACTATGCCTCCCTGTTCCACGTTACAATCCCACCCACGCCCGACGTTAGCAACAATCTTAGTCCATTTTCGGTTGATACAGCTATTTACAGAGGGATATGAACACTGGCAGGTTACGGGACTCTCTCCAGCGACCTACACAAATCTGCAAGGAGTATATTTATTTATTTAGGATAAATTGCTGTTAGGCGATAAGCCGGGTGGCAATGACATGATATAACAAGAGCTATAAACTATGCAGTAGTCAGTCTTAAAACATATCATAGTGTCATTTAGTCATATAGTAGACTTACATAATAAAAAAAATTAGAAAAAACAATATATTGTGATACAGCCATACACCTTCTGCCGTATTGCATTGAGCAATCCCATCATGTATACCTTTTGCATTCACGCCTAAATGATTTAATGCTTTTGGGTAAGGGCTTAAAGAGTTCATCAGGCAGCTGGTTCCACTCTTTGATTCCCATATTTAGGAACGAAAACTTGGCGGTGTTTGTCCTTTGGGGCATGTATTTGATTTTAAGCGGGTGATCATTCCTGCCGAGATAACACGTATATAAAACGTATTTGGAAAAGTTTCGGAAAATCCATTTATTTCAGATATAACTACAATGCCGCAAAATTCTTCTCAGTACATTCGCAAATTATGCCCGACGTTTCCGCCCCCGATTTCTTCGGTCCAACACAAAATGAATGATTTACTCGACAGGGGTCCACTAAAAACATAATACGGCCTGAACATACGCTCGCAGGCGATTGCGCTTGATGAATATTAGACCTCCACCCCTCCAATCCCTGAATACTGTGCGGCACGAGTGCGCTGAGACGTATTGCCACGTCAGGAAAACATTGTTCCTGATACTTTTTATACAAACCTTGTCTATGTAGGCATGGGTACGCGTTCTTATGCATATGAGCCAATATGTATTCGAATGAATCTATGAGCGATTTTAATGAATGCAATAGGCTTGCATGCGAGGGGGGACCCAAAAATAACAGGATTGTTGTCATAGATTCTCTAGTTCTCAATATATTTACATTGAATTTTGTTCCCCTTCAAAGTATTCCCCATTGACCACAATGCACTTCTCCAAACAATGCTTCCATTGTTTGAAACATTTCTGGAATTCATTTATCGGGATGTCCTTCAGGCCTTCTAGCGATTTTCTTTTACCTCCTCTACAGTGTCAAAACGCTTTCCTTTCATGCCCCTTTTGACTCTGGGGAACAAAAAGAAGTCACAAGGAGCTAAATACGGTGAGTAGGGGGGGAGGTGGACAATCGATGTCATACCGTGTTTTGTCAAAAACTGCATCACGGAGAGGGCGGTTTGAGCCAGCGCGTTGTCATGATGAAAGAACCAGTCGCCTGCGTGCCAAAGATCTGCTCTTTTCTTCCGGACACTCTGCCTCAATCTCTTCAAAACCTCCAGGTAAAACTTCTGGTTGACAGTTTCACCCGGGGGAACGAACCTTGAGTGCACAATACCTCTACAATCGAAGAAACAAATGACATTGTCTTCATTTTGGGCTTCACTTGGCAAGCTTTTTTGGACGAGGAGAGCCAGCTGTCTCCCATTTGCTTGATTGCTGCTTCTTTTCAGGATCGTGTCCATAGCACCACGACTCATCACCAGTAATCACCTAGGAAAAAAAATTAGGGTCCTCTTCGAGCTGATTTTGAAGCTCAAATTATGAACTCGATTCGAGTTGAGCTGAACTCGACGCTCCCTTTGCTCGTTAGTGAGATGGCGAGGGACACATTTGGCTGCAACCCTTTTCATATGCAAATCTTCAGATCGAATCCTCTGAATTGAACTCAATGACGCTTCAGACATCTCACACAGCTGAACAATGGTTCTGCGACGGTCTTCACGAATGAAGGCATTGATTTTGTCGACGTTTTCGTCAGTTGTTGATGTTGAAGGGCGACCTGAACGGGGTTGGTCTTCAATTGACATTTCACTATTTTTAAAACGTGTAAACCACTCGTAGACTCCGGTTTTGCTTAGGGCAGCTTTCCCATACGCAATCTTGAGCATTACATTAGTTTCCGCGGTCGATTTCCCCAACAGGAAAAAAAATTCACAGCAGCACGTTGCCCTTGATAATCCGCCATCACGTTTTACGCCGAAATGAAAAAAGTTGTTTCACTGAAACAGCTCTCATGGACGGACTGATACAGTCACAGCGACGGCGCTGTGTATACTCACGCTGGTAGCGTGAGCCTGACGCACGGCCGGCCAAACAAAGGCTTTCCCCACTCTCGCTCCCCACTGCAGCCCAATGCCCGTTACTCGTGGGTCCCCCCTCGTATTCTCTCCGGAAAGGCAAATGCCTTGTTTTTCTGTTAAATCCACTTTTAATAAATATATGTACATGGAATTACCAATAAAGGAAAATCAGTCACATGCAGTGACCTGGTCACTGATCTCCACACATGATAACCTAGCCGATGGACCCTACCGGGTCGTGCCGCCTACATCCAGTACTATGCAAGCATCGCCATGTTAGCCGAGTCGAGCATATATAGTATAGGCGGGTGGGTGCGCGACTCGGGAGTCGGTTCAATGCAATAAAAGGGAAAGCATTCGGTGGAGATCGGTGGCCAG
This sequence comes from Hetaerina americana, assembly GCF_022747635.1. Classification (NCBI taxonomy): domain Eukaryota; kingdom Metazoa; phylum Arthropoda; class Insecta; order Odonata; family Calopterygidae; genus Hetaerina; species Hetaerina americana. The sequence goes on along the minus strand of NW_027286741.1, from coordinate 5,045,031 downwards.
CAGCAGCTGAAATCAAATATATCTTCGATCCGGCTGAAGCCACGTGACGTATATGCAGCAGAGTTCGTCCAGCATGTGGGGTCCGAGTACGAACAACTTTCTGAATCTCTTAAAAATGTACTCTATAAAAGAGCCCGGTTATTGCTCACGGTGGCCACATACGGCTGGCCGGAGGCTCTTTGATTGACACCCACTGCTCCCGCCGGTTAACTCACTTCACTCACGGTTTATGGTGCTCCATCGCCACTGCACCTTGCGACAGCTCAAGGGCTTATGCGCACATTTGCACTTTAAATGGAAAGCTATCACAAATTCTCTGTCAATCCTGATTCATCGTCCGCTCTGTCGCCACATATTTTCTTCCTTAATTTACATATCCGAGTGTTTACCATATAGCAACCCGAATTAAGAAACTTCAGTCAATCCCAATACCCTAGTCGTCCACAATTTTCTTATCCGCCTTTGCCCTCATCTCCCTGTCGCGGCAGTCTTTTATCCCGCAGTCGCGTAACTTTCTCGACGTATTTAATCAGAAGTTACGTTTTCCCTTTGCTCCACGTGACGACTCATCTTAAACAAAAGTGGAAAAGAGTCTCAAGAGAAGATACTTATAGTATACTGTTCCGGTCAAATCGAAAGAGCAAGAGATTTTTGGAGTCAATGGCCTTTCCTTAACGTTATGAGGGATGAAGGTAGGATACATTTAGTTTGGCAGAGGTGCGGACCGGATTTGAAATATTATTATTATTTGTAATAATGTGATCGGCGGAATTCACCGAATGAGTCGGAAGAACTCAGATCAAGGCATTGCTCCAGCTGGACCGTGTGGTCTCTTCTCACCCCGGGCGGAACTCCACCCCTCCCCCGAGGGAAACCCAAGGCTCAAGGCTCGAAGGATTCATTGGATTTATTAAGACCGGAAAAAATTGAACGAATCTCAACATTTTAAAATCCACGTTTTTAAAAGAAATGATCTTTCAAAACTAATCGCATCCTTAGGCAAGAAAAGAAACTTACGAGGTATGTCCAGAAAGTGACCTCCGTTTCCCTGTGGCAGCGTGAGAATTTGTGGAAGAGGGAACCGAATGGTCGCTACTCTATTGACACGCACACAGTCTAGGTCAGTGCGCCTCGAACGGCAGTGGTGGGGAAGGTCGCGCACCTTGTCGTTTGTTTACAATAGCGAGTCTAACTGAGCAAGATAATTGTGATTCCCCCAAGATGTGAAGTCCGTTCAGTGATAAGGTTTTTTACTGATAACAAATTTCAAATCTGCTGAAATTCATCATCGAGAAATTTGTGCTCTGTACGGACCAAATGTGATGATTGACAATGAGAGTTGTGCGCCAGTGTTGTCGTTCGTTTAAGAGTGAACGGACAAATGTCCATGATGATGATGACAGAAGTGGCCGCCCCCCGTCTGTGGTGAACAATGAACTGCACCTGAAAATTAATGCAAAAGTTCGTGAAAACCGATGTTTTACGATAACCGAAATCTTTAGAATGTTTTCCACTGATTTATACAACTCTATTGCTTGGAAACACGACTGAAAAGTCAGGCTACCACTTGTTCTGTGCTCCTCTCGACTCGAGGAACGTCAAGATGCCGGCGTCGGTTGGCTGTGGTCTCAGGCGGCAAAATTTTATACCGAGGAAATTCATAAACTAGTTCAGAGATACGGCAAATGTTTAACCCTGTTTGGCGAGTATGTATAAAAATAGAAGAGAAATATAGTTTTGAGATGAAAATAATAACTTTTTTGTATCTATTCCAGTGTATTTTTTGTCGCATAACGGAAGTTACTCTGTGGAAAGCCCTCGTAAAACACGGGATATTTTTTGCACCAGGCCCGCCACTGGTACTCTTTGGGTCCATAACCCATACCCGTCAGCAGCAGCGCTCCTAATTCATTCCTCCGTGGTCATCTTCGATTAATTATATTAAAATATTCCAGCCTGAAGTGTTCTCTTAGTTTTGGTAGATGAGATGATACTTTCGGGAGATTTTCGGATCAGGAAAACGTGGAGTGGCATTCTCATATCCAGCATATTTTCGCGAGCCCCTTGAATCGAAAATCTATCGTATTCGTAGAGAGTCGGGAAATGCGCAGAGTTTGTGCGACAGGGCAAAGAGGTGGCGTGGTGGGGTAGGGAGAGGACCGGGGGGGGGGCAGGGGAGAGAAGACCGGGGTGGAGGAGGCCACGGGCCCCAAATTACTCCTAATTCAATTTAGAACTCGGAATAAGAAATTATTTCGGAGGGAAATTCGGAGACTCCAGGAGGGAATGGGCTGGGTGGGTGAGCGTACGGGGAGAAGAGAGGTGGGGGCGAACAGAGAGAGGAGAGAGACCCGTGAACGACATCTCCCAGAACTTCTACCGGGCATTCCCACGGGGCTCTAGAGGGACCTTGTGGGGGGCGGAGGTAAAGATCGAATTTGGGGCGCGGGGTGGAAACGCGCCTCTATTTGTGCGTGGGGGGGGATCCCTACTCGAAGGAGAGTGTGAATGCCCATGGGGACTAGGCTCTAGATATCTCTTAAGAGATTATTACAAGAAAATAGTTATTCCTAACCATTCCCCTTACCTCCTTTTCCCTTACTTTCCTCCCCAATCCCCTCACTTTCCCCCTAAGTTCAGTGAAGCACACATTTTTGAGACCACACCAGTATTATTGCATACATTGCAACTATCAACACCAATAGTACACATTAAGAAAAACTAAGTAAAATTACACCGAAGCATTTGCCCATAATACGTAGCTATTCCAAAAAAATAAGCCCGAACATTTTAATGACTACCTCTCCACTACCCGACTCGGTTTCAACGAAACACTGCCATCGTCGGAGAGGCCCTACAAAGGAAGGAGGACGCAAATATTTTGATGGAAAATAGCCTCTAAACGTGTAGTTCTAGGAAAAGATACTAAAGTATTCTCCCGCCGAATGACGGAGGGGTCCGTAGTTAATAGTCCCATCCGACGGACGGCGTACTCACTCAATGCGCTCTCCACAAAGCACCTCAAGTAGGGATCGGGATGCTACTGAAAAAGTTTGCCGTCTCCGGGAGTCAAACCATACACTCTCAGTAGGAAGCCAGTGTGCTAGCCACTGCATAATCCCAATCCCCTTAAACTGTATACATTTTCATTTCCGTCTTCTTTCATGGATTTGAAAATGATCCACCAAATTTAGCTGGAAACCTACGGTTGGTTATATTATAATTGGATCCACATGTTTTCTATGATCCTTCCACCTTGGTGCGTTTTAAAGAAATATACGTATGGCAGTTGAAGTTATAATATGTGGCCTTTTCATTAAGTCATTAAGTGCTCATACAGTATGACTAAAGTAATTGAAAACATTTAAAGCAAGCTGGTGAGGAGCTAATGAGAGTGCGTTAAGTAATTGCTAACAGTGTAAGAACGAATGCAAATTCGGATGACTCGTTGCTCTAACGCCCGCTTTGAATCAATGTTTGGCTTTATGTTCTTTCATATCCACATTTAAAATGCCAGCACCTAAAAGCTCATGTTCAATTCCTTCGGTACATCACCACGCACCGTCAAGTGAATTTAAAAGTATTTATGTGACTAGAGAATAGTAGAATTGCATAATTCCAGGGCCGTGAAAGGCTCGCGCCAATTGCTTTAGTCGTGAGACTCATATAATATAACCATTAATGAGTGAGTCGATTTGACTTACACCTTAGGCAGGTAGCACGAACATTTCAATCCAGACGATATCATTTGAGCTAGACGCAGTTGGAAGTCAACCCAAACTTAATGTACCACTTCTTAAAGTAAGCATTCATTATGCCTGAAATAACATAAAAAATATATAGGCAATGATGTGATAGATATATTTATCAGATATAAGAACTTCCTTTCCAAGAACGAAGTATTTTGGATAGGTTTGATTGAGAAAGCATTACTAATACGATAGTAAGTAAGATAACCAGGTCGGATTTTTGTTTTTCTTTTTTGAGATAACATTTTAAAGCATAACAATTCTAATTGTGAGTTGGGGTTGCAATTAGTTCACTTATGAAATAAAGAAATATAGAATATAAAATATGGTGTGCGGTATTTCCACTTGAGTTGATAAGTAATATATGCAAAACAAATTCACGCAAAAACAGCGCGCAATCGAAGGGAACGGAATAATTTCGGTTCGCGCCGCTCCATAATTCGCAATACTCTTACTTTACCTACAGCTGGGGTGGGGTTAAAAATGTACCAGCTTACCCGAAAAAAGACCAAAATGAATTTATTAATGAATATTAGTCCTATAAATCAACCTGCATATACAATTATATTAACAGGTTTATTCCGGAGAAACGGAAGGAATTTCTTCCTTCCGTTGAGAGAGGAGATTGTGCCACCAAAATACTTAAATAGCAAAACTAGGAGTCCCTTTATTACGATTCCAAGTTTTATAAATCTACGTCTGATATGTATATATCTATATATATATATATATATATATATATATATATATATATAATGAATTGGAAAGCAACAAACAATATAGACACACATAAAAAGATCACTCACACGCTATGCCTTGGTCATTTCGATGGAATTCTGCTTCGTTTTCATCGGAAGATAGAGAAGTAATGACTGCTGGAATAGTAGAGGTGAGGGGTGCGAGAGAAAGGGAAGGGGGCCAGGGGAAGGGGAGAACGGAAGGCGGTTGAAGGGTGAGAGGAGTGGTTGAGGGAGAGGAAAGGGAGTGAAGAGGCTAAACGGGAGCGGAGATAGGTTAGGAGGGAGAGGAAGGAGGTGGAATTGACACAGAATGGAAAAGAAAACAATCTGCCCACCGCAACTATTGCAACATCCGAGACCCAGGTTCGAACTTACAAAGTCGTGATCAAGACCGATCAAGTCGAAATAAAAGCCACGCACACCAAAAATCATGCGGAAAAACAAAGTGTTCAACTCTCTGATATGCATCGCTTCCACAAAGTGACAATTCAGGTCATTCCCATCAGTGAACGACATTAAGGCCCGGATGCTGATAGGCCATACAGAGGTAAATGAATGCCATTTCAAGAGTTCTTAATTCTATAGGGTTATCGGATGTGGGAAGGGACGCTAGGACGGAAACATTGTAACACTGGTTGAAAAGGGGTATTATGATGGGAAGCATGTTTAGGGATGGGGAGACCCGCGGACGGGGAGGAGGGATTGCACGAGGCGCGGTGGTTATTAATCCTAATGTTAAGTGGTGTGGAACATTGGCCTATGTAAAAGTCCAGGCAGAGTTTACAGGTGAGAAGATAAACAACATTCTTGGAAGTGCAAGAGGAATAGGGGAAGGGCGGGAGAGAGTTAAATGGTGGGATGGAGTGGGGTGGAGTGGTGAAAATAGGGCAGGTTTTGCATCTTGCTCGATGACATGGAGTGGGTATGGCTCTGGGAGTGTGAGGGGATTTTGAGAGCGGCCTGGTGGATTTGAGGATATCTGCTAGGTTGGCGGGCCGTTTGAAGGTGACAGAGGGGCGTTTGGGAAGAAGGTTGGAGGAAGTGTTGTGATTTTTGAGGATGGGGAATAGGTCTTTTAGGATGAATTTGAGGGACTGAATGCCAGGGAAGTAGGTAGTACAGATTGAGAGAGGCTGGGAGTCTGTGGTTACGGCAGGCTTGGGGGTGTAGGAATGTTTGAGTATTTTTTATGGAGGAAAGAATCAGGGTATCCTCGTTGGAGGAGGGAGTGGTGAGGGTTGTTGAGGTATTTGTTAAGGAATTCGGGATGGTTGCAAATGCGGTGACCTCGGATAGAGAGGGAGTAAGGGAGGGAGCGCTTGGTATGGGAGGGGTGGTAACTGCTAAAATGGAGTTATTTCTGCTTATTAGTAGGTTTAGCGTGAACAGACGTCAGGAATTTGTTATTGCTCTGGGCTATTGACATCGAGGAAGTTGATCTGAGAGGCTGAAAAGGTCGAGGTGAAAGACAGAGATGAGGAATCATTCAGTTGGGAGATGAAGGAATTGAGGGATTCTATGCTATGTGGCCAAAGTAGAAAGATGAAATCCACCAAGCCAATAATATTCCAAATAATAATAATAATTAAAGAGCATTATGTCACCGTCCGTGATGAAAGGATAAATTCCCCGAGACTGGAAGAGGGCACTCTTCTCCGCAATCTATTAATGGTGACCATCTGAGGACTCGAAGCTAATTACGGGCCAATATCTCATAACATCAAACATCTACAGGCAGCAACACATTAGAGCATATAACATAGCACATAGTTGATGACGCGATGAACTTCCTCCACATGCTCTGCCGTAGGGTTTAGAAAGGGTACATCAAGTGACAAACGGTTGTGTCATAACCAAATAAAATCAGTATAGCAGAGTACTCAAATGGATGTGCAATGTTCCTAGAATTCAATAAAGCCTTAGCACGACTCACTAATAGCTAAACAGATGCATTACGGTATTAGCGAGAAGGCAGTTAAATGGATTTGGCAATACCATCTTACATAGTAAACAAAAGGTCGTTGCGTGACTTCAGAAGAGGTAGCTGTAACTTTTGGGATGCCGCAGGGAAGTGGTATAGGCCCCGTACTCTTCCTAATCCTCAAAACCGACTTCAATTCCAGCGTAAAGGATATGGGTATTTGCAGAGAGCAGATTTGTCCAAAGTGAAAAAAAGTCAATAGCTCATCTTCGACTACTTTCCCACAATTCTGACAATGTTTCGGAATCGTGTAAGGAATTATATTTGGATTAAAATTTAAAACATGTGGAATAATTACATTTTTGGGATAAAAAAATGGGAAACGATACCACGTGAAAAGCTGATGATGTGGAAACACAAAATTCGAAATGAGCAAAGCAATGATCGTGGAGAGAGTGAAAAGGCGAGGAAGATTTGTTGAGCGGTTTTAAATAATCTTGAGCTCAGTCGACGTGTTTGAAGGAACAATTAAGGAGGAAGTATTCAGGATCCGTTGGAGACGATAAAGGAGTAGGTGCAGATGAGGAAGCTGTTGCTTAGGGTAAGAGAGCGATGTTGACAGAGAGTGAGCGTGCTGCAAAGAGGAGGCGAGACGTACGTATATGACGCTCGATTTCACTCACGCCATCCGGAGACGATTCCTCAAGGTTACTCAACTTATAGTTTTCTTAGATTCGACCATTCAGGTGGCAAAAAGGAGATGAGGACCGTAACGGTAATTGATTCTGGGATATTTCTTTCCACAGACGTTTCGAGATCACTACAAGGACCAGGCTAAACAGTACAATGACTACGGGCGATGAATCTTGCTGCTTACCTCGAAAACTTATCCATTTACTTATTGAAGGATAGTGACCTGATAAGTTCTCTCTGCAACACTGCAAAACGGCTTGCAGGGCACTATGTTGATAACTTGAGACGAATTGCATAAACGTGGACGGATGTGATGTAGGCTCTTCGCGTTCATTGGTGGAGAGACCGTGTGGAGGGGAGGGCCTGATAACAGTGGGCATGTCCAGAGCGGTGATTAACTCAGTCCGCTTTAATTCGCCCCGAGACCTTCTTTACAGGGTCGCGCCCAAAAGTGGTAGGACTGATTTTTTTACAAGAATTTTATTGACGATAAACTTACATCGAATTAATAATCTTCAAAGTATGCTCCTTGAGCTGCTACACACTTAGTATAACGTTGCTCCCATTCCCCGTACGCCCGCTGGAAATTTTCTTTGAGGATGACCCTCGTCGAAGCCTCTTGAACGGCCTTTATCGAGTCAAAACGTCGTCCCTTGAGCTGTCTTTTCATCAGGGGGAAGAAGAGGAAGTCCGTTGGTGCCAGATCAGGAGAATAGGGCGGGTGCGGCAACGTGGCAACGCCGTATTTAGCCAGGAGCTGTTTGACGACGAGCGCGCCATGGCACGGCGCGTTGTCATGATGAAGCACCCAACAGTTTGCGATGGCCGGTCGGACTCTTTTCACGCGTTCTCGACGGCGGGTGAGCACCTGCACGTAAAAGTTCGCATTCACAGTCTCTCCTGGCGGGACAAACTCCTCGTGAACCATTCCATGACGGTCGAAAAACACAAACAACATCGTTTTGATTTTTGATTTGCTCATGCGAGCCTTTTTTGGATGTGGGGACGCGGAAGTGTGCAATTCCGCGGATTGTCTTTTCGTTTCGGGGTCATATGTAAAAACCCATGTTTCATCACCAGTTATCACATTGTCCAAACAATTTTCATCTCGGTGCAAATTGGCTAACACTTCTTCGGAAATGCGCACACGCGTTGCCTGTTGGTCGACACTCAGAATTTTCGGCACCATCTTGGCGCACATCTTGCGCATGGCCAAATCTTGTGAAATAATGCGTTGGACGTTGGATGCAGACAGACCCAACTGGTCTGCAATTTCTTCACTGGTTAAGCTTCGGTCTGTATTCAGCAGTGTCCTCACTCTGTCCACATTCGTGTCGGTTCTTGCCGTCGACGGCTGTCCGGAGCGATGGTCGTCTTCAACGAGCTCCCTACCCTCTTTAAACAACTTGTGCCACTCAAATACTGTGGAACGGCTTAAGGCAGTGTCCCCATAAGCCTGCTTGATCACATCGAGGGTCTCAGTTTCCGTCTTCCCGAGTTTCGCACAAAACTTCACGGAATAACGTTGCTCTAAATTCAGATTCATTTTGTTTTTCGACGCGGACAAAAAACTTGCTTCACTAAAAACGGTGTCCTCATTCAACGAGAGCCCGCAGGCGACTGAGGTTGGTGTCGGTCTATTGCTAAGAGCCCCCTCCACCTTACCCTGCCAGGCAGACCCCCCTCCACCGCTCCGTTCGCGCCAGAGAAAATCAGTGCTACCACTTTTGGGTGCCTCCCTGTATTTCGCTCGCTAAGGATAACCCCGGCGCCCAAAGTACTCCCCTCCTTGCCTTTGATTGAGAAGGCCTCGCATGCTTTTAACAAAAGGTGGTAATTTTTCAAAGCCGTCGTGGCCACCACACGAATTTAATTTTAATTTAAAAAAACGGTGTATTATGAGTAGCATTAGCAAGATTCCAAGCAAAGGTTACGCCATTAGGGACATCTGCTCTGCGATCGTCCAACGCTTGTAATCAACCTGCGAAATCAAAGGCTGCAACTGTGCCAAGGAAACGCTCTAGTATCCCGGGAAATTTCGCGCGCTGTATTCCAAAATGATCAAAAGCTCCAACCTCGACTGCTAACACAACCCTCGAGGAGTATTTTTATCGCTCAATAAGGCTGTACTCCTAGCGACGCACTTCATTTATTTTTCAATTAAAATATGAAGCAACATGAACTATAAGATTGAAGCCATAACTATTTACTTTGGAAGCCGGAAAATAGCAAATGATCTTAATAAATGCTATTGGAAGTTTCGTTTTAATTGCACAGACTAAGAGTAGATCTCAACAAACAGCCTCCTGAAGTAAGATTTGGTGCTTGAAAAACAGCCTCCTCATTCGGCGAAGAAAATGGTCATCTTCAAATTCCCAGAAACAGCGGGAGATGCGAATTAAAATAGAACGATTTCAAGGTGCAAAAGTCATTCGCTAAGACCGGGATTGAAACTCATATTTCTTCACAAACATCTTGTTCCATTGAAGCCCTTAAATTTATTGAGTGTTAGAGGATCCCTCGGTAGCTTGTCTGGCTAAAGCACTCGGCCGGACATCGAGGGATTTAGGTCAATACGAATAATTTTACACTCTGAAATTCCTTCATTGTGTTCGTCTTCAATTAAGAAAATGCACGGATGCACGCCTGATAATTTTTGACTAAATTTTTGAAATTATAGATTTTCAGTTATACTTACCAAAACATAAACTTCATTCACCAGTTCCAAAGAAACTGCGGGATATGCCGCAACAGTAAATTTTAACGGAGTCAGCATGCATCAGATTTGACCTCCATCTTTTGATTTCCACTCTTGAAAATGACTCGGCGGAAAACAATATGCGTCAAATGATGCAGTCATTGCCAATACGGACACCGACACCTTTGAAACCCTACTTTTTGGACGGCCGAAAAAAGTTAGAGAAACGCTGGCAAAGGTGTTTCGATTAAAAACGCTAATATATTGGAAAATAAAAATTATTTACTCTATACTTTTTGGTTTTCCATATGTTCCTAAGAGCATATTGAACGACCTAAGAATCATGTATGATGGAAACTGACGTCCATAAATGGAAAATAGAGGCGTATCTTCCGCGGTCGGGGTATCGTCGGCGCCGCATTGTGGGCGGATCGGATGCGAAAGACGGCGAACACCGAGAGCTTCGAAGTCTCGTCGTAAACCCTTATTCAACCGGATTTCAAGGTTGACCGCGCACAACTATTGGCGCAGTCTCACAGTAGATGGCATTGCCCTCGCCTTGCTAGGGTGGAGGGAATGAGAAGAGGGACTGATAAGCACGGCGACTGGAGCCGCGACGATAAACACGGGGTGCCTACGGAATCGAGGTCACGCGCAACCCCCTGCCCCCCCCCCTTCACCGCCCGCCTTTACCCGCAAGTAAATGCCCTCGTGACAACCGAAGCGAGAGCGGCGGCAGGGCGAATGACGATAAGACTTGGTCCCTTGCGGTGGCCCATTTGACCCCGGGGCAAGGCGACGCCCAGGTGACCCCGACTGACCCACCCACCAGGTCGACTTCAAACCGATCGGAGCATCATCCCGGAAATAAACCCCGAACTCTTGGTTGTTTTGTCCAGTTTTCCGAAATCACAATCTTGGCGGTGCTGAGAGAGAGAGAGGGAGGAGAGGGGGCTTTCGTGAGGTTTCGGGGGGGGGGGGGTGCGTCTTCGTGTGCGACCGCTGGGGGAGCATATGGCGCGGCGATCGCATTCGCGCATTCGAGCGTGCACGAAACAGCGCGAGGTCGACTTGAATGCCATCTCGTCTCAGCTCCGAGAACTGCAGCCCATCCGAAGCGTTGACTTCGATTGCGACAATAATAACAAGTGACCAGCGACACCTATGGCTGGCGTGGTCTAGCAGGAAAATTCTCTGAATGCATTTAGTTCCTGTTGCGTAAAATCGACAATGGTCTCCGGTATTGACTTGGGGTCAGCTTCGGGAAACATGTCCCCCGAGAGGCGAGGTTTGAGGCCTCGCGCCTCGCAGCCGCACCAACCTGGGTGCGGGGGATCTCCGGGGGGCAGGCTGGGGGGTTGCGGGGAAAGGAACAAACGATTGAGGCAAACGCAGGTCTCACGAAATACAATGCTCACACGTTTGAAATGAAAGAGCTTCCCAGTGCTACTAGGAAAAAAACAATAATACGAGTGCTCTACAGCCAAGTTAGTACGAAATAACGTATTGATTAATAGGAAGTATACGGAAATACACGAGAATAATATTCAAAATACTAATCCCACTGCCAACAAACATTGTTAGAAAGTATTGAAATGGTCAAATTAAATTTCGCAAGCCTAAAAAGTGGGAGGCAACGGGAAACCACCTCAATTATCATTCCCTAGAAAAATATGATGGACAATAGAGATATTTTGAGTCCTGGCAACCACGGGGCTCGGCCCAATCGGCCGTGTGTCGTGCCCGGCAGCGGGAGAGGCAAGGCTTCCGCGGTCGTCATCCCACGAAACCCTTGCAAGGGAAAACCAGCAGCAACAGGACAGAAGACGCAGGAGAAGAAGACCAAATTAGTTAGAATAGGAACGTGGAATGTTAGGACAATGATGAGGACGGGGAAACTGGAGAATGTTAAGCGAGAGATGGAAAGGGGAAATATAGATATTTTAGGTCTATGCGAGGTGAGTTGGAAAGATAGCGGGGATTACTGGAGTGATAAGTATAGAATAATATACAGCGGTGGGGACGAGAGCCAACGAGGGGTTGCCATAGTATTAAATGAAGAGGTAGGAAGAAGTGTAGTCAACATAGAGCAGGTAACGGATAGAATACTACTAGTGGAGATAAAAGCAGAACCGACGAACTCAGTTATTATCCAGGTATACATGCCACCGAGCAACCATAAGGAAGAAGAGGTCGATAGGATATACGATCAGTTAGAGGACATGATTGCATGTGTTCCTGCAGGGAAACATTTCATAGTGATGGGGGATTGGAATGCGACAGTAGGCGAAGGAAGAGATGGTGATTTGGTGGGGGACAACGGTTTAGGCACGAGGAATGACCGCGGGGAGAAAGCAGTTGAGTTCTGCAGGAGACAGGGCTTAGTTATCACCAACACTTGGTTCAGACACCACAAAAGACGCAGGTATACATGGAAAATGCCAGGTGACTCGGGAAGATATCAGCTAGATTATATCCTGGTTAGACACAGGTTTAGGAACAGTGTGATAAATTCCCACAGCTTCCCGGGAGCGGATGCGGACTCAGACCACAATTTAGTTGTTATGAAATGTAGCGTACGTTTTAAAAAGATAAGGCAGGGGCGGCGAGTTAGAAAATGGAATGTAGAAGCATTAAATGGGTTGAAAAGAAAGGAATACAAACAGGCGGTAGAGAAAATCATGGAGGACGGTAAAGAGCTAAGTACTATTGAAGAAAAATGGGAATGCATCAAAAAAGGGTTGTCTAAAGCGGCAAAAGACACTATTGGAACCGTTAACGCTAAAAGGACTCGTAAACCATGGATCACGGATGAGATGATTGCAAAAATGGATGAGCGGCGAAAATGGAAGAATATAAATACAGAATTAGGCAAAATGAAGTACAAAGAATTGAACAATAAATTGAGGCGGGCAACAAATAAAGCAAAGGAAACATGGTGGAAGACGCAGTGCGAGAATATGGAAAGTCTGCAGAGGAAGGGGGAAATCGGTGCGCTTTACAGCATAGTTAAATCTTTATCGGGAAGTAAGAAAGGGAGATCAACGATAGCAGTTAGAGATAAGGCCGGTAAGGTAATAGTTGACGTAGGAAAGATTCAAGAGAGATGGAAGGAATATGTATAAGAACTGTATAGTAAAGAGCTTAGACCAACAAAGTTAGACATTGAAAAGGAACATGACGTAGAGGAAGATAGCTTAGGTCCAGGCATACTAGACAAATAGATAGAAAGGGCATTAAGGGAGATGAAACTAAATAAGGCCGTGGGGGTAGATAACATTCCCGTGGAACTTTTGAAATGCTTGGGAAAATGTGGGAGGAAGAGGCTATATGGGCTGATCCGTAGTATTTATGAGGAGGGAATCTGGCCGGAAGACTTTGTGAGATCAGTTTTAGTCCCTATTCCGAAAAAGGTAAAGGCCACGTCATGTGAGGACTATAGGACAATTAGTTTGATATCCCACGCAGCTAAGGTTGTTCTCAGGATCATAAACAAAAGGATAGAGAGTAGGGCAAATGATTACTTAGGGGATGATCAGTTTGGGTTTAGGAAGGGGATAGGTACGCGTGATGCCATTGCAGTAATGAGATTATTAATCGAGAGGAATATAGAACACAACCAGGAGGTATTTGCCTGTTTCGTAGACTTCGAAAAAGCGTTTGATAGAGTAAATTGGGATAAACTAATGAGTATATTGCAGAAAATAGGAATAGATTGGAGGGAAATGAGGCTATTCCGCAACCTGTACATGCCTCAGACTGCTCAGGTGCGGGTGGGAAACGGGGAGTCAGGATGGGCAGTGTTAGGAAAGGGTGTAAGGCAGGGTTGCCCATTATCACCGTTGCTGTTCAACCTGTACGCAGAAGAAATGATCAAAGAGGCATGGGATGAACTCGAGGTAGGAATGAAAGTGGGCGGGGAATTCGTGAAATCAGTTAGGTATGCTGATGACCAAGCTTTAGTTTGTCAGTCAGCCAAGGGACTGCAAGCATTGCTTAGTGAATTGGAAATTCAGTGCGACAGGTATGGGATGAGAATCAATATTAAGAAAACAAAGGTTATGCGATTTTCTAGAAAGAAAAAGGCCAAGCTTAATATTAAAATAGGAGGGCAAAAGCTAGAGCAGGTAGAACAGTTTACGTATCTCGGTAGTGTTTTGGACCAACACGGTCAAAGTAGTAGGGACGTAGGGAGAAGAATTACGCTAGGCAAAGAGGCTTTCACAAGGAGGAGGGAGTTGATGACGGGGACTTTGAGTAAGGATGTTAAGAAAAGACTCGTAAAAACTTTGATATGGAGCGTAGCTATGTACGGAGCGGAAACGTGGTCATTGAAGCAGGAGGATAGACGTAGATTGGAGGCTTTTGAAATGTGGGTGTGGAGAAGAATGGAGAAGGTGAAATGGACAGAGAAGAAAACAAATGAGGAAGTACTTGGTATGGTGGGCGAAGAGAGGGGTTTGTTGGGAGCAATCCTATGGAGGCAGGAAAAGTGGATGAAGGGGGTGTTGACCGGCAGTGGGATGTTGAAGACTGTGATAGAGGGTAGAATGTTGGGCAAAAGAGGAAAGGGAAGGAACAGGATAGGGTAGTTGGACGGGATGAAGGGAGGAAGGAAGTACTCAGAGATGAAGAGGGACCTGATATAGAGTAGGATGATTGATTTTGTGTTTTGTTAGGAGTAATAAAATATTTGTTTGGTAGTTGTGTCCGTCCAAAAACCTACCCTAACCGGTAGATTACTTTAAAAAAAAAGCCTAAAAATTACATAAATTTAAGAGTTAAATATATTAGAAAATATGGAAATTAATTTTAAAATGCTTCGCCTTTCCACCTAAGAAACTTTTATTGACGACCTAGGTTTCGTTATGGCTTAACATCATCCGGTAAAAATGCAAGTCAAACACAGTATATATAGCTCTAGACGGCGGGGAAGATGAAGGAGGGAGGAAAGCAAGGATTGGTGGAGGTAGGAAGAGGGGGCGGAGGAGGAGGAGGAATGGTAACATTGAAAAAATAGCAGGCTGGGAGAAGGAATTAATACATTGCTGAAAAATATAAAATAACAAAAAATACATTGTTGAAAAAATAAATTGTTTAGAGAGAGAAGAAAATATACATATATTGTTGAAAAAAAGAAGTTTTGCTTGGTGTCGATTAGTTGGCAGAGGAGTGGGGGAATGGGTATTGCGAACGGCACTGGGTAATTAGGTGATTAAGTAGCAGGCTGGGAGGAGTTAATTCATAGTTGAAACGGCTTTGCTTGGTGTCAGTTTAGTTGGCAGATGGGCGAGGAAAATACAATAACGCGAAGGGTCAAGAAATTCGTTGGTCAAAACATCTCCTCCGTAATCCATGCGCTGAAGTATTTCTAATTGCTCCAGCACATCGAGGCGGTGGCCTTTCTTCTCAAAGTGCAGGATTTCGGGGATGGAATCGCTGCAGTGACCACAGTCTGTCAGATGTTTGGCGAAGAGTGACGCGGAGATGTTTTTTCTAAAGCATGCTCGGTGCTCCTTTAATCTCGTCTCAAATCTCCGTCCCGTCTGGCCTATGTAGATCCGGTTACAGTCTTTGCAGAGGAGTTTGTACACCCCACTCTTGTGTATAGGTTTAACTTGGTCCTTCGTGTGACATAACAGGTTGATTAATTTTAATTTATTGTAAAAGGCCGGTCTCACCTTTTCTTTTGGGAGGATTCTTTGTACTGCTGATAATTTCTGAGAGAAGCAGTGCCTAGAATTATGGTGAATGACTTCGTCTGTATAACACTTCTTCCTGAAAATGGAAAAATCAAACCTATTGTTTTTAATTTTAATAGAAAAATCTAGAAAGTTGAGGGATCCATTCGCTTCTAATTCCTAAGTAAATTTTATATGTTTATCTCTAGAATTAAGGAAATTTAAAAAAAACTATCTAATTGTCTGTAAGAACCCGTCCAGACGCAGAAAACATCATCTACATATCTATACCAGCAGAGAATATTCTTTAAGAGGGGATTCTCTGAGGACAACATTAGTTGCTCAAAATTGTCCAGGTAAATGTCTGCTAGTAGCTGGGAAAGCGGAGAGCCTATAGCCAAGCCGTCTTGTTGTTGGTAAATTTTACCGTTAAACACACTTTTAAGGAAGAACACAATTCAAAAATCACTGGGGTGAGAACCTTTGCTTTAACAAGGGTAACTTCTGCAAGGTTAGCTTCTGATCTTGGAACACTGGGGAATAAATTTGTAACATCAAACGATACCATTATGCACTTGGGGGTTACTATTTCTTTAGACAACACATCCACCAGTTCTTATGAATTTTTTGTTCCAAATTTCGGGGAAAATTTGGAAAAAGTTTTGAATAAGAAGTTTAACTTATTAGCTCATAAGTGATTTGGGGCTAAAACATTGGAAATCACATGCCGAATAGGAAAACTACCACACAGATTGTTCACAATGATTTTGTGGATTTTTGGCAGACCAAAAAATCTGGGCTCTAATGGATTCATTTGCATTAGGTTGCGTTTCTCCCGGGGGCTTATTATCACTTCACATGAGTTGAAGGAAGCTTTGCACACTTCCTGATATTCGGGTGTGGGGTCCTTAGTTAAAACTATTGCTTTGTTGTTCAAGATGAAATCTTCGCACTTCTTTACGCAGTCACTTCTATCCAGGACAACTACTGCGTGACCTCTTGGAAACAATAAGGTCTTTTTCGAAATTGTGTCTTTGATTGACAGCAAGGCATTATAGTCTTTTGTATTTTTTAGCATTTCATTAGATGACTACAAGTTGGTAACAAAGGATTTGATCTGTGAGGTGATACATTCTTTCGCACCGGAGACATCTTTCCGAAGGGCTAAGTCTGAATCCACGGCTAGATTTTTAAAATTACGAATCGTAATGGGAATATTCGGACAATATTTCAGTCCTTTGTGCAATAAACTAAGTTCTACAGGTTTGAATTTATGTTTGGAAAATTTAACCACTCTGTCGTTGAACACATGTGGGGTCGTCGTCGTCGCTGGGGGTTGTCTGTCTTGGGTCAGGGCAACTAGCTTTCTGGAGATAACCTCCTTTTTCTTGAAGATGATCTCACTTGCTCTTTGGCGGACAATATTATCCAAAGCGATCCATTCAGCCCAATGAAGAGAGCTAGTCAATTCTTGATATAACAAAAAGAGGTAATGAGAGATAGAGTCTCTCTTGACATACCATTCGTGAAGCTCTCTTTTAATCCATATCCCTTTCGCGGCTGCTTCTGCGAATATCCCGGTCGAAGACGAGCTCTTACACTTGATGTTCACGTAGTTAGGTATGACTCCAAGGGCTAGGCACTGGCTGTTGAAATAGATGTTTGTTGATGCAATTCGGTATTTGATGGTCAATTGCCGGTAAAGACTGGCCTTAATTGCGTTGCTCGCGCAATTGATAAATGAAACAGTTTCTGGCGTCACTTGGTCGAAATTCTTCATACTGAAATTAAATTTAAATACTTCGCATTTCCACATAAAAAGGAGGGAGCAACGTTATACTAAGTGTGTAGCAGCTCAAGGAGCATACTTTGAAGATTATTAAGTCGATGTAAGTATATCGTCAATAAAATTCTTGTAAAAAAATCAGTCCTACCACTTTTGGGTGCGACCCTGTAATAGCATCCTCGGCATGTTGGAGACTAATTCATTTGAGATTATTACAAAGGAGGGCATAGGTAAGACATCAACCACCACACAGGTATATTAGTAAAAATGAAAAATAAGTTCACGTAAGCGATTAGGAAACATGGAAAAAGATGTTCGGAAACGTTATTAGGATTTGGGAGAAATTGATACACGAACTGCAATAATTCACGTTAGAAATTTACTACACTGACACCGAACACACTTTAAAATATTCAAAAGAAATATACCGAAAGAAATTGAGAATATGTTGCACATAAGCGAAAGAAAGGTTATGAGGAATCAAAATGGAAAAAAAGAGAATTTAGGGCGGTCTTCGGGAGAAAAAGAAAAATTCACTTTATAGTATGTTTTTAGATACATTCAAAGTAAATTTTGAAAATTGCAATGAAAACTTCGGTAAGGGAACTCATAAAATGTCGCCTGAAAACAAGGAATATATTGAAAAACGCCATACTTTTCTAAAAACAATGCCTTGCAAATATATAAAGGATAACTCAAAAAATGTTGAATTTACGTCAGTGAACATTCAAGGGAGCCTCTCAAATGTTCATTCGAAACTGTGGAAATATGCAAAAAAGTTACAAGCAGAGCAACAAAATATAAATCCTAAAAAAATATCTCTTAACGTATGACAATATGTGAGCAAATAACAAAGTCCGCCACAAATATATGAAGGACTCAGGGGAGCTATTTTGCAAAAACAATCGTATCGTATCGACCGTCGACTCAGAAAATGAAGCGAGTTGCGGTCGGTCGTTCACGCGGTGCTACTACGGCCTCAGAAGATAAGTGGGAGACAGTTACCGCCGCTTTCAGTTCTTAAGTATTTATCTGTTCAAAAATTCCAATTTTGGAGTACAATAATAACAATGGGTGCAACTTATTATTATTAAGTCTGTCCAGATTCTTATAACAAATAATAAATAAATCTAAGGATGCGCATAACTAAGTTCCATAGCGAATAATTGTTTCCGAACGTAAAATATAACTGATTTTCGGACATCATATTTTTATACTCAGTTCTTAACCACCCACGATAAATGTCAGTGGCGTTACTTAAAGTCATAACTTCACTTATTAAGCGAAGGTTGTCCAGATAGTAACTCACGTCTCGGCCCAGCATGGCGGTGGGTTGGTCTAGAACCACTATCTTGGTGTCTTAATGTCAATACACTCAGTATGCATCCTGCTGTGGTAGTTTGAGCAGACTGTGGTTATTCTACTTTGATCTGTGTGAAGTGCCGTCTGTGATTAAGGGTTTCTACAGGCAAAACACTAGCGCAAACCAATTGTAATTCATAGACAACTTCGTGAACTCTACGAGGAGACGGAATAATGAGTGAAGGTGGAATGAGGCAGTGGTGCATTCAATTGAAAAAATAGCTACAGCACCAATTTTCACATGACGAGAGGACACCGCAGTGATCGGCCTATACTTCCAGGGACAAATGAACTCACAGTGGAAATCAACGAATAAAATTCGTGAAAATCGCCGATTAACGATTACGGATTTCTTGCTTCATTTTCCCCGGGTTCCACAAAGTCTACTGCTTGAAATGATGGCGGGGAAGCTGGGCTATCAAAGCAAAACAAAGATGGTCACGCACTCTTAGATCGTGTCGCAACTGGCAATGAGAAATGGGTGAAGCATATCAATTGTGAGACAAAATGACAGACTATGGAATGGGGACGCGCAGGTTCACCCAAGAATGTAAAAGGGCTGATCCCACATCACCACCCTTACAAAAAGGGTTTGCGTGATCTTCCAGGCGAAGTATTCAAACTTCTTGCATAGTGTAACAAACTTTTTTCAAAAGGATGTCATGAGTTCAGCAAGTTCCTTTAGTATTTTTGGCGGTGAGTTCTTCCTGACCAGAAGTTAATATTTTATGTTGTGGAGATTTTTTCTATTCACTCCTGGGGCGAAAATCGTTTGTTCCACAGATCTTTGGAAGACTTGGCATTGCACACCCAAATTTTTGCTGTTACTGGTCCAAAAGAAATCGCTTAGAATGTAACCATCTTTTACGCTGCATGTGGCGTCATCATTGCCTTAACAGAGTGTACAGTCGGGCTTTTCCCTTGTATACCCCTGATGCCAGACCAAAATGTTTATGTATTCCATGAATATTTCTATAACATTTTTCTATGCTTTGAACGCTTTCGCATAATCTTTTTTCTGTTTGCTTGAAATTCTACGGGTTTGCGTACCAGACAAGATCTCACGTTGGGAAATAGTGTCATCACAGGATTAGCCATTGGAAGTAGTAGTAGTGGTTTTGAGGGGAGGCGACCGACAGCTGAGGTCATTTGCGCCATAGGGGATGGACAGGTAAGGATGAAGGGTGGAGCGAAACCCGGCGTCGGCATTAGCCTACTCTTTACGAAAGGCGCCAAGGGGTCCGCAGCTTAACGTCCCATCCGACGGACGGCGTACTCACTCAAAGTGCCCTCCACATAGCACCTCAAGTAGGGATCGAGATACCTCTATTAAAAAATATTCAACACCGCCGGGATTTAAACCCGGGTCCTCTGGGTGGGAAGCCAGTACGTTAGCCCCCGCACCATCTCGATCCCCCATTAGCCGTTGGAATACGTCAGTTTATGAATATCATATTTCCAAACGTTATTGAAATTTCTTGTTTTAGAAAAGTTGATATTTAGGCGTCTGTGAAATTGTTGAGCATCCGGAGACCTCCAGACCTTATGCAGATAGACAAATGGCGATTGAAAGATGAAAAATACGCAGCACCTATTTATATGCTAAATCTTTCGGTGGCGTGGACATCGGAAAATCTTTAATGAGAAAAATAGAAAAAGAGTAAACCCTCGCCCACCAGAGGAATTAATCTTCAAATTACAATCCCGAAGACAAGACATAAGTAAGATAGACCAATCCCTTGGATCCGGGGGAGATGTTCTCTACAAGTAGTACAAAAATTACATTGGAAAAATTCCTTCCTTAAAACTTCAGGAGATTTAAGACAATGGCTTCCCTGGGCCATTTTCGACCGCTAGAACTTTATTCACACGCAACAAGACCGCGGAAATACAGGAAGCCGTTAGGTCCTTCGGATGAACATGGAGCATTGAGCACTAATAGGCAAACTCCTATTATTATCCTTATTGTTTAATGACTGCGTACACGAGTCTACGCATCGTTTCGTCACGCATTCCGGGCATCTAAAGGTGGCCAGCTACCGTGAGGTGCTGCCGTCCCTTCCCCATGAGATCGATAGAGGAACATCCCCTGACATGCGTGAGGCGCCCTCGGTGCAAACAAAACAAGACTTGGACTCTTTCCTGGAGCAGTCTCCCCTCGTTCGCTGCATACGTGGGGATAGCGTACAGTTTTCATTATTATTGATAAATAACCTTGACATCAGAATAAAATTATTTATGCACATTATTTGATCCTCTTGTACAGAGTCCTCTTGTACAGAATTAGAGCTCTTAATGTTGTTTTCTTTCAGGAAGTCGTAGATTAAAGTACTTTTTCTCGCAATATGAAGGAGATTAACAGGCTCATAGTGTGATTCATTTCGTGCATTCGGTAGGTTACAGTGTCCGGCAAATTTACGATCGAAGGAATGATGTGTGTTTATGGAAATGGCAGCCCGTTGTCATATGGCACCGTTGTGCTGAGTGGGAAAGGAACTTCCAACACTGGCCGTTCCTCACCAAGGACGATCCAAGAAGTGGGAGACGACCACTGCTCACGGTCGGTGCTGCAGCAGTGAAGAGGATTCTATCCTAATAATAATTTACCGAAGAGCAACCGTGCAAATGATCATGAATGAGGCTGAACTTAGTTTGGGAGAAACTATTGAAGAAGAACTGCACATGTCAAAGGTGTCAGCACGTTGGGTCCCACGACTACCCACTCCTCCTCAGAAGCAAACAAGGCGCGGCCTGTCAATGGAGGACCATGTGGAGCAAGATGAGGAGGATGTGTTGGGTCGCCTGGTAACAATGGATGAATCTTTGATCAATGAATATGCTCCAGAGACCGAGGTGAATAGCAAGGAGTGGAAGCACACCGACTGCCCCTCCCTCCCCCCAGAAGACTAAGGCGCAGAAGTCTGCAGGGAAGGTAATGGTGTCTGTTTTTTTGGAACTGCCGTGGAGTCATCTTAACAGAATACCTGGAGAGGGGTCGGACCGTCACTGCTGCCTTTAACTGCGCAGTGCTGGACGAATTGCGTGATGCCCTGAAGAAGAAACAGCGCGGTATGATCACCAAACGCATCCGTCTTCTTGCCGACGATGCACCTGCCCACTCATCTCGATGTGCGGTTGACGATTCAGAGGGATGTGGCGCTGAATGTTTGCCGGTGGTTTTAGAGGAAAATTCTAGAGTAACCAAACACAATCTTTGCCAGGTAAAACCTTGAGGGTAAATAAACTGTTTCTATGGTAAAACTCACTATTCTTTCGCATTATCAACCTCTTCGATGGAAATAAGTCGCCCTGGTAAGCCTGTCCTCGCTCTTCTCGGGAGCGAGGTTGCCTGCCGTGAGCGAGAAAGGGTTGTATTCGCTGGGAATTTGCCCTTTGCAGGAGCAACGAAGTAATACGGGTCAGCTATCTTCGTTCGTGGGTGACGTCGTTACGACTTTGTCATGAAATTTGAACAAAATGGGAGGAGAATCAAATAAATGAAGATAGAAAAGCAGAAGCGCAAGAATAGAGTAAGGTAGGTTTTCATAGCGTACGTAAGTTCGGGTTCATGATCTCTTGGTTCAGTTGATGTTTTCCCGCTCAAAGCTTGCATATATCTACTCAATCTTCGACTTACTGCAACTTTTACAGTGATTTGCATAATAGTGTGTATATTATTCACCTTAATCGAGAAATCTTTAATTGTACCGGACGATTGGAAGATTGTAATAGTCGTCTTTGTTTCAAGAACAAATGAGTAAAACACAGTGTAAGAAATAAAGAGCCCTGTGCGATTGTTCTTAAATTGTTTGTTGCTGTCCAAGTTTATGTACATATGAGGGTCGTGGTAGTCCAGGGGGTAGAGCGCTGGACTGCCGACCGGAGGGTCCCGGGTTCAATTCCCGGGAGAGGCACTCTGAGTACCTGCAGCTCCGCCAAAGCTAAAGTGAATTTTCGGGTATCAGGTGTCCCTGGGAAACCATAACCGGCACAGGGAAAGGAACTGGCCCCCCTACCCTGATGTGTGAATTTCACACGCCGCATAGGGCTTAGTACTGCGTGAACTCTACCATCACCTACTAAACCGACCTTCGGGTTGATTACTGCGTTTATGGTTTTTATATATGTATAAACACAGATGTAGAGTTTTAAACCATAGAGACACAAGAAAGGACACTCACAATATGTTCTCTTGACGTATGAACTGCTCGGCCGTCGAATTCAGAATGGAGTTCTCGGGGAAGAGCGGAGAGGACATGTGCGGGGGAGAGGTGAGGGAAGGAGAGGTAAGGGACCAATAGGAAATGACCAAGGGGGTGGGAGGGTATATGAAGGCAGCCATATGATGCATTCAGTGGGCTTGGTTCAGCCCGGGCGGTTTAAATGACTGGACCACCCAAATATGCGCCATCTCGCGAGTTCTCACCTCTATTATACTCGCAGATTTGGGAAGGATTTCAATCACCGAAACGGAGAAGCAGTCATCAAAAGATTGATTGTGGGAAGCAGTATGAGTAGGGACGGAATAATTAAGGAAGGTGGGAGATTTGGTGGAATATCGGTGGTTATTCATGCGGAGGGAAAGTGTGGTCGTGCATTCGCCCAGGTAGAAGGCAGGGCAGAAGTTACAGGAGAGGCGATATGTAATGCTTTTTAAGGTACAGGTGGCGACCGGTTGGGCGTTAGTACTGAGTGAGGTGAAGGGTCTTAGAAGATGACCACATTTGCAGCGTGGGCGGTTGCATGGTGCGGATAGGGGCGGGGGTGAGACGGGGGTGCTCGCAGTTGGTTTTGTTGACTTAAAGGTGTCTCGCAAGTTCGACGGGCGTTTAAACGACGGCGTTTTAGGTCATCAGCAAACCCAACTGATTTTACGAATTCCCCGCCCACTTTCATTCCTACCTCGAGTTCTTCCTATGCCTCTTTAATCATTTCCTCTGCATACAGGTTGAACAGCAACGGTGATAATGGGCAACCCTGCCTTACACCTCTTCCTAACACTGCCCATCCCGACTCCCCGTTCCCCGCCCGCACCTGCGCAGTCTGAGACGTACATATTGCGGATTAGCCTCCTGTCCCTCCAATCTATTCCTATTTTCTGCAATATACTATTTAGTTTTTGTTAATTCACTCTATCAAACGCTTTTTCGAAATCTACGAAACAGGCAAATACCTCCTTGTTGTGTTCTATATTCCTCTCGATTAAGAATCTCATTACTGCAATGGCATCACGCGTACCTCTCCCCTTCCTAAACCCAAACTGATCATCCCCTAAGTAATCATTTACCCTACTCTTTATCCTTTTGTTTATGATCCTGAGAACAACTTTAGCTGCGTGGGATATCAAACTTATTATCCTGTATTCCTCACATGATGTAGCCTTCACCTTTTTCGGAATAGAAACTAAACCTGATCTCACATAGTCTTCCGGCAAAATTCCATCCTCATAGAAACTACGAATTAGCCCATAAAGCCTCTTCTTCCCACATTTTCCTAAACATTTCAATAGTTCCGCGGGAATGTTATACACCCCCACGGGCTTATTTAGCTTCATCTTGCTTAATGCCCTTTCTAGCTCATCGTCGAGTATGCCTGGACCTAAGATATCTTCCACTACGTCCATGTTCCTTTTCTATGTGTAACTTTATTGGTCTAAGTTCTTTACTATACAGCTCTTCTATATAATCCTTCCATCTCTTTTGGATCTCTCCTGTGTCACCTATTACCTTACCCGCCTTATCCTTACCCCACCTTAACTGCTATCATTGATCTTCCTTTCTTACTTCCCGATAAAGATTTAACTTTGTTGTACAGTGCACCAATTTCATTCTTCCTCTGCAAACTTTCCATATCCTCACACGGCGTCTTCCACCATGCTTCTTTTGCTTTATTTGTCCCATCTCAATTTATTGGTTAATTCTTTGTGCTTCATTTTGCCTAACTCTGTATTTACATTCTTTCAATTTCTTCGCTCATCTATCTTTGTAAACATCCGTGATCCATGATTTTCTAGTCCTTTTAGCGTTAACGACTCCAATAGTGTCTTTTGCGGCTTTCGATAACCCTTTGTCGATCCTTTCCCATTTTTCTTCTATAGTACTTAGCTCTTTACCATCCTCCATGATATCATCTACCACCTGTTTGTATTCCTTCCTTTTCAAACCATTTAATGCTTCTACATTTTCTAACCCGCCGCCCCTGCCTTATCTTTTTCAAACGGACGCTACATTTAATAACAACTAAATTTTGGTCAGAGTTATATATATATATATATATATATACATACATATATATATATATATATATATATATATATATATATATATATATATATATATATATATATATATATATATATATATATACGCTCTACCCCTTTGACTATTGTGACCCATATATGTGAGTATGTGAAAATTATGTCCTGCATATTATGATAATGCGGGGAAAACTTTCATGCGAAACATATGAATTCATTTGAAGCCTTTCAAATCTCATCAAACCTTGTTGGTGCGTCCTTGTTTGAACTATATCAACTCAGTTAATTGTCAAGTTCCCGAGTTCTAACTCAATTATTATTTGACATATTTTCCCTAATGAATCATATGGGCACTCTCATTCTGAAGTAATTTTGAAAATATTAAAAGATTGCCGTTTGTGGTAGAAACACTCGATTACTAATTGAAAGTCCCTTAAATTAACTTAGGATTAACAAAAATTAGTATGAATTAATTTTCAATTAATGTACGTATACTCCATTGGTAACGAAGTTCGTGCATTAATGTTTACTGAGTGGTGAACATGTGTTATTCTCCAATTTACAGATTAAAATTTTGGTGTGGGTAAGATGTAAAATTAAGTTAAGGTGCATTTCAAAGAATCTAGTAAATTTTCTATTTAAAATCCATAATAGCCTAAAGTGCATAAAATATGTACAACTATCAGCACCAAAATATTACTAGTTAACACAAAAAATGTTTTCAGCAAATAATAAATACCCATTTTAGTTTTTAGAATTTCAACTAAAGTGTAATGTGTCACTCTAAAAATGTGATTTGGGTGATTAAATCACCCATATTCAATTATTGGCAATAATTATAAAGCAAATCTGCGCAGTTAAAAAAACGGCTTTGCTTTATTCATTCATTTCGAACGCATTGGCTGAAGTAATCGAATTAGTTCGTTAGAGTGACAAAAAAACGTTGCGTTTGTTTCGCTAAATTGATCGCAAAATGTTAGTGATCAATATCGAACCGTTCCTACTAGCCACGTTTGGTAAAAGTGTTTAATAATCATCATAGGTCATATAGCATAATTCCAAAATAATAGAGTGGTAATCGTGATATTAAGCACCAATGGACATGTTGTCATTTCACCGTTGGTTAATTCCCACAGTGCATATCGGAATTTCATTTTTAATGAACGACAATGATTAAACTGAGTGGACCGCAAAAATAAAGTAATAGTTGCAAATACTTAGGTGTATATTTAACTAAGGATTTAGGATGGGAGCTAAACGTGGAGTACAATTTTAAGAAAGCTTTCAAAACTCTTCATTGGGTGATGAGAAACCTCAAAGGGAGCGTAAGAGAACTAAGGAAAAGGGGTATTAGACCCTGGTAAGACCAATTTTAGAGTACGCATCTCTTGTATGGGACCCTTATGAAGAAGAACATATCAAAAAACTGGAATCGGTGCAAAGAAAGGCTGCCCGATATGTACTGGGGAAGCATAGGAGGATGGAGAGTGTGTCTGACATGCTAGAAACGCTGGGCTGGGAACCTCTACAAACTAGAAGAAGAATAAGCAGACTTTGTGGAATGTTCCGCTTTCTGAAGGGGGAGCAAGCTTGAGCAGATCTTAGGAAAGAGGCGAGGAACCCAAATTTTATAGGGAGAAAAGACCACAAGTTGGCACAAAGAACGAATAAAAAATTTTTTTTCCTAAATAAAACAATTGTTGATTGGAACACCTTACCTGCAAAACTATTCGAGCTCTTTCCTAACAGAGTGTATACTTTTAAGAAAAGATGTAAGAAATATATGTAATAATTTGATTAATGCGTGGTGTAAAATTATATGTAACAGCTTACTTTTTTAATTTATCTTTTTTTTTCTTGCTGATTGTATGATGTTAATGAGATGAGGGGTTTTCTTGCTTTGTGGAAGAGATTTGTGTTTTGGGGTTCCCTTCAAGCGTACTTTCGTTTAATGACTGATTTTATCTATTATCTTTTGTGATTACTTGGGATTTGTATGCCACCTGACACTATCTTTCAGCGCATGTGGATTTTAATAGTAAAAAAATCCGATTCCCTATATTCACAGTCGTGTCCGAAGCAGCACTGTCACATGGCACCATCAGAAAACGCAGCCCCAGGTGAACTGGCAATCAAGACGGAGACTACTCCTCTCGGCGCCACCAGGCTTAACTTTAACCTTGCTACCCTACGCCAATGGGGTCATCGTGACGCGATGCCTACGTGCGCACATCCGGGAGGGAGGAGAACCCCGACGCTCAGCCGTCGTCGCCCCACCATTCCACCGCCCCCACTCCGATTATCCGGCGTCACTGTGTACTCTTCGCTCCCCGGGAATGCGCAAGTCGCCCGTCGACTACTCACCGCCGCCGGTCGCGCAACAAAAGGGGGTGGGAGAAACGGGGGGAATTGTTGGCGGCTGAGTTGAACCAGCTTCCCATTCCCTCCCTGCCTAAACTGGCAGATCCCTTCGCAGCTACCGTACCCGCTCCGCGGCCATCGACCCCGTTACGCTGGCCCCATCCTCGGCAGAAGAGAAGCGGCGGGCGTCGAGGGAGGGCGTACTTCATTTCGCTCGGAGGAAAATGTAAATGCTTGATTCATCTCCGAGAATATACCCATACCGATACCAGCTATAGATTACAACCTACGTGTATCTCGCTAGTCGGTATGGAAAATGTATTGAGGCTATCCATTAAATACAAATGTATAAAAGGGGAATTGACGGGAATAGGATTTCGGAGAAGCGAGAAGGATTTATACGAGTAGTTCGCTTTGAAAACTAGTTCATACTGAATCGGCAGTGATTGTATACGAACATTTATTACGAAATTCTATCTTTGAGTTCACTTGCGGAATATTCAATGACTAATTTCATTTCTACATTCAAATAACCGTTGACAGAAACTTTGTACTTCTTTCTTATATTGCATCCCATGAGAGAGTTGTTCAAACACAGCGCTGTTACAAGGTAAAGGGTCTGTCCCTAAAGTAGAAGTCGATTACAAAATATTACTGCCAGAATGGATACATTCACTCAAAAGTCTTCCAAGCAGCGCCCTTGGGCGTCCACACACCGCTGCCAGCGGGTTTACATTCTTCGTACGCCTTCTGGAAGGCGGCGCCCGGAATTCTGCCAAAGTCCCTCTTCGCGACCTGATGCAACGCATACACCGAGCCTTGGTTAAGTGTCTTCAGCACAGATTTGAGGCGTGGGAAGAAGAATAAGTCTGGTGGGGCAATGTCATGGCTGCAGAGTAACTGGGGCAGGGTGAAGAAGCTCTTGGAAGATCCGCTTGCGTATTTCCTTTTTTCGTCCGAGAGCACTCGCGGCACCAACTTCCCTCGCACACCTCTCTCTTGCCCATGTTTTCGCTCACAAGTCGATGTACATCACTTTTAGGGATGCCAAGTTCATTAGAAACCATGGACACACATCATTTGCGATCCCTGTCCTAGAAGGCCTTCATTCTTGCAATTTTCGTCCATTTTTGAGGTCGAAGGGCTTAACATACGTTCGACGCCTTCCAAAGTTTCTCTACTCTCCCGAAACAATTTTTTACAATGAAAAAATCGATTTTCAATGGTTAATCACCATAAGCTGCCTTTAGCATGTCATGAGTTTCTTTCCCGGTTGTGTCCAGCGTCGTGCAACATTTGATGGTGTAGCGCGGTTACAATAACTGAGTCATGATGGGGCCTTACTTTATAGAGGTTTCGCAAATGAAAGATTCGCACGTCGCAAAGGTAGGGAATCAACTTCTCCCGGCCTCCAGCCTTTCCTGAGACTCCCGTCCCTCAAACCCAGCCAAAGAAACCGCCGCCCGTCCGTCCGTCTATTCGGGAAAAATAAGTCCTACTACTTTTGGGACAGACAATGATATGTAGATTTTTTCACTGAAGAACCAAAGTTATAACCCCGAGGTTGATTTGACAGACAGAGGCTAGAGCTTTCTCACCCAATGCCAAGCTCAACGGTGTGTGAAATTCACACATCCCCTGAATAATAAAGGGGGGGGTCAGTCCCTTTTCCTGTGCCGCCAATAGTATCCCAGAGGCCTTCCTGGGAATGAAGTTTGGGCTCTTCAGTTCGTAGCCAAGCGCTCTATCCACTGGACTACCACGTCCCGTAGTGAACTAATTCTTACTAATTAATTCCTCGGTTTGTTTCAAACGACCCTCAGACCTGCACGAAGCATCGTAACACTCCGCCACCCCCCTTCTCGTTGTCCCGCCCCTCTCCCTCACATTCCTCACCCTGCAGCCACTTCAAGCGTTAATGCTCCCTCTTCTCCACTCCACAGTTCCCAACAAGCCTCAGAGGACACTCGGGCTTCGAGAAATATCATACATATCATTTTCCCGCACCGCACCTATTGATCAAAATGAGATCAAACGGCTTGAAGTAGGTGGCTGAGACTCTATGCTTTGCCAACAAATCGGTTTCGGTGCTCTTTAAGTAGTGGAAGTGGCAGGACGTCAGTAATTGGTGTCAAGCGTGTCACGAAAGACCAACCGAACGGACATTTCCAGTAAACTTTTGCAACGTATTAAAATGAACCTGATTATTTGGACAACGCCATCACTCGTGATGAAACCTGGGTTTTTGAATGCGACCAAGAAACAAGACGCCAAAGCTCTGAGTGGCACACCGACCAGTTTCCCAAACGGCAAGAATGAGCAAATCAAAAGTGAAAACAATACTCATTTTCTTTTTTGACACTAAAGGAGTGGTCCATAAGGAGTTACGAACTACTTGTCCGCGAGTTCTTGGCCAAACACCAGGTGCCAACCCTGCCCCAGCCCCCGTCACCCCGTCAGACTTCCTTTTGTTCCCTCATACCAAGATATCTCTAAGAGGCACCCTTTTTCCGTCCATTAAAGAAATTCAATCAGCCGTGACGTAGACCTTGCGAGAGGTTCCCGAACCTTAGGCAGCTTTACCCTCCTCCTCTTTGAGTTGCCACCCGCCAATTGTCCCATCACCTCTCCGTTTGTGACCACCGCATTGCAACAATCCCTACTTCCTAGAGAACTAAGCCACTCAATGGCGTCCTAAATTAACACGGACATCCAGAAACTACTCAAATACATTCTCTCCATCTCTAATTGCACTGAAAGAGCAACAATACTGTAAATAAAATTGTAGCGTAATCACCACTGGGTTCCTCGCAAGTAACTCTGGAGGCTTATATGGTCCCAACGGGCGGATGAATTCCCTCGGCCCATTCGACGATTGTTCCGCCCCTGGAGCGAGCGGGGGAGGGGTGCAATTTGGCGAAGTATATGAGGGGCGGGGTAGGGGCGCGCCACGCAGGGCGGAAAGGGGATTAACAAATAGAGCGACAGACGCGAGATACACGCCAGGGGAGAATATTTAGGAGATCCTCGTGTTGGCGAGAAGGAAGACAAGCGGCAAGAGAAGCACTTCACTTTTTTTTCATGCCGAGGACGTTTGCTCCCGACACCCTTTGCCGCTCCCCGGGTGCGGGACGAAGGAAAAGGGCGGGTGGGTTGCTCTGCCCCACCCCGATTACACTTCCACCAGAGACGCCCTAAGTCCTTTTTAAGGGGTGGACGGGCAAGGCGGCCTTGAGTGGGCGACATGGCTCACTCAGGGTCAACTTTGGATGTTTTTCGCGGGGGAAGGTGAGCGATGGAGGTCGAGGGAAGCGGCCGCGGGGATTAAGCGCTCTCCCCCGTCGCTCGTCGTCCTGACGTGAGAGGGGAAGGAGGAAGGGGGTGGGTGGAGGGATTGGATTGGTTGCCGTGATAAATGAAGAGTAGCGTGACTGACATGTGCGCGCGTTGGCATTTAGCACATCACGTTATGTCACGAGGCGAAATGTCTGCAGGATTGATGGGGCCGCGACAGTTTCTGTGATTTCTGCGCATGCGCACGAATCTCTTCCTGCACGCCCCTGCAGGACACCCCTGGCCAACGGTACACCTAGATGCAGAGTGGAGAAAGGTGTTTCGAGGGGTTCTCACCTCCGGGGCAGATTCATTTCCGAGGGATGGAGCCCGTGGATTGCAAATATCAAGACCGGCGTCCGTTTGGGCAGAGAGATAACTCGACATTCACTTGGTTTAAATTTACGTACTCTAAAATATTGTAGTTTTAACTCTGGCTCCTGGAACTAGGTTTAAGTCTTGGAAAATGTGTCGCGGCGATGGACCTTTAAACTAATGAAAACTCCTGAGGTGGCAGAAAACTAATGGGATGTATTACTTGAAAGTCATGAAGTGCATTATAGTAAAACGCTAAATTACAAATTGAGTTTGAAAGATGTAAATTCTTCGACCGATATATTAAGGTCGTAAAAGCCGAAATCGCATGCCGTTAAAACATCATTTAAGTAGTTCAATCAAAAATGCAGTAATGGCTATCTCCAAAAAATATCGATAGCACACGTTGACGACCAAAGGGTTCAGTTGCGTTCGGACACCGTACGAGGTGAAGTTCAAGAACTTCGTTAAATATGCATCCGCTATTTACTGCCACCGATATTGGGGAAGAGGTCGCAGGAATAATAAGGGCAGGGTTAAAAATAGTCATATTTAATTAATCAACTAGATGCAAAAAAATATTTCAGTGCACGTGAAATTTTAATACAATTTAAACTACCGCATTTTTATTAATAACCCTCCCTCTTTTACATTTCCAGTGCAAAATTCTGAGTCTCGCTGATTTCTTTGTTTATTTAGGGTTCTGAATATTTTTATATAACCCAATTCACCGAATATGACAAGCCTTGGGAAGTGGGAATATTAATCGATTCTCTCGTAATGGTATCTTTGAAAAGGGTCGCGACATCAAGTTACCGTCTTACTCAATTCTAGCACAAATCAAGACACAATATTGTTTAGTTTGGTATACCATCAATTCTTCTTTTGATTTTTCTCTTATTTTTCATGCATTGCTTTATTTTAATTAACATTATTATTTTTATTAAATTAATTAGTTATGATATTAGAATTATCTATCTGTAGGTTTTCGCATGGTTTTTCACTCGCTCCTTGTTTGGGTGTTTTCTCAGTCTGGGGTTTTTTTCGTCCAGGATAATAGCCTTATTCTTTACGATTCACTCACAATTGTGCATATCTTTCTACATTCTTTGTACTCATGAATATTCAATGAAGGTCGATTGTCATTATCTAGTTCTTTTTGATATTATTTAGCGCTCAAATTTAATTATATTTTTATTGACGTATGTATTTCACTATGGGTTAGATTGAAGAAGGCACTGCCACAGTCTACATTTCACCGAAATACTGTCAAAGTATCCAATTATTATTATCCATTTAAGGACGAGAGACAGATGAGATGATGCCGAATTTGCAGGCCAATTTATTCCCTCGCATCTTCAATCACTTTGATCATTTTTCGCGGCCATTAAGTAAAGAAACATACATTATTCCCTATTCTATTTTGGCAGCCTGCCGTTTAAAGTAGGTTAAAACAGGGAGAGTGATCTTCGCAACATTCCATAGCCTTACCTAACCAAGGCACATCCTGACGCCCTACTCTCCAAATCTACATGTGCTCCATCTCCACTCATTCCGTTAAGGACACGCGGACCTTTTTTCCTCCCAACACTTTGCTTTTTTCTCATTTCATCGCCAAAGAAATGAAAATTTTGCCTCATTTTAATTGCTTCCTGAAATCCTCTCTACTGCCCCACCGTTTCAAGTAGTATTTAACTCAGATCTGGTGCTTTCCCGGAGTATTTGCTTCATGAAGTTTTCTCGGGTCTTCAACCGGGTCAGGGGTTCCATATTGGCCGACGTTTCGATGCTCGACTCGTGCATCGTCCTCATGGTATACACTGCATCGATCTACCCTGAGGATAATGAACGAATCGCGCATCAAAACGTTGGCCAATATGAAACCCCTGACCCGGTGGAAGACCCTAGAAAACTTCATCAATACCACTTAATTCGTTTTCTCTTTGCCCATTTTACTTTCTCCATCAGTCTCCACTCCATTATACGAGGACCGCCATTTATTTTTTCAGACTAATAATGAAAAGACAGTATTTTATTGTTGAAAATGGCTTTATTGTTTTTCGAAGTATTCTCCATGATAATAAATGCACTTTAACATGCGCTATAACTACTTTTCATAACAATTTTTCCACTCGGATTGAGATGCCTCCAAAACATGGTTTTTGAATGCATCAACGGCTTCTTCAGGCGCCGAAAAACGCTTGCCACGAAATTTTTTCTTGATGAACAAACATAAAAAGAAAGTCATTTGGAGCTAAATAAGGGCTTTACGGAGGATGACTCATCAATGCGACGTTTTGGCCAGTCAACTAGGTAGTTGTTTCAGCCGATCTGTGAGAGCTTGCATTGTCATGATGAAGACTGATCCTTGGTTGCCGATTCTTTCTCCGTATTTCACCGAGCACTTGTGGCAAATAAATGCTCGAGTCCTGCCATTCATAATTCACGGTTCTAAATTGCTCTTACGGTGCGGTTGCCACATGCCCAGTTACTCCGAGGACAGAGGCGATCATTTGCTTCGATGTGCTTCGTGCAACGAATCACTTTTGTCGGATTTGGCTCGTCTTGGAAAAGCCCATTCAGTGGATTGCTGTTTTGTTTCGGGCACATACGCATTAGATCCAAGATTCGACACCTGTTTAGTTGCAATACACAGCTTTTGATGCTTCGCGATTGTAGTATTTGTTGAGCATTTATTTGCACCAATTGGCACGAGCATCTTTCCGAGCTTTTGTCAAATTATGCGTGACCCAACGCGAACAAATTTTTTTCACAGCTACATGTTCAGGCAACATCCTATTGATACTCGTCATACTAATCCCAAAGGATGCCTCAATCTCACGATAAGTCACATGACTATCTACCTCGGCTAGTTCTTGCACAGCATCAATGTTTCCAGGCACAGCAACTGATTTTGGACGACCTTCACGACTTTCGTCGCTGAGCGAATGGCGGCCATGATGGAATTCCTTTTACCAGTGTATCACAGTGGCAAAAGATAGGAATTCATTGCCAGAAGTTGAAGTAATCGATGCACTTTTGTCTCGTTAATTCATGTCGAAAGTCATAAAAAATCATCGCACAAAAGTGTTCACGAGTTTACTCCATTTTTTTGCTGAGATCAAATTTTCCAGTCACTGTAAACAACACAACTTATGATCAAACGACAAAATGATCTGAAGAGAGTTAGGGTTGAAAGGGTCAAACTTACAGATGTAAACGTCAGATGACGCCTAAAGCAGTAATTGTTGTCAAGGCTCTAAGTAAAAATAGCAACCCTCGTGCGACACAACATCAAAACGCTACCTCCGTAAATAGAACTGTACTTGATCGGGCCTCAAGGATTTGTAACGGCTAAGGGTTTACAGTGAACGTTCTATTTCCTCAAATGAATGTTCAATTTTGGGCCTCCCTGCAAAAGCTTTTTCGACTAACGCAGGTGTATTTCTTACTTTCCCTTTCCGTTAACCACCTTGATTATGAACACTTCCTACATACGTACACCATTCTACCTGCCTGATTTAGTTTCCGGCATCCTTGTTTCAACATTTAACTCAGCCTTCCTCTTTCTTGAAAAACTCATTATCTTGGCTTTAGATACACTGAGTGTCACACTTAACCTACCAACTATGTTGCTTAATGCATACAACACTGAGTGTTTCCCTAGACCGAGTGGCTAACTGAAGATTGATGCCATCCTAACTCGGCTATAAACATCAAACCAACTGAAGCTATGAATTCTCTACCAATATTTATTCTCAACACATTCCTTTTTACCTGAATATTTAATGCTCTAAAAAATGGTTGCAGCCCATTGGTCGGCAAGTTAAAAAACGCCTGATAATCCACAATCCTATGTAATTTCATGAAAGCCGACTTCCACTCATATCTCCGTCTCTTCCGATGCCTCTTTAATCATTTCCTCCACGTCTACGTTGAAAATCACGGGAGTTATCCCATCCACGATATATTCTCTTTATTCCCCTACATTTTATGCGCTTAAATCGTTATCATAAATAAACAAACCACACACTTTATATTCTTTTCATCTCTCTTGAAATTTCTGTGGCTCAGTTAATATTATTACTGCCGTATTTTTAATTATCCTCGGTACTTTTATCTTAAAAGGCATTTGCATTTAACGTTTTACCGCTTCTCTGGATGTCATCCTTCATAATCTCATTGTTACAATTTTCAAGTGGACCGAGTACCGAAGTTGTCAAGACTCCTTCTTGTAATTGGGTCTAGAGTATTTTCTTGGGATAAATAATAGCGTCAGCTTCCCGCCGTCTTCCTCTATATTTTTTTTAACACAACATCACTCAAATGATCATACCACTGGGACAGGTTCCCTTTTAGCCGCATCACTGAGGGTGTGGGAAGATTACATTTCGTCTGGGTCCTAACCTTTGACTTATCCGGCATAGGTGACCTTACCAGTGGCAATTATCATTGCTCCCGTCAGCACAGCTCTAGAGGTGATCGGAATGCCCAATCTCGTCCACCACGTCCACGTTGTGGCCCATGGGGAGGATCATTTCAACTTTAGGGACCTCTAAAAGTCCTCATTCTGCGGTCGAAACATCGTGTGCAAGTTGGGTCTTAATTGAATTTCATTATTTTCATAATTTATCCATTTATTTTGAATATATGTCTAATGTCTTCTATTTCTTTCAATTCATCGAACCCCGTGTTTATGTTCTGATTCTATTTTAATTTAAGAAAAAACTAAATAAAGTGGAGGGAATGGAAATAAAAGGAGATCCTTGCGAGGACATGGGTTGGGTAAAGGTGGCTGTTGGGAGAAATTCGAAGAGATCAGGTCCAGCGGATGCTGAGAAGCCGTGAGATGGGAGAAGGGACGGGTCGGTATGAACCCGGGGAAATTCCGTAGTTTCCCCTGAAATGAAATCACTGAAATGATTTCCTATTCATTTGGATATAACGAGGGGCGTGAAGCAGCGCAGAAGAGAGAAGCGTAAATGATGGGGCCAGGCTTGATTTTTTGGAATCATTCAATGCCATAATGTGCCCAAGCAAGGAAAGTCGAAACGAATGACAAATTAGTTTAAGTTTTACCATAGGAAAGTGTGAATTCTTATTGATTAGGATTACGTAATTTGAAATACACAACTAATTTATTAATAAAAGATAATTTAAATTCAATTAATAAGAAATTTTATTCAATCATATGCTCATATATTTTTTCGTAACAGGTAAAACTTTGCGAGCGTTATTATTGGAGTTAATATTTTTTTAAAATCTTACTCTCCCGAGAAGGGGAAGTAGTGTTGCTCTCACCCTCCAATTTGGTACGCACCGCCCGCACGCACACACGCTCGCAACCCGGGGAGTGTGCGAGGTGAGGTCACACGAAAAGGATTCGACAGGGGTGTCCCCAGGGGGTGGGAGGGGAGGGGGAAGTGTGTTGCCCCAAAGGTGGGAGGAGGGGGCGGCCAATCGATTGACCAGATCCCTATCCACGCACTCGGGCGAACTCCGCGCCTGTGTGTGCGTCGGAGGCCTGGTGATGGGGCAGGTGGCTCTTCGTGTCCCGAGGGCGACACCACTCGAGCAGTACCCGTCCCTGCACCACCCAGCCGGAAGGAGGGCAGATAAGCACCAACACGGCCCGAAGGCAACAAATGAAACCACGTGGCTCATATCGGCCACGCAGCATTGCGTCTCTTCAAGAGATCAATTTTTATCCCAGTGTTACGATATTTTCCGAAGTCAAAAAAATCATAGCAAATGTAAAATGAAGATTTTTATCTAATCTACTCATTATCCGGTACGCCGAAGAAAGACCGTGTGCCGGGGGCTCGGGAATCCCCCCCAACCGCGTACACCTACGATTGGGTGCGCGTAACTTTAAGCAGGTTAAGGGTGTTGGTGTTGCTCGTCTTGCAATTTGCAGACGATATAGAACTGACTAGAACGCAGGGAAGCTTGAGAATAAGAATAAAGATACCACCTAAAGATAAATAAGATTGCAGCTACTTTAATAATATATGGAAACACTCGTACGTACAAAGGCATATGTACTATATATCCCTCCCCGGACTACAACCTTGACGTGGTGGAGGAGCTTGTGCGTTCCGATGACCCCTAGAGCTGTGCTGGCGGGAGTAATAATAATTGCTCCTGGTAGGGTCACCCATGCCAGATAGGTCGAAGGTTAGGAGCCAGACGAAAGGTAGTCCACGCAGCGTCTGTTCCTCAGTGAGGCGGCTGCAATGGCGTCTCACCATAGTGGGGCGGCCAGTAAGTGATGGTGTCACGTTAAAAACACTATTGACGAAGGCAACGGGAAACCACCTCAATTATCATTCCAAAGATTGAAATGATGAACAATACAGAGATTTTGAGTCCTGGCGACTACGGGAGTCGGCCCAATCGGCCGTGTGCCGTGCTCGGCGGCGAAGAAGGCATGGCTTCTACCGTCGTCATCCCATGAAACCCTTGCAAGGGAAAGCCAGCAGCAGCAGGACAGAATACGCAGGAGAAGAAGACCAAATCAGTTAGAATAGGGACGTGTAATATTAGGACAATGATGAGGACGGGGAAATTGGAGAATATTGAGCGAGTAATGGAAAGGGGAAAAACAGATATTTTAGGTCTATGCGAGATGCGATGAAAGGATAGCGGAGATTAATGGAATGATAATTATAGAATAATATACAGTGGCGGGGACGAGAGCTAAAGAAGGGTTGCTATATTATCAAAGGAAGAGGTAAGAAAAAACGTAGTCAAGATACAACAGTTAACGGATAGATTATTACTGTTAGAGTTAAAGCAGAACCGACGAACTCGGTTATTATTCAGATATACATGCCACCAAGCAGCCATAAGGAAGAAGATGTCGATAGGATATACGATCAGTTAGAGGACATAGTCGCGTGTGTTCCCGTAGGGAAACATTTGATAGTGATGGGGGATTGGAATGCAACGGTAGGCGAAGGAAGAGATGGTAAAGAGGTGGGGGTATACGATTTAAACACGAGGAATGGCCGCGGGGAGAAAGCAGTAGGGTTCTGCAGGAGACTGGGGTTAGTCATCACGAACACTTTGTTGGGACATCACAAAAGACGTAGGAATATGTGGAATATTCCAGGTGACTCAGAAAGATATCAGCCAGATTATATTCTGGTTAGACATAAGTTTAGGAACAGTGTGATGAATTCGCACAACTTCCCGGGAGCGGATGCGGACTCTTATCACAATTATAATTGTTTTGAAATTAAGGGTCCTTTTAAAAAAGATAAGGCAGGGGCGGCGAGTTAGAAAATGGAATGTAGAAGCATAAAATGGTTTATAAAGGAAGGAATACAAACAGGAGGTAGAGGATATCATGGAGGATGGTAAAGAGCTAAGTATTTTCGAAGAAAAGTGGGAAAGTATCAAGAAATGGTTTTCGAAAGCCGATAAAGACAATATTGGAACCGTTAACGCTAAAAGGTTTAGGAAAACATGGATCATGGATGAGATGATTACAAAGATGGATGAGCGGAGAAAATGGAAGAATGTAAATACAGAATTAGGCAAAATGAAGTACAAAGATTTAAACAATAAATTGAGGCGGGCAATAAATAAAGCAAAGAAGCATGGTGGAAGACGCAGTGCGAGGATATGGAAAGTCTGCAGAGGAAAGGTGAAATTGGTGCGCTGTATTGCAAAGTTAAATCTTTATCGGGAAGTAGGAAAGGGATATCTATGCTAACAGTTAGAGATAAGGCGGGTAAGATAATAGTTGGCAAAGGAAAGATCCAAGAGAGATGTAAGAAATGTATAGAAGAACTGTATAGTGAAGAACTTCGACCAACAAAGTTAGTAATTGAAAAAGAATATGACGCAGAGGAAGATAGTTTAGGTCAAGGCATACTCCAATGTGAGATGGACAGAGCATTAAGGGAGATGAAACAAAATAAGGCCGTGATGGTGGATAACATTCCTGTGGAACTATTGAAATGTTTAGGAAAATGTGGGAGGAAGAGGCTATATGGGCTGATTCGTAGTATCTATGAGGAAGAAATCTGTCCGGAAGACTTTGTGAGATCAGTTTTAATTCCTATTCCGAAAAAGGTATAGGCTACATCATGTGAGGACTACAGGACAATAAGTTTGATATCCCACGCAGCTGAGGTTGTTCTCAGGATCATAAACAAAAGGATAAAGAGTAGGGCAAATGATTACTTAGGGGATGATAGGTTTGGGTTTAGGGAGGGGAGAGTAACGCGTGATGCCATTGCAGTAATGAGATTCTTAATCGAGAGGAATAAAGAACACAACAAGGAGGTATTTGCCTGTTTCGTAGATTTCGAAAAAGCGTTTGATAGAGTGAATTTGGGAAAAACTAATGAGTATTCTGCAGAAAATAGGAATAGATTGGAGGGATAGGAGGCTAATCCGCAACCTGTACATATCTCAGACTGCTCAGGTGCGGGTGGGGAACGTTGAGTCCGGATGGGCAGTGTTAGGAAGAGGTGTAAGGCAGGGTAGCCCATTATCACCGTTGCTGTTCAACCTGTATGCAGAGGAAATGATTAAAGAGGCATGGGAAGAACTCGAGGTAGGAATGAAAGTGGGCGGGGAATTCGTAAAATCATTTAGGTTTGCTGATGACCAAGCTTTAGTTTGTCAGTCAGCCAAGGGGTTGCAAGCATTGCTGAGTGAATTGGAAATTCAGTGCGACAGGTATGGGATGAACATCAATATTGTTAAAACAAAGGTTATGCGATTTTCTAGAAAGAAAAAGGCTAAGCTAGACATTAAAATAGGAGGGCAAGAACTATGCAAAATATATGCATATATAAATATTAATTTATTTATAAATATATATATATATATATATATATATATTTACTAAATGGATGAATTGCGTTTTATCAAGATGCCGTATCGTTCAAGGGAAGATCGAGGACTTGAATCTGCCTGAGACGGTGCCCTTACTTTATCCTGGTCGCCGATAAAATTCTGTGGCATGTAGTAAATTCCCTCGGTGTAACAAGGAAACTAGGGTGTCCAGTACCATTCTCATACCTGTAGACTCGCCTACTCCAGTTAGTGGATCAAGGGACTCCCGATTTAAATTCATGCAGCGTACTCATTGTATGTTGCACCAGTGTTGTATAGCATCAAGGTGGTCTGTAAGAGCTGCTGTGTCCTCAGAAGCACGGCTATCACGGTAAATCCCTTGAAGTAGGAATAAAAGTCGTCCGATTGCACTTCCCTGGGGAACACGCGAAGTAAATTGAACTTCATTTGAGACAACTCCATCTATGACTACCGTTTGTATGATCATTCAACAATTCTTTGATTCTAACCTAGATATTATTATCTATGCCCTATGCTTTCTATCTTTTGAGTAGTATAACATAAAATAATTTGTCGGAGGATTTCTTGAAATCTAGAGAAAATGCGTTCATTTAAACATTACTCCCTCCCAATATAAAGGTATCGTGGACAAAAAGCACAAGATATTTCTTGCATGATTTCTTTTGCCGGAAACCGCGCCCGTTTTTCATTAATAATTCTTTGACAATCGAGATGTCTCATTATCAAACTTCTCATTGCCTTCCATGGCCTTGTATAATATGTGAGGGAAACGGATGTCTCAACTTTCAAATATAGACGTTACATTGGCCGTTTTCCAATCACTGGGAACATTGTGATCTATGAAGGACTTTTTAGCTATGATTTATTGATACAAGTGGACTATTGATTTTTTCAGACTAATAATGAAAAGACAGTATTTTATTGTTGAAAATGGCTTTATTGTTTTTCGAAGTATTCTCCATGATAATAAATGCACTTTAACATGCGCTATAACTACTTTTCATAACAATTTTTCCACTCGGATTGAGATGCCTCCAAAACATGGTTTTTGAATGCATCAACGGCTTCTTCAGGCGCCGAAAAACGCTTGCCACGAAATTTTTTCTTGATGAACAAACATAAAAAGAAAGTCATTTGGAGCTAAATAAGGGCTTTACGGAGGATGACTCATCAATGCGACGTTTTGGCCAGTCAACTAGGTAGTTGTTTCAGCCGATCTGTGAGAGCTTGCATTGTCATGATGAAGACTGATCCTTGGTTGCCGATTCTTTCTCCGTATTTCACCGAGCACTTGTGGCAAATAAATGCTCGAGTCCTGCCATTCATAATTCACGGTTCTAAATTGCTCTTACGGTGCGGTTGCCACATGCCCAGTTACTCCGAGGACAGAGGCGATCATTTGCTTCGATGTGCTTCGTGCAACGAATCACTTTTGTCGGATTTGGCTCGTCTTGGAAAAGCCCATTCAGTGGATTGCTGTTTTGTTTCGGGCACATACGCATTAGATCCAAGATTCGACACCTGTTTAGTTGCAATACACAGCTTTTGATGCTTCGCGATTGTAGTATTTGTTGAGCATTTATTTGCACCAATTGGCACGAGCATCTTTCCGAGCTTTTGTCAAATTATGCGTGACCCAACGCGAACAAATTTTTTTCACAGCTACATGTTCAGGCAACATCCTATTGATACTCGTCATACTAATCCCAAAGGATGCCTCAATCTCACGATAAGTCACATGACTATCTACCTCGGCTAGTTCTTGCAC
Organism: Hetaerina americana; assembly: GCF_022747635.1. Lineage (NCBI taxonomy): Eukaryota > Metazoa > Arthropoda > Insecta > Odonata > Calopterygidae > Hetaerina > Hetaerina americana. The sequence goes on along the minus strand of NW_027286741.1, from coordinate 5,003,533 downwards.
AGCATCAATGTTTCCAGGCACAGCAACTGATTTTGGACGACCTTCACGACTTTCGTCGCTGAGCGAATGGCGGCCATGATGGAATTCCTTTTACCAGTGTATCACAGTGGCAAAAGATAGGAATTCATTGCCAGAAGTTGAAGTAATCGATGCACTCCTGTCTCGATAATTCTACATCTACATAATACCCCGCAAGCCGCCGCAAGGGCGTGTGGCGGGGGATTCATGTCGAATCATAATTCATGTCGAAAGTCATAAAAAATCATCGCACGAAAGTGTTCACGAGTTTACTCCATTTTTTTGCTGAGATCAAATTTTCCAGTCACTGTAAACAACACAACTTATGATCAAACGACAAAATTATCTGAAGAGAGTTAGGGTTGAAAGGGTCAAACTTACAGATGTAAACGTCAGATGACGCCTGAAGCAGTAATTGTTGTCAAGGCTCTAAGTAAAAATAGCAACCCTCGTGCGACACAACATCAAAACGCCACCTCCGTAAATAGAACTGTACTTGATCGGGCCTCAAGGATTTGTAACGGCTAAGGGTTTACAGTGAACGTTCTATTTCCTCAAATGAATGTTCAATTTTGGGCGTCGGTTGACAGGAATGTTTAGGGAATCTAACAGAGACGTTCGGTGAGACACTGGTGGAGAAAGAAAGAATTCAATCTAACTGCTGTTTCCAGATCAACCGTCTGTCAGCAATAACCAGCATATACCAGCGCTTGAATCACTTGGATTCATCATTTGAAATCATCGTGAGCATTTGGAAATAGGTCTTATTTTTGGCTGTCGTAATTCCCTCACGGTGGAATGCTTTGCCCAGGAAGGCACACTTATAAAGCCAGATCTACTGCCATCCTTTAAATTTGGAAAGCATTCGTCTACATCTCCACGAAAGGACGGGTATCGGGGGATGTAACGGCTATGTTAGGGCACCAATTATTTGAGCCGATTACCCAATGCGACGATAAACTACGACCCTGGAATGACAAGCTCAAATAATTAAATAACATTTGTCGGAATCAAGAGTTGGCGAAGTAAGCTTCGTTGTTTCACGTGACAGCGACTGACGAGGTGGAGCGGAAGGGAAGAAGGGCGCCAGTTCGGATGACGTGTGGGGAGGTTGGGCCGGCGGTTAGCCCTCGCCCTCCCCCTCGCCACCCTCATTGACGTCCCCAGCGAGGCCGCATTCCAAAAGGCGCCCAGCGCCGTGACGCCTGCCCACGGTTGGCCGTAATTCGAGGCCCCGAGGAATGCCGGGCCCCCGCCACCCAATCTCATAAAACTAATTACCATTCCGCCAGCACCGGCGGAAGGGGGCGCGCGCTGTATAGCAAACCACCCCAGGATAACTAGGGGTGGAGTGGGGGCGATAAAAGCGCTTGAAGGGGAGGGGCAGGGAAAGAGGGACGCCTAACCCTCCTCAAATCCAACGCCCCACTCTGACATACCCTGCACGCTAAACGGAATTTTTCCAGCTGGGGGTTCCACACCGAAGTACCTGCTGCATTTCATCTTGCGCAGACATGAGGGAAGGAAAGAGTAATGCACCCACGTTGGGGGGGGGGGGGTTGGTAGCACAGCATAGCTATGGTCGTTGAGCGATATCACTGTGACGAATACAAATGAGTGAGCCTATAAAAATAGGGACTTGAAATGCTAATAAATATTGAGGAGAAGAATATTAGAGAATATAAAGCGAGATATGGGAAGAGGAAATTTATATATTATTAGTCTATACGAGGTGAGGTGGAAGTAAAGTGAGGATTAATGGAGTGATAACTATAGTATAATATACAGCGGCGAGGACGAGAGCCAACGAGGGGGTGCCATATTATAGAATAAAGAGGTAGGAAGAAGCGTAGTAAACAAAAAAGCAACGAATAGAATATTATTAGTAGAAATGAGAGCAGAACCAACGAACTTGGTCATTGTTCAGGTATACATGCCACCGAGCAACCATAAAGAGGAGGAGGTCGATAGGATATTCGATCAGTTAGAGGACATAATCGAGTGTTTTCCCGAAGGGAAACATGAGATAGTAATAGGTGTTGAAATGCGACGGTAGGCGAAGGAAGAGATAGTGATGAAGTGGGGGACTACGGTTTACGTACGAGGAATGGCCGCGGGGAGAAAGCAATTAAATTCTGCAGGAGACGGGAGTAAATCATTAGGAAAATTTTATTTATTTATTTTTTTAATTCTAATCCGCATGTTTCAGCACCGAGCTCTCGCCAATTATTCGCATTCCAACATACATTGGTCGCTTGTTCATGTATAAAAAATTCGGGAAATAGGTGCCAGAACTCAAAGACTCCTTCTTCCAACGGACAACACGCGATAGCAATTGTAGGGTTAGGTATAGCAAATATGCCGCGTGTTACCCGCAGCGTCTAGGGAATAATAAAATACGGGCAACTGCACTAATCTCGAGTGTTTTCTATGGAAATCCATTTCCGCATGACTAAATGGACTACTGCTTAATGACTGTCGTTCTCGGTAAAGTGTTACCTGCCTTTCTTTGTTGTTTTGAAGCTTCTACTCCCATCCCTCGGCTTTCTCTCTCTCTCTCTGAGGGTAGGGGTTGGGGAAACGCCTCACCACGTCCGCTTCCTACGGCGGTATGTAATCACCTTCCCTACTATTCTGACTTTAGGGGCAGAGACTGTGTTCTCATATCAAAGCATTTTAATAGGTTTTCCTCTTTTTACTTTTCAGTTCCGCATTACCTGTCATATTATCGTAGAGACCTGTCGTATAAATGGTTGTAGTCCATTTTCAATCCGTTTTTTGCATAACTAATAACTTATTTATTAGGTGAATTAACCCTTATTTTGAATTGTCTTCCTCAAGCATGTATACTTATTTGCGAATTTTTGGATATTTTTAAAATAATATTTTTTCCTTTTTCCCCCATACCCTCCCTTATCGCTCACCATTCCAACCTGGTGCTTGCACCCCTTGCCACACACCTTTTGGATGGATCTTAGGGTATTTATGTCGCTGTATAACACATGATTTAAGAACCACTAAAGGTAAAGTTTATCATGGACATGCCCGGGGATTCAGGAAGACACCATCTAAACACATACTCAGAAAAAGCGTAATTTCTTCGGTTTCCCAGAAGCAGATACGAATCACATTTCGGAAGTTATAAGGTGTAATGTTCAATTGATTAAAAGAACACAATGAAGGTTGTTCGGGAAATGATGCGTGGAAGTATTAAGCGGTTTGACAAGGAACGTGTATCAAAGGCATTAGAGAAAATTATGAGTGATGCCAGCAGAACTATAGAGGAAAAATGGGAACCTATTACAAACAGTTAATCAAAAATTGCAAACAATAGGAGCAATACTTCGGAAGACAAAAAATTTAACGATTTACGGAAAAAATAATTACCAAGATAAAAAAAGGAGGTAATGGAGGAATATAAACGAAGTCTTAGATAAAAATTAGCACAAAGAGTTAAATAGTAAACAGAGGCAGGAACACAAGAAGCGAAAGATTATTGATGGAAGACGACATGTGAAAATTATGTAAAGGTAGGGTGAAATCGGCGCACTGTGTAGTAAGGTGACCAGTTTGTCATTTCCTTAAAACAGTAAATATATATAAAAAATCAAAAATAAATAGAGTCTCACTTGAAGAAGGCCTCTGAGAGGACCGAAAGCTCGAAAAATTTACCGTGTGAGTGTTGTTTTAAATGTGTCTATTCTTTTCTATTTGTGTTATATCGTGTCAGCCCATATATATATATATATATATATATATATATATATATATATATATATATATATATATATATATATATATATATATATATATATAATTATATAATTATATAATATATATATATTTATATATATAAAATATATATATATAACCATTAATACAGTTATCAACCCAAATGTCGGTTAAGCAGGTGACGGTAGAGTTCACCCAGTACTAAGCCCTGTACGGAATGTGAAATTCACAATTCAGGGTAGGGGGGTCAGTTCCTTTCCCTGTGCCGGTTATGGTTTCCCTGGAAGATCTGGTACCCGAAAAATCACTTCAGCTTGTGTGGAGCTGCAGGTGCCCAGAGTGCCTAGCCCGGGAAACAAACCCGTGACCCTCCGGTCAGCAGTCCAACGCTATACCCACTGGACTACAGCGACCCACATATATATATATATATATATATATATATATATATATATATATATATATATATATGGATTGTCATACGGATTTCGACGGATTGTTTCCGTCGAAATATCAATAAAATACGTGTGAGTGTTCTTCTTTTTTTTGTGTTTCTATATTGTGTGTTACTGTGCATTTTACTATACATGTATATATATATATATATATATATATATATATATATATATATATATATATATGGTAATCTACCGGTTAAGGTAGGTTTTTGGATGGACATAATTACTAATTAAATAATTTGTGCCTCTAGCAAAACACAATATCCTACTCTACATCAGGTCCCTATTCAATCCTGAGTACTTTCTTCCTCCCTTCATCCCGTTCAACATCCCTATCCTGTTCCTTCCCTTTCCTCGTTTGCCTAATATTCTCCCCTAAATTATATTAGTGTTAGGAAGAGGTGTAAGGCAGGGTTGCCCATTAGCACCGTTGCTGTTCACCCTGTATGCAGAGGAAATGATTAAAGAGGCATGGGAAGAACTGGAGATAGGAATGAAAGTGGGCGGAGACTTCGTAAAATCAGTTAGGTTCGCTGATGACCAAGCTTTAGTTTGTCATTTAGCCAAGGAGTTGCAGTCATTGCTTGTGTTAATTGGAAATTCAGTGCGACAGGCATGGGATGAAAATCAATATTTATGAAACAAAGGTTATGCAATTTTCTAGAAAGAAAAAAACCAAGCTAAACATTAAAATAGGAGTGCAAAAACCAGAGCAGGTAGAACAGTTTACGTATCTCGGTAGTGTTTTGGACCAACACGCTCAAAGTAGTGGGATGATAAGGAGAAGAATTGCGCTAGGCCAAGAGGCTTTCACAATGAGGAGAGGGTTGATGAGAAGGAGATTGAGTAAGGATGTTAAGAAAAGAGTCGTAAAAACTTTTATATGGAGCGTAGCTATGTACGGCGCGGAAACGTGGTCATTGAAGCAGGAGGATAGACGTAGACTGGAGGCTTTTGAAATGTGGGTTTGGAGAAGAATGGAGAAGGTGAAATGGACAGAGAAGAAAACAAACGAGTAATTACTTGGTATGGTAGGCGAAGAGAGGGGTTTGTTGGGAGAAATCCTATGGAGGCAGGAACAGTGGATGAAGGGGTATTGACCGGCAGTGGGATGTTGAAGACTGTAATTGAGGGGAGAATGTTAGGCAAACGAGGAAAGGGAAGGAACAGGATAGGGATGTTAGACGGGATGTAAGGAGGAAGAGAATACTCAGAGATGAAGAGGGACCTGATGTAAAGTAGGTTGCTGGATTTTGTTTATTACGAGTCACAAAATATTTTGTTTAGTAGCTGTGTCCATCCAAAAACCTTCCTTAACCGGTATATTTCCTTAAAAAATATATACATATATATATTCAAACACGAAATCCCGCCAAATGGCGAACAAAGACTCCTTTACATAGAAATGGATATAAGGGAATACACACATATAGTATAGGGCGAGCACAGGAGAGGTGGGGAAGGCGGAATAAAGTAGATCATGAGTGTAAAATTGTCATATAATTTTACACTCTTGATCTGCTTGATTCCGCCTTCCCCGCCTCTCCTGTGTTTGTACTTTATGTGTGTTCCTATCCCTTTTCCTTATATCCATTTCTATGTAAATGAGGATATATATATATATATATATATATATATATAGTAGTATATAAATGTTTATGCATATGTATATATATATATATATATATATATATATATATATATATATATATATATATATATATATATATATATATATATATATATATATTAGTGAGCGTAGCTATGTACGGTGGAGGCTTTTGAAATGTGGGTGTTGAGAAGAATGGAGAAGGTGAAATGGACAGAGAAGAAAACAAACGAGGAAGTACTTGGTATGGTGGGCGAAGAGAGGGGTTTGCTGGGAGAAATCCTATGGAGGCAGGAAAAGTGGCTGAAGGGGGTATTGACCGGCAGCGGGATGTTGAAGACTGTAATTGAGGGGAGAATGTTAGGCAAACGAGGAAAGGGAAGGAACAGGATAGGGATGTTGGACGGGATGAAGGGAGGAAGAAAGTACTCAGAGCTGAAGAGAGACCAGATGTAGAGTAGGATGTTGTTTTTTGCTAGGGGCCACAAATTATTCAATTAGTAATTACGTCCATCCAAAAACCTACCTTAACCGGTAGATTACCTAACAACATATACATGAATATATATATATATATATATATATATATATATATATATATATATATATATATATATATATATATATATATATATATATATATGTGTTCAAATACATAAATATTTCTATGACCTACACCCTGCCATCCTCAGCTGGGGTGTGGGCCAGGAGGTTGTGCAGTACAATGAATGCAGCGACAGAGATGCAGTTTTACTTGAGTACGCGTATTTATATGAAATGTTTGGACTGGTTCTAAGTAGTTTTCCGTATATACCCGGCAGTATATGTATGTGCAATATATCATTGAATGTGAGTCAAGCTACTAATTAAAGAATATGCTTAGAACAAAAACTATCGAAAAAATTAATTGAAAATTCTACGAGGAGATATTAACTATCACGCGCATGCTTAATACTTATGACTGCGATCCTCGTGGTTTTCGAAGTCAAGCTTTTGAATTTTGGAAAGGCACAGGGAACCTGGGGTTTATGGCGAAACAGAGTGAATTATTAGGGCGTCATATAATACATGTATTGCTATATTTGGGCATCGGATTCGAATAAGAACGCCGGGTTACAATGCGAGTACAGCAAGCAATTATCTATATTACTGCACTACAGATACATAGAGATAGAGAGGCAGATGGATGAGGCTGCTCTAGGAGGATGTAGCTTTGTCTCCAACTGAGAAATGGAGCAGGAACAGGAATGTTATAAGAGCGCATTTCTTGAAGAAATGGAAACGGGAATGGGAGACATTAGAAAAGGGGAAAACAACTCGACATTTTCTGCCTAGCGTGAAGGTAAAAATGAAGATCTTCCTTAAAACTTACAAAGAAATATCGCAAATTTTAATAGGACACGTGGAGTTTAGATCAGGCCTCAAGAAAATAGGTGAAAAAAGGAGGGGATGCGTGAGTGCTTGATGGGGGGAGGACAGAGCAATGCACAAAGAGTCCTTTATTGCCCAATTCATGCCGAGGAAAGACGCGAACTGGAAACTATCCTTGGATATAACTTCCAACAAAGGGGGAAATATCTACGCGAGGAACTGATCAGGAAAATATTGGATAGATTTATCAACAAAAGATGAAATGGGAAGGGAGAGATTGAGGGAAACGAAGGGCATGCAACTCATATTTAGTAAAATATTAACGAAATATTATGTAGGGTTTAAAAATAAGGTACTCCAAAAAAATGAAACAATAAGCTGCTCAATTCTAATCGAAAGGAACAAATTATAATAATTATTATTAGTACTGCCCTACTAGGCCGTGGGTGAAGAGCAGCTGTGGAGAAGACGTTTTGGAAGAATCTCGCCGATGCACATCATTTCACCTCAGCCGTCGGGCGGAGAACGGGAGTTTAAAATGCCACAGTAGCCAGGCAGATAATTCATGTCCTTATTAATTCAAATCAATTGTACACAAGAACTGATAATTTTGGGAAATGAGGCGTTAGGATCGGTCACTAATTGCTCTTTAAAACCAATATATCATTGGATATTTACTGATGCGTGGAGGATGTCGTTGATTCGTCATTTTTCAAGCTCCCTTCTTTATACCGTTCCTCCGATAAGATCAACGGTAGTGCTCCTTTGGATTACGATTTATTACTTGTAATGTATATTTTCTGAAAGTTTTCGGTATACTGCATGGGATGAGAAGGACAACTTGACCTTAAATCCATATCCTTACATAATGTTTTGCTCTTGTCTTTTTGGATAAATGTTTCCTTAAAAGGATATTTTACAAAAAGGGCTACTTCCTTTCCTAACATCTTTTCAAGATGCATCTGGTATCTAAGGAAGCGCAGACCTGATCAAGTACTCGTAGTTAGGGGCAGAACTGTGCATAATATTGACTTTTTGATGGCGCGGCAGGACATCAGATCAAAGTTGATCCCTTTTCGAAATATCGATGTAGAATATATTAAATGCTATGTCGATGTCTGCTTCGCAAATTTCAACAACGCTGAGGACGACACCTAATGTCGAAATCGATTTCCAAAATCGCGTTGACGTGCAGTGTCACGTTGAAATAAAAGTCCGCAATGACATCAAATGTCGCATCGTGACCGCTACGTACATTTCCATTTCCCTTCCCGTCGCCTCAGCGGTTACATGGACCTTTAAACCCATCGCAAAAGAATTTAACTTCGAACTACGAATTGTGTTGTCTGGATAAGTTCAAAGATGCCTTTTAAACTCATCCCGAAATGATTCTCACAGGGTGAGATCAGACGGGGAGGGGTTAACTTATTACACGTAACGTTTATGAAAGAAAACATTTATCAGGGCCAGCAGATGTCAGGAGTCATCGACGTACGTGGAATCTCGTGATTCTTCTTACGTGTAATGAAGCATAAATATACAGCAAATTTGTCGTACACCTCGAAAACATACGGAAAAATTTAATTTTCTCCCTCGCTTTTTTGCAAAAGTTTCGTAACAGAAGAACAAATGTTCATCTCCTCCAAGATCACATCAACTTCTTCCTCGGAATTAATATCGACGTCGAACCAATAACACCCACCCCGACATTGACCACACCAAGCCAGTGTCAACACATTTAAGTTAAAATAAACACCTCGATACATGCAAGTGTCGCACAGCCCCAGTTGCGATGTATCCGAGTGAGACGAGGGTTTATTTTGGATTTTTGCGGAACATCTCTCTACAGAATAAATTTAACCCCACAAGAATGTATTTATAAGGTTAGATGAGGATATTTTTTTAGAAGGAAGCTATTAGTTGATTTGAAGGCATAAACCCTCAAGTTTCGGCCACGGATCGGATTCGCTCGATTAATGAGATTCACAAACTAGTTTTCCCTCTCTCGAGGCGGGGAGGAATGATGGGAGGGGGCTGTGGGTGTGAGGATTGAGTGCGGAGGATGGGAGAGAGCAGCTCATTATCTCCGGAGGAACCAGCAGCAACGAAGGAGGAGAAGGCATTCACTCATTTTCTGTGTCTTCAACTCGACGGGCAATGGCTCTCTTTCTCCACGAGGGCGCGGGTGGCGCTGCCATTAAGGATGATTGGGACGCTGATAGAGTGAGAGGAGGAAAGGGTTTGCGGGGGGTGGCAGGGGGTGAAGTTGGCATCTGCAGGTTTTGGGGGAGAGAAGGAAAAGGGAATATTACTTGAGAAGGCTCATGGAGTTTTCGAAGAGGGGAATAGAAATGCTTCCAGCCCCTCTCCAGTCCTCCATAACCCTTTCCCTCTCTGCCCTTGACTTTTGCCCGCCGGATAAATCGACGCGGTGGCCTCCTTGATGCCCTTCACCGAATCCTCACTGATCTCTTACACGAATCCCTTTCTCGAGGTCCAAACTTAAGACTTTTCCATTAAATGCGTCACTCCATCTCATTAAGCTTTCCGACAAGACAAATATCTCGGCTGCAGATGCAAATACTGATCGAATCGTTAGGCAGAATTCTGAGTAACTGCTGGTCCATAAAACCAAAAAGCTTTCCTTAACTACATATTTTAACGGAAGATAAATAACCTCGCACGAAACATTCTTGCTACTGTGTATTTCCTTAGCTACTAATAATACCGGTCTCTGAGAACATTCCTATTCTTACACACACGTAAGCGGCCTAAAGAAATGAAAATAATACGAAATGTTCTTAAATACGTATCTATACCCTCTGCATACCCCGGTGGCCATCATAAATGCATGTAGTGGGGAGGTCACGTTAACGACATTAATGCCGTGCATAAGAGTGAGACACGTTTGTTTAGCGATGATGCGATGGTGTCCAGGGATATGCGTAGTACTGAGGATGAGGTAATTTCAGCAGATGACCTCAATGCTGCACAGCACCAGTCGAACATTTGGCAATCATAGTCAAATATAAACAGTGGCAAGTGGTGATGAACATATGGAATAGGTGCGGTTCCCTCTCGAGCGCCTTGGTAATTGGCTTAATTGCGTTAAGCACGCGGCCGGATATCGAGGGATCCGGGTTTGATTCCAAGTCAAGGGGAATGATTTTAACACTTTTAAATTGTTGCATGAAATAGGAAGTTTAGAGATGAATTAATACTTGGGGCATTACCCTTACTCGCGATCACTCCACAAATGAACACGAATTCAATTTTACTTTTTCCATTCCATTAATTTCTATTACAAGAGGCATTTTCATAAAATAAGGGCCATTTGGTCACAGGGAACAATATACTCACATGAAACACATTTTGTTGACACTTTTTGTTAGCTACCAACCTACTTCACTTCTCTACATAATCGCCGTTCACTTCTAAGCATTTTTCGTACCGCTACACCAGCTTCTTCAACCCCTCTGCTTAGAAGCTCGCCGCCTGAGAGTTGAACCAATTGACATTAACGCCGTTCTTGAGTTCGTCTTCGGTTTCGAAACGTTGTCCAACGAGTCACTGTTTCAAGTGCAAGAAGAGGAAGTAGTTGCTAGGTGAAAGGTCAGGACTGTACGATGGGGATGGGGGGGGGGCCAAAAACTCTGGCCCACTGGACATTCTTCGCCCTTTGTGTCGGTCAGTGAGCATTTTCTGTACCCACCTTACACACAATTTGTGGTATCCGAGGTTTTCTGTGACGATATCGTAGACAGTAGCGAGTCCAAGTTGAGGAAATTGTTCAGACAGGCCACTTATCGCATATTTTGTTTCACTTGCAAAACAATTTCATCGGTTAGAATACTAAAATATACATAATTTAAATATGAGCAAACAGCCCTAACTTTATGAATATGACTCGTATATATCATCCTGAGTGACACAACTTGAGTTACTAGCATGGGGTCATTACACCAAATTCAATGAATAACACTAAATTAATTACATAACACCAAAAAGAATATCAATTAATAATGGCCAAAATGTGAAAAGGGAAAGATTTCATCTATATCAGTGGGCTACTTATGGCTTATTTCCACCAATAGCACAATTGATAATGGATTTTCCATTTTGGATTACATTTTCATGTATTATCATTTGATATACCAATGGTTAAGGTAACTTACGAACGGAGACACCCTCCAAAACGGTACACAATGTATTTACTTGCCTGCACTAACCAATAAACATAGCCAGACATCTGAAAATACAGTCGGTCCCTATTCAATTCCACATACTTTCATCCTCCCTTCATTCCATCTGACATGCCTTTCCTGTACATAATTCTTATATCTCACCTAGCATAGACCTAAAATATCTACATACCTCTCCATTTATATTATCTAATTTTTCTGTCTTCAATATTCTCCTAGCATTCCAAGTTAATTTTTAAACTAAATCGGTCCCCTTCTTCTGTATCTTCGGTCCTGCTTCTGGCATGGGCAATTCTGCTACCGAGGGCAATTCTTATAACTGCCGCTAGCACAGATCTAGGGGTCATCGGGACGCACAATCTCTTACAGTGAGTTGAGATTGAAGTGCAAAGGGAAGAACATTTCCCCCTGCATACACAAAAAAGATTTTGAAAGTCCTTTCCAATGGATTAACTACTTGTTTAGTGTTTCGCCTTAATACGAAGAAATTCCACAGAGAAATATTTTTAAAACTCATTCTAGATTATTTACTTCCAACACAATAAAAAGTTATTTTCCCTTTCAAAGTTTTTTAATGTATCTTGAATTTCTTTTGCATTTCACGTACACAATAGGAGATATAGGTTACAGGATAATAACTATATCCAGATGAGAAATTGATAATATAAAAGTATGCCTATAATGGAAAAAGAAGATTCTTTTCCCCTATAGCGCAATCAGATAATGTTATCGAGATTCTTTACAGTTCGTAGGACAAATGACATCTCAAATATATCTGCACTGCAATTTATTTGTAACATTTTATTTACATAGTCTTTCCTAACGTTATCGTTTAGTACAAAATCTGCAAGGGAGGGAAATCAGCTACAATGGGTAAAGTTGGAGAAAATGAAGTAACAAAATACTGCTAGTTGAAATATTTGAAAGAAATGGGTAACAGCACCACTCTCGAAGGCGCAGAAGGCGAAAAGAACGACTCGGGAAGTGGAGTGGAGCGGGTGGGTGTTGTCGTGCGAGTTGATGTGACACTCTCGATCTTCAGCCCTGTCCTCTTGAGGATTGATCGTGGACCTCTGGTTTGGAGCCAAGTGGAAGGCTTCAATCAGAGTTTGCGTCTATTCTGCAGGACATTGGGGAGTCCTTCTTCGACTTTCAGACGGCAATAGACTCGTGTAATTACACGTCTGGGGCCACCAATTGAGTAGCAAGTAGGATATACGAGCCCTTCAGTGCATTTTTAGTTTAAAGTGCAGAGCAGTGTATGTGCCAAAATGTGGGACTCAAACATCATTTTTCCTATTAATTCAGCTTGAAATGAGATAATAGTCACTGATAGAGATGTAGATATTGAGTCACTTAACGTGAATGAGATTGCATCGCAAGAAAAACTATAACAGGGATTCGATAATAATAAGATCATCCCCTCTCAATATTTAAGAACCACTGTTTCAATAAAGAATTATCTGGATCCGAAGTTAATTACTGAAGTTTAAAAATAAAGTCGCTGAATACCACCTTATTCAAAGCAAAGGTGTAGAAATACAAGGTTTTTTTGAAAATAAGTTGAGCATGCTTGAATAAACTCTTGATTGTATTAGTTACCCTTCAATCATGCTAAATACCTCCAAAATATATCCCTTGACTGCCAAAACAACGCTCTCAACGTTTTTTCCAGCTTTCGAATGCCGAATGATTCTTTCAAGAGAGCATTTCAGTCTGCGGTACGATTTTGTTGGATGTCTTCAACAGTTTCAAATCGGCGTCCTTTCAAAGTGGATTTAAGTCAATTGAAACAGGAGAATGACCACTGGAGCACGATCCTTAGGTAAAAGTGGCTATTTTTGGCCACTGCTGTGCTGTTATAATCGGGGGCGGTGTTTCCATTGAATTTAAAAACGCTAGCGTTAATAGGGCTGAAGTGATTCCAGTTAACGGTTTAGAAAATGCTCACCATTCACTAAATAGTTCTCAATCAAAAGAACCTCCACATGCATATTTTAAAGACCGAAGGCAGGGATAATTCCATACCATTACTAGAGTAGGAAATCAAAAGTTTCTAATCCCAATACAACGATCGGGAAATTGTAATCGGCACTGATTTCAATGTCCCATATTTTGATAGGAGCACAAAAAGGGTGGTATAGAAAAAGATAACTACGAGGGGTCACTTAACCAACTGCAAGCAATAATCTTCTTGATTGGTTTTCAACTAACATACCCGAAAAAATCATAAATATATAAATTATTGCGGAAATAATGACCGAGGAGAAGACAATAATACGTTTTACCTATCAAGCGACCGAATGAAGTAGCTAGCTCAAAAGAAAAATATACTAGTTTGAAGATGTGGACTATAATAGCTTGATGTGCGTGTTACAGAGTTCATTTGGTGTTGCAGATACATATACATATACATATATATATATATATATTTATATATATATATATATACACATATATATACATATATATACACACACATATATATATATATATATATATATATATATATATCTATACACATATAAGAGAGTCATCCGGAAAGTAGTACCCGTTCATGAAATAAAGACACAAAAGTAAATATTAACAAACATAAAAAATTTTATTTGAAAGAGGATACTTTAAACTACTTCTCAACATAATCTCCAAGCAAATTAAGGCATTTGTCATAACGTGTGACAAGTTTCTGTATTCCTGCTGCATAGTCCTTCGCCGCCAGCTCATTGAGATACGCGAGGGACCCATCTTGCACAAATTTTTGCATAATGCAGATAGTGTTTAACAATTTCATGAACAATTGTTCGAGAAACATTGGGAAAATGCTCACAGATGTCATCAATTGTGACGCGCCGATCGTTCCTCACAAATTCGTCAACTGAGCTCACCAGTTGGTCTGTAATGACAGACGGTCTCTCCGAACGCTCATCGTCGTGTGTGTTCCCCCTCCCCATGTTGAAGTTGCGACACCACCGCCGAACAGACGACTCGTCCATTACATTGTCTCCATACACCTCCTTTAATTGGCGATGAATATCACATGGGCGAACGTTTCTTGCATTGAGGAATTTAATCACTGCCCTCACTTCACAACTGGCGGCGTTCTCAATTTTTTTAAACATTGTAAACAATCACAGAAACAACACAGGCAATGCTAGCGTCACGCAACTTGGCTCAGAGAAGGCAGACAAGCCACTGAAGCTATCTGACCTCGTCCAGCGGCTACTCGCGTCGTCAGCACTTCATGCGGCACGAACGGGTACTACTTTCCGGATGACCCTCGTATATACCTATATATATATATATATATATATATATATATATATATATATATATATATATATATATATATATATATATATATATATATATATATATATATATATATATATATATATATATATATATATATGTATTTATTACGTAATCTACCGGCTAAGGTAGGTTACGTAATAAAGGATGTACACAGCAACTAAATGAAACAGTTTGTGACACCTAACAAACACAAAATCCAGCATTCTACTCTACATCAGGTCCCTCTTCATCTCTGAGTACTTTCTTCCTCCCTTCATTCCGTCCAATATCCCTATCCTGCTCCTTCACTTTCCCCGTTTGCCAAACTTCTCCCATCAATTACAGTCTTCAACATCCCACAGCCGGCCAAGACCACTTTCATCCACTTTTCCTGCTTCTATAGGATCTCTCCCAACAAACCCCTCTCCTCGCCCACCATACCAAGTACTTCCTCATTTGTTTTCTTTTCGGCCAATTCACCTTCTCCATTCTTCTCCACGCCCACATTTCAAAATCCTCCAGTCTGTCTATCCTCCTGCTTTAATGACCACGTTTCCGCGCCGTACATAGCTACGCTCTCTTATTATTAGGTAATCTACCGGTTAAGGTAGGTTTTTGGATGGACACAGCTCATAAACTCCCTTCTCCTTGCAAAAGCCTCTTTGCCTAGTGCAATTCTTCTCCTTACGTCCCTACTACTTTGACCGTGTTGGTCCAAAACACTTCCGAGATACGTAAACTGTTCTACCTGCTCTAGTTTTTGCCCTCCTATTTAAATGTTTAGCTTAGCCTTTTTCTTTCTAGAAAATCGCATAACCTTTGTTTTATTAATATTGATTCTCATCCAATACCTGTCGCACTGAATTTCCAGTTCACTAAGCAATGCTTGCAGCCCCTTGGCTGACTGACAAATCAAAGCTTGGTCATCAGCAAACCTAACTGATTTTACGAATTTTTTGCCCACTTTCATTCCTACCTCCAGTTCTTCCCATGCCTCTTTAATCATTTCCTCTGCATACAGGTTGAATAGCAACGATGATAATGGGCAACCCTGCCTTACACCTCTTCCTAACACTGCCCATCCCGACTCCCCGTTCCCCGCCCGCACCTGCGCAGTCTGAGACGTACATATTGCGGATTAGCCTCCTGTCCCTCCAATCTATTCCTATTTCCTGCAATATACTATTTAGTTTTTGTTAATTCACTCTATCAAACGCTTTTTCGAAATCTACGAAACAGGCAAATACCTCCTGGTTGTGTTCTTTATTCCTCTCGATTAAGAATCTCATTACTGCAATGGCATCACGCGTACCTCTCCCCTTCCTAAACCCAAACTGATCATCCCCTAAGTGATATACATCTACATCAATACCCTGCAAGGCACCAAAAAGGTGTGTGGCAGGGGGTGCAGCACCTGGAGGAAAGGGTAAGGGATGAGGGGGTTAGAGTTTTGAAATGGATGGGGAAAGGTGGGGGGAACCTGCAAAAAATATATATAAATATAATCGTATAACCATGCGCAGCCGCTACCATGTAGGTTGATACTTACTATGTCGAGCCGACTCCAGGGGGATTTCAATTACAAGTATTTTGGTCTCTTATTGTTCTTGGAAAAAATGACCATTTAAATCTGTCTGTCTTGCAGTCAATCTCTCTAATCTTATATTCGTGATCCCTCCGCCCGTAATACGTTGGGGTTCGTATTATGTCCTTGATGTTATCGGAAAAGGACCCATCTTTAAATGTTTAGAATAAGTTTAATTTATATTGTAAACGCCGCTGTGTAAGGGAATCCCAGCCTAAATTTTCTAGCAAAGTAGTTACGCTCCTGCGTTGGTCATAACAATTTTTGACAAATCTAGCCCCCCTCCGCTGAACTCGATCTAATTCTGAAATCAAATTTATCTCTTGAGGATCCCATATACTGGCTGCATACTCTAGGTGGGGCCTGACTAGGGCAAAAAAACATCGTTCCTTCACTTTTTCGCCACATTTACCTAGCACTCTTTTTAAAAAATCCCAATTTTTTATTAGCAAGACCGCATATTTCCCGTATGTGCTTTCCCCAGGACAGATCGTTAGTAATTGTCACACCCAAGTATTTAAAGGAATCTACCCTCGCGATTTCGGTTTGCTTCACTTTGTAACTAAATAGGAGGGTGTTACTCTTTTCCCAACATTGTAATATTACGCATTTTTTCAAATTTAATTCCAATTGCCATTTATCGCACCAAGTCTGAATTGCATTTAGGTCGTTAGCTAACGTGACTCTGCCATTGCGACTTCGAATGTCCCCAAAAATCACCGCATCGTCAGCACAAAAAGCTCATAATCATTATCATTTGCCCTACTCTGTATCCTTTTGTTTAAGATCCTGAGAACAACTTTAGCTGCGTGGGGTATCAAACTTATTATCCTGTAGCCCTCACATGATGTAGCCTTCTCCTTTTTCGGAAAAGTAATTAAAACTGATCTCACAAAGTCTCCCGGCCAGATTCCTTCCATAATAGATATACGAATCAGTCCATTAAGCCTCTTCCTCCAAAATTTTGCTAAATATTCCAATAGTTCCACGGGAATGTTATCCAACCCCACGGCCTCATTTAGTTTCATCTCACTTAATGCCCTTTGTACCTCATCGTCAAGTATGCCTGGACCTAAGATATATTCCTCAACGTCCTTGTTCCTTTTCTATGTGTAACTTTATTGGGCTAAGTTCTTTATTATTACAGTTCTTCTACATACTCCTTCCATCTCTCTTGGATCTTTCCTGTGTCAACTATTACCTTACCCGCTTTATCTCTAACTGATCTTCCACTGCTTTGCTTCCACTGCTTTGCTTCCACTGCTTCCACTGCTTTCTCTAACTGATCTTCTAACATTGATCTTCCTTTCTTACTTTCCGATAAATATTTAACTTTGTTATACAGCGCACCAATTTCACCCTTCCTCTGCAGACTTTCCATATCCTCGCAGTGCGTCTTCCACCATGCTTCTTTGCTTTATTTGCTGCCCGCCTCAATTTATTTTTTAATTTTTTGTACTTCATTTTGCCTAATTCTGTATTTACCTTCTTCCATTTTCTCCGCTCATCCATCTTTGTAATCATCTCATCCATGATCCATGTTTTCCTAAACCTTTTAGCGTTAACGGTTCCAATATTGTCTTTATCGGCTTTCGAAAACCATTTCTTGATACTTTCCCATTTTTCTTCGAAAATACTTAGCTCTTTACCATCCTCCATGATATCCTCTACCTCCTGTTTGTATTCCTTCCTTTATAAACCATTTTATGCTTCTACATTCCATTTTCTAACTCGCCGCCCCTGCCTTATCTTTTTTAAACGGACCCTTAATTTCAAAACAATTATAATTGTGATAAGAGTCCGCATCCGCTCCCGGGAAGCTGTGCGAATTTATCACAATGTTCCTAAATCTGTGTCTAATCAGAATATAATCTACCTGATACCTATCTGAGTCACCAGACATTTTCCCTGTCTCCTTCAGAACTCAACTGCTTTCTCCCCGCGGTCATTCCTCGTGCCTAAATCGTAGTCGCCCACCTTATCACCATCTCTTCCTTCGCCTACCGTCGCATTCCAATCGCCCATCACTCTCAAATGTTTCCCTGTGGGAACACACGCAACTATGTCCTATAACTGATCGTATATCGTATCGACCATTGCTTCCTTATTGTTGCTCGTTGGCATGTATACCTGAATAATAACCAAGTTCGTCGGTTCTGCTTTTATCTCTACTAGTAACAATCTATCCGTTACTTGCTCTATGTTGACTACGCTTCTTTCTATCCCTTCATTTAGTACTATGGCAACCCCTCTTTGGCTCTCGTCCCCGTCGTTGTATATTATTCTATACTGATCACTCCAGTAATCCCCGCTATCCTTACATCTCACCTCGCATCGACCTAAAATATCTAGATTTCCCCTTTCCATCTCTCGCTTAACATTCTCCATCCATTCTCTTCCTATTTTAACTAATTTGTCTTCTTCTTCTGTGTCTTCTATCCCGCTGCCGCCGTTTTTCTCTTGCAAGGGTTTCATGGGATGACGACCTTGGAAGCCTTGCCTTCCCCGGTGCTGGGCACGGCACAGGGCCGATTGGGCCGAGTCCCGTAGTTGCTAGGCATAAACATCTTTCTAGTGACCATCATTTGTAACTTAGGAATGATAATTGAGGAGGATTCCCGTTACCTTCCTCAATAGTGTTTTTAACGTGACACCATCACTTATTGGCCGCCCCAATGGGATCAGACGCCATTACAGCCACCTCACTCAGGAGCATACGCTGCGTTGACTACCTTTCGTCTGGCTCCTAACCTTCGACCTATCTGGTATGGGTGATCCTACCAGGAGCAATAGTTATTACTCCCACCAGCACAGCTCTGGGGTCATCGGAACGTACAAGCCTTTCCACCACGTCAAGGTTGTAGTCCGGGGTGGTATGTATATACATATACATACATACATATATGAATATATATATATATATATATATATATATATATATATATATATATATATATTTTTTTTTAAGGTAATCTACCGGTTAAGGTAGATTTTTGGATGGACACAACTACCTAACAAATATTTTATTACTCCTAAAAAAACACAAAATCCATCATCCTATTCTATATCAGGTCCCTCTTCATCTTTGAGTACTTACTTCCTCCCTTCATCCCGTCCAACATCCCTATCCTGTTCCTTCCCTTTCCTCTTTTGCCCAAAATTCTACCTTCTATCACAGTCTCCAACATTCCACTGCCGGTCAAAACCCCTTTCATCCACTTTTCCTGCCTCCATAGGATTTCTCCCAACAAACCCCTCTCTTCGCCCACCATACCAAGTACTTCTTCATTTGTTTTCTTCTCTGTCCATTTCACCTTCTCCATTCTTCTCCACACCCACATTTCAAAAGCCTCCAAACTACGTCTATCCTCCTGCTTCAATGACCACGTTTCCGCACCGTACATAGCTACGCTCCATATCAAAGTTTTTACGAGTCTTTCCTTAACATCCTTACTCAAAGTCCCTGTCATCAACTCCCTCCTCCTTGTGAAAGCCTCTTTGCCTAGCGCAATTCTTCTCCTTATCATCCCACTACTTTGACCGTGTTGGTCCAAAACACTACCGAGATACGTAAACTGTTCTACCTGCTCTAGTTTTTGCCTTCCTATTTTAATGTTAAGCTTGGCCTTTCTCTTTCTAGAAAATCGCTTAACCTTTGTTTTATTAATATTGATTCTCATCCCATACCTGTCGCACTGGTTTCCAATGCACTCAGCAATGCTTGCAACCCCTTGGCTGACTGACAAACTAAAGCTTGGTCATCAGCAAACCCAACTGATTTTACGAATTCCCCGCCCACTTCCATTCCTACCTCGAGTTCTTCCCATGCCTCTTTGATCATTTCCTCTGCATACAGGTTGAACAGCAACGGTGATAATGGGCAACCCTGCCTTACACCCCTTCCTAACACTGCCCATCCGGACTCCCCGTTTCCCACCCGCACCTGAGCAGTCTGAGACATGTACAGGTTGCGGATTAGCCTCCTTTCCCTCCAATCTATTCCTATTTTCTGCAGAATACTCATTAGTTTTTCCCAATTCACTCTATCAAACGCTTTTTCGAAATCTACGAAACAGGCAAATACCTCCTGGTTGTGTTCTTTATTCCTCTCGATTAATAATCTCATTACTGCAATGGCATCACGCATACCTCTCTCCTTCCTAAACCCAAACTGATCATCCCCTAAGTAATCATTTGCCCTACTCTCTATCTTTTTGTTTATGATCCTGAGAACAACCTTAGCTGCGTGGGATATCAAACTAATTGTCCTATAGTCCTCACATGACGTGGCCTTTACCTTTTTCGGAATAGGAACTAAAACTGATCTCACAAAGTCTTCCGGCCAGATTCCCTCCTCTTAAATACTACGGATCAGCCCATATAGCCTCTTCCTCCCCAAATTTTCCTAAGCATTTTAAAAGTTCCATGGGAATGTTTTCTACCCCCACAGCCTTATTTAGTTTCATCTCCCTTAATGACCTTTCTATCTCGTTGTCTAGTATGCCTGGACCTTAGCTGTCTTCCTCTACGTCATTTTCTTTTTAATGTCTAACTTTGTTGGTCTGAGTTCTTTACTATACAGTTCTTCTATATACTCCTTCCATCTCTCTTGTACCTTTCCTGCGTCAACTATTATCTTACCCGCCTAATCTCTAACTGTTAGCATAGGTCTTCCTTTCTTACTTCCCGATAACGATTTAACTTTGCTGTACAGCGCACCGATTTCACATTTCCTCTGCAGACTTTCCATATCCTCGCACTGCGTCTTCCACCATGCTTCTTTTGCTTTATTTGTTGCCCGCCTCAATTTATTGTTTAATTTTTTGTACTTCATTTTGCCTAATTCTGTATTTACATTCTACCATTTTTGCCGCTCATCCATCTTTGTTATCATCTCATCCGTGATTCATGGTTTCCTAGTCCTTTTAGCGCTAACGATTCCAATGGTGTCTTTTGCGGCTTTCGACAATCCTTTCTTGAAACTTTCCCATTTTTCCTCGATAGTACTTAGCTGTTTACCATTTTCCATGCATACCTCTACCGCCTGTATATATATATATATATATATATATATGTGTGTGTGTGTGTGTGTGTGTGTATAAACACACATTTGTAGATTTTCAAGCCATAGAAACTCAAAGAAAGGACGCTCACATATTTTGTTTTGCCGTTTTTATGCGTATGCATTATAATTTTGTGAAAGTCTCGCGGACGTGAATAACAATTTATATGAATTAAGCATTAGTTGACGAATAGAAAAGCACAGAAACACACAAAAAAAGAAAAGAAACTCAAGCGGTTTCGAATTTTTGGATTATATTCTCATTTACACTATAGCATTAAAGATTGTAAAAATTTTTTTAGTTTAAATTTTTTGAAAGGTTTCTGGAAATTCAAAAATACTGCATTAATTTCGGTTTTGTTTTCTCCCGATCCAACTAAATCGTGAATTAAAATACCCAATTGTGTTTTGCGAGATGTGCTTTTTCTAAATCCATGCTGGTTGTTGCTTAGTATCTTTCTACTATTGAGAAATCTCATATCGTTACTAAGAATAATGTGTTCAAATATTGTGTAAGAAATTAATTTTAATGAAACAGGTTGAAAATTAGTTGGGTTATCCCTGTTGCCGCCGTTATAGATGGCAGTGGTATGGAAAGCTTCCAGTCGCTAGTTAGTAAGTCTTCTTCTATCAAATGTAGAAAGACTGTTCCTGTAAACGGGGCAACATCTTTAGTTAATCCTTTAATATTCTATGCATGTATTTTTTCTGGATCTTGGGCTTTAAACGACGGAGTAGATATTTTATTTCTTTCTTGGTTAGCGTAATGTCGCTCATGCGTTCCCTGGGTGGGTGCGGAAGCTGTTTCAGGACGTTTGTGTCTTTATTGTGTCTTTAAAAAGAAAATAGTTTTTTCTTCTGCATATATTTTATTGCTCAGGACCTAAGTTGCGACTTACAAAGCAAATTAACTTTACCTGATGATGACTTTTTAAGTCGACACCGAAGTTCTGAATAATAAAATATGCGTGGAAAAACAACGGCTTTTCTTTTTCGGTACAGATGGACGTTTACCTTTTATTTCTCTACAATAGGACCACAGGGACTTTGAATTTTCCCCGATATTTCTAGATATTTTCAAGATATTCGCCTAGTATTTTTGATTTGAAGGATTTAAGGACTTTGCGCATGATACCTTTTTTATCACTAAATTATTTCAGTTTCTGTTTGGATGTGTTCATATAAACTACATCGTTAGTTTTTCAACTCTTTTCTAAATCTGATTGTAGCCTTTTTGCCTTCTTAATGTCGACGTGACTTCCAGTGGTACAATCTAGATTCCTTACTATTGCATTTAAGTCGGTATGGAATATGCGTTTCCATTCAATATTTCCAAGTTTTCTCTCTATCGGTTGTCAAGGTTTTTGACTTAAATTATGGTAAAGGATCCATGCTGCTTCGGGAATCACTCCTGGGTTGCGTCGCCTAGGTTGATTTTCAGACAAAGTAGGTCTAGCAATTAAGCTGTACGACGGCAATCATTCCCGGAAGCAGCATGGATCCTTCATCAGATAGACAACGCGGAAGCCTTAGGATTAATTGAAATCTGGCTTTGTTCTAAAGAGTTTTTGCGAATATATGAAGGAGTTCTTGGAATGAATCTCTTTTTTTTTGCAGATTTTCCTACGCATTACGCGTCCTAATCAATTGACGGTAGATTATAATCACCAGCGATTATAATTATACGGCTGCTATTTTTTTGCTGAGAAAAAATATTTGACCATCTAGATTGAGTAGAAGATCTGTGCTAGAATGTGAGGGTCCTTTAAACGAGCCCACGATTAGGCTTCTATCGTCCTAGTCCTTTATGTTGCATCAACTGCTCACCATGTCATTTCCGTCTTTTTCATATCGTTGGGTCTGACATGTGATTTTACTGCAATGAATCCTCCTATTAAGGCTGCCCCTTCTGTAAGTTGTGAAAGCGCTAGAAAAAACCTAATTGTTAGCTATATCTTCCGTGAGCTCTCCCTCAATTCCAGCTACTATGTCTGCCTTTACAATAAGAAAAAAATGTTCAGTATTCGATCTTTTTTTTCTTAAGCTACGGGAATTCAATGTTGTGATTTTTATTTGGTCTATCACTTGTATTTGAGGGTTTTCTGCACGCGCACAAAACTGTTTGGCGAGGATTCGTTGATCCATATTTCATTCACTCACCTTACTATCTTTTATGTATTTTGAGGCACTTAAGTTATTGACTTTATGTGGGTTGTACACCGTTTTAACGCAAGTTTTTATTTGTTCTGTTATTTTTGAGACCTGAGAGTCAAAGCCCGATCTGAAGTGACAAAAAGCGCTGTTTCTTACTTCATTTTCCCTAATATATGACCTGCGCTCTTCACTACCAACTATACTTAACCCTGGAAACGTGTTTGTGTAACCTACACGCTACCAACTGCGATGCCTCGGCAGTCAACGCCTTGGGACACATTATTGTTAGTAACGTGATGGAATTCCTCGACACTCCCGTCTATTCTTCCATCTAGTAGAACAAACGGATCCAGAAAGAAGAGATGATGTGAAACGCAGTTGGGTCATGGTGTTCTATAATTGGGGGAAAGAAAGAAACAATTAATGCGATATTTTTGGATTTCGAACAGTCCTATGATAAAGTTGCACTTACTGAATTGATTCACAAACTGCAATGGTACGGAATTAATGACAAAGTAATACACTGGTTTCGGGACTTCCTTACTGACCGTATACAAAGGGCAGTGATAGATGGCTATACCTCCAGTTGTTTGATTGTAATAGCCAGTTTCCCATTAGGTAACGTCATAAGACCACTTGTATGTCTTATATGCAACAATGATATCGCGTGTAAAACAAGAAGCAGCATTTGCTGACAGCACTGCAATCTACACGGAAAAAGCGAATGATTCACATCGTCAATCACTTATTGCTGACTTAGAAACATTAAAATATAGTGTAAAGAATGGGGGCTGGAAACATATACGGAAAAATGCTCCGTCAATCATTTCTTAAACAATAGAAAACACAACCAAACTTTACCAACTTACAGAGTCAACTAAACATGATCCGATAAAATGGAACGTGCATAGGATAAAGTATGCCAAAGGGTCAAAGCTGGATGTATTACTAAAAAGCTGGATATTACTAAATATATTTTTCCCCATTCCCAATTTAGCATGTGCTCACACTTAGCATTTTTCAATTCTGAAAACAAATTCGTATCCTGAGAAATTTAGGTCAAATTAATTTCATTAATTGGTAATATAAATGACTACGAAAAAATTATGCGTATTATTCAGCTTTCATTAAGTGAGCAGTCATATTTTATCCAAAAGTAACTTCTTAGAAAAATCGCAAATGTTTTACGGAGACCAATTTCTAACATGGACAATGCTAAATGCTTTCACAAGGTCTCAGACAATAACCTCCTAATGCTTGTTCCTATCAAATGACATCCATGTTTTAACTAGCTATCATATCATGGAATACATTTTGCTTTTAAATTAATACACACAACTGTTTAACGTAAAGATGATATTTGAAACACATATCCCTGTTTTTATCATGAACTGCCGACTCAGTCTACAATCTGCAGTCGGCGAATTCGTTAGAATACGTTAAATTTGACAAGGGCTTCAAGCGAAACGACCGTGATTTCAGATGCTCCGTGACAAATATCGTGATAGCACTTTTCAAGGGAGGTGACCAGATGGAGGATCCTAGGATCCGAGGGGGAAAGGACCATTCGAAATCGGGAAAAGATGTGCAAAATGAGGTTAACAAGACAAGATTCAGGGCAAGTTCCCATCTCCCTCGCGAAGATAACTCTTCCCTCCCTCCCGCCATCCCCTCTCTTCTTTATTTTTGCGATTTATATTATGACGCGGCCATGATCCATAAAAGAGTGGACGATTTCTTCTTCGCAGGAGAGAGAGTCATTCGAACATTCTGAATTGTGTTTTATTTTTACGCCCTTGCGACCTAAAGTTGTCTCCGTCGCTCGGCCGTAAAGGGAAGCTGGCTCTCCCGCAGAAGTGCGCCCCCGGGGCCGAGGGACAGAGTCATGATGCGGCGGGGGCAATATAAATAAATAAGAACGAGGAGCGCGCGTGTAAATAAATGAGAAGGAAGCTGGAGCGTGCTGCGAGGAGAGGGGAGGCATGCAAATGGAATGGGGGCGGTGGGGAGGAGGGCGCCATTCGGCCTCCGGGGCGCACAGCAAAGAGCTGAGAAGCCAGCCAAGAGGATTTAACGGATATAGCATTGCCATTTCCACGAGGAAGTCGCTGTTTCTTGAGGAAAGTGCAGTGTTATTTCTGCTGAATCGGGAAGAAGTCCCGCAGAGTGGGCCCATCAGCAGTTTCTCACAGGGAAATATATCTCCCCACACAGACTCGTATTTCTTCGAGGAATTTCGCGGCCCTCTAGAGCAGGGAGGGATTCGGAGCGTGGATTTCGAGTGGGTGGTTCGAACCCCGAGGCCACTCCCTCTTCCAAACAATGCCCTCCTGGCCGATCGGATCTCCCCGGCCGCATCCATCATCTTCCGTCGGCCGCTGGGGTTGTGCGCCGTTGTCCGCACAGCTGACTGACCGGCCGCCTGCCTCTTTATCGCTCCTCTCTTTCATATCGGTGCTTTCAAAAGTATCCCAAACTTCACGATAATCTGATCATGTTAAACGCAATCGCTGCTGCAGCTGGGAAACGTCAGAGTTGACCGGTGTCCCACGGTGAATTTCCTCATCAGTTCATTCGTGAATAATAAATGAAATTCCACAAAGACGAAGGGCGCATTCAACTTCCACTTTTCCATGGAATTGTGAATTATACTTCCTTTGCAAATTATTAATGAGAGGATGCAGCCGATTGGTTCTTCTATCGGCTGTTTCCGCGCTAGACCGAGAAATTGTGCAAACGATTCTTCGAATTTGATCGTTCAAACGGCGACCAAAAGTGTGACAATCGTCACAGGCGACGAAACCTGGGTTCAGGAAACGAAACCCGTAGAAAAACTGAAATCATTGAAAGTCACGTCGGAAGAGGGGGGTAACTCAAAGCAGTTTTAAATCACCGAGTCCGTCATTCAAATCACATCGATGAGATGGAAAACAGACGCCACTCGAAATTACGATTCCACAGCTGTCTTTTGAGAGAAACCCTTGCCGTTTGAAACCGTTGCCGGTAAAAACACTGCAGGAGAACTTGTAGAGGCATTTATCAATGAAAAATGCCGCATTTCGAAGCGAGCCCTACTTCAATTATTATTCATTTCACGCACGTTGAATATCTGAAGTTACATTGAAATATTTAGGGCTTCTCTAATTTCTTCAATAGAGATAATGAACAATAAAATTGCGCTCTTTTTAGAAATTGTAATTGCGATCACGCTTCGCGGGAGCGGTCATTTGGAGTGAGAACAGGCCTTCCTCGATAACCAAGTCACCAAAAGGTAATTTGATGTACGTAACCGAGGTCGACCACCCCGCGTCGCTCCTCCCAGCACTCCGACATCCCAGTCCCCCAGCAGGCGAGGAAAGGGTGGCACTCACTCTGGCTAGTGGCTGTGTATAGGGTAATCGCCAAGCGAGGAGGCGGCGCAGAGTTGTAGTAGAAAGGAGTTAAGAGTACGATGGAGTGAGGGGCGTAGGCCAATGGAGAGCGAATGTCTTGCCCGCGTGCTTACTACGATTGGGGGCGGGTTCCGGGAGGGTGGGAAGGAGTATTGGCACAATGGGCTTGGTGAAGAAGTCGTCATTCTCGTTAAAAGAATTTCACAAATTGATTTTTCCTCATTTTCGTAAAGAAAATATGTCTCGCTTCACGCAAATGTATCAAAAGCCTTGTGTTTAGGAACATACGAGAGGTTGTACAAAAAATTGAATGGAAATATGTACTTATTGGTTGGTTTAATCGATCGAAATCGATTCATTTCCAATAGTCAGATGCTCTTAGATTCGGAGTAATTCCTTAGAGAGAGGTGGCAGCAGGGAGTATTGACACCATTAGAATGCTCTTATGGGAACGAATGGCGTCTTGGGCGCAAGAAACGGGCCACCTCGTGAGCCAACGGGGAGGGGCGGGGCGGGAATAAAAGAGGGCGAAATATGAGCCGACGGTGTTTCCAAAGATCACATATCATTCCAGCATCCACGACGCGCGGGTTGCTACGACACGCCGAGAGAGAGTGGGTCTCATCACCGTGCCTCAGAGGATGAGGACCTCACGGCAGATGTGGGCGCTGCTAAACCAACGCCATTCACGTCTAGATGTGCCTCTCAATAAAGTCAAAACTGTACAAATTAGGACGCTACACATCATACGACACTGCACTCGTAAATAATAATGCCATAAGTTTCTGTTCAAATAAAATAACACACACTCTGAGCAAAAAATGCTGTTCTTCTTTTATTATTGTTACGTGGCAGTGGTAATAGTTATTAGGTAGGTGGTTGCTCTTGGAGATTCCTGTCAGTAACTAGCGGTAAACCTCGGGAACGAAATATTTAATCTTGTCAATTAGTAGATCAGTCATAAAAAATAATGGGATAGCCTAATAATATAGTCCTCCGCAATTGCACTGCTAATTCTCATTACTTGCATCCATAATAAAATAGAAACATCGTGCAAATTTGCTGACGGAAGTTGCAACTAACTCAATGTACTAGCCGATTCCAAAAATAAATTCTACCGCCACTATTAATAATACAAAAAGACTACTGGCTTTGATAGAGAAACTTTTTCAATCCATCGAAATCGTCACAATTACATAAACACTTGCGGTAAACATGAAAAGTAAAAACGTAAAAATTGAAAGAAATATGTGTATTCTATTTTATGTTGAAAAAAGAGGATAATTAAACATGTTGAGTTCATATTCAACTGCAAAAGTAGATTGAATATGACGCAGTACATTTTAAAAAACACTTTGACAAATTTCTCTTACTACTCTTAAGAAGGGAAACGGGAAAAAATCATTTTCTTGATTCCATTTGCTGATAAACAGACGCGCGAGTCATTTTTTCAGAAAATAATTCCGTCTGATTTCAATATTTTTCCCAATTTTTTGGATAATAGATACTTTTACGTAGTTCATCTCACATTGCGTAATTTTTCCCTTTCACCACTTGACTACGTAACTCCGTCTACCACCACCATTCTAAGTCTTTCCCAAGTCTTGCATGCGCGGGGGCCAAGAAATTACTTGTACTCATCTCTCAACAGAAACTTCCCTCTCACTGAGAAATCTTGACAATAATATCAAATGGACCTTTTTAAACTACATCCCTATTTCCTTTTATTTTCACAACTTCGAAGACAATTATCGATTACCAGACAGGTTTCCGAAGGAGTGGTCCTTATGTAGAATGCAAATAATAAATAACATGTTTGCATATCAAGATTTTCCTTGCTATATAGTTTCTAAAATGCGCACGCATATTTAATTGGCATAAGAAGGATGGGGCATTTATCAAGAGATTTCAATTAATGTACCATCTTTTACAAAAGGTAAGATGACAATGATACAGTCATCGCTATCATTATGAACTTCCGTTGTCACCGTTCCCCAACACAAAATAGCATCACAACTAGCAGTAATTTATGGAAGGTAAATGAAGACCTCTAATATGAGTTCTGGTATAATTAGCACTTCCGATTTAGCCTAATTAGCACTTTTGCATAACTGAAATTAATGAAATACTTTATACTTCAGCAATTGATAAAACATTCAGAGGATAGACTTGTCGTAGATGCATTAAAATATCAATATTTTTTCCAATGCACGAATTTCAAATTGTTAATATCATTCACCTTGACCGGAATTCAAACCCAGCTCCCTGGATGCCAGGCCGAGTGCTTTAGCCAGTTAGAATACCGAGGCGACCTCTTTTACTCCGAAGTTTTCGCGGCTTTAAAAGAGCAAGACGTTAGGACGAATTGCCGAGAATCCCATTTTTTGCGTTTTTAAATTAATGCCAATGAAATTCTTCTTATTTGGGCTTACTGCATTCATGAAATAGAAATGCGATGCCCTAATCCACGGCTGCCCCAAGGTTGTTGATTGTAAAGAATGGGCAATAGTTTGTGTTAAGAAGAGACAATCTTGTGACGAATTATTTTTCAAACATAAACAGTAGAATATTCCTCCCTTCAGACTGTAAGCTTGTGGTGGAAGGGGTTTCGTACGTTCCGATGACCCAAAGTGGCAAATGGATGCAAAATTACTCCTCGTAGGGTCATGACAAGAGCAATGGGTAGCAATATTCCCCGAAATTGATCGAATTAAAAACTTTTTATCAGAACGCAGTTACAAGAAAATATAACAAGATTTAAAATTCGAAGATTTCCGGAACAAAATGATGGAGACCATTAGAATTGCAATATTCCGCAAAGAAATTCCGTATATTAATTGCTACTCAGTCAAACCCAGGCAGCCCGTTATAATCTAGATTAAACAAGTCCATTTTTGGGTGCGTAACGTAATTTATTCAAGGTGTCAACTCCACGAAATATATTTCTCATTCTAAAATCGATACACAACCCGTCTGGCATTCTCATTGGTGTAACACTGTACCTAACGATCATCTCCGCGAGACTTCTGGATTAATAATGAAACCCGCGCGGTGCACTTTATTTATTTATAAAAAGAAATACGTTATTACTAAACTGGAACATTAATTAGAGAAAATTGGTCACTGACTCCATCGGCCAAGGGACTTTCCTTATTTTTTATAATACTCCTCTCCGCGGGAGAATGAGAAAGCGGAATAAATCAGTAACATTCCTTGCATTTACATTGAGCGAAAAAAGGATCAATGAATCACCGAAAAACATAGGTTTCATTACGTCTAAGTGATCGCACATGTTCGCAGGGAGATTTCCACTACTACTCCTTTCTTTCTTTTGAATTACAAAAATTTTCAATTTGTGGTACTCTCCGATCACCGTTAAAGTAAGTACCAAGTGCTACATAATTCACAAAGAAACCTTTTAATTAATATAATCTATATATACTCGACTTCTTGAGTGATAATTGAATGAATAAATCGCGAAAGGAGTTTCAAACCCTCGTCATAAAGTATTTATGACGTTTTCGTTTACGATGCGAATACCAGAAGCTCAAGAGACCAACCAATTCAAAGGCATTTTTGTCAGTAAGTTTTTTTTAATTGGCAACTGAAGATCGACGTTGCCATAGCCCCCTTTTAAATACCTTCTTTAAAATGGATCGTTTTCAATGGGAGATTTGCCAGATAAGATTCACATGAAATTTCCGGACACAAATATATCTCAAGCTTTCTTAACACATGGTCTTATGTTTCGAAATACCTACAAGCTTGTTTTCAACTAGTGTGATCCAATTTCTCCAAATATTCTCATAATATTTTTTTAATAATCTTGCTAATATTCTCCTAATTTTCTATTAATATTTCTCCGAATAACTTTCCTAATTTAGCACACTAAGTATTATATTAATGCCAAAGAAACTGCGGGAGATGCCGCAACAGTAACTTTTAACGGAGTTATCCGCTAATGTGAATTTCAATGAAACAATTTCAGAGTGTAAAAATCATTTGCCTTGACTGGGATTTGAACCCGGATCCCTCAATATTCGGTCGAGTGCTTTAGCCACTTAAGCTATCGAGGCGTCCTCTAAAACTGTGGCGCGTCGCGGACGACTACGAACGCCTGTGACATTGTGTGTACGGTAATTCATCATATCTTGTTCCTATAAAAGCCCCAAAATTTCAAATTTTAAGAGGACGCCTCGAGAGCTCAACTGCTAAAGCGCTCGACCGGATATTGAGGGATCCGGGTTCGAATCACGGCGAATGATTTTTACACTCTGAGATTGTTGTATTGAATTATACTAATTCTTTGTGTGGTAAATATGCTCGGCATTTTATGCACACAACGATGACTTTCTGCTGAGATAACTGTGCTACATATAACATACTATTCCATAACACCTTTAAATGGTACATAATCCAAGTGATTACTTGGATTATGTACCATTTAAACGTTTCCACCATGATTTACCAATCATGGTGGAAACGTTTCACTAAAATCATTTTACGTTTCGTGGACAAGGCAAATTCATCGTCATGCGACGACCTTGGTCTCGATCGTGGGTTCGCTTCATCACGAGCCAAGTAGAGAACTGATCTGTTTCATTGTGGTAACTTGGTTCGTTGTGAGTGATTTGAATGATCTATTCATTTCCATGAACCAAATCCCGCAAATCGAATCATTTGAAATGATTTTAAATTGCTCT
The DNA here is from genome assembly GCF_022747635.1 of Hetaerina americana. Taxonomy (NCBI): domain Eukaryota; kingdom Metazoa; phylum Arthropoda; class Insecta; order Odonata; family Calopterygidae; genus Hetaerina; species Hetaerina americana. Next base: position 4,971,956 of record NW_027286741.1, on the reverse strand, counting down.
ACACGACACTGGGACTAATATTACAACGAGCAATAGCATCAGGTCACCTCGCCAGAAAATCTGTGGATATCTCCCGTCTCCCAGGGACCTATGCTGATTGTCGCCCGACAACTTTTTGCTCCTCGATCATGTCCACGGTTCGTTCGAACGAAGAAGGGAGAGCAACAAAACATTTCACAAAAGAGAGACCAAGGCTTCCGAGTTCCGTGTGTGGGTCTCCTCCGAACGTGGATTGGGGTTTGCCTCGCGGAGGATTTTTCCCTCCCAAATCAACCCCTCTCGCCACAGAGGGGGTGGCACGCCAAACAAAAGAGTGTCTCCCTCCGGGAGAGAGGGAGAGGCGGGGGAGAGGGAGGGAGGGAACACACACACGAAGAGCGATCTCTCGGGGATGGAGTATAAAGGCGCTCGCGGAAGAATGGGGAGGAGGATAATGAATGAATGGGAGGCACTTTCTCGTGAGATGAGGGAATAAAACGAAGGGAGTGGAGTTGGTCTCTATTGCGGAAGTTTCCCGACGAGGGAAGCTATCATGAGGATGAAGGGGCAAAGGAGAGAGAGACAAAAGACTTCTTCGGAGAATTCCTACAATTATTACTCGAGAAACGAATGCCCCGGGAGAACAAAGGGAGATGGCTCGCTAATGGGGTGCATGACATTTGGTGCGCTCCACTGCAGCAACGGCGATGCACGGGATTAAAGGACACACACACTCATCTCCAGGCAACGAATGAAACACATTTTGATTTTTACCGCTTATAATCTAGAAACGGTGGTGATTTTATTTTCTTACTGAGTGTTCCGACGTCTAGCCTGTGACTTTAAAGCCAGGGAAAGATAAAATACATCAGACGAATATGAATGAGGAGGGATTCGAACCCGTGCCTTCAAGGTAAACGGCCAAGCACACCTCCATCGCCTTCAGTCGGCTCATGGACCAATTAGTCCCGAAAAGGGCTTGGGATTGAAGGCACCGCATAGGTTTTTAAATATCAAATTTATCACTTTAAGTTCTTTGTAGAGGTAATCTTAAAAGTTATCTTGTGTGTAAGAACTCCAAGATGGGAAGCAAAGAGAACAGTACGTGCGCAAGCAAAGGACGTACCAGAGTATACAGAGGGAACAACGAAAAAATGGCCATGAAAGAGCAACCCTTTTTTACGGGAGAAATCCTGTTTTACAATCAAACATTGATGCTTCACCACAAAGTAACCGAGATAATAACTCGAAGAAGCAATTGCTTGAGTAATTATAATTTATTTTAATCAATACCAGTAATACCGTAACATTTTATTGAGGAATACACCTTGTGTACACTTATATTGAGTGAAGTTTGCATGTAGATGTATCCGGAGAGAAATTTATAAAGTACATTAAGTATAACTTATAAATCCAGAGAGAGATTAATAAAGTATACTACGCGTACTTTATGAATTTCTCTCCGGATACGTCTAAGTCTACAAAATACCCTACAAGCCGACGCAAGGAAGCATACTCGCGAACTATAATTTATTTATGAATCTAAATATAAAAAGCTCATTCCCAAAATACCCTTACCTAAGATCACATATCGAAATACACCTCGCCATAGCTGACTAAATATAATTAAATCTTGGGCTTTAATTCACATTCGTAGGCGTTTGTGCTCGGTTTGTTTCGATTGCGTGCGGTGCGAGGGAAGGACGATTATCTCGGCTTAAATTTTTCGCTATTTCTTTTTCTCTCGCCCCCTAATTCCATCCCGAGTTTCGAAGCCATCGGTATGACTTGTAGCGCCTTAATCATTCACTTGAGATTCTGGCAAGAACACTCGAGCTTCCGGCAACATTCTTAAAGTATCGTCTGTCCTCTTTGAGAGTCAACAGGCTACTTCAGCTTAGCTCATCTAACGTACTCATCACGCCTACACTCTTCCCGTTGCAAGAGCCTAGTGGATTTTCTCTAATCCATTTCCTGAATTACTCTTGACTACCATGGATCCAAAATGCCTCCTATCCCAAATAAGACCAAGCTAATGCGGAGTGTCACCTTTCTCTTACCTTTTCATCACATTTACAATGAAACCTTGCTTTTCAATGCAACAATTTCAGAGTGTGAAATCATTCACCTTTGCCATTGAAATGCATATTAGCGGATGACTCCGTTAAAAGTTACTGTTGTGGTATCTCCCGCAGTTTCTTGGAATTTGAGACCTTGCTTGTTTGAAGCTGACCCGCATATCTGTCTCAAGTGTGGACTCAAAGAACAATTAGATTTAATTGTACCATCCAAGCATTTGCCTGTTTTGAGATGCTTAACTTGATGCCACATATCTAACAAGTTAAATTAAATTCTTAACACGCAAATTGTTTCGGATGAAGGTGCCACGCCGCTTCCGGGGTTTTCCGTTGAAACTGTTGCCCCACCAAAGGCAATTGACGCACACTCCAGGAAGCAGCATGGTACCTTCAATTTACCTCCTTTTTACCCTATATTTTATTCTAATACTTCAGTGCTGCACAGTTTCTGACAGTTGCTTATGACCCCAAGCCAGAGCGTAACTCACAAGCTCCTGGCGTCCTTATTTCTCTAGCGTCTCCCGTTTCAGCTAAACGAGTTTCCGAACCGGATGTTGGCTGTTCAAGTTTTCGCTTCTATAAAGGCTCATTGGCATTCCCTCTAATGAATAATTATACTTTTCGCTTTCCCTTAATCATTTTCAGGAACTTCATTTTCATTTGTACAAAGAAAGCGAATTTTATTATTATTAAAACTCACATGTGCAGATAGACATTGTCAGTTTGAACACAGGTCCCAAGTATTACAATCAAACTTACCATGGAAAAATAACATAACATTTTAAATACAATCATTATCACAAAAAATAATAAATAAAATCAGTCAGAAAAAAATACACTAAAAGCAAACTTACAAGCACCAACCTCCAAGACAAAAAATAGAAATTTCCCACCTCATTAACATCAGTTTCCCAATCAAAAAAAATATCAAAACTAAGCTGTTAAATGCAATTTTACACAACATACCAATCAAATTATCATATGAACTGCTTACATCTTTTATTTAAAGTGTTTAACCTGTTAGGAAAGGACTCGAATAGTTTAGCAGGTAAACTGTTCCAATCAAATGTTCCAATAAGAAATGAAATTTTTTAGTTGTTCTTTGTGTCGGATATTTTACCTTGAATTTGTGATCGTTTCTCCCTTTAAAATTTGGGTTCCCCGCCTCTTTCCTTAGTTCTGCCCAAGCTTTCTCTCCCTTCAGAATGTTAAACATTCCACAAAGTCTGCTTGTTTTCCTTCTAATGTGAAGTGGTTCCCAGCCCAGCGTTTTTAATATTTCAGTCACACTGCCGTCATCCACGCATTCATAACTATACCAACAGAGTTGAGTTCACACCGAAGGAATTCACAAGCGTAGTATTCTAGTATTGCGCCCGTGTTTTCTGGGCACGATGAAATCTTTCAGGAAAAATTCCACCCAGCAATACATTCGGTAAACCAGGCATCGGTTTCCATGACGATGTCAGCCTTTGCCTTTCCAAAGATCTATAGACAATCTTTTATTTGTTAAGTTTTAGCATTTTATTGCGTTGTTATCTATTTTTTCTAGCTCACTATACATTGACACGTGTTATATACAAACAAATGCATCAACTAATATTTCTGCACGGATGGCTAGCGCTCAACTTCTTCCCATTCCACACTCCTGCCGACGGTTTGCAAAAGCTCATCAAGTAATGACTCTCCTCTGAGCAATCCCAAGAGAAAAAACTGCCAATTTGTCGCCGTGGCAGGGTTTTGCACAAGATATAGACAAGATATCCGCCACGTTAATCAACCCGGAGGTCGGTTTGACAAGTGAGAGTAGTGTTTATCCAGCACTAAGCCCTATACGGCGAGATAAATTCACACGTCAGCAGGGTATTAAGGAGGGTCAGTTCCTTTCCCTGTGCTGGTTGTGGTATCCACGAAATATCTGGTACCCAAAAAATCACATCTCAGCTCAAGTGTAGCTGTAGGTGCCGAGAGGATTCGAATTCGGGTTTTGGGGTCATCTACTGGACCGCTACGCCCAAATAGAGAGAGGACATGGATTTCCAAAGACGAGAGATCTAGGAAACGATGATGGGGATTGCAAAGCAAAACAAACGGGAAGGTGGCATGGCCAAAAAACGCAGAGTGAAAATCAAAAGATTCGAGGCTGAAGCGCACAAAGAGACCCACAATCAGGAATCATTATGGTAAGAAACCGAAGTCATCATTTTAAAAACATTGAATTTATAAGTCGGAACAAAATTAAACATTGCAAAGATATCAGGTATATTTGTAGGAGCATGTGTATTTTGGTTGGTAGTTTGAGTGTTTGCATGTGTGTGGGGCGTAAGTGTTCTTGCATGAATGTATGCCATGCATCCTTTGTTGTTTGTATACATTTGAGGCTTTTGCATGCGATTTTTTTCTTATTACGGGTGGTGACCTAAAACTCCCCGCCACACGCCCTTGCGGTGGCTTGCGGAGTATTAAGTAGATGTAGAGGTAGAGACACAATCAACACCACGGATCAGAGGCATTCTGATTAAATAAAAGAAACAGCAGTGGACGCGGAAACGGGTAAGAAAGGATATCCTCTCGGCTAATGGCACTTAATAAGATGCAGGTAAGAGGAGAGATTATCACCAGGGTCCGAAAATACGCCAACCATTAGACATAGCACGGTTTGAGAGAACAAAACAGCCATTTCCACGTTGCACAACTTTATTGTCCATTCAAGCACACAAACGGGAGGCACAAAACCATAAACGAGTACGTGGCCCAGTTGCAAAGGGGGTGGGATGCGTGGGAGGGGATCCGGTGGGAATGCTATTTCGATTAATAATCTCTCCTTCTGGGGTCGACTCCGCCATTGCCGGCCGGCCTCGGTGGATTCCAGTGCCCGCCATTGTTCGCCGCCTCCCTACTCTCATTCCGTCGACCTCCACGGCGGGCGTGGGGAAAGCGCCGACCAGCATTTTGAATCGCGGAACGACTCGCCACGAAAAGTAAGTGCAGGGGGAGGGGGGGGCAATAATTGGGCCGATAAAAATCCCATGACTTATGCTGGAGAAGGAGCTAGTGGAATTTCATAGATAAGCCAAGGTGGCAGGGAAAGAAGGAGAAATGACTGAGGGGAGGCGAACGAGGGAGGCTGGGGATCTATTGAGTTGTGGAGTGATCATCACGTCTGAGGGTCCATTTGAACCTCGTGAATGACATAAGATAAAACATATCTCTGCATTGAGCTCAATTAAAGGTATGGGAATGCACCAATTGATCACGAGGTTCGATGGTCATTAAACGTGTTTCAAAATAAGAAAAGCATCTAGTTTACGACGAAAATAATTTCTGCAGTCATTGTATGATGTCGCCTTTGTCTTTGTTTATATAATAGGAGTTAACTCTGATCTGACGAAATATTCCGATGAAATTCCTCCCTCATAAACGCGGGAATGTTATTAACCTGCCTGCACTGCCTTATTCTATTTCATCTCCCCCAATGCCCTTTCTATCTCATTGTCGAGTATGTCTGGACCTAAGCTATCTTCATCTACGTAATATTCCCTTTGTATGCCTAACCCTGCTGACCTAAGTTCTTTACCATAACATTTCTTCTATATATTCCCTCCATTTCTCTTGGGCCCTTTCTGGTTCAACTAATACCTAACTAATTTATCTTTGATATTTATCACAGATTTTCTCTTATTACTTCCTGGCAGTACTACCTTCTCCCTGTTGAGCGAATCGATTTCAACCTTCCTTATTAAGCACTCCATAACCTCACAATGGCACTTTTTTCCCTGCATTTCTTACTCATCTTTAATTCTTTTTATGAAAGATCCCTACTTACTTTCTAATGTTTCTTTGAACTTTGTATTAATTGCACCCATATTGTTCTTCCTTTGCAGACATTCCCTATTCTCGCACTGCATCTGCTACCAAGCTTCTTTTGCCCCATTAGTTTCCCGCCTCAGTTTATCATTCATAACACTCTCTTAATCTTAGATCATGTGTTTACATTCTTTCGTTTCTTTCTGTCGTCTATCTTTGGAATCTCCCATTCCGCAATCCTTGTTTTCCTTGTCCTTTTCCTATAAATAGTTCCTGTGGTTTTTTACGACTTTGGATATCCCTTCTTCGAGGTGTTTACGCTGTCCTTCGACAGTACCCAGCTCTCTTTCCTCGCTCATAATTTTCTCTACAGCCTACCGATACTCCTTCATTATGCTTCTGGTTAATATTTTCATATTATATTTTTTCTTAACAAATCCTTTTGAATATGATATTACGATAAATTAGCACTAAAGTTTATAAAACCGTGCCTAACTGTCATGAAACCCAACTGGCACCTTTCCAATTATTCGGATATTTACAATGTATACCTACACCTTTTGTGGTGTCTAAACCAACTATTGGTGATTACTAACCCCTGTCTCCTGCAACTCGATTTCTTTCTCCCCGCGGTCATTCCTCGTACCTAAACCGTACTCCTCCACCTCATCACCATCTCTTCCTTCGCCTACCGTCGCATTCCAATCCCCCATCACTGTCAAATATTTCCCAGCAGGAACACACTCGATTATGTCCTCTAATTGATCTTATATCCTATGGACTACTTCCTCCTCATGCTTGCTCGGTTGCGTGTATGTATAACTGAACAATGACCCTGCTTTTAGCTCTACTAGTAATATTCTATCCGTTGCCTGTTCTATGTTTACTATGACTACTTTTTGGCATAGTTGAATTCAATGATATTTCAAACACCCGCTGTCTCCCTTCCCCTCCGCTATAAACCTCCTGTCTCAACACATGCCCGGAGGCGACTGAACTAAAGTGCGCTTGAGTGGTGGGGGACCCCTCTACCGAACCGACCGGTTGGACCCTCATCCACCGCTCCGTTGAGGCCACAGCGAACCAGTCACGATACTCATTGTACGGACCCTGTAATACGCCAAAATTATTGCCGCAGTAATCCCACATGTCCTTCTATCACACTTCCTTAAAAATTACTGAATATCTCCCTCCATATCTCTCTCCTGATCTCGATGTTCTCTATCGTCTTAACAGCCCAAGTTCTCATTTCGATTTTCGCAGTCCTCCTGGGTAATGTTTTCTGTGTACATTCCGCCGATTTCACTTTCTTAGGATGGACAGGATGCACCAAGGGAGGCATCAAGAACGCTAATTTTTAATAAAAATATATTAATCCAACGGTAATCGTTTAAATATGGTGAGTTAATCAAATTGACATTCACTTGTATTTCGGAAACAAAGCAAGAGCATTCCACACACATTTGGCAGATTGCACGGGCGAATCATCATGGTGTACCATTGTATCCAATGTTACTATGAATGCGATGGCATTGCAAGTTTGAAAGTGAGCGTTGGCCATGCTTAAGAAATTTGAAAAAATGAAATGGATCCTTGTTTATCGTAACATTTGATAATAATTCTATCATGACGAAATCATTTGAAAGCATCAATTCTCAAACTCTAATACAAATGGAGATACGTTAGTAAGTGCTTACAATTTGGCATTGCCATTGGCAATTTACCCTTCATCGTTTCCACGTGTTTCTTTGTCTGTGTTGGTATTTAAACAGTCACTTGTAATAGTCTTCTGCAAAACTCCACTCCTCCCCGTGGTCAATCCTTAGTCTCATTCTTCGCTTTCCTTTAGCGTACCATTTCATTCCAATCTCGGGGTTTCTATGGATCCCTTCCAACCGTCACCATAGTGGAGCTGGGTATGGGAAAATGAATGGGCTGGAAAAAAAATGGGCTGGGGAAACTTCGTTGAGGGAGGGTCTGAAACGGTTAAAGTATTTACCTATGTGTAGGTGTAAATGAAGAACTATTTATGCTCAATATGTCGAACACTTGTACTCGAGAAATCAATCACTTGCCTGTGTTAAACTCAACATGCTAAGATGGATAACCAAATAAAAGTCGATGAATATCCTTTATGGAAACATTTTCAATTTCCAAACTTGCACTCAGCTAACCTTATATCAAATTGATACGAAAAATTTCATCTGAATCCATCCATTTTTGTTTAACGCGGTCGCAACGAACTCCAGATTATATTTTTTGCATTAGTGCATTATGCACCACTTATCATGTTTGTTTATTGATGTCGGGCGATGTAAAATATATATATATATATAAATAAAAAATATCTTCGAAATGGAACGCTCTTCGGCGACACACAAATATATAAAAAACACAGATGTAGATTTTTAGAATATAGAGACACAAAGAAAGGACACTCACAATTTGTTATTTTACGTTTCGACAGCACGGCTGTCGTCTTCAGAATGGCGTTCTCGGGGAAGAGCGGAGAGGATGTGCGGGGGAGAGGTGGGGGAAGGAGAGGTAAAGGGACCAATAGGAAATGAACAAGGGGGTGGGGGGGATATGTAGGCAGCCAATTGATGCATTCAGTGGGCTTGGTTCAGTCCGGGCGGTTTGAATGATTGGGCCACCCAGATATGCGCCATCTCGCGGGTTCTCACTTCTATTATACTCGCAGGTTTGGGAAGGATTTCAATAACCGAAACAGAGAAGCAGTCGTCAAAAGATTGGTTGTGGGAAGCGGTGTGAGTAGGGATGGGGTAATTAAGAAAGGTGGGAGATTTGGTGGAATATCGGTGGTTATTCATGCGGAGGGAATCCCTCCCTCCCTTTTCCCTCAGAATCTGAAGACGACAGCCGTGCTGTCGAAACGTAAAATAACAAATTGTGAGTGTCCTTTCCTTGTGTCTCTATATTCTAAAAATCTACATCTGTGTTTTTATATATTTGTGTGTCGCCGAAGAGCGTTCCATTTCGAAGATATTTTATATCTTCGAAAGGTATATATATATATATATATATATATATATATATATATATATATATATACATATATATATGTAAATATCACACGTAAATAAATCTGTAACTGATCTTAGAAAATGAAATACGAAAGGTTCACTCCTCTTTAGGAATATGTATTGAAAAAAAGGTCTTTTTGCGAATAACACAGTGGCGCCAGTTTAATGAATGCCACCGAATCGAGAGGAGTGGAGAGAGCCGTCGCGACGCCGTGGATAGGACGGCGACGAATAACAGCGGCGACCGTGTGCACGAGGTGCTTCGCCACCACTCACTCACTCCGGGGGAATGCGCTCCGGTTGACGGGATCTACGCACGCCCCTATCATTGCGCCTGCCGTAAGAATCGTCGTCTTCACAGCCCCTCATTCACTCATTCCCTCCAAGCTTCGTCTCCTTCCAAGAACAACGGGCTCCGCCAGGTGCGTGCGCATCCAATCTCTTTAATGGATGACCTCTCGCCCCCTGGCGCCTCGCTCTGCCGTCTCCGCCATGAGGAGGGGCTGGGGCGATGGACCCCCTCCCCCCTTTGGGAAGGCGATGGAAGAGCGGCGGCCAGTCCTTCCCCTCCCCCCCTCCTTGGCCAAGTAGTAACTACACTCATAATATCTATCTCGGCCTTCCATCGAAAATGACTAACATCTGAAAATTGACGACCGTTCCGCCAATATCTACATTTTTGGGATTCAAAGCACGCGACTCTGCACAAGCGATTGACATAAGCACGGCAAAGAGCGCACGCCGAATGCGTGGAAATCAAAGGATTAAAAAATTATTCAGAGGTTTATGAGCACTGCGGTATTAATTGAAACATTACTGAGACAAGCATCAAAATATCTTTGGACCACACCGAACGAACGACGATTTTATCGTAGAACCTGTATCATACTGCTTTATATCGCACTTATTACTTGAATTACTCGCTGCTTAAAACACTCATGCGTATTGTTTCAGAGGAGGATCAAAACCTGAGTTAAAATACTCCAAAATAAAACATAAAAGATTCTGTGGGATGAATCAATAATATAAATTATGTTGAATTCCTCGTTACACCCTCAGTTAACTAATTGGACATTTCAAAGTATTTCAAACTGCCTCAAGAAGTGGCAATTTGACCCGCGAGGTGGTTCCTTGGCAGCTTCTAACCCCGTCCTCATCCCTCATCAATATCCCTTGGCATGCGACCCTACGCTAAGGACTCGCTCCCCCCACCCGCCCCTTATCCCCTCTCCCCTCCCCCCTTATCCCCCCGATGGGGAGAGAGACATGCATTCCCTCTTTCGACCCCGCCCCACCTATCCATCCCATTCACCACCAATCTCTTTCTTTTCGCCCCGTCGTCTTTTCCCTCGCATTGTCATCGCTCCTGTCCGCTGAAAACTTTCCTCGAATGTCTCTTGATGAAGACTTTCCCATTTCCGAGCATTCTTCCTCACCCTGAGTGTATTTTTTCTTATTTGCAGGACGGCCTCGTGATGATTCACGAAACTATTTGGTGTAAGTGATTGCACACCACCGTAAGAGATAAGGCGATACTTTACGAGTCGATTGTGGAAGACTGGCATGACCACGCAAGAACCAGCCTCTTTCTCACGTCTCTCTCTCTCCCTTTCATCAATCCTTGATGCGTCTATTCATTCTACTCGAAAATTTCAAGTTTATCTCATTCCGTTCTTGAGGTACTACCCATGTTCTCACCCTTCTGTTTTCTTAAAATACCTTTTAACTTTCATTCAATGGGTCGTCCCCAGCAGCGCTTATCTTCCATTTGTCCAAACTTAGTATTTCCGTCGTCCATTTCTTATTTTTAAGGATATTTATGTGCTATTGGTCGAATATCATCCAAGAATCGTATTCCATGATTTCGAATACCGTCAACATACAATGACTGTTCCTGCTAGTTTGAAGCGCTTTTGACACAATTGAGATGGAGCTATAAATAAAACTAGTACTTTCTTTGCCAACATGATTTTACAGTGGGCGTCAACACATTTTACATCTGCCTCTTATTGATAGCACCACACTCCCATGGAATCCAAGGTCATTTGGGTTTTAAAGCTGTAAGAGTTTGATGGACTTAGACGATAAGATAGCTCAAACAATTCAATAGACTTAGACCAATGGATAGGTCAAACAATTGGGCAAATTTAGGTTAATTGCAAGCTCAAACAATCCAATAGACTTATAAGATTAGATAGCTCAGACAATGCGACAGACTTAGACGAATAGATAGCTCAAACAGTTCGATAGGCCAAGGGACTTGATGGCCCGCTCCCCACCCTCGCACTATCGTCGACCGAGGGGAAGCGAAGGTCGTGGCCGGTACCGCTTGTGGCACGGACTGGCACGTGGCGCCCTGGAGCAGAGGCGAAAAGAAGTGGTAGGAAGGAACAGTTCACAAGTGCCAGCGGTCAAATCGTAATGCCACGTTACAGTACAACAGGAGGAGGAGGAAGGGAGAGAGGGTGTTGAGAATGCCCAATCCCCATCGACAAATGGCGGTTAATTCAGGAGCATGGGAAGAGAGCGGATAGGAAAGGGAGGCACCGAGGGCGTTACTTTGTTTATATTTTTATTTTTCACCCTGCAAGCCACCACTAGATTGTGTGGGAGGTGGTGAATACACACCAGACTAATTTTTACGCGAATATGACCCTACCGCGGTCGGACTATGTTATCCTTTTCCCTCAACGTTCGTGGAAAAAATGACATCTTACATCTATCTTTTATACACAAAATTTCTTCAATTTTACTGGCATGACCTCTACTACCATAGTACGTTGAGGGTAATAATACATTTTCAGCGTCACTGCTAAAGAGACCTCCTTCCAATTTATGCAAGATATTTAATCTCCAATTTAACCTTCGCTCCTTGAGTGATTCCCATCCTAGCTGCTCTAATATTTAGGGTACGCTACTAAGTTTATAATTACAATTTTTTACAAACTAGCTCCTCTACGCTGCACGCGTTCCAATTCAGCAATTATTCCAACTTAGCGTATCCAAAATATTAGACTAGCTTGGCTGGGAATCACTCACGGAGCGAAAGTTAAATAACAGATTGAAACTCTTGCATAAATTGGAAGGGCGCCTCTTTATCAGTGATGTTGAAAATATATTATTATCCCCATCGTACTACGGTAGGAGAGATCATGTCAATAAAATCAGAGAGGTTTGTAGAACAGATAGATTTAAGATGTCATTTTTCGGCGAACGATAAGGGATCAGAATAACATTGTCCGACCGAGGTAGGGTCATATTCTGGTAAAAATTTGTCCGGTGTGTAGTCACCCCCTGCCACACAATCTAGCGGTGGCTCGCAGGATACATAATTAAATAATTTGGCAATAGCTCAAATGCCATCCACTCTGTTTAATGCAGGTAGAGAAATCGATGGCGATGCGGAAATGGCCCTTGCTGCACCGTTGACCATGTGGCACTTAACGAAACACCCGCCTCCAATTTTGTGAGAACATTCCCAGATAAGACAGCTATACGTATACAGCCACTCCTAAGACCCTACTGGCGTCCATCGTCACGTGATCGATCACCTCCACATTGCAATGTATTGAACAGCATTGTATTCCACAAATTTATTTTAGCCCGATATTTTCACGTCGTAACGCCTTCGGGTATTGCCCGGATCTAGTACGGTATGACTTTGTTTTTGCTCAGTCCACCGATGCATTAAACTTCCAGTTATTTGGTTTGCTGTTTCTCGCCTGGCGGCGTCCCTCAACTCACGCGCTGAATTAAGAACACTGACGATTGCGTCCCTGGGACCGTTCATTCTGTCGTGCGTTAGGAAGGCATGCATTGATTCGGCTGAAGTGCGGCAGACTGCGGTGGAGAAACGGGGAGGGACAGGGGACGGAAGAGCGAAAGCCTTCATCTACATCTACATGAAACCCCTCAAGCTACCACAAGGGCGTGTGGCGGGGGGTGTTAGGTCAACCTTCGGAAGAGCAAGCCGAAAGCGGGAGAATCATTGAAGAGTCATACGTAGAAATGTGATATGAGTCGCGGAAACACAGAGGGCATAGGGATATACGGAACCGCATAAATACATTTGAAACCAAAATATTGGCTACCACCCTGGTGTTATTTAGGAAAAGAGAGAACTTCGCAAGAGAGGGGCGTGTCTTGATTCAAGTCACACCCCGTCTAAAACAAATGCGTGTTCACGGAGAGACAAATACTATAAAATCGAACTCGACAACAATACACACCAACTTCCAGAAGATGAGGCGTCAGCCCCCGCTCCCCCCCGAAAGCTGACGAACTTTTTCTTTGGTCCGGAAATTGGTCTACTACAATGATCTGGTTACTATTTTCATTAATAAATAATGATTAAACTCTTTTGGACGTGAAAATTAACGTCTTATTTACCACAAGATGTTCTTACATCAACTTTTAATGAAAGATAAGTTTTTTTATTTTAATGCCGTAGATTAAAATTGAAACCTTTTAAAAGCTATCATCCGATATTCCAAAGGTCAACGCTCAAATGAAACCACTGCTTGATGCCGAATTAATAAACGTTGTCGGTGGCATTGTTCATCCCGCACTCGGTCAGCGGTCGTCACGTCGCCGACGACGGGTACACTCAACCGAGCAGATCTCGGATTACGTCCCCGGAAATGACAATGCGAGTCCTCGTCTCTCAGAGTGCAGCTGGTACACTGGCCGACCAGATAATGATGCATACATACCGCACATACTTTGTCTATTATATTCCCGAGTGGTGCTCCGTGGTGCGTCGTGGCACCCATGGCGCCGCTCCAGTCCACCATCAACCTCCCTTCTTGCCAATCCGCAAAACCGGTAGGGGCGCGCATCCCCCCAGGCTTCCAAACCCCCCCCCCCACGCGGTGGCAAAACTGCACCCGGCAGACTAAATCTCCTCTTTCCACGCGGGGAGGGGGTCGCGGATGCTGCTTTCAGCTCTCAGGGATTTGCCAGAGAATGGAAAGCGGCGAGCGAAAGGAAACAAGGAGCCAAAGCCAACAGGCGCTCGCAAAGTACATGCCTACTTATACCCTCGCTTTTCTTTTTAACCTCGATTTTGTTATTTTCTGTTTGCCACAAGTTGCCGCCGCTGTTAATCCCTGGTAATCCCCGTGCGGCCCGAAGGGGAAGGGAGACTGCGGCCCGAACACCACCGCCTCCCCATAATCCTCCCTTCCCAGTTCCTCCCCTTCCCACACTCAATACTCCAATACTCGACACACATCGGAAGCACGCGCAGGCGCGTCAAATCGAGTAACTAAGGCGAAACACAACCCTATCCCCCACCCTCCCCTCTGGAAGTACCCCCCTCTCACACCCCTACGCTCCACCAAGCGGCGGCATGGAAGTCAATAAAATAGACTTCAATATAACATGCAGCCATCACGGGTTATGACGACGAATTCAATGCAAAGCACAACTCCTAGCCGGTTCAAATATCTCAGTTTTGGGTTTTTCTCCAAGATACGATAGTTGCTGAGTTCGGTGAGCTTTTCACTTGATAGTACTGTGAAATTACACCCCTTGTGTCCAAAATATGATAAGTAATTCTTATGTAATTCCGTTTTCTGACGACGGATATATACGTAATTGTAATCAAGTCTGGTTGTGTCAAAGATTAACGAATCTTTCTTCTGGATCGTTTGGTATGTAAGTCTTGTCCAATCACAAATTCAAATTATTCGAACAATGACCTTTCTACGACTTAATTTAAGGGTTTCTTAGATTAATAAAAATTTCTGTTCCCCCACATCATTTCTACATATTTTAAAGACACGAAATATATAAAACTTCCACACATTTCGGTGAGTACCTTCTTTTAATATAAATATGGCATTGTCATTTCTAGAGCTCCAGTTCTAACTCTGAAGCGTTGCGCTCGAAAATTTGATTTTTCAGAATAGAAAACGTTGAAATGTTAGAACCATCAGAGGGAATACTTTTGATATGGCCGATGGGACAGCAATAAATACTTTTTCTGGCTCCCACAATTCCTATGGAGTCCTGCGACTTATGGAGGAGACAACAAGCCACAGCTGTGGCCAACCATCTTTCCATTCTCTAATTTAATTAAAGAAGGTTAAGCATAAACGCTAGGCACTTGAAATATTTGTATTGCATGGAAAACGAATGCCACATGCATAATGTAGGACGCGTATGCTCGATTAACTTATTTATCGGGACAAATTATTTGTAAATCTTTCTGCGTTCCTCTGGGAGCATAATCGGCAAGGTGGGTGGAGCAGTCGACTGAAGTTGATTGGTGTCATGACAATAGATGGCGCCTGTCTGTTAGCGACCCTGGGAAAGCTGCTTGAGAGGGTACTGCTGCCAAATCTTTTGAAGCACATCGCGGCCTACTCAATCCTGCCGACATCACAGTCCGGTTTTTGGGAGGAACACTCTACCACACACCAGCTCGTCCGTCTTGTGGAACAGGTGACGGCCGGATTCAATCGGCGATGCTGCTCAACGGCGGCGTTCTTTGACATCAGGAAAGCCTTCGACCGGGTATGGCACGCTGGCCTCAGGCGAAAACTTGCAAAGCAGCGGTTTCCAAATTGGCAGCGCCGCTTGCTAACATCATACCTGACAGGAAGGGCTTTCCGTGTCGCCTGGGGACGCGCGCTGTCAAAGCTGAAACAGGTCCACGCAGGCGTAACGCAAGGATCGGTGATCGGACCGATACTTTTTAACCTATACACCGCGGACTGCGCCCATCGGAGATGTCATCACCACTCGCGCGATAGCCTTTTATGAGGAGCTTGAAGGCAAAAAAGCAGAGCACTTGCGGTCGATCGGCGGCTTAAAACCTGTCTCCTGGGAAAGTTACAAACGCCCAAGAGCAGCAACGTGACGGGATGACGATCAACCACCATTGAAAAGGGAAAGGAGTTGATTGGACCCTCTTTCATTGACTGGCTAAGAAGCCGGAAACACAGCAGCTGAATGGCCAAATCATCGGGCAGCTGCAAGCCAAGCGTCAAGAGGGAACGTTTTGGCAAAAAGAAGACGAGGATAGCGTAGGAAGTTTAAGTGAAAAAATCTGACAGTCCAGCTTTAAGATATGATTAAGAGACGCTAAAAGGATTCTTAAGATGGAGGCGGTGCGAATTCACCATGGGAGCGATTGTTCATATTGTTAGTGCGAATCAGGTTTGCAACTGGGGACATGGATTACGAGAATGGTTGAAGTGCCTTCGACCATTAACGAATAATGATTTAATCACTCGCCCGCTCATTTCCCGGATTAATTTTTTCCGATTTTCACAAGAAGCAAGCCGCTGATTTCGCGATGCATCCGACTTCAAAGATTTGCACTTTTAATCGATCTCGAGGTGATACTACTTTATATGGTAAAATGTGTCCCGCAGAAAACACTTTTTATTTTATCAAACGGGATAGGCACAGCCTACGGAAATCCTCATTCGTAATTTTACGAGACGGGATTCATACCACGAGTAATGATGGAGAAAGGATGGAGCAAGTGGAGAGGAACATGTATCTTGGTACGGAGGTAGCAAAATTCTGGGGGAGTGATGAGGAAATGAAAAGAAAGATGGCGATGGCCAAGGAAGCATTCAGCAGGAAAAGAAAAGTGTTATGGATCAGAATGAATATTGGACTTAGAAAAAGACTTGAGTTAAGTATCCGGCATGGAGTATGATGTAACGATATGAATGTGGAACAGGGACTGCATTGAAAAGGGACTGGGGAAGACGGGAGATGTTTGAGATGTGGATGTGGAGGAGAATGCCGAGCGTGAAATGGAGGCAGACCAGGTGAGGAATGAGGAAGTGTTGAGGGAAGAGCGGTTGAAGAGAGAAGATTGCCGAAAACGGTTGAAAAAGGAATAAGAGATGAGCTTGAACACGCGCTACGCCTCTTCAAGGATGTGCTGGAAGAAGGTACTGGAAGGAAGGGGGAGAGGAGGGGAAGCAAGACGAGTGGGGTGGAGGGAGGGAGGTCGAAATCACGCATAATTGTTTTTTAGTCTCAATTTTAGAAAATATAGACTTGTATAAAAACTACCTATGCTCCAAGGAAGATATGGTCACGCCAGCTCCCTTTACTCAAGAGTGTAACATTCACTGCTTTTGCACCTCCAGGGCTCGCAGTTTGTTCTAATTTAATTTGTAGTGATCGATTCTGTGATGCCCCCTTGCATAATATTGTTGGATTGCGTCCAAGTTTATTCGGTGTTGGAATTACTTACGTGCGTTTTGACCTCGAATAATAATAAATTTCATTTATCGAGAAAATATATGAAGTCCACTGTTTTGTAAATATGCAGTTTTAAATTTGGTTTAATATTCTTTTTTATTTCTACGTCGAAGTTGATATATACGGCTTTATAGTTGCCCAAGTTGTCATTAGCTGCAATCATGATTTGCTCTAAGGTGTGTTTGTAGGAAGAGGTTCAATTGGTTTCTCCAAGGATTAGTACGCGAATTGCTTAATGATAATATTGGTTTCTATGCATTGGTTTTCACAATGAATTGTAACCATCGCGGTCGCGAATATATAATAAATTTTTCTCGTAAATTGTGAAGGTTAATGTCACTGCTAATAATGGTGATTCTCTTAATATTTTCTGTAAGCTCACTTTGACAAATGAAACAAGAACCACTTTTTAACCTCCTAACTCCACCATTTAGGATATATCTTGGTTCGCCTCCAAATGGTTTTGAAAAGAATACGCGTTATCGATCACTCCAATTCGCGGAAGAAAGCTGTAAATACTGAAAACAAAAATAACTTCAATGAGCTTAGCTTTAGTTAATCTAATTGTGGATTCAAATTACTTACTGGTGCTGGTTCGATCTATTTCACTTTGCAAGACCAAACATGTCTGCGATGCACTTTGAATTACTCAATATAATAATGGATAATTGCTAATAATCTTGCTTATTGAAACTATCATTATTTGCATATCACTTAAGGAATCATTTTAATTCTCTACTTAACCAAACCCTCAGTATGTAAAATTAGAATCGGAATAATCTCCGAAAAAATATCATATCTAAATATTAACAAAACTAACACAACTCACTGGGGAGATAACTGAGGCCGAGAATTTGTGGAATTCAATTCTAACGACAGAGAAGTGACACCATATCCACTTTCCGTTCCACAGATAAACTCAATGTACATACTCTTAGACAAGCTTCTGAGCTCTAGGATATCTCAAGATGCCAAACTGTGGTAGTTGAATTAGACGAGTAATAAATGCATTACCTGCGGAATTCAAACCTAACGTTAGATTTTCTTTCATGACAACAACGAAAAAGTCCATCCGCGAGTGGCCCTTGACGACTCGCCCAATGAGCGAACGGACTCCTAACTCCCGCCAAAGACTCTCTTCCGGCTGCAATTGTAAACCTAGAGAATGAATGAACCTTGAAATCTTCGTAAACATTTACTAAAATGTTACCAAATCGTGAAAAAAGCAACGTAGAAACTCAAGGAATGTCACCAAGAGACCTATCAATGAAACTTGTTACACAATCTCTCACAATAGAGGAGAAGAGATGATTTTGTCCTCCCCGGTTTCCACTAAGAACACGCGACCAGAGGAAAGCATGCAGTATCTCAGTGTAGAGACACATGATACTGGAGATGCAGGGCACTTCAATGGGTCGGGGGAGCGAAAGAAATCGAAGGAGCTTCGTTCCTCATGCGGCCGCAGCTTAGATAAAGGAAACAGTGCGAAGAAGATTAATTGTGCCAGGTGCCCAAGCATACGATAACAGGCACTGATAAAGATGCAATCAACTACAGCATCAGTATTTAATTCGAAGATTGTAAATTAAGGGCAAATACATCAATAAAATACAGCAAGGAAAAATAGGAGGAATGGCAATTACAAATTTTAATATCCAGGTTTTTCCTCATTCAATCAACACATGTGACATAATTGTATGCAAAATTTTATCAGATTCCAATTTGACTTAATCTATTTGTACACTCTATGACACATAACAAGAGTAATGAAAGATATTAAGATGGAGTTTTATATTAATGCTGTCGTAATTAGATTGAAAGGTTTAACTTATTTCCATCAGAATGTAGTGCTGGCAATAATATTATCTTCACCACTGGCTGCGTCCACACAGAAGGGGACACTCGCTTCGAGGCATTACTCTTCCCTCTGCTTTGCCGCCGCCGCCGCAGTGTCCCCATGGCCGGTTTATTCTCAATAGTCAATGAACATTTCGTGCGGTGTTCACGAATTTGCCCTTGGCCGACGCCCCCTGAAATGCCCTCGTTATAATCCATGTCACTTGCATGCAAAATTATCAAGGTTAAACGCGCGGATCTCTTAAAACCTTGAAGTCCTCATTTTTTGGAAGGAAATTCCCGATGAGGGGGAATCGTATTTCCGCTTACTAAAATGAGCCAATTATTCCGAATCGTTCCTCAATTTTCAAAGAATAATTAGCGAATGTACCCTTTTTCCCACATATGCAACACTTGGTACTTTTAGTGGTGGTAACCACAACAATACAAATAATATTTACCAGTTAACTTATCCCACTGATTTAATCAGAGTCAAATAACTTCAGCGCCGCATGATTTTCTAAGTCTTCCGCAGCCATTAATACCCAGGATTTCTTCGACAGGGTGAGTTCATGCGGCGGGTCAGATTAAGCAAACAGTTTGGCGCGGGGCCTTCGGGTGCGGCCACGGTGTGTGTGGGTCCACTCAAGAGACGGGACTTCTCTGGAGAGAGGAATGTTTCGTGCCGAGGCCGAGAGTAAGAGGAGAGAGGGTCGGATGGTATCAAATGACCTCGAGGCAAGGTTGGATATTAAACGCGCGCCGGCCCTGATATCTCCTTTGAATCACTCTCAAAGAGCACTCAGCCCCCGTCACTCCCCCTCCCCCCCCGGGCCATCCACTGCAGATAGCATTCCCTCCTCGGGTGCTTCCGCGATCGTGCGCCTCCTCCGTTCGACCCACGCACAACTCCCGATCTCTCGGGCGTGCTCCTTCGCGCAATTAAGCGCGCCTTTCCCAGTTCGCTATCTACTCCGGTGCTCGGTCGCTTAGCTAAGCAGAGGGGAGGAGATTATTTATCCGGGGCAATTTTAGTCGGGCGGCGGAAGGTCGAGGCGGTCAAACTCCGCTCGGGGTAGACTAAGCGGGCAGCACTGCGTGGGAGGGGGTGGGTTACTGGAGGGTAAAAGGGGGGGGGGGGCGCGAAGGCAGGAGACCGGGGGCGGGTCTTTTGGAGTTTTCGATGCCTTATAGTCGATTGGGACCTCAAAAACATCCTTTGACTTTCTTGCCTGATGCGGTGAGGGTTCGATTCGCGTCAACTTTGGTTCACTCAACGGGGGCGGGATCACTCGTGGGTGCGGGATCTTCGTGTTTGTCCAATGGGATCGAACACTGCTTTCGGTTCCGCGTGGGCGATACTTGCAATGGCAATTTGGCTAAGGTTAGGAAATGAAGCAAGGAGGAGAATCCGATGGGCGCTCTACCGCAACTACTAAAAAAAAACAAGAAAATAGTTTAACCTTTAAGAAAAAACACTTGGGTGAACGTATTTCCCTAGGGTAAAGAAAATACAGGTATTTATACTCCAATCGCAAATAATTAACCATATTTAGGCGAAACCTAGCTTCAAAGGTCAGGAGATCATTCCATAGTTTCTAATTTTACCTTGAAATGGATATATATGCTTTGGGAAACGGATGTTAAGGGAGAATGAAGGAGAGAAACGTCTAGCTAAGTGCCAGCGAGGAAAGAAAAGAAAGTAGTGAGAGGCAAATTAATCAATTAGAAATCCGTTTCCTTTGATACTACAACGAAAATTTTAACGAGGACGGGAAATAAATGCAACGGAAAATACATTTCGCCTGGAATCCGTTCACTGATCGCTCAAAAACCGAGTTTTGAAATTTCTCCTTTGCCTCTCCTACATCCTCATCGGAGAAACAAATTCGGATCGACGTTTGGACGAAAAAATCGAAATATCTGGCGGAGAATGAGTTCAATTACTAGCTCCCAGAATATTTTAAAAGCCATCCTCCATTCTATTGGCATCCATACACACAATGCACTCCCTCGGCTGATATCAATCCGAGATCCCATTTATCCACAGAGGCGGACAAGGGAGTGAAGAAGTAAGGGAATCAACTCATGGGAGGGGAGGGAGGGGAGGATAGGGAGGATGGGGGGGAGGGCGAGGGAGGGAAGGAGGGATAACGCATTCCCACGCAACTCTCACAAATGGGATTTTGATTCGAGACCCTATCCTCGCTCCAAAACTCTCGCGGAAGGAAGGGATTTGCACAAGTCAACGGCGAGCCGCGCAAAACTCCGACGAAGGGACGCTCGGGCGGGAGGGACGGCAAATGAAGGCTTATTGTTCCATTTCAAAAGAGGCAGAAATCCGCGAGGAGAAAAGTTTGGGAGAGGGAGAGAGAGACGGGGAACATGGCAGCGATGAATGGAAGGGAGAAGACGGGGGCGTCCCCACGGTCAGTGCCGGGCGAATGGACGGCGACGGAAAAGAGGACGGATAGAGCTGCTAGAATGGGAAGGCGCCTTCGTGCGACAAAATAAATTTCAAGTCTGCGTCCTAAATCCTCATTTTTAATGCATTTAATTACCCCGAACACCTTTTACATTCACTGAGAATAGTCCATTGACATGGGTCGCGGTAGTACAGGGATAGAGCGTCGGAGCACGGACCATGGAGCCCGGATTCGAGCCTTTCGATTCGGAGCCTTTCACTGGGACCCCCCCACCCAAGCTATGGGAATTTTCGGATATCAGATCTTTTTGGGAAACCATAACCGGCACAGGGAAAGGAACTGGATCCCTTACCCTGATGTGTGAATTTCACACGCCGGATAGGGCTTAGTCCCGAGTGAACTCTATTCTCACCTACCAAACCGACCTTTGTGTTGATTATTGTGTTTATGGTTATAATCCTGTGAAGTGTACCCTTTAACACGGCGAAGAAATTCACCGAATGATATAACAGAGAAGTGCTTTGTATTGATTTCAACCACTATTCAACATGATGAAGTTTTCTCAGGTCTTCCACCGGGTCAGGGGTTCCATGTTGGCCAGACCCGGTGGAATACCCGAGAAAAATTTCATCAAGCAAATACGCCGGTTAAGTACCAGATCTTACTTCACTATTCAGCACTATAAAGAAATATGACTGCCGAACTATATTCTCTTTATTTTGAATGGCTTCATCGTTTTAAGGAGTCCGATTAAAATAAATTTTCTTCGGATAAAATAAATGGCAATGCAGAATTAACAGATTTCGTTCAAGGTATCCACTACACGCACGCAAACAATGAAGTAATAATTTTCCACGAAAACACTTTATGAGCACTTTATATCACGAACAAGTTGTTCAACTTGCACTGGTGCCCTGCGTCCGCCGCTGCCTTCCGGCGACTTGTGGAATATAATGTAGATGTAAATTAAAATATTATTGGACCATTGATCAAAGGGAAATATACTTAAAATCTAAGTGATTATGACATTTTTTCCATTGAGAATTTAATGGACGACGTATTTACATCTGTGCAATTTCATTCGACAGTTATTAGACCCGATGAGGAAATAGGGCATTTCTGTTAATTAAAAAACCCTTTAAATATTCAAGTCCGCTTTAGAGATGAAGTTTCGCCTAAGAGAATGCATGAGCTGTCTACTCGGGTGAAGGTTTGACCATGAAGAAATCTGAACTGAGAACAAATACGACTTATCTCACATGAAATATCTCTTGGCAGTAACTTTTATTACCGTTAACTGGATTGGAGTGACCTTGTTAATCACAGGGACAAGTGATTTCCATCCGATATAATTCCATATTGCTTAAAAAAATTGATCACTTTCTCTCCTACAGACATGGAAATATTACATTTATTATTCTAAGCAGAAATGTAAGATTGTTTGAACTGAAATAACCATGAGATAGACAGCGACGTAATGACGAGACAAATAGATGCTGCTCTGGGCGTAAAACAAAGTCGAAGGTTTGCGATATAAACTATTTGACAAGACTGGGATCATATTCAGCACTTAATGATAAAACGTACAGTAGTTAAGGCATAGGTTTAATGCTGAATTATGATATCTAAGATGCATCCAAGGAGAGACGAGCTAGGGACTTTTATATCCTTCTGAATTTTAATGAAACTTGTCAACAAGGAGTTGTGTGTAGCTTGTAGTAAAATAGAATATGGTGAACAAAAATCTTATAGGATATGATCCGGGGTAGATTTATGAGTCTGGAATGAGCGTGGTCCTATTGAAATAATAATGAATTATGAGGAGGCCAAAATGTATAAAGTCGTGTCATAAGATAACAATACGAAAATTTCGCGGGGAAGGTTGTTCACCCCAAGTGAATAATAATAGAAAAAACTGTTAAACGCTTGAATACAATAATAATAATAATAATAACCCTTAAGGAAAGATCGTTTGGGTAAGGACAATAAATGTAAACAGTGACCACATTCAATGATTTTTAGCTTTAGAAAAATGAATCATTTTATGCGTATGAAATGGATTGTTGTACGAAGGGCGTGAGTATGTGAGGAGAGTGTCACTGAAAAACATTAGGGCAAAGGTACACGCTGAATGCACTATGACCCACTGCTGTTTCCTTCACAAGTGGAACATGGAGGAGGGCAGGAAGATGAGAGAGGAAAGCGGGGTTGGAGGCGGAGGAGGGGAAAATGCAAGAGAATGTCGGCTCGGTTCCGTACTCTTGAGTGGTAAAGGTACTTGGAAAGCGAAAATTTTGAAGGACGCCCGGCATAGCTCGGCACGATTTGCTGCGGAGTGTGAAGAGATGTGGAAGAGGATTGGCGCCAGATAGTGCGAGTGCAGAGGAAATCGCGAGATGGGATGGACGTCGACTGAGGTCTCCGGAGAAAGCGTATAATGTGCCCAAGGAATATAACCGAGTGAATGCGAAGAAGGATGCTTCTCTCTCTCTCTCTCTCTCTCTCTATCTCTCTCTCTATCTCTTCGGAGGGAGATGCGTCCAGCCCTCTCCCTTCTACACCCTTCCCAAAACCCCACTCCATCTCCTGGCCGACGGTTTGCTTCTTCGTCCATTTCAATTCTCGCGCCAGTAATTTCCGTCGCGAGGGACCCACTCGGCCATACACCCATTTGGGACACATTCCAAACACTTCAATTAAAGGCGTTTCGTCGGAATTAGCGGAATTCGCCGGAATTAGCCAACAAAATCCAAGGAAATGGCATCTCATCCGGTGGCTTTATTTCGTTGAGAACCCATCGGCTCTCCACGGAGAACAAACGAAGCAAATCAAACTTGGGTTTGATTTCACAGCTGATGGTAAGTCTTTCTTAAGTAGAAACGAAAATTTACATTCAAAATATTATGATTACCAATTTTCATAAATTCTGGTAATGAAATAAAATATGTTTAAAACCTGAACTCGCAACTGAAACATCCTCCACTTATTCTATCAATTCCACAGCCTGGATCAGACCGACACCTTTGATTCTACTTTAAGATAGATAGATAGATAGATATGTAGATGAATAGAGGTCTTTATTTGGGCGAAATTGAGACCAAATGGTCCCTTCTTCCATTAAACCCATCGTCGTATAATATTATATTAGACATTAAATTTATAGTTACATTCATATGCACACGTAATTACACATAGACAGGCATAAATTCATTTAGAACAGATTTGCACATTGCAAAGAAAAAAGTATATATATATACACACAAATATATACATATATATGTATACACACACATACAAGCATAAACATACACAAACACACACACACACACACACACACACACACACACACATATATATATATATATATATATATATATATATATATATATATATATATATATATATATTCATATATATATATACATATTTATATATATATATACATACATATATATATATATATATATATATATATATATATATATGTATATACATGTATATATATATGTATATATATATGTATATAATTTTAGATATATATATTTTTTTATAAGGTAATCTACCGGTTAAGGTAGGTTTTTGGATGGACACAACTACAAACAAACAACATATTTCCCTTGCAAGGGTTTCGTGGGATGACGACCGCGGAAGCCTTGCCTCCCCCGCTGCCGGGCACGATAACGGCCGACTGGGCCCAGCCCCGTAGTTTCCAGGACTCAAAATATCTGTATAGTCCATCATGTTAATCTTGGGAATGATAGTTGAGGTGGTTTCCCGTTGCCTTCGTCAATGGTGTTTTTAACGTGACACCATCACTTACTGGCCGCCCCTCTGGGGTCAGACGCCATTGCAGCCGCCTCAATGAGGAACAGAGGCTGCGTGGACTACATTTCGTCTGGCTCCTAACCTTCGACCTATCTGGCATGGGTGACCCTACCAGGAGCAATTATTATTACTCCCGCCTGCACAGCTCTAGGGGTCATCGGAACGCAGAAGCCCTTCCACCACGTCAAGGTTGTAGTCCGGGGAGGGGATATATATATATATATATATATATATATATATATAAATATATAAATATATACATTGTGTCTCTATATTCTAAAAATCTACATCTGTGTTTATATATATATATATATATATATATATATATATATATATATATATATATATGTATATATATCCCCTCCCCTACATTATATATATATGTATATATATAAAATATATTTATTAATTATATATATATTGTATATATTATATATATATATATATATACACACATACATATTATTATTAGGTAATCTACAGGTTAAGGTAGGTTTTTGGATGGACACAGCTACTAAATAAAACATTTTGTGACTCCTAACAAAACACAAAATCTAGCATCCTACTCTATATTAGGTCCATCTTCATATCTGAGTACTTTCTTCCTCCCTTCATCCCGTCCAACATCCCTATCCTATTCATTCCCTTTCCTCGTTTGCCTAACATTCTCCCCTCAAATACAGTCTACAACATCCCGATGCCGGTCAATACCGCCTTTATCCACTTATCCTGCCTACATAGGATTTCTCCCAACAAACCCATCTGTTCGTCTACCATACCAAGTACTTCCTCATTTGTTTTCTTCTGTGTCCATTTCACCTTCTCCATTCTTCTTCCACGCCGTTTCCACGTTTCCACGCCGCGCAAAGCAACGTTCCATGTCCAACTTTGCGAAAGTCTTTCCCTAATATCCTTACTAAACGAGCTTCTCATCAACACTCTTCTCCTTGTAAAAGCCTCTTTGCCTACCGCAATTCTTCTCCTTATACCCTACTACTTTGACCGTGTTGGTCCAAACACTTCCAAGATACGTAAACTGTTCTACCTGCTCTAGTTTTACTCTCCTTTTTTTATGTTAAGCTTATCCTTTTCATCTCTAGAAAATCGCATAACCTTTGTTTTATTAATATTGATTCTCAACCCATACCTGTCACACCGAATTTCCAATTCACTCAGTAATGCTTGCAACTCCTTGGCTGACTGACACACTAAAGCTTGGTTATCAGCGAAACTAACTGATTTTATGAATTCCCCGCCCAATTTCATTCCTACCTCAAGTTCCTCCCATGATTCTTTAATCATTTCCTTTGCATGCAGGTTGAACAGCAACAGTAATAATGGGCAACTCTGCCTTAAACCTCTTTCTAACACCGCCCATCCGGACTCTCCGTTCCCCACGCACACTTGAGCAGTCTGAGACATGAACAGGTTGCGGATTAGCCTCCATTCCTGCCAATCTATTCCTATTTTCTGCAATATACTCATTAGTTTTTACCAATTCACTCTATCAAACGCTTTTTCGAAATCTACGAAACAGGCAAATACCTCCGGGTTGTGTTCTATATTCCTCTCTACCAATAATATTATTACCGCAATGGCATCACGCGTACCTCTCCCCTTCCTAAACCCAAACTGATTATCCCCTAAGTAATCATTTGCCCTTCTCCTTTTGCAAATGATTCTGAGAACAACTTTAGCTACGTTGACAAACTTATTGTCCTGTAGTCCTCAATGTTGTAGCCTTAACTTTTTCGGAATAGGATCTAAAACTGATATCACAAAGTCTCCCGGCCAGATTGCTTCCTCAGAGATACTACGAATCAGCCTCTTCCTCGCAAATTTTCCTAAACCTTTCAATAGTTCCGCGGGAATGTTATCCCACCCCACGGCCTTATTTAGTTTCATCTCACTTAATGCCCTTTCTATCTCATCGTCGAGTATGCCTGGACCTAAGCTATCTTTCTCTACATCTTGTTCTTTTTCTATGTCTAATAGGATCTTTCCTACGTCGACTATTATCTTATCCGCTTCATCTCTAACTGTTAGCATAGATCATCCTTTCTTACTTCGCGATGAAGATTTAGCTTTGCTATACAGCGCACCTTTTTCACCCTTCCTCTGCAGACTTTCCATATCCTCGAACTGCGTCTTCCACCATGCTTCTTTTGCTTTATTAGTGGCCCGCCTCAATTTATTGTTTATCTCTTTGTACTTCATTTTGCCTAACTCTGTATTCACATTCTTCCATTTTCTACGCTTACCCATCTTTGTAATCATCTCATCCGTGATCAAATGTTTTCCAGTCCTTTTAGCGTTAACGGTTCCCATAGTGTCTTTTGCGGCTTTGGAAAACTATTTCTTGATACTTTTCCATTTATCTTGGAGAGTACTAAGGTCTCTGCCACCCTCCATGATCTACTCTACCGCCCTTTGGTATTCCTTCTTTTTCAAACCATTTAATGCTTCTACATTCCATTTTGTAACTTGCCGCCCCTGACGTATCTTTTTGAAACGGACCCTTAATTTCAAAACAATTAAATTGTGATCAGAGTCCGCATCCGCTCCCGGGAAGCTGTGCGAATTAATCACACTGTTCCTAAATCTGTGTCTAATCAGAATATAATTTAGCTGATACGTTTCTGAGTCACCTGGCGTTTTCCATGTACACCTGCGTCTTTTGTGGTGTCTAAACCAAGTGTTGGTGATGACTAACCCGTCTCTTGCAGAACTCTACTGCTTTCTCCCCGCGGTCAGTCCTCGTGCCTAAACCGTAGTCCCCCAACTCATCACCATCTCTTCGTTCGCCTCCCGTCGCATTTCAATCAGCTCAATTCAATCGCTATCAATTGTGTCCCTGTGGGGACATACGCGATTATGTCCCCTAACTGATCGTATATCCTATCCACCTCTTCCTCGGTAGTTCGTCGGTTCTGCTTGGTGGTATATATCCCTGAATAATAACCAAGTTCGTCTGTTCTGCTTTTATTTCTACTAGTAATAATCTATCCATTACCTGCTCTATGTTGACTATGCTTCTTCCTACCTCTTCATTTAATACTATGGCAACCCCTCGTTGGCTCTCGTCCCCGCCGCTGAATATTATTCTATACTGGTCACTCCAGTAATCCACGTAATCCTTCCATCTTCCCTCGCATAGAGCTAAAATATCGATATTTCTCCTTTCCATCACTCGCTTAACAATCTCCAATTTCTGTCTTCATTATTGTCCTAACATTCTACGTCCCTATTCTAACTAATGTGGTCTTCTTCTCCTGCGTCATCTATCCTGCTGCTGCTGGTTTTCCCTTGCAATGGTTTCGTGGGATGACGACCGCGGAAGCCTTGCCTTCCCCGCTGCCGGGCACGACACACGACCGATTGGGCTGGGCCCCGTAGTTGCCAGGACTCAAAATCTCTGTTTTGTCCATCATTTAAATCTTTGGAATGATAATTGAGGGGGTTTCCCGTTGCCTTCTTCAATATTGTTTTTAACGTGACACTATCACATACTGACTGCCCCACTGGGGTCTGACGCCATTATTGCCGCTTCACTGAGGAACAGACGCTGCGTGGACTACCTATTTTATGTATGTATATATATATTTATATATATAGAGCAGCAACAAACAATATAGAATCACTTAAAAAGATCACTCACAGTGTTTTTCTTTACCATGTCGTCGGAATTTTTCGCCATCTTAAACGGAAGATAGAGAAGTAATTACTTCTCGCTGGCTAGAAATAGTGGGTATCGGGCAAATAAAATACCCGGGGCGGACAGAAAAGCTAAAAAGGGGAAGGAACTCCGACAATAAACCAATTATGGTAGTCCTGCAGAAGGAATCAGCGTGCAGGGGAGGGATACCCCAGTACCGGCGCGGATAGGGTGTGAGCAAGCGGGCTCCCAGGCGTCGTCATACAGCGACCGCAGTGTTGCACTGGTGGGTCACTCGGCCTCTATAGCATCTAATGCTACAAGTGACTCTAAAATGAACATTGAAAGCCAAACATCAGTTGAACGGGTGGAACACTTGGCCCTACATATTACAAGTGAGGAGGAGAAGAAACAGAACCTGCGGAATTTGGTGGAATTACATGGCGGCTTGCTGCAGGAGCTGAGCGAGTTTATTAGAGGAAAGACTAATGTCCATAAGGCCATCCAGAGTAAGGTGGCGAGTCTGAAATCCAGCTGGCTTCGGATGGCGGAGCTCGTCGGAGCAACGAAGGCTGTCGAATTGAAGGCTATAAGGTTTGTAACAGGTACAAGTACCACTTCTACGCAGACAAAGGTTGTGGAACATAAGGCTACAAGTTTGGTAACAGTTACACAGACCACATCTTCGCAGACCCCGCGCGAAGAACAAGATGTGCAGGAGAACAACACAGGGACTATGGAGGCAAAGGGATCTGAAAAAAGTCGGCCCGTAGTTACGGCAAAGAGCAGGAGAACTCAGCAGATGCCGCAGTTGGCGGATCAAGTGAAAAAGAGAAAAAAACAGCTAGAGGAGTATCCGCAGCTTGTAGCACAGAAGAGAGAGAAGGTGAATGGCAGGTACAGAGGAAGAAGAGGAATCCTAAAAGAAGGCCGAGCTAAAAAATCCGCAGCGGTCTACAAAACAGCGTAGAAGAGTCATGCCGAATTCGCTCATTGTTGAGGCGAAAGCCGACATGAGCTTCGCGGAAATTGTAAGTTATATAGAGAAAGACCAGACGCTGAATGATATGAGCACGTCAGTGCATAGGATCCACAGGATAAAGGGCGGCGGTTTGCCCTTTGTTCTCACGAAGGAGAGCACCGAAAGGGCGCCAGAACTGTGTTCTGTCATGGAGAAGGCTCTAGGTGAGAATGCCACCATCGATTGCAAGTTGCAAGAGCTTGAAGTTGAAATTAAAAACATGGACGAATTCAAGAGTAAGAAAGAAGTTTTGTAGGCCATCCAGCGTGACCTTGGCGAACACAGTGGCATAACGCTGTCATCGATTAAGTCCCAGAGGTTCACGTGCGACAGAACCCAGACTGCGGTCGTCTGCGGACTGGTGGCCAAGAAGCTCTTGGAGCTTGAGCACATCCGCATTGGATGGACCTCTTGCCGTATAAGAGAGATCGTGAGGCCCCTGAAGTGCTTCAAGTGCTGGGGCATTGGCCACCTGTCTAGGAACTTTAAAAGTTAAGCAGACAGGTCAAGATGCTGCATAAAATGCGGTAAAGAAGGTCACAAAATCGCGGAGTGCAAGGCGGTGCGCACTGTGCACTATGTGATGGCAAATGCGACAAGGAGCTTCCTAGCCATATAGCAGGAAGTAGTCGACACCTGGTGTATGTGCGGGCACTCCAGGTGGCCGTTAAGCTCAGGAAATGAGGTCACTACAGCTCCACCCCCAACATTGCAGGGTAGACCAGGATCTACTCAAGCAGACGGTGCGAGAGCTAAAGCCGGACCTGGCCATCCTCTCGGAACCCTACAGACATCTGGATACCCAACCTTGGGTGTTCGATGGAACTGGTAAGGCTGTGATCTGGTCCTGCGGGAGGTCTCCATTTCAGGATACTGGCTGCCAGTTGGATCAAGGTTTTTTGAGAGTAAAGGTCCAGGGTGTATATTTTTACAGCTGCTATGCACCACCCAGTTGGACTCTGGACGAGTTCCAGGATTTCCTCACCATGCTGGTTTCAGATGCAAATGGACGCTTCCCGGTAGCCATTGCCGGCGATTTCAACACATGGGCGGTGGACTGGGGCAGCAGGAGGACGAATGCGAGGAGGCAAGCCCTGCTTGAGGCTGGGTCAGCACTAGATGTGGTCCTGCTCAACACAGGTAGCGAGCCTACCTTCGTCAAGTGAGAGTCCTCATCCATAGTGGACCTCACCTTTGTGAGTAGTAGTCTAGTGAGGGGAGACCGTTCCTCGTGGAAGGAACAGGACATTTACACCCACAGTGATCATCGGGCCATGCTGTGGGAGATAAATAAGGACGCGAAGCGAGGGGCCAAACCACCAAGATCGAACTCGAGGGGCTGGAGGGCCAAGTTGTTTGAAGCTGATCTCTTTTGCGAGGCATTGGACACTCGTCCTGTGAACTATGGATACGCGACGGAAAAAGTAGAGGAGGTCATGCGAAGGGTAACTGAAGCATGTGATTTCACTATGCCGCGGAAGAAGAATAATGACCGTCGACCTCCGGTACACTGGTGGAGCGAAGGGATCGCAAGTCTTCGAAGTAAGTGTCACCGGGCCCGTAGACTAGCTAATCGGGCCCGAGGAAAGCCCACGTTCGCCGTAATGGAGGACAAGTTCAAAGACGCTAGTAGGGAACTTAAAAAGGCCATCAATGAAGTCAAAACCGAAAGCTGGAAAGAGCTTCTCAGTGAGGTTGACAGCGACCCGTGGGTAGTAGTAGTTTTTAGGGGAGGCGACCGACAGCTAAGGTCATTTGCGCCATAGGGGATGGACAGGAAAGGATGAAGGGTGGAGAGAAACTCGGCGTCGGCATTAGCCTACTCTTTACGAAAGGCGCCAAGGGGTCCGCAGCTTAACGTCCCATCCGACGGACGCCGTGCTCACTCAAAGTGCCCTCCACAAAGCACCTCAAGTAGGGATCGAGATACCTCTGAAAAATATTCAACACCGCCGGGATTTGAACCCGCGCCCTCAGGGTGGGAAGCCAGTACGTTAGCCCCCGCACCATCTCGATCCCCGCGACCCGTGGGGCAGGCCGTATAAGGTTGTCATGAGTCGACTGAAGAGCCAGCCGATGCCATCGCCTACCTGTCCAGAGCTGCTCAAGAGAACTGTATCAACTCTCTTCACTGAACAGAAAGAGGAGAGTTATTGCATCGAGGAGAAGGCAGACGAGGATATTCCAGCCATCACGGAAGAGGAAATGATCACTGCAACAACAAGGGTGAAAAACAACAAAGCTCCCGGCATTGACGGAATCCCGAACGTGGCCTTGAAGATAGCTATCAAGGCTGCACCCGTGATGTTCCTAGATGTGTATAGCACATGTCTCTAGGGAGACGGATAAATGGAAATGGCAGAGATTAGTTCTACTACCTAAAGGGAAAAAGCCTCCGGACGAACCATCATACGCTCTGTATGTTGCTGGAAAAGTCTTCAAACGGATCATCTATAACAGGATCGAGGAGGTCGTGGATCCTTTGCTGGCAGAAACCCAATATGGTTTTAGAAAATCCCGCTCTACGTTGGATGCGATGAGCAAGGTGGTCAATACAGCAAAAGAAGCAATATCAGGAAAAAGATATACAAGAGGCTCCAAGCAGTATTGCCTGATCGCCACTCTAGATATCAAAAATGCCTTCAATTCAGTGAAATGGAAGTGGGTCATGGAGGCTCGAAAGGAGTTTAATGTCCCATGGTTTCTTCGGAGGATAGTGGCGAGTTGCCTGCGTGAGAGGTTTCTAGTATACAACACGGAAGACGGACCGAAAATGTATAGAGTGACTGGGGGGTTTCCTCAGGGCTCAGTGCTGCGGCCACTCCTGTGGAACATCCTCCACAATTCGTTACTGCTGCGGAGACTTCCGCGCGAGGTGCGCCTCGTGGCATTCGCATATGACTTAGCGGTGGTAATTACCGTTAAACTTGTGGAGCAAGTCATCGCCATATTCTGGGAGGTTTTCTTTGTGGTCAAGAAATGGATGTCCTCTGTCGGACTGTCGGACTGCATTGGCAGAACATAAAACAGAAGCGCTTCTTGTTTCCACCAGAAGGCGGACCGAGAAAGTGACTCTTTACGCCGGTGATACCGAGCTCTAATCGCGGCCGTTCATTCGGTATCTTGGGGTGACCCTAGACACCAGGCTAAATTTCAAGGAGCAGGTGGGGCAAGTCAGCGGCAAAGGCTCTGTAGTGGCGACCGCACTGCAACGGCTTATGCCCAATGTTGGTGGTCCCAAGCAGAAAAGAAGACAACTGCTGGCATCAGTTATAACCTCAGTGCTCACCTACAGGGTTCGTCCGGAAAATAAGTGTACTGACTCCTGGGCTGGGCGCGCCGCTCCAGGCGCGCCCAGCACCGCTCTGACGGGCTGCGATTGGAGGGAGGTATGTTGGCAAGCGACGCTGAAAAAGGCAGTCGGCTCTGAGCTGTGGTGTATTGAGGAGCTCTGTTAACGCGAACCTCCACGCTCGACCCACGTCACGGAACGCGATGCCGAAGTTTTTGGAGCAGCGTTATTCCATCAAATTTGCGGTAAAGCTTGGGAAATCGGCTACCGAAACTGTCGGTATGATTAACCAGGCTAACGGGGAGCCAGCCATGTCCAGAAACATGATCTTTCGGTGGCACAAGATGTTCGTGGAGGGCAGAGAAGAGGTCGACGACGAGTCTTCGAGAGGTTCCCGATGATGCCTTCGCGGGAGCGTTCCAGGAATGGGAACGCCGCTGGAACAAGTGTATCGACTCACAAAGGTCCTATTTTGAGGAATATTAGCTTAAGATATGTAAAAGTGTAATACATTTTTTTTTTCCTGAGCTCAGTACACTTATTTTCCGGACGAACCCTGTATGGTGTACCCATATGGGCTGATGCACTGCTGAGGAAGGGGTATCGCAGGAAGGTAGCAGCGCCCTACCGGATTAGTGCTTTGCGGGTGGCAAGCGCTTTTCGGACAGTTTCCGAGGACGCCATAAACTTGATTTCGGCTATAGTACCAGTGGAGCTCCTGGCAAAGAAGAGGAAGAAGTGGTATGAACGGGAGAATTCGGGTGAGACCAGAAAAGAAGTAAGGGAAGACAGTGTTAAGGATTGGCAGAGATTGTGGGACACATCAATGAAGGGAAGATGGACACACCGGCCTATCCCAAACGTGGCGAAATGGGTAAACCACTCCCACGGGGAGCTCAGCTACTACCTCACGCAAGTGCTATCGGGTCATGGGTGTTTTCGGGCGTATCTGCATAAATACAAGCATGAGGATTCACCGTACTGCCCAACGTGCCCAGGAGTTGAGGAGAATGTTGAACAAGTGATTTTTGAGTGCCCACGGTTCAGTGCATCGCGCGACGCCCTTGTATCAAGGGTACACACTCAACTGACGCCAGAGGCCTTGGCGGAGCATATGTTGGCATCGGAAGCGACCTGGAGCGTGATTTGCGACTTGATTACCGCCACAGTGAAGGAGCTGCGCCGAGCAGAGCGCGCAAGGGGTTATACAATGGAAGCGTAAGTATAGTTATAGAGGAAAAGCTACGGCTAATGGTCTCTCCCGCGAAGTAATAAGCCACCAGCAGTACCGCGGGAGAAAATAAAGACCACAGCGGAAGAGACGAGGGGTTTTAGTCGGTGGGAGTCCGACACGAGGGACAGGAAACATGAGGGTTTCTTGTCTATCAGTGTATAAAGCATTTCCCCTGAACTCTTAAATAACATACATATATACACACATACATACATATATGCATACACATACCTACACCTATGCATGCGTATCCACACACACATACATACTCACATACACACATAAACATACATACATGGATGCATACACATATAGTACATAAATACATACATAATTATGCACACATACACCTATACATACATACATATACATATATTAATTAATAATACACCTACACATACACACATACTCAAATTAAATGACAGTGAAGATAGAGAACAATAAAATAAGGAAAGTCTAGGCAAAGAATGAGGTTTGTGGGAAAAGCTAGGGAGAGCGTGGCAATGCTCAACTAGTAAAAACCCACGCAGGAAAAACGAATTTATAATCTAAAAGTAACATTAAGGATTAAATTATAATCGTTGCTAAAACACGAAATCTGCACCATATGACAAAATGTCGACAAACTTTGCTTTGGTATGAATAGCAAATAACGATATCCACCTCAGTAAAATAAACATAATGTTTAAGGGTTTGCACATACAGGAATATCTTTAAGTGTATTCGTATCTCGTTTATGATAATCATGAATGCATGCATTAAAGAATCAAATGCCCAAAGTTTCATTCGCCATGGTCTGCGTTACGCTTAACTCATCGTAACATAGGACATCCACTTGAAAGGGGGTGACACCGCTGGTTCCTTCCTTCTCTTAAAACCGTCAATAGAGTACTTTGCAAGCACTCCACCACGACTTCCCAATCACTTTTCCGTCCATGGTCATAATATTTGAAACACAGAAGACAAGCTGAATGAATATTTACGTGAAAAAATATTTCATTAACACACCGCAGCCTTTGCAGTCACTCCTTGAAAACGTATTTCGTCTTCAAAAACCAGCTTTTCTCGTAGAATAAGAAAACCACTGACAAAACTTACTAATTATTTAAAACGCTATTATTTGACTTAGCGATTCTGATTCTTGAAAACCGCCTAACCTTCAGTTTTGTTTAAACGTGTTCTCTTCTCCTCGCACTGAATTTCCAATTCACTCATACATGCTCGAACATCCGTAAACCTAACTTATTTCCTGGATTTCCCGCCGACTTTCATTCCTATATCCGTTTATTTCCGCGGATCTATAATTATTTCCTTTGAATCTACGTTGGAAATAACGGTAATTATAGGGAATCTCTGCCTTACCCCTGTTTCTAACACTGCCAATCCTGACTCTCCATCCCCCACTCGTACCTGAGCTGTCTGCGACATTACGTTTTGCGGAAGCGATTCTTATTGTTCAAGTCCAACATTGTTTTCCTGTGATATATTAATATTCTACTAAATTCATTATAGCTAACGCTCTGTCAAAACACACGAAGCAAATTCAAAATTCCTGGTTGTACGAATATTCTAAGCTCCTCATGTTCATTGAGGGTTTATCTCAGACTTCTATGTCGGATACAAAAACACACGATTGGCATCTTTGCAATAGGTTCCATCTTCTTTTAGTCTCATTCTTCGCAAAATGCGTTTCCATCACATAACTAGTAGAAATTGAGTGAATCTTTGTGTTCTTTCTTGCGAATTTTTCAAGAATCTGACGGCCTTTCACTGTGTCTGATTCGATTCTGTAGTCTGTGTTTTTCGAGCTGGATCCCATATGTCCCGTCGCATACTCAACTACTTCGGGGCTAGTTACAGACATATAACACATACTCACTTTCTCAACGCTACTTTTCTTACCTATACTTTAGACAAACGCCCGATTATTTATAGCCTCTCGACAAATAGTGCGTTTTTGTTTTCCTCGTGTAAAATCGGATTCAATTGTAACACCGAAGTATTTTTCGTAGCCTGCAACGTTCATCAGAACACCTCCAAGTTTAAAAGTTGGGAGAGCCACGTCGTATTTCTCTTATTAAGAAGGGCATAACCGTACGTTTTTAGTATTTCAATTCAAACTCTACTATACATACCACTTCTTGAATGCTGTAGGCCAATATTTAGTATTTACGATACCTGTCTTCACTATTTCGAATATATTGGTGCCGTCGGCAAACTATCTTCTTTTTTATATTTTTGAGGAGATATCATTAATGTAAATACTAAATCGCAAAACACATGGTTGGATTTTGACTCTTCTATCACTAGTGTTTCAAAGCGGTTAGTAAGGAAGCCCTGAATCCAATTTATCACATTATCCTCAACTCCGCACCCTCGCATCGGGTGCTTCAATTTGGCGCGAGAAAGTTGGTCAAAGGCCTTTTCAAAATTACAGAAAATGATTTCCCCTCAATCACACGTTTCCACCGATTATCAAATGCTGTGCATAAAAAACACCAACTGCGCTTCACGATATTTTTGCTCTCAGCATGTGTTATTAGCTGAATTATTAGAGAACATGAGTACCGAGCCCTCCCCGGACTACAACCTTGACGTGCTAGAAGGGTTTGTGCGTTCCGATGATCTCTAGAACTTTGCTGGCGGGAGTAATAATAATTGCTCCTGGAAGGGTCACCAATGCCAGATAGGTCGAAGGTTAGGAGCCAGACGAAAGTTAGTCCACGCAGCGTCTGTTCCTCAGTGAGGTGACTGCAATGGCGTCTGACCCCAAAGAGGGGCGGCAAGTAAGTGATGGTGTCACGTTAAAAACACCATTGACGAAGGCAACGGGAAACCACCTCAACTATCATTCCCAAGATTAACATGATGGACTATACAGATATTTTGAGTCCTGGCAACTACGGGGCTGGGCCCAGTCGGCCGTGTGTCGTGCCCGGCAGCGGGGGAGGCAGGGCTCCCGCGGTCGTCATCCCACGAAACCCTTGCAAGGGAAAACCGGCAGCAGCAGAGCAGAAGACGAAGGAGAAGATGGCCACATTAGTTAGAATAGGAACGTGGAATGTTAGCACAATGATGACGACAGGGAAATTGCACAATGCGAAACGAGAGATGGAAAGGGGAATTATAGATATTTTAGGTCTATGCGAGGTAAGATGGAAGGATATTGAAAATGATCAAAGAGGCATGGGAAGAACTCGAGGTAGGAATGAAAGTGGGCGGGGAATTCGTAAAATCAGTTAGGTTTGCTGATGACCAAGCTTTAGTTTGTCAATCAGCTAAGGGGTGGCAAGCATTGCTGAGTGAATTGGAAATTCAGTGCGACAGGTATGGGATGAGAATCAATATTAATAAAACAAAGGTTATGCGATTTTCCAGAAAGAAAAAGGCTAAGCTAAACATTAAAATAGGAGGGCAAAAACTAGAGCAGGTAGATCAGTTTACCTATATCGGTAGTGTTTTGGACCAACACGGTCAAAGTAGTAGGGACGTAAGGAGAAGAATTGCGCTAGGCGAAGAGGCTTTCACAAGGAGGAGGGAGTTGATGACAGGGACTTTGAGTAAGGATGTTAAGAAAAGACATGTAAAAACTTTGATATGGAGCGTAGCTATGTACGGTGCGGAAACGTGGTCATTGAAGCAGGGGGATAGACGTAGATTGGAGGCTTTTGAAATGTTTGGTGTGGAGAAGAATGGAGAAGGTGAAATGGATAGAGAAGAAAACAAATGAGGAAGTACTTGGTATGGTGGGCGAAGAGAGGGGTTTGTTGGGAGAAATCCTATGGAGGCAGGAAAAGTGGCTGAAGGGGGTATTGACCGGCAGTGGGATGTTGAAGACTGTGATAGAAGGTAGAATGTTGAGCAAAAGAGGAAAGGGAAGGAACAGAATCGGGATGTTGGACAGGATGAAGGGAGGAAGTAAGTACTCAGAGCTGAAGAGGGACCTAAGGTCGAGTAAGATGTTGCGTTTTGCTAGGGGTCACAAATTATTTAATTTGTAATAATGGCTATCCAGAAACCTACCTTAACCGCTGGATGACCTTACTGATTGATGAGTATTGAGGGATTCTTCAATGTCGGTAAAAATTATACTGGAATGTTTAAAGATTTTAAACGAGGCGATGGAAATCGGCCGTTTATTACTGGGATAATGTTGATTTCCACTTTAAAAGATAAGTGCGTCGTTAGCCAGTTAAGAGGGATTATGCCTTTCAACATCGAATCGTTAAATGTTTATTCAAATAAGAGCGGCACTATTTCGGGAGCGAGCCCTTTTTCAGTGCTCTTGAGTAAATGTCCTCTGGTCCAGGGAATTCGTTTAGCTTGTTTGTTTTAATATGAAGGATATCCTGCGCGTAATCATGTTAGCATTCATCTTTCTGATGGATTATATCGGTTCTTCACTTGCTGTGCTTACGTCGATAGTATGGATGCTTTGAAAGGAATTATTTAGAAAAACCACGGGTAATATGGACAGCTTATCCCGGTGGAGGAGGAGACGATAGGGGTTTATTCA
This sequence comes from Hetaerina americana, assembly GCF_022747635.1. Classification (NCBI taxonomy): domain Eukaryota; kingdom Metazoa; phylum Arthropoda; class Insecta; order Odonata; family Calopterygidae; genus Hetaerina; species Hetaerina americana. Next base: position 4,933,011 of record NW_027286741.1, on the reverse strand, counting down.
TTTCAGGAGTAAATTAGCGCGGCACCAATTATGCTAGTAAAATATTTCCATTTATTGAAGATTACTTATTTATATCACAATAATTAGAATCATTTAATGGGATGCACCCGTACATTCCATCAATTCTGCGAGTGCACAGAGCAGGAGACTTTATTTTAAAGATTGCTAAGAAGCCATTCTGGTTAAAGTTTAGGCGGATTCAACAGCAAAGCATGCAAAAGCGCCCGACATGTTTAAGATAAATTTAAAATAGCTGAATAACTTGTGATAACACGGGATTGAGGCCAGCGTTCTTTATATTATCCGAGTTCTGTTTCTTTGAAAAAGTAAAGATGAATTTAACGAGACATGAACAGATGCTGAAACCTACTGCAGGTTTTAGGACCTACTTCCGTCACCTGGCCATCGCCCACCATGAGGATCGGAGGACAATGTCTTAGATTTGGACGAGAGATTCCATCGAGGAGAAATCAAATCGAATACCTGTTCAATTAAATCATTCGTCTCGCGCAGCTATTATATGATGTGAGAAACATGATGTCGTTAGTAACTGGAAGTTTAGCTAAATCGCAGAGGGAGATCCTCTCTTCTTACCTTTGTCATATGAGGCAACAAGGTGCACTGAGGGCACCAAGTAGACCAGGAGCAGCAGCACCACGGAGAGCAGGGGAAGAGGGTATGGGGAGACCACCACGGATGCACGCATCTTGAAGGCGGCAATGGAGCCTGTGGAAACACGGAGAGAAAGAAATTAAGCGAGAATAATTAAAAAAGTTTTAATGCCAACGGGATAGATCCCAAACAAAATCAGTCACCGATTAATCCACATTTTCTGTCAATTTTAATATACCTAGGCCTAATATAGTAATGGAAGAGATTTGTCTTAGACGCAAAATATCACCGCAGCCATTTCCTTGTTTGAATGCCAATAAGAAGACTGACCTTGCAAATGATGATACTCTCATCGCTCGAGGAAATCACTTACACTTCCTTTAGTCACCGTTTTTGGATTTTGCTGCCCATGAACCGATGATCTATGTTGGCCACAAAACATTCCTCATCTGAAGTTGGACTCTATGCACGATTGAGTCCCTCTCTCTCGCGTCTCATCCCAATGGCCGAGTTTACCGATATGATTTGGGTCCGCAATAATTCCCTCCTCGTCGTAAGAACACGAGGTGTCCTCCACCTTTCCAAAAGTTACTCATTCCTGCTCTCTGCGAATCAAGCAAATCCCAACCTAATTTATGTAACACAACCGCCACTCTCCCTGTTTGTCGCGGTTTTTAGCAAACCTAATAACTTTTCTTTGAATCTTTTCAACTTCATTCATTAAAGCTTCCCCTCATGGATAACAAATATTTTTTCCTCATTTACCGAATGTCATGAATGTGGAGCGTATTCCATCCCTCTTACCATTTCATTTTAATCTTTCCTAAAATTCATCCAACGAAACTTCTTCATGACTGAGACAGGATATTCTTCTAGTATGGGCACTACATGTAATGTTACATTTCAGCGTAATTTTGACCTATTCTCTTATGCTTTACTTGATACCATCTATTTTACAATTTAGAATTTGTTCATCTTGGCCTTATTCCAAATCTTCCATCCTGTATATTTTCTGATATTTAACTCTATTGTACAAATTCCTCACACCACTCCAACATCTCAGAAGATAACTCGCTATCTGCAGGTATCCTTATTTCTCCATTTATCATCGTTCCATCTTCAGATAACCTAAGATTGGTGCTTACACGGGAACCTGGTTTGTTAGTGTTTATGGAGAATATTAGAGGCCCTTTTAGAAATTTCCCTGTAACTTTAATGAATTACATTGTGTCCTAGTGAACTGGACTCATACGCGACTACTTTTTGTGCACAGCAATATAAAAACACCATAATCCATTTGCTTAATTTTTTTATTCATTTTAAGTGTCCTAATATGTATATCAACATCTCGGGAGCGTCCCTGTCAAGTAATTTCTTTAAATCTTAAGTATCGCAACCACTTGTGCATATCCCACCACCGCTTTCATGATATCATGATTAAATAAGTCCGCCTCTGTTGATGCTAACCCTCGCATTTGAAGGCACGCGATTTGGAGTGCTATCGTTTAGTGACGCCTAGAATAACCAGTATGTGAGAACTGGGAAACCAGATGTCTCTGGTAAAATCGACGCCAGCGCTTTTAAATCTTCAAGTTTGAATGGGATTTAACAACGAATCGGCCGGCCGTGGCCTCCTCCATTTGCAGGGGGCCTCTTCCGGTCCATTCTCAGCCTCGTTCTTCGCTTGCTTTCATCCCAGGACGGTGGCGGAGGGCCCGAGCCTCGATCGGGTGTGCGGCTAGGGTCCCGTTGTACCGGGTCTCCTTCGGCGGTGCCCTCCATCCTTTGACTAACACGTGCTTCGAAATACCTTTCCCCACATCCGTCTACCCGAAATTATTGATGACCTAACCGCCTTCTCCCATTATTTCACCCGGTGGCGGCGGGGGTAACGTCATCGCCAGTCAATCCAGAGTACTCTCCATGCGTTGCTATGCTCTTATTCCATCTTCTTTTCCACTGTTTAAAGCACCCTTAAAAAGTTCTAGGGCATTAGGCTTTGTAGCTTACTCGTCGTTTCTTGCTTTAGTGTGTCTTCCACATATTCCCAGTGATGTCCCCTCATCACTTTTTTGCATCTTAGGGGAACAGGAAATAATGGCAGGGGGCGAGATCTGGCGAATAAGGAGGATGATCAAGAATGGTGATTGAATTTTTAGCCAGAAACTGGCGAAAAATCAATGCTGAATGTGCAGATGCATTGTCATGGCGAAGCATCCATCCATTCATCGCCTTGAGTCAAATTTGGTCGCACACGACGCACGCGATCTCTCAAACTCTTGAGAACTCTAAGGTAGAACTCAGCTATTTATTGTTTGTCCTTCGGGAAGAAATTCATGATGAACAACACCTTTGACATCAAAGAAAACCGGGAGCATTACTTTGATTTTCGATCGGCGTATTCTTGATTTTTTTACAGTATTTCCTCTAAAATTTGATTTTGATTTGTTGCTCCGTGATTTCGTCAATTACCATTATAGACAAACCGCAACAACAAGAGTAGCAGAAACTAACATAACAGGCACCACGCGCACAGCTCGACGATCCGTCAAGCACAGACGGCTGCTCATTGGGTCTCAGGCAACTAGCGTCGCTAATGGGTGGGGCTATAGTCCGCGTCATGGCCGCCAGATTGCCCCAGTGGGTGTATTTATTGGGCAGACGTATGTATGAATAGAGGTAGGATGGAAGAAGGAACTATTGAGTCTCAATCGCACCTCAATGAAGTCGTAAAATAAATAAACCTTTTCATGTTTCCTCTTCCGTCGCTTCCATTTCCGCCGCCACCTCACCTGGAGAGCCGGCGATCATTTCGGCTCCCAGCCACCGAAATGGAGGGAGGCTTCAAGAAACGGCGACTGCAGCGCCCCTTGCTTCTCCAACATCCCGCTATGCGAAACCTCAGTGACCAACAGCACGCGTATCACATATTCCATTTAAATTACGTACAGAACTAGCAAGAATTAGAATTAATAATGGGTGTGGGTTGCCACTTGAGTTTCCATGTGGCGCCGAGGGAATAATTATGGCGCCAAGCTTTATATCGGTAGATTCGACCACCGGCATATGATATAAGAGATGGACATCGGTTCACCCAGATTCAATCACTCGTTCCTCCTTCTAACGATACGAAACCAATGCAAAATCGAACTCAAGAACCCTAATACATATATATTAATATTTGCTTGGGACACACATTTTAATCTATTTTATTCAATTATTGATTGATTAACAGGAAATGGTTGTGTGTAGTCTGACGAGCGTTTTTGTATATGATCTATTTTTAATTCAAATGCATGTGTTGGCTCAGAGTGGTGCAGTCGGGGTTAGTGCCCTGCCAGCATCCTTCCCCCGCCTCACGCCCCTGCATCGGCTCCTTTCCATTTATTGTGCAGATGCTGACCACAAGACACTCACAATGCGGCTTTCAATCGCCACTAAAATCGCGATCCAACCATTTCAGTACGAATCTTCAGGAGGGCATTCAGGAGGGTCGGCGGAAATTTCGATCTGCTTCGACTTTGGGACAAAGTTCTTTTGACACTCGGCTGAACCATTGTTTGCGGTATCCATTCCTTTTCACCTGGCGAAGATGTTCAAGCAAACCATTATCGAGAGGCAATCAAACTAAGCGCAGCGAACTTTTCTCTACCCCTGCCCCACTCTGACTTTGTTAGCAAAAATAACACCCCAACAAAGTGGGGGGAGGTGTTGTCAATAATTTTGAACTAGAAGGCAGAAAGAAGCGTAGTGCAAGCAAGTTATACGATATTATTACCATAAATAAAGGCTGAAAAATTAGAATTAGTCATTGTACAGTTCTATCTGCCTACAAGTAACCGAAAAGAGAAAGAAAAGAACATCAATTAAAGGAGATGATTATGGGCGTTCCCAAAACAAAATACATATTAAAGATGGTGGATTGGACTGCGACGATAGAGAAAGGAAGAGATGGTGATGAGTTGGGGGATTACGGTTTAGGTACATGGAATGTCCGCGGGGAGAAAGCAATTGAAATCTGTAGGAGACAGGAGTTTGTCATCACCAACACTTAGTTTAGACCCCAAAAAAAGGCGTAGGCATGAATGGGAAATGCCAGATGACTCAGAAAGGTATCATTTTGGTTAGGCCCAGATTTAGGAACATTGTGATCAATTTACACAGCTTCCCGGGAGCACAATTTATTGCTAATTTAAAATATATGGCACACTGTACAGTTAGATTCATAAATACATGAGAGGAAAGAAGAAAAGGGAAATGCAATGTGGAAGAACTAACCGAGAGAAAAGAAAGGGGTACTATAAGGAAGCGGAAGAAACGTCGCAGTGGGGGCAGGGATAAGGGTAGAATTGAAGAGCAATTAAGAAATATAAAAAAGGGATGTCGAAATCCACGAACAAAACTACAGAAACAATTAATACGAAAAAGACAAGGAAACCATTGATTACAGATGCATCGATTATGAAGTATAGCAGGGTAAGAAAAGAGTAGACTGTAAACGCAGAATTGAAGAAAATACAAAGAGATTCATACAAAACAGGCGGTAAACTGATTGGAACTAAGAAACCTGGCGGAAGGCGCAGTAGGAGGATGGGAAAAGTATAAGTGGGGGGAGGGGTGAACTTTATGGAAAGGTGGAAAATATACCAAGAAGAAAGGAAGATTTGTGAATGTTATCAAGGAAAGTTATTCATTAAACCATGAATCAAAAGGGACGGAAAGATTACCCAGAGGATCTATATGGAGCGATATCAGGCCAGAAATGTAGACATACGAGTATAAAGAGAATAACACGTAGATGGGAACAGCCAAGGTCCAGGCATAGTATTAACGAGTTAGAAGGAGAATTAGCAATATTGAATACGAACAAGGCCATGGTGATTACATAAATAACCGCGGATTCAATCAAGGGTTTAGGAAAATGCGGAAGGGAGAGGGCCGTATGGTCTAAAAATGCAGTATTTTGGAAGAATTTGGTTGAAGAATTGAAGGTACTAGCTCCCATTTCAGACGGTCTAAAAAGCGATTGCAAGCAATCGGTACAGAGTTGCAACATTGACTTTGCATGCACGCAAGATGGTTCTTAAGATCATCAAGGAGAGGATGGAGGAAGTGGTAAATAATTCTTTGAAGATGGTCAATTTGGTCCACATAGAGGATAAGTACGCGTTCTGAAACACCAGTTATGAGGACATACTATTATAGCAACAAAGAATGCAATCTTAATTTGCACGCAAGTATTTGCTTCGTAGGCTTCCGAGAAGGTGTTTGATAGAGTAATTCTATCGAACTACTCTATCAAACACCTTATCGAATGCTTTGTGGGAAATAGGAGTTGATTGGAGGGATAGGGGACTAATCCGCAACCAGTACGTCCATGTCACAGGCTGCTCAGGAGCGAGTTGCGGATCGAAAATCTGGGTGTGCAGTGTAAGGAAGAGGAGTACGGTAGGGGTTTGCACTATTACCAATGCTCTTCATCGTGCATATTGTGGTAATGGTTATTTCTCACGTGCTCATTTGAAATATACACCATGGCAGCTTTTTAATGTCAACCCGTGCTTTTCAAAATACACGCGGATGAAATGGTAAAACATGCATAGGATGCAGTCAAGAAAGAAATGAAAGTCTGTTTGTTATTCACAAAGTCAGGTTAGCCAATGATCAAGCTTTCGGTCAAGGAATTGAAATCTTTGCTGAGGGCATTAGAAAATCGGTGTGATGAGAATGGGATGAGAATCAACGCAAACAAAATCATAGTTATGCGGTTTTCGAGAAAGAAAAATAATTAGTGAAATAATAATAGATACAAAGACCATAACAATTTTCCACCCAATAAAGAAGAGTAAAATTGTAACAGTCTTCGTCTCTGTTATTATAGCACAGTTCCACCAAATCAAATCTGAATATGTAATTTATAATAAATGAATTGTTGAAATACGATGACAAAGGTGGAAATATTATCCATTATATTAGCGTTTTGGACAAAGATGGTAACTGCTGTATGGACTTAAGTAATGATATAAGATGGCAAGAGAAGGAATTGCTTGAGGCAGACATGTTTTCACAAGGAGGAGGAAGTTGATGGCCGGAACATTGGGTAAGGATGTTGAGGAAATGATTCGTTTTAATTTTGATATTATGCGTAGTTATATACTGCTTTGCGTAGATTGGAGGCTTTTGAAATGCGGGTGCGGAGAATGATGGAGAATGTGATGTGGATAGAAAGGAAAACAAACGCGAAAGTGCTGGTGAGTGGGGAAGAGAGGGGTTTGTTGGAGTAAATCATTAGCAGGCAGGAAAAATGGATGGAATTAAATGGCACTGGGATGTTGGAGAGTGTAATAGAGGAGAGGCAGAGGGAGGAATGAGTCGGAATAAAGGAAGGAGGGATATATGTGGATTAAGAAAGGGTATATTCTAGTGACGGGTGTCAGGATTTCTTAGCAGAAGCTACAAAATGTATCACTGTACAGTCATGCCAATCCTAAACCTTCAATGATGGATTACTTAATAAAGAAATAATTCATCTCTCCCTTCTCAATTCACTCCTCTTAATTTAAAATTCTTCCTTCCACTTTTCGGTGTCGTCAAAACCAACGTATTTTTAGCCTAGTATTTCCTTCTACGTTGTGGTTTTGAAGAATTACCAGTAGAAAATACACAAAAATACCGTGTTAGTTAGAAACAGCTTGTCGTACTAAATATTAAGCAAAATTTTCGAGAGTTTCGCAGCTATTTCCCCGCCTCTGAAGCCCAATACTCGGTCATTTCCCCGCCGTCCATGCAGCCATTATTCTTTGCAATAGTCTACTACCGCTAGCGACGGGTACTCCCTCCGCCCCGCCTCGAGTCTTTCCCCTGCCCCTCGCAGCACTATCCTTCCCTGGAGGAATGAAAATCTTATCAATGGATTCAGAGTTATCACTGCCGAAGGTCTTTGGTGTGGGATTTCTCTGAAAACCAATACAAGGGCCTCATGTCATAAATGGGTTTGGTTTTAGAAACTGGTTAACGTGGGCTTGCCAGAAAAAATGGAATACCTTCTTCACGGCATGATAATGTGATAAAAAATTCGAAGAATGGCCATACACACTCACAAACTTTCAGAAAAATTCAGCTAAGTTATTGCAACAGTAATCGGGGCCCTTTCATCTATATCACATTACACTTTCTTCTCCCCAATTTTTCTATTCTTAAAGACGTCACCAGGGTGAATCAAAATTAATGCGGAATTATTATTATGAATTTTGAAAAAAGTTCTTAAAATGAATGCGTATTGCCACGTATTCCGACTCTCAAGTTCGCTGAATGGCCCTCATTTGGTACAGACGCATCGGGGGTTGGTCACGCACGACCGTGGATGTGGATAAGAACGAGAGGAGGGGGGTGTGGGAAGAGGAGAGAAGGGAGGAGGGTAAGAAATGGTGAGGGGAGGAGGAGAATGTCGTCGCGTACGACACAAACCGTTAACTGAGTGCGAAAACCAATTCTGAGGCAGATGAGCCCCGACTACTTGGCAAAGAATATCTTCAGATTGTAAACAGCAAGAGAGAGGGATAGAGTGATCTCTCCGTGTGTTGATCATCACAAGCACTACCATGCCGCGTGTGAAACAACTAAATAGTCCCGTAAACCCTACGCACTGCTGATGAGATGGATACCGAGACAAGGCCCTTCGGCTAAATTTCTCACTCAAAAATTCTAAAAATCAGCCGTTTAAAACTTTGCTTTTCTCCTGAATCCTCGGTAATTCTAAAGGATATTTATGCATTCCCACTTAGTTCTTTAATTTCATTTCCTTTAATGCCTTTTTTATCTCGCAGACAAGTAATCCTGGTCATAACGCACAGTTACCGACAGAATTTATCAATTCTTCCACATTTGAACTCACTGGAATCTTTATCCGTACCAAGCAGTTACTCCTTGCATTCCTTCTACCTTCTCAGAACCCCTTTTGTAAGATCCATTGCATCTCTTAATAATGAACTTGAATTTTCTTTTCTTGAATCCTGACAGTTTCGTCACCGTCACGTATAGCGCTCTCATTTCGCCCTAAATCTGGAGAGCCTCCACATCATCGCACTCCTCTTTCCACCCTTTTCCATATTGCTCGCTCGCCTCACCTTTTAGTTTGGCGTATTATAGAGTCTTCACCCCGATTCTCTGTTCTCGTATTTTTATCCATCTTCTCCATCATGTCTAATGTAACCGGTGGTTTCTCAACATTTTTCTATTTAAATTTCCTATTTTTTCGCTCTCTGCTCTCGTCGTCTCTTGTTTGAGATAGCCCATCATTCCAATATTCCTTCATTCCAATTCCCCTTCTAGTCCAATCTCAAGAATTATAACAACCCCCTCCTGGTACTCCTTCCTTTATTACCTTTGTTGCTTCTTCTACTATGCATTTACTTTTCCCTTCTTCTTTCTGTTATATTTAAAATCAGACTAATACGTTGTGAATACTAAATTGAGGAATGAACACTGGTATGTGGTCCGAATCCTCATTTGTTTCCAACAAACTGAGTTGTTACTCCATTCCTATGTCTATTCCTAAGCTCACTAAAAAAATCTAAATCATTCTCCATATTTTTCTTAGCATTTTCTAGGTGCACTTACGATGTTTGAGCCAAATTTTGGTTACAATTTAACTACTCCTCCGGCAAAACTCTATAGCTTTTCGCCGCTTTTATTCCTTTCTCCTAAATCGAATTCTCCTACTCGCCATCGTCACTCCCATATGCCACTTCATTCTAGTGCCAATAACCCACAACTGGGTTTCCCGTTTATTTTCCATAATTCCGTCTTAATGATCCCTTCTCACTCTTCATTTTGACTAAATGTGGGCATGCAAACCTGGATCGTCACTGTTCCGACCGCGTCTGCTCATATTTTCACTAATATTATAAATAATTTATCTTTTCCATGTTCACTAACCGCCTCTTTTATATAAAGTATTATAAACATCCAACGGCGAATCTCACAATCGTTCAATCTGTTAATCTCGCTCCATAATCCCCGCTATCTTTCCACCTACACCTAACTTTACTCTCTCTCTATCTCTCGCTTGATATATTCCCAATCCCCCATTCTGAGCATCGCCCTCAGATTCCAAGTCCTCATTTTTACGGCGGTTTCCTGTTTCGGGTCTTTTCAACTTCGGCTACTCGCTTGGCTGTGCAAGGATTTCATGTTACGACATACGCGGTGACCCTTCCTTCGCTGCTAGGCGCAGCGCTCGGCCCTGTGAGCTGAGTATCGTGTGTTTGCCGGAACTTTTGTCTACATTTGGTTATATCATATTATCTTGGGAATAATATACAACATGATGTATGAAGTGGTCTCTCATTGCCTTCTTCAATAGTTATTTTAAAGTGGCATCATAACAAACGTGACTACTGCACTGTGGTCAGACGCCTTTGAAGCCGCCTCACCCAAAAACAGATGCTGCACAAACCACCTTTCTTCAGGTTCTCAGCTTGTGGCCTATCCTATTCGGTGTAATTATCATTGCTCCGGCCAGCACAGCTCTATCGATCCTCGGGGCAAGCAAGTCCTTCCACAACCTTAAGCTTCTAGTCCAATATGAGGGATTGGAAAACATTGAATATAATTATTGTGAAAAAATTCTATTCAATATTCCAGAATTATTTAACTATTCCTTCGTTATAAATACAATCAATTTGGAGCACTCCCACCGAGTACTATTCAATCGAACGTCGCAACTCTCTCTCTCTCTCTTCACGTGGTATTTAAGCTTTAAGGAAATCTAATGCTTATTTCCTCGCCATTGAACGGCTGGCAGTGATCGAAACGTCGACAGCAGATTTACCGAATTTCGAATCTTACCACTCTTCTTCGTCTTCGCCCGAACACTCCGAAGAAAGCAGTCCGCCAATATCGATCACATGACTGTAATCGCCTTCATTGAGGCTCGAGTAAGAGCCAGTGGTGGCGCCAAACCAAAACCCTGACGTACTCGTGAGAATGGCCTCGTGCGTACCCTTAAAGGGAATCGGAGACAGCGATGGAATGGAGAAGGCCGACGGGATCCCGACGCGCCCATCAGACCGAAAGTCCAACGAGGGCGGACATGTGCGCGGCTGTTTTCATATGAGTGGGAGACACGGTCCCAATATCAAGAGCGCAATAACAAGGCGGAGCACTCGGTCGTCTCACTCCTTTCCCGTTCTTCACGTCTTTTTAAAGCACGGATTCCAAAATTTTATAATATTCCTCTGACCTACTTTCTCCGCTGTTGGCGCTCCCCTCTCCTCCCCGCCCACCCACCCCCCTCCCGCCCAAGCGAATTTGCAGCATGTGGAGTGGGGCCACCCACCGACTACTCTAGAGTCAGGAGTAGTCGGGGAATAATATGTTCGTCGCTCGCTCACCCTATCCATCTGCCGGTCCCCGGATGGAAGGGGGGGTGGGGTCGGGAGGAGACGCCCGAATGAGGCTCCATTTTCCCCTCATACATCTAACCCCAGCAAAAGGAGTACCCTACGCAATGTTCCCAAAAGCGCCCTCTTTCACCCATTCCCTAGATAATGGTATTTAATAAAGAATTCATTATCTCCCACCCATAGAGTTGTAAGCGTGACGATCCTAAGTGACAGCTTGCATTTCTGTCTAACCCCTACGATGGCAATTTTTTTGGAATCCCACACGTACCGATACGCAAAGTATAACGAAATTTGAGACGTTGTATCTTATCAACTCTTTGTATCTGCCGACCAATTATTCCCAGTAGAGATCAACAGTCTTGAACATTTAGCCAAGCGTGGAAGTGTTTTGGACCAACACGGCCAAAGTAGTTGGGACGTAAGGAGAAGAATTGCGCTAGGCAAAGAGGCTTTCACAAGGAGGAGGGAGTTGATGAGAGGGACTTTGAGTAAGGATGTTAAGAAAAGACTCGTAAAAATTTTGATATGGAGCGTAGTTATGTACGGCGCGGAAACGTGGTCATTGAAGCAGGAGGATAGACGTTGATTGGAGGCTTTTGAAATGTGGGTGCGGAGAATAATGGAGAGAGTGAAATGGACAGAGAAGAAATCAAAAGAGGAAGTACTTGGTATGGTGGGCGAAGAAAGGGGATTGTTGGGAGAAATACTATGGAGGCAGGAAAAGTGGATGAAGGGAGTATTGATTGCCAGTGGGATGTTGAAGACTGTAATAGAGGGGAGAATGCTAGGCAAACGAGGAAAGAGAAGGAACAGGATAGGGATGTTGGACGGGATGAAGGGAGGAAGAAAGTACTCAGAGATGAAGAGGGACCTGATGTGGAAAAGTTTGTTGAATTGTATTTTGTTAGGAGTAATAAAGTATTTATTTTGTAATCCTGTCCATCCAAAAACCTACCTTAACCGGTAGATTACCCAATAATAATAAGCCCTGGTAGGCCAATCAAGGCCCCATCACATTCGTTTTCGACTTCGCAGACTAGGTGACAGAATCAATGAGGCATCCCTCCGACATATTTTCTTAAAATGTATTCGAAAAGATGGAAACCCAAAATTTCAAGACAAAATCATTTCTTTTCTCATGAACAATGGTTCCTCTAAAGGAATTTTTACCACAGACATCTCTCAATCTTCACCTAGTCTCGCACACGTTATCTTCAATCCTCACTTTGATATCATTTTCAAGATTCTTAAATCCAGGGACATGTGTTGTTTCCTCCCATGCCACTCAAAAGAAAGAATCTTACCATATCAAGGGCACTGAAACGGGCAGTTCATTCATCCCCTTACGCGCTAACCTGGATCTCATTTAATTAAATATCCTATCTCGCTACACCCACCTTCCTACTATGGGTAAGACGATGCATTCCTTGCTTTTGTCGCAGTGTCTATGCCTGAAATACAGGCATTCAATTTCTTAACTCCTCCTCTGTCTCCTACACCTGCACTGCCTCGCATTCAGAAACGCGCGTCTTGAAGTTGACAATTCTCCTTCCAATTAAAAATACCTTGTATAGGTCACAAAAAACCGACCATTAAGTGACAATACCTCCACCGAGGCATTGCCATTCGTCTCATACAAAGCGCTATTCTCCGTACACACGTCCCCACCCACCGATTTTGCAATGAAATCGGATCGCTCTTGGCAAATCTATCACTAATCATTAAAATCCGTCGGTAGAGAAAAGATTGGAAAAAATCCTCAGAAATGCCTACCCAGGAAAACTTTCGCACCTCACCCTCGTCAAAACCACCGAAATTATAAACAATCAGCCAACGAACAATCCAACCAAAAAGATTATTTCCCCCTTCTGACCAGCCAAATGATCTAAAAACCCGAGCACGGGTAAAGAGATCCTTCACCACCCAAGCATCCCCTTTAATCCAAATATCTGCTTCACGGAAGGTAGAGTCTGAAGAGAGGCTAAATCACTTGCTCCCTCCCTCAAAACTCGTACCCATCCCGCTCTTTCTTCTCATGATCCTCTAATTGCTTCATCTACAGAAAACCCCGCAAGCCGCCGCAAGGGCGTGTGGCCACGTTACTATCACCAATTGAACCTAACTGATTTTATGAAATCCCCTCCGACTTTCATACCTATCTCCACCCATGCCACTTTAATCATTTCTTCCGCATAACGATGAACAGCCCCGGTGATAATGGGTAACCCTGTCTCACACCTCTTCCTAGCACTGCTCTGCTAGGAGGAGATGTGAGACAGGGTCATTGATCTTTTTATTGATGATTCTGAAGTTCACTTCAGCTGCGTGCAAAATCAAACTCATTGTTCTGTATTCCTCCCTGTTGTTGACGCATAAGACCAAGTCTTCCGGTCAAATTTCCCTGACATCCCTGTATGTGCTACGAATCAGTCAATAAAACCTCTTTCTACCACGTTCTTCTAAAGTGTCCTTCATTTAAAACATCGTCCACCCCTGCGACTCGCTCTATTTATTTCAGTACTCCTAATGCCTCTCCAGCACGGGTACTTTAGCTTAAGCTATACTCACACACGTCATAGTCTCCTTGTATATGCAAAATTGCTGGTTCAATATCTTGATACTAAAAATCCTCTATTCCAGTTCCCCTCGTATATTCCTTACAGTACTCTTTGACTCTTCTTTGCTTCAATTAATATTTTCCTGACTTAGCTTTGACTGTTTTTATGGACTATTCCCTTCCTTCTTCCTGAGAGGTCACCGATTCATTCCAGAGTAAAAATTGATTAATTTCTTCTCTTCTCTTTTCCATCTCCAGGTCCTTATTTATATGAAGGTATTTATATTAACTTTCGCGAGTTTTTATCAAATATATATATAATTATATATATATATATATATATATATATATATATATATATATATATATATATATATATATATATATATATAACTTCCCTGGACTACAACCTAGACATGGTGGAAGAGATTGTGCGTTCCGCGTCAAAGGCCTTTTCAAAATTACAGAAAATGACTTCCCCTCAATCACACGTTTCCACCGATTATCGGATGCTGTGCATGAAAAACACCAACTGCGCTTCACGATATTTCTGCCATCAGCAAGTGTTATTAGCTGAATTATTAGAGCATATCAGTATCGAGCCCTCCCCGGACTACAACCTTGACGTGGTGGAAGGGTTTGTGCGTTCCGATGATCTCTAGAACTGTGTTGGCGGGAGTAATAATAATTGCTCCTGGTAGGGTCACCCATGCCAGATAGGTCGAAGGTTTGGAGCCAGACGAAAGGTAGTCCACGCAGCGTCTGTTCCTCAGTGAGGTGGCTGCAATGGCGTCTGACCCCAATGGGGGGGGCAGTAAGTGATGGTGTCACGTTAAAAACACCATTGACGAAGGCAACGGGAAACCACCTTAACTATCATTCCCAAGATTAACATGATGGACTATACAGATATTTTGAGTCCTGGCAACTACGGGGCTGGGCCCAATCTGGGGGTGTCGTGCCCGGCAGCGGGGGAGGCAAGGCTTCCGCGGTCGTCATCCCGCGAAACCCTTGCAAGGGAGAACCAGCAGCAGCAGGAGTGAAGACGCAGGAGAAGAAGACCAAATTAGTTAGAATAGGAACGTGGAATGTTAGGACAAGGATTAGGACAGGGAAAATGGATAATATTAAGCGAGAGATGGAAAGGGGAAATATAGATATTTTAGGTCGATGCGAGGTGAGATGTAAGGATAGCGGGGATTACTGGAGTGATCAGTATAGAATAATATACAGCGGCGGGGACGAGATCCAACGAGGGGTTGCCATAGTATTGAATGAAGAGGTAGGACGAAGCGCAGTCAACATAGAGGAGGTAACGGATAGATTATTACTAGTAGAAATAAAAGCAGAACCGAAGAACTTGGTTATTATTCAGGTATACATGCCACCGAGAAATCATAACAAAGAAGAGGTCGATAGGATATACTATCAGTTAGAGGACATAGTCGCGTGTGTTCCTGCAGGGGAACATTTGATAGTGATGGGGGATTGGAATGCAACGGTAGGCGAAGGAAGAGATGGTGATGAGGTGGGGGACTACGGTTAAGGCACGAGGAATGACCGCGGGGAGAAAGCAGTTGAGTTCTGCAGGAGACAGGGGTTAGTCATCACCAACACTTGGTTTAGACACCACAAAAGACGCAGGTATACATGGAAAATACCAGGTGACTCAGAAAGGCATCAGCTAGATTAAATCCTAGTTAAACATAGGTTTAGGAATAATGTGATATATTCGCGCAGCTTCCCAGGATTGGATGCAGACTCTGACTAGAAATTAGTTGTTATGAAATGTAGCGTCCGTTTCCAAAAGATAAAGCAGGGGCGGCGAGTTAGAAATTGGAATGTAGAAGTATTAAATGGTTTGAAAAGGAAGGAATACAATCAGGCGGTAGAGGGTATAATGGAGGATGGTAAAGAGCTAAGTACTATCGAAGAAAAATGGGACAGTTTCAAGAAAGGGTTGTCTAAAGCTGCAAAAGACACTATTGGAACCGTTAACGCTAAAAGAACTAGGAAACCATGGATCACGGATGAGATGATTATAAAGATGGATGAGCGGAGAAAATGGAAGAATGTAAATACAGAGTTAGGCAAAAAGAAGTACAAAGAATTAAACATTAAATTAAGGCGGGCAACAAATAAAGCAAACGAAGCTTGGTTAAAGAAGCAGTGCGAGGATATGGAAAATCTGCAGAGGAAGGGTGAAATTGGTGCGCTGTACAGCAAAGTTAAATCTTTATCGGGAAGTAAGAAAGGGATATCTATGCTAGCAGTTAGAGATAAGGCGGGTAAGGTTATAGTTGACACGGGAAATATCCGCGAGAGATGGATGGAGTATATAGAAGAACTATAAAGTAAAGAACTTAGAAAGTTAGACATTGAAAAAGAATATGACGTAGAGGAATAAAGCTTAGGTCCAGGCATACTAGACAATGAGATAGAAAGGGCATTAAGGGAGATGAAACCAAATAAGGCCGTGGGGGTGGATAACAATCCCGCGGAACTATTGAAATGTTTAGGAAAATGGGGGAGGAAGAGGCTATATAGGCTGATTCGTAGTATTTATGAGGAAGGATTCTGGCCGGAAGGCTTTGTGAGATCAGTTTTAGCTACAATTCCGAAATAGGAAGGACTTGGTATGTTGGGCGAAGAGAGGGGTTTGTGGGGAGAAATCCTACGGAGGCAGGAAAAGTGGATGAAGGGGGTATTGACCGGCAGTGGGATGTTGAAGACTGTGATTGAGGGGAGAATGTTAGGCAAACGAGGAAAGGGAAGAACAGGATGGGGATGTTAGATGGGATGAAGGGAGGAAGAAAGTACTCAGAGATGAAGAGGGACTTGGTGTAGAGTGGGATGTTGTGTTTTGCTGGGGGTCACAAATTGTTGAATTAGTAATTTTGTCCATCCAAAAACCTACCTTAACCGGTAGATTACCTAATAATATATATATATATATATATATATATATGGTTATAGTTATATGTATAATATAATAATATCTCATATATAGATATGTATATATATATACATTAATGTATATATATATATATATATATATATATATATATATATATATATATATATATATATATATATATATATATGAGATATTATTATATATATATATATATATATATATATATTTATATATATATATGTATATATATATTTATATATATATATGTATAAATTTATTTATAGAACCGCTGATCAGGAGTCCAGAGGCCAATGGATTTCCACACCTCGTTGAAATCTTATCAATTTGTATTATTGTGTGTATATGTGCAGGGTTCGTCCGGAAAATAAGTGTACTGATTTTTTCCCGCCGCTCCAGGCGCGCCCAGCACCGTTCTGACGGGCTGCGATTGGAGGGGGGTATGTTGGCAAGCGACGCTGAAAAAGGCAGTCGGCTCTGAGCTGTGGTGTAGTGAGGAGCTCTGTTAACGCGAACCTCCACGCTCGACCCACGTCACGGAACGCGATGCCGAAGTTTTTGGAGCAGCGTTATTCCATCAAATTTGCGGTAAAGCTTGGGAAATCATCTACCGAAACTGTCGGTATGATTAACCAGGCTAACGGGGAGTCAGCCATGTCCAGAAACATGATCTTTCGGTGGCACAAGATGTTCGTGGAGGGCAGAGAAGACGTCGACGACGAACCACGGCCTGGACGCCCATCAACGACACTCACCGACGAAAATGTGCGAAAAGTTCGCGATGTACTGAACTCTGATCGTCGTCTTAGTGTTCGGATGATAGCAGAGCAGTTTAATGTGCCAAAAACAATAGTGCACGAGATTATTAGGCACCAATTACAGATGCGAAATTTTGTGCAAAGTTGGTGCCGAAAGTGCTCAGTGATGATCAAAGACTCAATCGTTTGGAAATCGCGACAAAACTTGCGGATCACTGCAAAAATGATCCACATTTTTTAGAGAACGTTGTTTCGGGTGACGAGACGTGGAACTTTGAGTACGACCCGGAGTCGAAGAGACAAAGTGCGGAGTGGCACACCCCGTCATCACCCCGTCAAAAGAAAGCTCGCATGAGCAAATCTCGGATCAAGGCGATGCTCATTGTCTTTTTTGACAAAATGGGAGTCGTCCACAACGAATTTGTACCTGAACGACAAACTGTAAATGCTGCATTTTACGTCCAAGTGCTCGACAGGCTTTGAAAACGAGTCGCCCGCGTCCGGCCAGCGATCACAAACATCTGGCGGCTGCATCACGACAATGCGCCGTCTCACACCGCGCTTGTCGTGTCGGACTTCTTGGCCAAGCACGGCGTTGCAACGCTGCCGCACCCACCCTACAGCCCGGACTTGGCACCACCGGACTTCTTTCTGTTCCCGAAGATAAAGAGGAGTTTGAAAGGAACGCGATACGGGACTTTGGACGCCGTCAAAGAGGCCGTGACGACGTGTCTTCGAGAGGTTCCCGATGATGCCTTCGCGGGAGCGTTCCAGGAATGGGAACGCCGCTGGAACAAGTGTATCGACTCACAAGGGTCCTATTTTGAGGAATATTAGCTTAAGATATGTAAAAGTGTAGTAAATTTTTTTTCCTGAGCTCAGTACACTTATTTTCCGGACGAACCCTGTATATATATATATATATATATATATATATATATATATATATATATATATATATATATATACACGCACAGGATCAGCGGTCCTGGGTTTAGCTCCTGACGACGACTTACGGCAAACTCTGCTTCGCCAATTTTTTTGATTTTTGGACGCCAGATTGGGTCTACCTGGCACAGGGGAAGGAATTGGACTCCGTAACTTGGTGATTTGTGAAATATACATGCCTTATTGAGGTAAATGCTGGCATGACTTTGAAACATCACCTGCCAATCCAAGTACGTTGTTTCATTATTTTCATTTACTGGGGGTCTAACATAGCCATAAGTACATATTCGTGACCTAATTTCGATTAAATGAAATAATTACTCCATTTGTTCTCGTATCTTCTACAACTTTTCCCAATACCTTATACGCCTAATATTATCAAGGCCTATAACTTTTCCATCTCCGATATCACAAATGGCCTAGTTCACCTCTCTTCGCTTGCTTCCCCGCCATGAAATGACATTCATTCCATCTTTCACACTATCTCTAAGATCAGTTCCTTAATATTCATGAAATTATTCTCCGTATCCACGCCCTGCAAAACTTCTTATTTCACTCTACATCAGACGCCTATCGTCTCATTCCATTTATCGTACTTTTTCGTAACCTACGAAGATGATTGGCTGTTCAGCAACCAACATTTATTTATTTTAGTGATTTATCATTTATTTTAGTAACCTGCAAGCCACCGTCAGGCTGTGTAGCATTGAACGAATACACACCGGACTAATTTTGACCCGAGTATGACCCTACCGTGGTGGCACAATATAATTCTTATAGTGTATGTTTGATTACAATTTTTCCATAGCGTCAACTTATCCTACGTAATCCTAATTATGATTAATATACAATAATTTTTAACCTAGTTTATGGATGCAAAATATTTTATATTCATTAAGTATAATAAAAAACTAACATTAATACGGAATGTAACGTTATTCTTTCAATAGGTGCCCTCCAACGTATTCCGTTCTTCAGAAATGCAAAACATAATTTCAATCAAATATCAAGAGATTATAGGCCCCCTAGTTGGCCAGTATCTAAACACACAGGTGGTGATTTTTCCGCCTGTAAAATTTCCCAATTACACTAAAATTCACTTTATAACTCTGTTGAGGGGAAGCAGTGTCACTCCAACAATGGGAATGAGTGCAGCGCCATGAGGAAAGAAGCAATGAAATAGTAAAATGGAGCCAAAATTATCATAAATTAAAAAGATAATCCCATCCGGATGGTCAAAAAACGCAAACCTTTATAATTTAATGTTGGATCTTTGAAAATAATTTTAAGAGACCAAAAGTCGAAGATCAGGCGGGTCCTTAATTTCCTCAACAAAATTTTGCATACAGTTGCACCAATTGTGCTTGGAATTCTCACGAAGATGGATTAATTGCCGAATTGGATCACGTTCAGCATAGAGAAGATAGATTAGTAAAGCGTTGTTGCGATAAACTTAGAAGAGTATTCAAAATATTAGAGCAGCTAGGCTGGAAATCACTCAATGGAGCAAATGTTAAATTACAGATTAAATATCTTGCATTAATTGAAAGGACGCCTCTTTATCAGTGATGCTGGAAATGTATTATTACCCCCATCGCATTATGTTAGGAGAGATCATATCCGTAAAGCTAAAGAGATTAGGTGTAGAGCAGATGGATTTAAGACGTAATTTTTCACATGAACGAAGAGGGATCATAAAAATATTATCCGACCGCGGTAGGTTCATGCTCAGGTAAAAATTAGTCTGGTTTGTATTTACCCCCTGCCATACACCCTCGCGGTAGCTTATGGGGTTCTAAAAAAATGAATAAATGGATCAAATTATTTACTCTTTAAACCACCTCGACGATTGCCCCAATGGTCCAGGACCGACGCATTTTGCACAACAAGGAATTCAAGTCATAAAGATACGCGCTTGTGAGCAACGGGCTACATGATATGCAACATTTATAATTTTGGTATATTTTAGTAGGAATAATATTTCCGCATTCTGTTCATTGACGAGTTTTATAGCGCTAGCTGCGGGAATCTCTGCCAGCCGGAAAGCGAAAAAACAAACGTTCGCCCCGCACGACGCACGTGATCACACTCACTCAAGGGCCCGGCCCGCACCTCGGAAAGAACAAGAAAAGGAGGAAGCCGGCGGGGTGCGTTTGGGCGAAGGAGGTAGGGGGGGGGTGGTGCGAAGAAAAGGCGGCGGTGGTTCATTAGCGGAGTGGGCAAGCGAGAGTGGTTGGTTGGGGGGAGGGGGGGGATGAGATTCGTGTCAGAGCCGGAGCGGCGCCCCCCACACCCCCCTCCCGTGGCAACCGGAGTCATTTTATTTCGCCGTGGCAAGACGTGTGGCGAATAATTTATGCGCCCCACGTCCTTCGCAGAACGGACTCCCCTCACTCAGAAATCCAACGACAAAATATGCTCTCTTTTCACATTTACATGCCGTTTCCGACCACCCGAACACGGCGAGCAAGCGCGGCAAACGGTTGCTTTGTCAGCACGGTTCCAAGACTGCGCAAAATGCTAGAGGAAGTCAAAAATCCCCCCGCCCTCCGCACTTTCCTTCGTTGACCGAGTGACTTCAGAGGAAAGCTACTGACCTATGATTCGGCGCGGTTCCTTTTTCATGCCACACCTACCCGCCTTCTGCTGCCGTTGCTCTAATGAATGTCTGTAATCACCCTTTTTTGATGGGTTGATAATGACGGGTTATAATCTAATTTTTCATTTTATTATGTACCCTTCAAGCTACCGCTGTGATGTGTGGCGGGGGTGAATACACATTAGAACAATTGTTACCCGAACATGACCCTACCGCGGTCGGACAGTGTTATTATGATCCCTCATCATTCATGGATAAAATAAACAGATAAATCTAACTGTTCTACACTTAATCTCTCTAATTTTATAGCCATGATCTCTCCTACCGAAGTACGATGGGGGTAATAATAATACATTTTCAACATCAATGCTAAAGAAACTTCCTTCCAATGTATGCAAGAGCTTCAATCAGTAATTCAAGCTTCACTTCACTAGTGATTCCCAACCTAGCTGCTCGAATATTTGGATAAACCACTATGTTTATCGTTATAACGTTTGCAAGTCTAGCTCTTCTACGCTGCACGCGATCCAATCCGGCAATTAATTCAACTTCGTGGGAATCCAATTTGATTGCAGCTTTTTCTATAGATGATGTCAAACCAGCGAAATAAAACATTCTTCTTTAACCTTTTTATCACTTTTACCTAGTAATTTTCTAATAAATCCTAAGTTTTTGTTAGCTTTTCCAAATATTCATTGCACGCGTTTCACCCAGGAGAGGTTGTGAGTGAGGGTAACGACTAGGTATGTAATTGAATCTATGATTTCTATTTCGGTGTCCTGATGCAATAGGCGTTCGGGAGGGAATCTCTTTTTCCAAATATGTTTTACCACGCAACCTTTGAAGCTTAATTCTAATTTAGTGTCGCACCAGCGTTTGATTGGATAAAGATCTTCTGATAATGCTGTTGCGTCCTCAGGATCACGGATATCTCTGTAAACCACTGCATTGTCGGCAAATAAGCATATCTAACTGGTGAGTACGGAGTCAATCTCGTTAACGTAAAGTAGGAATAACTGATGCCCGATAACACATCTATGGCGGACACTTTTAGTAACTTCTACTGCTTTTGAGCTAACTCCATATATCGCTACTATTTGTACCCGATCATTCAACAAGACCAGCCACGCATATTTTTATTTGTCATATGCATCTAGCTTTGTTAGTAGTTTACTATGAGGTACTTCGTCGAAGGCTTTCTTAAAAATCAAGACAAATCGCGTCCCCGGGAACGCTGCCGAAGTAAGAGCATCATGAACAAAAATGGCAAGTTGTGTCTCACAGGATCTACCCTTTCGGAAATTGAGCTAAGTTATCATTAATGACTCCTGGTTATCGAGGTCGACGATCAAACTAGCAACCATTTGTTCCATAAACAACTTGAAATAAATGTGAAGGAAATTGGTGTGTAATTACTTGGTCCCTCCTTTTCTCTGTTCTTAAAATTGGTGCAACATTAGTCGTTTTCCAATCTCTGGGAAGCATGCGATAAAACAGCGACTTGTTAAACATTATTTCTAGATACGGCGCATTTTTCGAAGCTAAGGACTTATATATACGAGCAGGTATTTATTGGGTCCGGAGGATTTATTATTTATTTTTAATATATTTCAGAATTCTAATCCACTATATGAGATATCCATTTTGAGCACCGGTTGGCCGGCACGATTAGGTAAGCTATATGGGGTATCCTGTGAGATACTAGTGAAGACGCTTTGAAAAAGGAATTTAATAAGTTAGCTTATTCCAAACTGCTGGTTACTCTTTCTTCTTTATCGATTTTGAGTGATTTAACAACTGACATTTTTTCCTTAACTTCTCTAACGTATGATCAAAATGCTTTTGGATTCTTTTTCAAATTTTATGCTAACCTTTTCATTTTGAATTCGCTCAACACTTTCCGATTGTTATTCTTGGCTATCGCCCTACATACGAGTCCCATTAAAAAGTTTTCCCACTTTTGTTTTTTCCAAATGTTATTTATGTATTCAGAATATCTATTTGATCCCCTTTAAATTAATCCCCATTTAACATTATGCACTTGTGTTAACGTTTTTTCCAATCCTCGAAGCACTTCATAAAATCATTTTTTCTGATCTTATTCAGCTCCTCCTTCGATGCAGTCCTTATCTCGTCAATCACAGCGTAGCGTCGTCCTTTCATGGGCCTCTTCAGTTTCGGAAACAAGAAAAAGTCACTGACTGGGGAATACGGTGGCTGCGGCATCATTAGTGTGTTATTTTGGGCCCAAAACTCGCGCACAAACAACGATGTACGAGCAGGGGCGTGCCATGGTGCAAGACCAAATTGCTGTTCTTTCAAAAATCCGTGCGGGTTGCTTAGCAGATTGCTTCGCGCTAATTGCGCATAACTTGCAGGTAATATTCCTTATTTACCGTTCGACCCTGTGGCAACAACTCATGATTCACCACGCCCCTGCGTTTGAAGAAGACGGTAATCAAAACTTTCACATTCAACCGAACTTGCCGCGCTTTTTTTCGGTTTGCCTCGCGCTGCAGCTTCCATTGGGATGATTGAGCTTAGGTTTCCATCTCATAACCACAAACCCATGATTCGTCACCAGTTATGACCCTCTGGAGCAAATTTGAGTCATCGTAGACAGAGTCATTAGCAATGTTAATGCGTTGTTGTTTTTGGTCAAAATTGAGCAATTTTGGTACGAATCTCGCGGCGACCCTTTTAATACTCAAATCATCGGTAAAATTTGAATGGTACGAGTCAATCGATATTTTTAGGTCCTCAGCAACTTCTCTAACGGAGATTTGACGATT
The DNA here is from genome assembly GCF_022747635.1 of Hetaerina americana. Lineage (NCBI taxonomy): Eukaryota > Metazoa > Arthropoda > Insecta > Odonata > Calopterygidae > Hetaerina > Hetaerina americana. The sequence continues at coordinate 4,909,404 of NW_027286741.1, read as the reverse complement.
GGCCAATACTATTTTCGTCACTTAATCAATGTTTTCGTGTGTCGTTGACATGTTCGGGCTTCCGGCACGCTCTTCGTCGTTCGCATCTTCTCGGCCCTCTGAGGACATTTTTTACCACCTATTAACGTTTCTTCAGTCCGAGGTAGCTTTTATATATGCCAGTTAACATTTGGATTGCGTCCAAACACTTGATTTCGTTTTTCACACAAAATTGTTCCAGATTCTTTGATCCATTTTTTGGGATAGGAAAAAATCTAAGACAAGCCAAAACACGCCCATGCAAAACATCAGTCAAGAATTAATTGAACATTCAAAATGGCCGAACTATTCGGCGTAGGTGAGAGACATAAGTGCAAACCATAGCGCTACAAAAAATCCAAAATCATGTGTACGTAACCCGCGAAAATTCAAAATTCGCGATACTTTTTTAACATACCTTGTACACACCAGACTAATGCTGACGCGAATATGACCCTACCTCATACCCTGAAAGCCACAAGCTAGATTTTGGGGGACAATATGATTTTATATCTGGCAGAATATTTTAATACTAAATTTTGCTAAAATAGCAATAATATGCAAGATGCCGAAAAACCGTACGATTGAAAATGAAAAATTTGTCAGATAATGGAGCATACAAATATTAATCAAACCGGCATGAACTTCGGTGTTTGAGCGTTAAATACTTTTCTACGAATTCAAGGCGAGCAACAAACAACAACGATTTTAACGTTTCGATAAAACAATGACAACATTCAAGGCTACTTAGAACTGATTAATATAATTTTTACTCTTTCGCGCGGTCATTTTCAGTCAGACCCCTTTGTCGTTCATGGAAAGGAATATGAACTCCTAAATCTGTCGGTCCTTGCACTTATTCTCTTTCATCTTAATTGCTGTTAGAAAAATTCTCTCAGCTTTTCAGTATTTTCTGTCCTTTGAAAGCGTTACGAATTGATTTTTTCGCTACGTAAGTTTCATTTCTCTAATTTTTAATGGCACGTTTTCAAATCAATGAAAAATAAACCAATATACCTTTCCGCCAAGTCCGTCAGTCCGTCTTTACGCAAAGCTTTAGTAATTTACTTTTACATTTTGAAGACTTCATTTATTTAATGCGTATTTTCTATAATAAAGTTGTTTGCAACTGTATTTATAATTTCGATGCCAACTTTTTTTGTTTTCTTATTAAGTTTCATTCTGTATTTTACTTATTTGGCACACATTCAGTGACTCCGGGTCGTTTTTGGAATTTTTTCTATTTTTCTTTTTTAACGTATTTACATTCATTTTTCTTTAAAAAACTTGGCTTGTTATAACCATTTTTAGCGTAGTTATTATAGGAAGTGTAGTAATAAATGGCAGTTATTTTTTTAAATTTCTGTCTAACTCTATTTCACTTCATAAGTGCCAGGTTTCTGACTTATCATTAGCTTCCTTTTATTCGCCACAAATAACCGGGCAAGTAATTGCACGCGAAAGTGCAGAATGCAACCATTCACATCTGTGCAATCCGAATCACTCATAGAGTGTGGAAGGAATAGAGAGGGAGAAAATATTTGGAAGGGTGGTCGTTCACGCTGCACGTTACACAAGAAGATATCATTTCTCTCAAATCTCGATAGAGAGATGTCTCATTACCTCTGATATCTCAAAGTCACCCCCATGTTAAAGAGTTTCATCCGGGAATAAAACAAAACCCCCATTTCGTAAAATTTTAATTAACCTAACACTAATGTACCTGATAAAAACAATTCACTCTGCCCTTTTACATTTAGACGCTCACAAAATATAAAGGCATCAACATAAACCTGATAGAGACATCAGTAGAAACTTGAAAGCGGTGTGTGAAATCGCAGTAATCATTGCGAAGACTGGAAAAACCAGAAACTGCACCACTTTCGATGTCATCCGCGCTTCTATGATCAAAATCATACACAATTAGTCCGTCGATATTTACTAGTAGTATTAGTATTTAGGGGAGGCGATCGACAGCTGAGGACGCAAAAAGAGAAATGCAATCTATTTGATATCACGGGTGTGAAAATGATGGATCAAACAATTAATAAGCTGATAAATACGCCGAACCTACTCTTTTATTAAAATCAAACCATTCCATCGGATCGGGTTGAAGCATAGCCATAGTGTGTGTGTTGAAACCTTCATGGCAGTATGTCCACGGTCAAATGTAAGTGGCGCATACATTGAAATGCACACGAGGGGATATTTTGCTAATAATACAGGGTCTGCACAATAAGTATCAGGACTGGTTCCCAAAAATCAAAATTTATTGCAGTTATCATTACAATTGCTAAATAATCTTCAAAATACATTCATCCTGTATCGATGCACTTAGTTCGGCGCGTCTGCCACTCGTCAAAAGCCCGCTGGAAGTCGGTTCCCAGAATACTGTTGAGAGACTTTGTCGTCACCGCTGGAACCGCCTCGATGGAGTCGTACCGATATCCTTTGAGCTCCCTTTTTATTCGCGGAAACAAGAAGAAGTCAGGTGGAGCAGGGTTGGGAATGAACTGAAAGACTGGTCTTCTCACTGATAAGGTCGATGGTTAAATGCCTGTCAGAGGCCAAAATATTTTTCACTTTGGCCACCTGAGCATCGGTACGAACGATCACCGGGCGTCCGACGCGGTGCTCGTCTTCGACGAGCTCCCGGCTTTCCTTAAACATTTTCTGCCACTCAAAAACTCTTGCGGCTTAAGGTATCATCCCCATTACCCTGTTTAATGAGTCCATGGGTCTCAAACGCGCATTTCCGAGTTTGAAGCAAAACTTCACAGCGTAGCGTCGCTCGAAGTTGCGCTCCATGCTGGCGCGACGACACCACAAACAATCACACGTCACGTAAATCCACCTCCCCTCTCAATGCATACCCGTAGGCGACTGAACTAAAGTGCACCTGAGTGGTGGGGGACCCCTCTACCGAGCCGACCGGTCGGACCTCCATGCGTTGCTCCGTTGAGGCTACAGCGAACCAGTCACGATACTTATTTCACGTAGCCTGTATTTATCAAAACCATACAAAACTTTCCTTTTAATTTGCAATATATATAAAAATAATTATAATTATACTGCGGATAATCTTTTATAATTTCAGTTCAAAACTGCAAGATTATCAATTTTTCTACGTGGCCAACAATGGGCAAGGTATTGGAAAGCGGATAGCAGCCGGTAAAGCAATTTTTGAAATGTTAGTTTGTGCTTGAAATGACTGGTTTATTTTTATCGCAGATGGTTCATTTAATGCAGTTTCAACCGTTTAATTCCCAATTTGACGAACATTTAATTGCAAATTTGAGTTATTACTTTATGTGATGTGCGAAGTGTGCAAAGAAAATAGTTCACCATAAAGTAGAAGTTCGTCACAGGAAAGCTATTTTGCTGAGGCTCTTGAATTTTAAAAATATTCCAGGTAAATTCTGATATTTCAATTTTATTTTAAATATTACGTAACTAAACGTATTCTTCAGATGGTTTCGTTAGAAAATGTCTTTCGAAAGTGCTTAAAAACTTCTGCGGAATTTTCATGACTTTTTATAATCCGGCGCCAAAGAAAATACCCGACATCCAGAATCAATTCAAAAGTAAGGAGCGTTTTACTTCATGGTTGACCTCCTGAAAAGGTGGTTGAATTCCATCCATAAATTCATTGCCTTTTTGCCATATTATGCTATAGTATAATTGGTGTCATTAAATCCATAAGAATGTTTCTAACGAGGGAGATCTTGAGACAACTCAGGCAGGACACCCATTAGATTGAGGGGAAGTTTTATTTATTTATAACCTTATACTTTTATCTGAACGAATAAAAAATAGGCGACATTTCAAGTTCGATTCATACAATTTTTTTATAACTTACGACGGTCAAATGATCGTACTAAGTAATCATTATTGAATCAAGTTCTGCGGAACACCGACTGAAATTATATACTACATTAGTTTGTATTATTATAAAAGGGAAGGAATAGTAGGGAAAAGCAGAAAAAGGGATGTTAGGGGAAAGTAAGGGAAGGTAAGGAAGGGAAAGGGTGGAAATGGGAGGAAATTGGAGGTAAATGGAGGGAATAGGAGAGAAGGGGAGGGAAAGGGAGGGAATGGGAGGGAATGGGAGGGAATGAGAGGGAAAGGGAGTGAAGAACCCGGAGGCGGCTTCAGAGCCGATCAATTCGTGGAGAGAGAAGTGTTCCACGTGGGCTGGCGGGAAGTGGGACGTGGGCTGGCGGAAATGACGTCATCGTGAAGGTAAACCTGTCGCCAATATCGTCACTCCCGAGAGACCGCCTGCTAAGGAGTTTGCCCAAGAAGCACAAAGCAACCCGAGTCGAGTCCCTCCCTCAGAGAGAAAGCGCATTTTGTGTGGTATCCTTTCTTCCGCGCGGCACCAGACTGCGAGCGAAGGAAAGAAGAATCGCTTCGCTGCGAGAGGGTGATAACGGGGAGTCATCTGGGGCCGGAATCAGCATCGGCTGTATCAGAATCTCACGACCAGAGGGCTGATGTACTTTGCCGCCATAACCTCGAGCAGGCAGGTGACAATCCCCCCCCCCCACAAAGCAACGTGCGCGCCATCTACGAGGGGGAAGGAAGATGAGACGATGAGCCAATTTTGGCGTAGGACACGGCGGGACAGACACATTTTATTTTATTAATTTTCGTAGCCTGCAAGCCAACGCTAGGGTGTGTGAATACAGACTAGATTAATATTGACCCGATAGGGACGGGAGGGGAGTGGTTGTGAAGCTATTGGGAGGAGGAAAAAGAGCATCCTTTGATTATTGAGAGGTATCCTGAAGAGGTCCACATTTCCGAAAGGAAAAAGATTATTTGGTCGTACGTGGGTTTGGCACTTGGACGCATGATTAGTATAAAGCCTTTTTCGGGCAAAAAATAAAAAGAAGGAAGTGAAATAGCGTGCAATGATTCACTGGCGCGCTACCGCCTGTGAATCAATAGATTCGACTCTTATCTTAGTCTTCTGTCAAGAGCTTCTGAGCGAATGTAGCACAGAACTTTCCCATTGCCAAAATTTCATTGATAATGGTGTGCACTATTATGATATTAGTTTCAATGCGATCTGCGATCATACGCGCACTTAGCCGTTGGTCTGAATTCAGAACTTAACGCAAACGTCAGGAAAAAATGTTACCGATACATTTTATACAGACCATGCAGTCATTGAATTTTCCCAATTCTCTCTGTCGAACGCCTTTTTGAAGCCTACAAAACGGGCAAATACATCCTAATTTTATTATATGCTCCTCTACATTAGTGATCTCATTACTGAAATGGCATCACGCGTACCTCTCCCCTTCCTAACCCAAGCTGATCATCCCCTGAGTAATATTTTGCCCCACTCTCTATCCTCCTGTTGATTATCCTAAGAACTACTTTAGCTTCTTGCAAAAGCAAATGTATTGCTCTGTAAACCTCACTTGATGAATACTTTACCTTTTTTGAAATGGGAGCTTACTCTGATCTCACAAATATTTCCGACCATATTTATTCCTCATATATACCACGAATTAGTCCATGTAGAGTCTTTCTCCAACATTTTATTTAACCTTTCATTAGTTCCACGGGAATTTTATCAACCACCGACGGCCTTATTTATTTTCATCTCCCTGAATGCCCTTTCTACCTCATTGTCGAGTATTCCTGGACCTAAGCTATCTTCTATACGTCATGTTCTCTTCCTATGTCAAACAATTTTGGCCTAAGGTCTTTACCATACAGTTCTATTATTTATTCCTTCCATCTATTTTGGAACTTTTCTGTTTCAATCAGTGTTTCTCCCGACTTTTGTCTGAATAGTTTGCACAGATTTTCTCTTATCACTCCCTCACATGGTTTCAACTCTCCTGTACGCACGCATGCGTGTGAGTGTATAGATAAATGGTGTTGATAAGAAACCATGGCTTTGGAGGCGAGATTATTTCAATGATTGCATTCAGAAAAAATCATTTCGTAGGGCCTTTTCAAATACAAAATTTAGGAGATACTTTTATAAAACACAGAAAACGTTAGAGAATCACTCTTTTAATTCTATGCAATTTCTCCGAAATGCTGCCTGAACAGCTACGCGTAGCTGCGTGAGCGCATTCCCCTGGCCCGCAGTCTCGCCTCGAGAAGGGCCCCCACCCTCAACCGCAGGCCGCCATCCCGGGGGCGGGCGAGGGGCCGCGATTTCTCTAATTGGCCGTCGTTGGATCCGCCGGAAGTGAACGAACGCGTCCCTTCAATTCCTGCGTCATCATCTCCTCCACTGCGATACAAAGACAACAACACGTGCCAGGGCTGGCGAGCACTAGGGATATGGGAACGGTGAAAGGGGGGGCACGCACTTGGCAGGCGCACGATTGCACGAGTACTCAGCCCACTCCAACCTGGGAGGGAAGTGACGGGCGTCGCGCCATTCCCTCACGTAGACGCTCCAATTATCGCAAGGCAAGTCAAAATTTATTATGAGGTAATCTACCGGTTAAGGTAGGTTTTTGGATGGACACAGCTCCTACATAAATATTTATTGACTCCTAGAAAAACAAAACACCCAGCATCCTACTCTATTTTAGGTCCCTCTTCATCTCTGAGTACTTTCTTCCTCCCTTCATCCCGACCAACACCCCTATCCTGTTCCTTCCCTTTCCTCGCCTGCCCAACATTCCCCCCTACATCACAGTCTTCAACATCCCACTGCCGGTCAATACCCCCTTCATCCACTTTTCCTGCCTCCATAGGATTTCTTCCAACAAACCCCTCTCTTCGCCCACCATACCAAGTACTTCCTCGTTTATTTTCTTCTATGTCCATTTCACCTTCTCCATTTTTCTCCACACCCACATTTAAAAAGCCTCCAGTCTACGTCTATCCTCCTGCTTCAATGACCACGTTTCCGCGCCGTACATAGCAACGGTCCATATCAAAGTTTTTACGAGTCTTTTCTTAACATCCTTACTCAACGACCTTCTAATCAACTCCATTCTCCTTGTGAAAGCCTTTTTGCCTAGCGCAATTCTTCTCCTTACGTCCCTACTACTTTGACCGTGTTGGTCCAAAACACTACCGAGATACGTAAACTGTTCTACCTGCTCTAGTTTTTGCCCTCCTATTTTAATGTTTAGCATAGCCTTTTTCCTTCTAGAAAATCGCATAACCTTTGTTTTATTAAAATTGATTCTCATTCCATACCTGTCGCACTGAATTTCCAATTCACACAAGGAATGCTTGCAACTCCTTGGCTGACGGACAAACTAAAGCTTTGTCATCTACACACGAAACTGATTTTACGAATTCCCCGCCCACTTTCATTCCTACCTCCAGTTCTTCCCAAGCCTCTTCAATCATTTCCTCCGCAGACACCTCTAACAGCACCGGTGATAATGGGCAACCCTGCCTTACTCCTCTTCCTAACAGTGCCCATCCGGACTCTCCGGCCCCACTCGCACCTGAGCAGTCTGAGACATGTATAGATTGCAGATAAGCCTCCTTTCCCTCCAATCTATTCCTATTTTCTGCAATACACTCATTAGTTTTTCCCAATTCACTCTATCAAACGATTTTTCGAAGTCTACGAAACAGGCAAATATCTCCTGGTTGTGTTCTATACTCCTCTCGATCAATAATCTCATTAGTGCAATGGCATCACGCGTACCTCTTCCCTTCCTAAATCCAAACTGATCATCCCCTAAGTAGTCATTTGCCCTACTCTCCATCCTTTTGTATATGATCCTGAGAACAACCATAGATGCGTGGGATATCAAACTTATTGTCCTGTAGTTCTCACATTATATAGCCTATACCTTTTTCGGAATAGGAATTAAAACTGATCTCACAAAGTCTTCCGGCCAGATTCCTTCCTCATAGATACTACGAATCAGCCCATTTAGTCTCTTTCGCCCACATTTGCCTAAACATTTCAGTAGTTCCACGGGAATGTTATACAACCCCACGGCCTTATTTAGTTTCATCTCCCTTAAAGCCCGTTCTATCTCATCGTCCAGCATGCCTGGACCTAACCTATTTTCCTCTGAGTCATGTCTATATTTGTTGGTCGAAGATCTTTACTATACAGTTCTTCTATATATTCCCTCCATCTCTCTAGTGTATTTCCTGCGTCAACTATTATAAAATACAATAACAAACTGTGAGTGTCCTTTCCTTGTGTCTCTTTATTCTAAAAATCTACATCTGTGTTTTTATACATTTGTGCGTCGCCGAAGAGCGTTCCATTTTGAAGATATATATATATATATATATATATATATATATATATATATATATATATATATATATATATATATATATATATATACATATACCGTGTGAGTGCCCTTATAAATCTTGCTATTCTATACTATTGGTGTTATATTGTGTCAGCCCATTATATATATATATATATATATATATATATATATATAATGGTTCGTCCGGAAAATAAGTGTACTGAGCTCAGGAAAAAAAATGTATTACACTTTTACATATCTTAAGCTAATATTCCTCAAAAAAGGACCCTTGTGAGTCGATACACTTGTTCCAGCGGCGTTCCGATTCCTGGAACGCTCCCGCGAAGGCATCATCGGGAACCTCTCGAAGACACGTCGTCACGGCCTCTTTGACGGCGTCCAAAGTCCCGTATCGCGTTCCTTTCAAACTCCTCTTTATCTTCGGGAACAGAAAGAAGTCCGGTGGTGCCAAGTCCGGGCTGTAGGGCGGGTGCGGCAGCTTTGCCACGCCGTGCTTGGCCAAGAAGTCCGACACGACAAGCGCGGTGTGAGACGGCGCATTGTCGTGATGCAGCCGCCAGATGTTTGTGATCGCTGGCCGGACGCGGGCGACTCGTTTTCGAAGCCTGTCGAGCACTTGGACGTAAAATGCAGCATTTACAGTTTGTCGTTCAGGTACAAATTCGTTGTGGACGACTCCCCTTTTGTCAAAAAAGACAATTAGCATCGCCTTGATCCGAGATTTGCTCATGCGAGCTTTCTTTTGACGGGGTGATGACGGGGTGTGCCACTCTGCACTTTGTCTCTTCGACTCCGGGTCGTACTCAAAGATCCACGTCTCGTCACCCGAAACAACGTTCTCTAAAAAATGTGGATCATTTTTGCAGTGATCCGCAAGTTGTGTCGCGATTTCCAAACGATTGAGTCTTTGATCATCACTGAGCACTTTCGGCACCAACTTTGCACAAATTTTTCGCATCTGTAATTGGTGCCTAATAATCTCGTGCACTATTGTTTTTGGCACATTAAACTGCTCTGCTATCATCCGAACACTAAGACGACGATCAGAGTTCAGTACATCGCGAACTTTTCGCACATTTTCGTCGGTGAGTGTCGTTGATGGGCGTCCAGGCCGTGGTTCGTCGTCGACCTCTTCTCTGCCCTCCACGAACATCTTGTGCCACCGAAAGATCATGTTTCTGGACATGGCTGACTCCCCGTAAGCCTGGTTAATCATACCGACAGTTTCGGTAGACGATTTCCCAAGCTTTACCGCAAATTTGATGGAATAACGCTGCTCCAAAAACTTCGGCATCGCGTTCCGTGACGTGGGTCGAGCGTGGAGGTTCGCGTTAACAGAGCTCCTCACTACACCACAGCTCAGAGCCGACTGCCTTTATCAGCGTCGCTTGCCAACATACACTCCTCCAATCGCAGCCCGTCAGAGCGGTGCCGGGCGCGCCTGGAGCGGCGGGAAAAATCAGTACACGGTTTTTCCGGACGAACCCTGTATATATATATATATATATATATATATATATATATATATATATATATATATATATATATATATATATATATATATATATATATATATATATATATATATATATATATATATATATACATATACATATATGAGATGTGGAAGCACTCACGAGGCGCAGTGTAACATTTGGACGGCAGAATATAATACAAAAATGTAATAAAAAAACACGTAGAAGGAAACAGAGGGGATATGGGGAGAGGGAAGCAGGTCTTATAAGCGGACATATTTTACATCGTGGGCGGTTTCAATGAGGGGAAAGATGAAAAAAATTGTCAAGGGGAAGCGTCAAGGGTTTGGTGGATCTCAGAAAAATCCTGACAATGTCACCACGTACTGCTATAAATGCCTGTGACATTGCATGTACGGTATTTCGGACAACATCTTGTTCCTTTAAATTCCCCAAAATTTCTAAGTAAAAGGAGACGCCTCGATAGCTTAGTTGGATAAAGCACTCGGCCGGAGATTGAGAGATCCAGGTTCGTATCCCCGACAAGACGAATAAATGTTACACTCTGAAATTTTTGTGTTCCAATGTTCAAGTTATTTTAACTTAATATCCGGTGTCTTCAGTGCAATTATTAACAAATACATAACGCCCAAGGGGAACACTGATACTTGAGTCTATGCGTGGCAGTGTCTTATTTTATCCCGATGGTTGGGTCTTCCAAATTAGTTTGGTGTCTTAATAATTTCGCCGGTGTCACTAGAATACCGAAGTACCCCGGGTCTTTTAAGAAGTCGCAGACTTTCCCTGCTCTCTTCGTGAATCAATGGGCTACAAGCTATTAAGCACATCCTCCACCCTTACTCTTTTCACGTAGCAAAGTTAAGTGAACCCAGCGGATTTTCCACGAACACAATATCTAAGTCTCTGATCAGCATTTCCTCCCATAGATCCCATACACTTGCCGCGCTTCCTAAATGTGGTGAAAGCAAAAGCGATGTATCACCTCTATCTTAAATTTCATTTAATTTTCCTAAATCCTGTCAAATGACACCTTGTTTCGTGTGAGGCGGACGCACATATTCTTCTAATACGATTATGTAATCCTTGTAATCCTCGTGCGTGTAATCCTTTAAGGGTTTGGAGTCACTGCAATACTCAAATATTGGGACCGTTCTGAATTTCTTAAATCGATCCCTTTGTCTTTATAATTCATATCTCGCTATCTATTATTTTATTTCAAAACTAAAGCGATTTTAATTTATCTGAAATTTAATTCCAATCCTCATTTTTCAGCTCTAATTGAATCTGTCTTTGGCGGCGGTGTCTTTCTTTTTCACCTTATCTCGCCATGAATCAGCAAATAAAATATGACGCCATAACGATATCCTCGGCGTTGCACGAAAACCCACGAAAAGGTCAGAATATAGCCGAGACGTTATAAAACGGAACGATGGAAATGTGAGTGCGTGAATATTGGGCTAATCGGCATTAGCATGCATGCATGCACTTTTGGGCATGAATTGATATTGCCGCTACACCACTGGTCAAACGCTTTCCAGTTGCAATGGGGTTATTACTCACAATCAGATAATTAAAAAATAATGTGCCAGCTCAAATAATTACATATTCATGCGATACGCGCTTTGGGATAGTGGTTATGAGGTACACTACAATGAATAACTACACTATTTAGACGAAGACGAATTTAGACGATTCATCTTCCAGGCGATTATTTATCGCTAGCGGATAAAAATAATATTACTATTATCCTGTTAGCTAGAATTATTCTCTGAAAGATCAATTTTTATTATAAATCGCAAATTCATAACTCAAGGACAGCAATCTCTTCGGATAATACATTTAAATCCATTTCTATATTGCGCGATAGCAAAGCGTTTGGTTATGGTGTTGCAAAGTCCCTTGTGAATACTGGGCCCAATGAGGCAAGCGGATGGGTTATAATTTTGCGTGTTTATTCGTAGGAAAATATTCTTTGCGTGTGACGACACCAGATGACGTTTTCATTAGAAGATCATAAATGTAAAGAAGTAATTATTCTTTGTCGTATTAATATTAGGCTTGCTCACACTAAATATATTTTGGATCTTAATCAAATTTCAGTCAGTGTAGCAGCTACCGTTAGAGTAAAAAGCGGTTAGACGATCGATTTCAGCTCCGAGTTCGCGATCTATCAGCGCCATCGTGTATTAAGCAAAGTGAATTATCGAAAATACGCTTTCGATGCAATATGTTTTTGTTAAGCCATTCCGAGCCTCATTTAAACTCTACCGCAATTAGAATGATGCCATGAGCTGAATGATTTGATCGTGGTTCCTAGAAATCGCAAGTCACCCTCGCAAAAGACTCGCACTCTTGAGCAATCACTGCACGTTACCCCCGAGCACAACCCCTCTCCTTTCAACGCTCCCCTTCCATCATTGCGTGTAACGCGTCTCATGCATTTCGTCCCGAGGGCGCCCTGCTTGTTTGTTTACAGGGGCGCAGGCAGGAAGGGGGGAGGGAAGGGGGATGTCCCAGAGGAAAGGGGAGGATTTAACAAGGGCAATGTGGTTCGGTTGGGGGCTCAGGCGAAATTCCTGGCGCAACAAAAAGTTTTCAGAGGTCGATCCCCCTCTATCTTCCCCCCATAAAAAGCACATTTGAATATAAATTGGTTGCAAACATTTTTTCCTTTTCCCCGCTAATCCTCCCTCGCTTCCCCCCCACCCTCGGGTAGCCAAGGGAAGAGGAGAGGGGACATGTCTTGGATTTGTTCAAAAGAGCTCAATTTTGGCGCCAACTCCCTCCCCCTTCTCCTGGGGAACTAAGTAGTCAGAGCAGCGCCCACCCCTTCCCCCAACCCGCCCTTACTCTCGCGCGGATCAAACCGCGCTAATTAAACTCTCAGGGGCGCGGCGAATCGCCTTTTAACGGCCTTTGCCTTCCCCCGAATCAAGTCTCTTTCGCCTTTTTTAAGGCCTCGACTGAGAAATAAAAAAGGAGACGGGAACGAGGAGGCTAATTGCGTAATTGCAATCGAATCTCCGAGATAGACGAGAGGTGGGAGTTGAAAGGAGTGGGCGTGTGGTGCTGAGGGTGTTCCATGCGCACCAGAGAACCTTTCCCCAACCTAATCCGCATTCCAAATCTCCCCTCATTTTGACTATCCAGTTCGATTCGATCTTACGCGTAACATTTGGTTTTCTCGAACAAATATCCCAGAATTATGACACCGAAATGCGGTCATAAATGCATGCATATGCACGGTCTTGGTTTTTACATGCTAAGGAAATGAAACAATAAAAATCGGTTTTTTAATGGAATCATTCCATTTTTTAAGATCATTACATACGAATGTAATTAATTTCGGGAAAATCGTTTGAAAATTTGGCCTGTCGGCATCGGTGAATATCCTTGGATCAATTGCCCTTTTTATTTTCAGGGTTTCGCAACCGCGGTGTTCGTTTCGGGCCTCCTTAGTCCCTGAGACAGTAGTCACCTCGAGCATTTCATCGGTAGAGGTTGTCTCTGTCCTCGATCGCTCAAGTGAAGTTAACATTCGCCGACTTTCAAACGCTCTACGCATGTGGCTTCTCGCGGCGACGCACCCTCAGGTGAAACAAGACAAGAACAGCTGCCAGAAATCTCTACTTTTTATTATTAATACGGAAATTAATGCTTCGAATTATTATGCGAGTATATCTACCATTTAAAGACTGCCGAAAACGATAATATATTAACATTTTTGTGCTCTCCTGACATCAGCACGACTCACCAAATTTATTGAATGACTTTCACGGCGTGTATGTGCCGATAAGATGGGAACAAGGCGTTTGCTCTTGAACTATTCAACCGATTGATTTGATTTTTGAAGGTTACTTTATTTAATTTAACATGTTATTCCATAAAAAAACAGCGGTCCTTGCTTTTTTAAAAAATGCACGAATACGCATGAAAACAACACCCATAAACTGATTTCCATCCCATTTTCCCCAAATTGAAAACTATTTCTTATCGTGGCCATGAGTAAGTCTTAGGTCCACGCTTAATTCAAAAGATTACACCTCCCATCATTCCCATCCTCCTTATAAAGACGTGCTTACACCGTCGGGATAAAAGGTAACTGCGTAAGACTGGCTATCTTAAATAATATTTCCTTAAGTGGTAAAGGGTTTTTTACGCTACTGTAAAAAGAAAAAAGGAGGAGCATTGAAGTTGATGTAAATCATATACGGGGATAGTTAATCTCTCGCCATTGACCAGGCACACATTTAAAATTCCAAGATGTCCACATTCACACAGGGGAGGGGGGGGTTTTCCCAAATAGTTTTAGTACAAATGAAATTAATTCTATTGCGAGGGACCGTATTCGGGGACTTACAAATACACACATATTCAACAGATTTAGGCGAGATGAAGTGGACTTTCATCATTATAAAAAACAAAATCTGCACTTTTCCACAGAGTTATAAATCTGCGGAAAAGAGCAAATTCTCTTTTCCTCATTACAAATACATACACTTGGTAGGCTACCACCCGGTTAGCGACGTGGAAAGAGATTCAAAGTTTGTCGTCCAAGGGAAGTCAGAAAGTCAATAGTTTGCAGCTAATGAATTAGAAATTCACACATTCTCCTTACGTCTTATGAACCCTAACCCATCTTGCGAAAAAACAACGATACCAACGAGAAAAAGGTCTCGCTCCAAAGGAGCGAAAAAATACTTGTACGCATATGTCTTCCAGGGTCAAACCCTTCGGCCCAAATCCCTATCCACGCTCCCTATCCAAAGCTTTGAACCGCTGTGCGCTAGTGAAGGAGTCAGCGGAGGCTGACAGGGTAGCGACCCGCCCAGAGGCCTCCCGGCGAATCGTCACGTGCGAGCGGAGAACACTCCCACCCTTGCGGTCTGGAGTTCTTCTGCAAACGTGATGTGGATGTCCCCCAAAACATTCGAATAAGTATTTACAAACAGAGCCTGACTCCTGCTAACTTTGAAATGTGACTCTCTCTCAGGGTCACCAATTGAGTTCGTCTGAATCGGTTGAGCATGGAGGTGGGAGAGTGCATCCACAAGTCCTCAATAGTTCCACTGAGCCTTTCCAGAAACAACAGTGACCTCACCCCAAAGAGGAATAAAGGCTGATTGGATATTAGGCATATTTAGGTTTCACCCATAAATTGAGGCGGGCAACAAATAGGGCAAAGGAAGCATGGTGGAAGACGCAGTGCAAGGATATGGAAAGTCTGCAGAGGAAGGGTGAAATTGGTGCACTGTACAGCAAAGTTAAATTTTTATCGGGAAGTAATCGGGAAGATCTATGCTAACTGTTAGAGATAAGGCGGGTAAGGTAATAGTTGACACAGGAAAGATCCAAAAGAGATGGAAGGAATATATAGAACAACTGTATAGTAAAAAAATTAGACCAACAAAGTTAGACATAGATAAGGAACATGACGTAGAGAAAGATAGCTTAGATCCAGGGATACTCGACGATTAGATAGAAAGGATATTAAGGGGGATGAAGCTAAATAAGGCCGTGGGGTTGTATAACATTCCCGTGGAACTACTGAAATGTTTAGGCAACAGTGGGAGGAAGAGGCTATATTGGCTGATACGTAGTATCTATGAGGAAGGAATCTGGCCGGAAGACTTTGGTAGATCAGTTTTAGTTCTTATTCCGAAAAAGATTAAGACTACATAGTGTGAGGACTACAGAACAATAGGTTTGATATCCCACGCAGCTGAAGTTGTTCTCAGGATAATCAATAAAAGAATAGAGAGTAGGGCAAATGATTACTTAGGGGATGACCAGTTTGGGTTTAGGACGGGGAGAGGTAAGCTTATGCCATTAGTGTAATGAGATTATTAATCGAGAGGAATATAGAATACAACCAGGAGGTATTTGCCTGTTTCGTAGATTTCGAAAAAGCGTTTGATAGAGTGAATTGGGAAAAACTAATGAGTATATTGCAGAAAATAGGAATAGATTGGAGGGAAAGGAGGCTAATCCGCAACCTGCACATGTCTCAGACTGCTCAGGTGCGAGTGGGGCCGGAGAGTCCGGATGGGCAGTGTTAGGAAGAGGAGTAAGGCAGGGTTGCCCATTATCACCGTTGCTGTTCAACCTGTATGCAGATGAAATGATTAAAGAGCCATGGGAAGAACTGGAGGTAGGAATGAAAGTGGGCGGGGAATTCGTAAAATCAGTTAGGTTTGCTAATGACCAAGCTTTAGTTTGTCAGTCACCCGAGGGGTTGCAAGCATTGCTTAGTGAATTGGAAATTCAGTGCGACAGGTATGGGATGAGAATCAATATTAATAAAACAAAGGTTATGCGATTTTATATAAAGAAAAAGGCTAAGCTAAACATCAAAATAGGAGGGCAAAAATTAGATGAGGTAGGACAGTTTACGTATCTCGGAAGTGTTTTGCACCAACACGGTCAAAGTAGTGGGGACGTAAGGAGAAGAATTGCGCTAGGCAAAGAGGCTTTTACAAGGAAGAGGGAGTTGATGAGCTTTTTCCATCCAAAAACCTACCTTAACCGGTAGATTACTTAATAATAATAATAATAAGGTTTTATCAGTCAGAATGTCTGGCTTATCCTTTTCAATAGGTCCGCATTTTATCTCCAAATTAAATTTGTTTCGTCGTGACGTTAAAACTATTCCATTCGAGCGCCGGAAAAATTAATTGACAAGAATACTTTTGTTTAATTTTTTCAATTTTGAAATTTAATAAAGCGGGCTTTAGAAAAATAATAAGACTTCCAAATCATCATCAAATGAGTTTCCAGTAATGAGTGTTCCTTTTACTTCTGGGCTGTACGTGACATTGTAAACAAGGAGTTTTATATCACTTTATGTACTCAAGAAGTTAATTAGTGGAGCGCCATTCGTATAGGTGACAGTCCAAACGATTTTCTAACTGAAATTTGTTGTCTCAGGCGTAACTTTATGGAATTTGCATAACATATTGAAAAGTAATGAAATAATTGACTTTGTAATTCCACACACTTTATTTTAAAAAACACATGTTTGGGCCTCGAATCGTTAATCTTTCCGGACATTACATTTCTAATAGTGAGATTTCTTTGCAAGAAAAGGGCCTAAGTACGTACCTAAAATTCCTATTTCTGTTAAAGACATTAAAAACCTGGCGATTGACCTTGAAGTTGCCCTTCAGAAAGAAAATATCGCGGTTTAACAAGTTGTTTCCCAGGAGCTCCTTAAATTCTACCGAGTACGAGGCCTTAAAGTCCATTATCCATTCTGTGACAGATGAAAATGTGATCATCCAGGAAGCAGATGAAGGCAGCGCAGTGGTTGTATTAGAACGAAGTACCGACATCACGAAATGCGAAGACTTCATCAGGGACAATAATATTGAAGTACTTCGTTCAGACCTAACCCCCAAGTTTCAACAAGAAATTAAGAAAGTGATTAAATCTTATGATATGTTATTTAAATTTGCGAAATGTTCCAACTAGTGCAAATGAATCCCTCAGCCCCACGGTTTTTCGGACTACCTAAAGTTCACAAAAATGGGATTCCGATCAGACCTGTAGTATCAAATATGTCAGCTCCCAACCACATACTAGCGAAAAGGCTTAATGTACTCTTCAGGGAGGTTTAAAAATTTTCTGCGGAATATGGTGTAGTGAATTCTTTGGACCTTGTCAACAAACTTATGAAAAAGGTCATCCCAAAAAAGTGCATGCTTGTTTCCTTCGATGTACGCAACCTTTTCACCAACATGCCACCCATGGAAGCGGTGAACCTTGCCGAAGACATCCTCATCCGGAAATCCATCCAAGTGCCAGTTATAAGTGAACTTTGTGTAATACTTAAGACGTGTGTTTCCCAAAATTATTTCATTGTTAATGTTACATATTTCCAACAACCCAATGGTTTAGCCATGGGCTCGCCCTTGTCCCCACTCCGGGCCGATATTTATATGGACAATTTTGAAAAAGTTTTGTTTTCCTCAGCTCACCCTCTCATTAATAATGTATTTTGTTGGCTAAGATATGTAGACGATGTCTTCTGTGTGTGGACAGGTTCTGATAGGCAACTAGATCAGTTTCTAGCACATCTATATTCTATCAGTTCTAATGTACAATTCACGTGTGAAAAAGCGGAAAAAGGTTCCCTGAATTTCCTCGACCTATCCATTTCTAAAGACAAAGACGGGTTACAGTATTCCATTTTTAGGAAAGAAATGTATACAGACCAATTAATTAATTCCTTTCAGGAAGAAGACTTGTTGCTGTAACTGCGGAGGAAACCATCCTGCTTTTTTCAGGACCTGTCTACGCCAAACAGAAGGAGATGAAGATGGCTAGCCTCCGAAGGAAAGACGCACCAACCCAGGGGGAGAAGAACACCGCCGCTGAAACAGAGCTGCCTTCTCATCAAGACGCTTGATGCCTTCAACCCGTGGAAGCCGGGACACCCAACCAACGCAACCCAACGTCCGACCATGTGCAAGCACATTGACTTTCCTCCACTCCCGACGCCGGCTCCGGTCGCCAGGGAGACGGCGGAAGAAATAAAAATTCCTCTTCTCCAGAAGATGCAAGCTGCAAACTCGCAGATGCCGACTCCAACTTTGACTACATCCCTCTCTTCCATCCTGGAAGCATTGACGTCTTCCGCTGCGCTATTGCAACAACAGCTGCAAGCTTTAACTGTCGCCGTTACCGCTATTTTCCCAAACCAAAATGGACCATAGGCGAGAATCAAATAAATCTATCATCCTAGCCACATGAAATGTCGGCGGCGCTTTGAAGCGAAAGACCCCTGAATTGCTTGCCTTTCTACGGAAGGCAAGAATCTCAATCGTCTGCCTGCAAGAGACTCATCTCCGTCCTGGAAGTTCATACGCCGTTCCTGGCTATGCAGTTTACTGAGATGACCGGCAAACAAGAGGAGGGGGCACGGCGGTCCTCGTTTCGCTTGACCTGGCTGCGAGAAAAATTGACCTACCAGCTCGACTGCATCTAGAGGTGACAGCAATTGAAGTAGATACTTCGCTCGGCTCTCTCACAGTGGTGTCACTCTGTCTCCCCCCAAAACGACCTCTAGCCACAGGGGATTTCGAAGCCATCTTCTCCGGGTCACGGCCGTCGCTTTTTCTCGGGGATCTAAATGCAAAGAATGCTGCATAGCATTTAATTACACCGAACCCTCGGGGTGAAGCGCTGCTCACATGGACTCAGAACAACGGAGTACGCGTCGCGGGTCCACATATGCCAACGCATCAGCACCACGGCAGGAGCGAAGAAGTCTTAGATATTGCGCTGCACCGTAGGCTCACGAGTTCGCTTTCTCTCGTGGCGACACCGACGTTGGACAGCGACCACTACCCAGTCTGCACCTATCTGGGATGCTGCCCAACGTTACTTCCCCCACGGTAGGTGCGATGTCTGGATAAAACAGACTAGGCAGGGTACAGGCAGATCCTGTCCGACATTTTACCGGAACAGCCGCCATCACTGACGTCACAAGCTATGCTGGACGAATATGCTTCTGTCATAACAGCTGGCGTGGACCAAGCATTACAGAACACCGTGCCAATAAAAGTGATCCGCCCTTTTGGACATCTGACGCTGCCGCATTCCATCCTTCGCCACATCCGCGAAAGAAATCGGCTTCGACGACGATTTCAAAGAACCAAATGTCCCGCGGATGGGGTACGGTTTAGAAGAAAACGAGCCGAAGTGAGGCAGCTCATCCAGGACCTCAGGCAGAC
Organism: Hetaerina americana; assembly: GCF_022747635.1. Taxonomy (NCBI): domain Eukaryota; kingdom Metazoa; phylum Arthropoda; class Insecta; order Odonata; family Calopterygidae; genus Hetaerina; species Hetaerina americana. The sequence continues at coordinate 4,889,916 of NW_027286741.1, read as the reverse complement.
GACGTGGGAAAGGAAGGTTGCTTCCCTCCGAACCGAAGATGGGAGCATCTGGAGAATGGCAGCTTCTCTTCGCCACAGCATTCGGATCGACCCACCGATCGACTCACCTGGTGGCCCTCTTATCACGGAAGAGGAAAAGGCTGAATTTGCAGCAACTACGCTGGAGGCCACTTTCTTGTCGACACCGGATTCACTGGTACCAGATGATCCTAATGACTTTCCTGAAGAGGATGAAACAACACCATGACGATAACGAAGGTTACCGAAAACGACCTGAGAGCAGCCCGTGTACGTCTACGCTCCAAGAAAGCACCAGGGGGGATAACGTCCCGAACGAGGCCCTTCGACAGATGCCTGTCTTGCTCGCAACTCACCTAATTACGCCCTTTACGGCCTGCTTCTCGATTTGACATTTTCCGGCCATCTGGAAATCGGCTAAAGTCATTCTATTTCCGCAGCCGCCGAAGTTCGCTCGGAACGTAGAGAACTACCGCCCGATCGCCCTGCTAGCGACCCTGGGAAAGCTGCTTGAGAGGGTACTGCTGCCACATCTCCTGAAGCACATCGCGGCCTACTCAACCTTGCCGGCACCACAGTACGGTTTTCGAGAGGAGCACTCCACCACACACCAGCTCGTCCGTCTCGTGGAACAGGTGACGGCCGGTTTCAATCGGCGATGCTGCTCAACGGCGACGTTCTTTGACATCAGAAAAGCCTTCGATCGGGTATGGCACGCTGGCCTCAGGCGAAAACTTGCAAAACAGCGGTTTCCAAATCGGCAGCGCCGCTTGCTAACATCATACCTGACAGGAAGGACTTTCCGTGTCGCCTGGGTCGCGCGCTGTCACAGCCGAAACAGGTCCACGCAGGAGTGCCGCAAGGATCAGTGATCGGACCGATACTTTTTCATCTATACACGGCGGGCCTCCCGGTGGACCAAGGGCGACATACCATGGTTGCTTTGTATGCGGATGATGCAGCAATAGTGACCACTTCGCGGAGAGCACCCATGGCGGCAACATTCCTGCAGCGAGCAATAGACAAACTGCTGGAGTGGTACGCCTTGTGGCGAATCAGCGTCAACAACGCAAAGATGCAGATGATTCTTTTTTCACCTGGAGGACTGCGAGAACCAGGAGAAATCCTCGTGGGCACCGAGGAGGCGCCATGGAAGGAAGAGGTGACCTATCTAGGCGTCATACTGGATAAAAGACTGACATTCAAAAGTCACGCCCTCGGTGCCACCAGGAAGGCAAGAGGAAGACGACTGCAACTCTCGCCGCTGCTGCGTTCACCGTCCCTCTCTATGAAGACAAAGAAGTATCTATACGTGGCGGCAATTCGCCCAATCTTGATGTACGCTTCACCGGCATGGAGTGGCAGAAAGACTCAGACGGCCTTCTACCACTTGGAGGTGACGGAAAGAGAGGCACTCAACAGTATACTGGGGCTTGGCTGGAACTATGCCGCAGAAATTCTCCACGCCTTAACTGAAACTGCGCCCATCAGAGATGTCATCAAGACTCGCGCGACGGCCTTTTATGAGGAACTTGAAGGCAAAAAAGAAGACCACTTGCGGTCGATCGGCGGCTTAAAACCTGTCCCCTGGGAAAGGCACAAACGCCCAAGAGCAGCAACGGGACGGGACGACGACCAACCACCATTGAAAAGGAAAAGGAGTTGATTGGACCCTCTTTCATCGACTGGCTAAGAAGCCGTAAACACAGCATCTGAATGATTAAATCATCGTACAGGTGCAAGCCAAGCGTCAAGAGGGAACGTTTTGGCAAAAAGAAGACGAGGAGGACCACCTGATGATGACGTTCAACGTCGAAACCTGGGTCGTGTGTTTTTTAAAATAAAGTGTGTGGAATTACAAAGTCAATTACTCCATTACATTTCAATAGATTGTCTAACTGTTGGACTAAATTGCAGAATCAAGAATATAAAGCCTAAAAAAATGATTAGGCGTCAGATAAAATAATTTATATTATAATATGAGGGGCAGGATAATATGAAAACCGCGCAACGGACCAGTCCCCGCACTCACAGGGACAAAAATTCAGCGTGCGCCTGTGAGTCATCACCATGCAGTCATACCACTGCCATGGCTGTTCGACACGTAATATCAGTTCTGCCACCTTTCGCGCGGACTGTGTTTTATGACGGTTGCACGGTTTTCGACTGCCTCTAGTACATTTTCTAGGTACAAGTAACCGAAAGTCGAATATACTCTCTGTGGAAGGACGAAAGAAGACATTGCCCCAGGAACGGAAACTTGACACACAGCCAGATTTTCCCACAATAAGTGCTGCGATTAAATGACCATGGGAGCTTTTCATTTGAAGTGGATGAATGAAATGACAGCATCTGATCCGCATGTTATCATCACTCCACAAGTCGACACTGAGGCGTGTGGCAGGGAGTTTCAGGGCTCCATTTATGGATGCATAACTAATAGTCCATATGTGCACTTGAACATACACCTTAGCTCAAGCAAAAATATCTTACACAAGCACGTATACGTGTATGTACTTCATCAATTCATCAAATCCTAATATTCAAGGTAATTTAACGTATTTTGGCTCTTGGACTCGGTTTCATCATGTTTTCGTATCGTGTGAGGGGAAGAACGGAGGCTCGGAGCTGTCTATCGCTCTCTCTTATTTCTTAAGGTCTAATCTAAAAGTGCACTCGCCACTCGGTGCCATAATTATTCCCTCAAGGTCCCTAGATAAACTCCAGTGCCATGCACATTTCTAAATTGAGAACAACATACTTTCTGAATTGAAAATTTTACACAAACATACCCATTAATGCTATACACATATGTATGCGTGCATTAGTATGTGTGTTTGCATATTTGGAGAAGTACACACACAAATTTTTGAAGACTTATTTTTATATCAAATGCTGATACCCTAACACCCCCTGCCATATATCATCCGCTCCTGTGCGTTCATTTGAGACGAAAGTTTAGAATTGTATAGGATTTTCAGGTCTTATTTACGAAACCCTTGAATTGCGCACAATTTTCAGCGTTTCCCCATTTTTCCAGCAGAAAACTTTCATCACTCCCGGGACTCGGGCTTAGTGCAGACTCGTCGTGATTTTGTTCAAAGGGTGACGATTTAGAGTGGACGCGAATCCATATTATTCCTCGACCATCAAAAACCATAAATATTCAAATACGAAAACGCGCCAAATGGCGAACACATGTGACGTGGATATACGGAAAATATCAATGGATTCACGTGGAAAAGTCATAGGAACACGCATAAAATGGCAAACACAGCGATGGTTGGGAAGCCGGAACTGAGCAGTTCACAAACGCAGACAACTTTTTCCCCTACAATTCCTGCGTTTGTCTTTTATGACTGATGTCTCATCCCTTTTCCTTATATCACTACATAAAACAATCATCACAAGGAACCAAGAATGCAATACCATGTTTATATCAACGCGAACACTTCCGCGCCTACAGAACGCGAGCCTCTTTCTTTCCCCGCAGGAGTGCGCTAAATGTTACAATCCCGTTCTGAGCAAGCACCTCACTTCGAGCACTCACGCACTGTCGACATGCGAGCAGAGAAAGACCACGCAGGACACCACCGGAATCGCTTTGTCACTGCACCGTGTTTCCCGTCGCACTTGCATTCTACAGCGAGGGCGTGCATGAAATATAACAGGAAAAGGGTTTTCGTCCAGTTATGTAGATTGTAGGGGAGACGAGGAGGAGTGCGTCAGAATCCGAAGTTGAAGGGGGAGAGGAGGGGTCTTTGACGTGAGAGTCGCGTCTCTCTCCCTCCGGGGGGATGCAACCCCCCCTCCCTCCCACCCTAAAACTCAACGGTCGTAATCAACGCTACAATCGTAAGCGCAACCGGAGAGATAGCCTGACAGCCCGGCTCTTGTCCCCTTCCCCACTTGTGTCTGCACGCGTGTCTTAGTTGAGGAAAGGGGTGGACGAGGAAGGAAGGCTGAGCGATCAACAAGGGACGTCATTTCATAATGCACGCCGCGCGGACCCCAAAAAGTGGATTATGCATTCTGTCTCCCCCCCCCCCGCTGTGGAGCCTGGCATTCATAACTGGTTGCTATCTGGGAGCACTCACGGATAAGCGCAAGTTCTCTGATTTTCGGAGTTAACTGGGTCTCTCTGGAAAATTGCAGAGTAGCAAGGATTCATTTCCACGACCACGCTGAATGTGTGAATTGCCCATGCCAATAGAAATCAGTTCAAATGGAGTCGAGGTTGGAAAAGGGACACATATTTCGCGGTAAACTATCAAGGGTTCACAAGCAGAGTGGCTAAAGAATTTATAAAGGGACACCGTCACTTCGAATTCTCATCCGCGCCCGCGAAGGCCTTTCATGCACCCCTGCGCTCCTCGTTTCCCGGCGTCTTCCTCTCCTCCCCCCCATTGCATATACATCTACATAATACCCAGCAAGCCGCCGCCAGGGTGTGTGGTGGGAGGTCTTACTTTTTGGTCCCATAAATAGCTCAATTTCTTAAAATTCGAAAGCGTATGTTACTCTGGTGGGACACGTCTGATGTGGAATCATCCCCTGCCCTACACTCTAGTTGTAGCGTGCACCAGACGATGAATGGGCAAATCCGCTGTGGAATGGTGTGGGAAGCAGCCTTTTTATTTATTTTATTTGAGTCTTCGGCTATCTCTTAAGGCATCGTTGAATTTCCTTCTATTCTATCCATTTTTTACAAAACAATATCGATGGCATAGCTTACTACCCATGAAATACCTCGGGTCAATGCCAACGAGTCAGTCGGGTCGGGTGCCTCCATCGCTGAGGATTTCAGCGAGGATGCTCAAGAGCGGAAACATATTTACGTAGCGTGATGTCACTTCTTTCCACAAACCAAATGTCCAATGTAGCCCCTTTTTTCCTGCCAGCAGCTGAATTTGTAAGCCCCTACTTCGCCACAACATTGCACTCCCGACGTCTAAAGAGCAGTTTTGTGGGGACCAAAGGTTCTCTCTATTATTTCAACGGGGGACTCTCCCGAGAAGCATAATCATCTTCAATCGAATTTCTCTCAAAAACTCTCATTAGAAGAATTTTGGAGTACTTGGTCGTCACTAGTCATGCGCCGATTCACTGAGCCGCGTTTGGTTTTGTTGGGACTACACTGGGGAGGGGGGGGGAGGGAGGAGGAAGGAGCGGGGTTGGCAAAATTATCGCCCCCCGTCCTCTCATTAGCGGCGGAAGTAACCGCCCTCCCCCCGCACACATTTCCACTCGCACCCCTCCTCCCCTCCCGGCCGTGTATTCGAACGCGCGGGCCGAAATTGCTTCTGGGCCTGAGAGCAACCCCCGCCCCCTGCGGTGCTCTCGAGGACGCACGCATGCGCGTGTTCCGCATTTCCCGTCGTCCCTCCAGCCCGCGTCCCCCCAGGGGGGAGGGACGATGTGTTTTGCCGACCTAACTCCCCCCCCCCCGATACGGACCTGGCTCTTTTCCTGCGGCAGGCGAGGACCCTATTCCCTTTCTCCCCCTACTTCCCACCTCCATGTTTCATACAAAGTACTCGATTACCGCGTCAACCCATTCCTCGAACCGCACAAGAGGCAATCCCTTCCCCCAGAACCCGCCCAGTCGTGTACTCCCCCCTCCTTTCGGTATATTCTTCCCTCTTCTCCCATTTCAAATGCCCCGTCATGAATTTTCATGAGTTACTCTTCCTCCGGCAATGTTTTCCAACTTTTTTCCCATTCGTTCTTTCACGCTCACGAATTTAAAACGTTTCAGTTCTGAACGCATTCCAATATTAAACCCCCGACCAAATGGCGCAAACAGGCCGACATACCTAAATACATGGTTTCATCCCGAATGCCTCGGCGTCGTCCGTCCGCTGAATGCGGTTCGTCATCGGGGTTTCGCGAGAGAGAGAGAGGGGTTTCCTTCCAAATGTCGGCGGCAATTGGCAGCTTACACGGCGCATTCAATTTAAACAATCCCAACCATGGCGGCTCCTCGCTCCAATATACGTCACCCTTATACCAGCATCACGTCCGATCCAATCCAATACAAGCTGGGCAACGCGTGAAATACAAGTACTTGTATTCGCTTACAATGGAGACTACGAGCAGAAAACTTAAAAATTGAATTTGGTGAAGTAATAATTATTAGGAGTAAAATACGAGTACTTCTGCTATTTTGGTAACTCGAACTTTTAAATTTTAGTTTGTTTTTCAACAGATAACACAATATCCTTGGTTTATTTACTGTTGCTGTTTAAATATACGGGCACCCTCTATGTAATTTTCGTATAAACCTTATTATTGCCGTCTCCTGATGAATTGGTGGTGGGTGGTGCAGAGACATAGTGAACACGAAAGGTGGCAATGGCATGCATGGCACGCATATTCCGCTGCCGTTCCAACCAGTGCTTAAAGGCTTGCCCGCTCGACTGATAGCTGCGCCGGTCGATGGTGGTCTAACTCACATGAGGGCGGGTTTGGGTTCAAACTGAGCTGCCTGAAACCTGCACCATGCACACCTCTGCTAATTATAGACGAGTATTTCAAATGGATATCCTCCAGCATGTTACAACATATTATTATAAGTGGACTCGAAAGTTGGAAGGCAAACTAATTATTAGCGTATTTAAAAATCCCAGAGCCTGATTGACTAACCCAAGTTATTTGGAGTGGTGAAAACGTAGTGCACGACCTCGCAGGGGTCAACTAGGATGTCATTGCAGCAACATAATGATTTTTATTGAGAACAAAGTTTCCCAACATTTTCGGCATCATGGAACACCCCACCCAACTCTAAATAATTACATGGCACAATACGAAGGAACATTTTTCTGCTAACATGAATGATTCCCTCAGTGCATTCTAGGTATTAAATTCATGAGATCTTTATATACATTTTATATTACCTTAAAAAGCAAGCATATCAGCTTGATTGCTGTTTCGGGTGAGTCTTCCCGGCCGTCAGTGTACGAAACAAAAGAGAAAGAAAGCACCCGAACTGCACATCCTTGATGAGAGACATAGTGCATGGCCCACGCGTGCAACCCAGTTATGTACTAAATTGTCAGATTTAATTGACTGTAACTATGAATAAACTTTTAGGGCACCTACTTAAGAAATGTATGCAATGAAATCAAAAAAAAATATTTATGCAAACAAAATTACAATTCTGTTGATATACTAAGTCTAAAAGTTCTTCCAATTCGTAGTATTTATGAGGAAGGAATCTGGCCGGAAGACTTTGTGAGATCAGTTTTAGTTCCTACTCCGAAAAAGGTGAAGGCTACATCATTTGAGGACTACAGCATAATAAGTTTGATATCCCACGCAGGTAAAAATTTTCTCAGGATAATAAACAAAAGGATAGGGAGTAGGGCAAATGATTACTTAGGGGATGATCAGTTTGGGTTTAGGAAGGGGAGAGGTACGCGTGATGCCATTGCCGTACAGAGATTATTAATCGAGAGAATTATAGAATACAACAAGGACGTATTTGACTGTGTCGTAGAACTCGAAAAAGCGTTTGATAGAGTGAATTGGGAAAAAATAATGAGTATATTGCAGAAATTAGGAATAGATTGGAGGGAAAGGAGGCTAATCCACAACCTGTACATGCCTCAGACTGCTCAGGTGCGGGTGGGGAACGGGGAGTCCGGTTGGGCAGTGCTAGGAAGAGGTGTAAGGCAGGGTTGCCCATTTTCACCGTTGCTGTTCAACCTGTATGCAGAGGAAATGATTAAAGAGGCATGGGAAGAACTGGAGGTATGAATGAAAGTGGGTGGGGAATTCGTAAAATCAGTTAGGTTCGCTGATGACCAAGCTTTGGTTTGTCAGTCAGCCGAGGGGTTGCAAGCATTGCTTAGTGAATTGGAAATTCAGTGCGACAGGTAAGGGATGAGAATCAATATTAATAAAACAAAGGTTATGCCATTTTCTAGAAAGAAAAAGGCTAAGCTAAACATTAAAATAGGAGGGCAAAAACTAGAGCAGGTACAACAGTTGACGTATCTCGGAAGTGTTTTGGACCAACACGGTCAAAGTATTAGGGACGTTAGGAGAAGAATTGCGCTAGGCAAAGAGGCTTTCACAAGGAGAGGGAATTTATGACGGGGACGTTGAGTAAGGATGTTAAGAAAAGACTCGTAAAAACTTTGATATGGAGCGTAGCTACGTACGATGCGGAAACACGGTCATTGAAGCAGGAGGATAGACGTAGACTGGAGGCTTTTGAAATGTGGGTGTGGAGAAGAATGGAGAAGGCGATATGGACAGAGAAGAAAACAAATGAGGAAGTACATGGTATGGTGGGCAAAGAGAGGGGTTTGTTGGGAGAAATCCTATGGAGGCAGGAAAAGTGGCTGAAGGGGGTATTGACCGGCAGTGGGATGTTGAAGACTGTAATTGAGGGGAGAATGTTAGGCAAACGAGAAAAGGGAAGGAACAGGATAGGGATGATGGACGGGATGAAGGGAGGAAGAAATTACTTAGAGATGAAGGGGGATATGATGTAGAGTAGGATGCTGGATGTTGTATTTTGCTAGGAGTCACAAAATATTTATTTAGGAGCTGTGTCCATCCAGAAACCTACCTTAAACGGTAGATTGCCTAATAACAATATTATATATATAGTATACACACACACATAAACGAGGTCTGTTCAAAAAGTACCGCGACTTTTGGGTTTTTTCAAAAATTGTATATTTATTCATGAATATCTATTTCGTCCCCTTTAAAGTAATCCCAATTAGACATTTAAAAACTTTAGTCAACATTTTATTCAAACCTCGAAAAATTTCAAAAAATTATTTTTTGTGATCTTGTTCAGCTTCTCCTTCGATGTAGTCTTTATCCCGTCAATCGTAGCGTAGCGTCGTTATTTCATGGGCCAGTTTCTTCAGTTTCGAGAACAAGAATACGTCACTGGGGATCAGATATGGGGAATGCGGTGGCTAAGCATCAATAGTGTGTGGTTTGTGGCCAAAAATTCACGCACAAGTAACGATGTGTGAGCAGGGGCGTTGTCATCGTGCAAAAGCCAATTTTTGTTCTTCCACAAATCCGGGTCTTTGTGGCGGATTGCTTGGCGCACATTGCCCATAACCTGCATGTAATATTCCTTATTTACTGCTCTTCCTTGTGACAATAACTCATGATACACCACATGCCTGTAATTACAGAAAACTGAAAGCGAAACTTTCACATTGGACCGAACTTTTTTGGTCTTGGCTCATGCTGCAGCTTCCATTGGGATGATTGAGCTTCAGTTTCAACGTCATAGCTTTAAACCCATGATTCGTGACCAGTTGTGACCCTCAGAGCAGATGAAAGCAGATTTCGGTCAGACCCTGAAAGTAGATTTGGGTCGTTGCGGACAGAGTCCAACATTAGCAATGTTAATGCGTTGCTTTTTGTGGTCGAAATTGAGCAATTTTGGTACAAATTTCTGGGCGATTCGTGTCATGCCTAATTCATTGGTAAAATTCGAATGGCACGAGCCAATCGATATTTTTAGCTCCTCAGCAAATATCCTGACGGTGATTCGACGATTGACCAATACCATATGCCTCAATCCATCAATGTTTTTGTCTGTCGTTGACGTGCTCGGCCGTGCGGCACGCTCTTCATCGTTCACATCTTCTCGGCCCACTGAGAACATTTTGTGCCACCAATATACGATGCTTCGGCCCAAGGTAGCTTCTTCATATGCCACTGTCAAAGTTTAGAATGCATCCGCGCATATAATTTCGTTTTTCACACAAAATGTGATACAGATTCTTTGATCCCTTTTTTGGAACAGGCAAAACTCTAGGACAAGGCAACACACGTCCAAGTAAAACAGCTGTCAACAATTAAATGAACATTCAAAATGGCCAAAGTTTCCGGCATAAGTGAGAGATATAAGTACCTACATAATGCCTCAATAAAATCGAAAATTAAACAAATGTAACCCGCGGAAATTCAAAATTATCGATACTTTTTTAACAGACCTCGTGTGTGCTGTTTGTGCATGTATATATGTATATATATGTGTGTATATATATATGTATACATATATATATATTTATATTTATTTATTTATTCATTACTTCTATATCTTCAGACGAAGACGGATTGTTTCCGTCGAAATATCATGAAAATACGTGTGAGTGTTCTTCTTTTTTTTTTGTGTTTCTATATTGTGTCTTACTGTGTATTGTACTATTCGGCACTTCCGTTTTACGTTACGAAAGCATATAAATTTATTTATTTATATAGTATAGAGGCAAGCTAATTCCAAATCCTCGCCGCATCGGCGAGGATTTGGAAGTAGCTTGCCTCTTTGTTTGCATTTCGGACCTAATCGACATTACTTTTGAACTCGCTCATATGTCTTCGTTCATCGAATCGGTTCTGAAAAATCCGCACACTTCTCCACACCATCCTGTGAATTTCCAATTCCGCTACTTTTCTTGTCTATTCCAAACAGATTTACCTTTTAAATGCCTTCTCAGCGATGTATTTGTTGACTTAATTCGACCGCAACATTTTTTCGGATGTTCCAATGCTATGTCAAATTATCGCCTCAATACATTTGGGCCAAGGTCGCCTTCTTCCTACTAGCTCTTGACTGAAATTAGATCATTTCCAATTGGATCCAATTTTCAAAGCAATTTCAAAGTAACTTTTGCGAAAAGTATGCAAGTTTTGGAGAATTACCTTACTGCATATTTAATTGATCCGTGAAATTAAGTAATAAATTTTCTTCACCCCACTAATTGTAACACGGAGGACCTCCAGGGGGCGCGTGGCAGGGAGTGTTAAATTAGCCCAGCCAATAAGTTCATGTGTTCCTGGGTTACTGGCTTGCAGATATGTTGGTTGGCCGTAGTTTTTACGCTATTATCCATTCTTTTCTATTGCTTTAGTAGTGAATCATACGAGGAAAGATGGCGCTGCAGTCTTTTTCATTTATTTTCGCCGAATGATTCAATCTGCTGGCGGGGATTATATTGCAACCTATATGACATTTGGAAAAAATAATACAAATTAAATTTACCAAATTAAATTAAATTACTAAATCAATAGAATAAGTGCTGCAAAGGTATTTTCCCTAATTCCTTATTCAGCCTTTTGCAGTGAATTGTGGATCACTGTGGAGCCTCAAACAAGGGCCTTTTAATATAGGGACTAGAAATAAATACGCGCCCTTGATAAATCTAACATAGGAGGAATATGCGGAGAAAAGCAAATTAAATACCAAAGAAAACCAGACAAATCCGAGAAGTAAATGACCACCTGCTATCATTGCGTACAAAATCCTAAACATCACAGAATTTATCAAAAAGCTTAGAGAACTGGCAAATGACAAAACCTTTAAAATTAAAAAGACAATTGTCGGAAACAGAGTACAGTTTAAAACCAGAGAAGACTACAAAAAATTTTTATACTTTCTCGAAGCAAAGCGAGCCCAATTCACGACATGGGCCGCAAAGGGGGAAGGCGTAGTAAGATACGCAATGCATGGCCTTGACCGCGGAATAGATGTCAAGTACATAAACGAGGAGTTGAATGGGGCTAAAATCCCGTGCCTGAGCGTAAAGCCGATGAGCGACAGAAAGGCAAACATCTATGTACGGACTGTAAACAGAGGGAATAACTTCGACATTAAAAAATAGAAGAAATTAAATATTTTTGCGCACACTCAGTGACTATATCAGCACAATTTGCACTTTTCCACAGTTTATTTAACGTACGACGCGTTTCAACTCACAGAGTCATCATCAGGTACAAGTCTTGTACCTGATGATGACTCTGTGAGTTGAAACGCGTCGTACGTTAAATAAACTGTGGAAAAGTGCAAATTGTCCTTATTTCATTATGATGAACTTCCACGACCTCAAGCCTGAATCTGTTGAACTTATTGGACTATATCAGCATTCAAATATAGCAAGCCCCAGAGATGCTACATTAGCATTCGCTACGGACACGGCTCAAGGTACTGTCAGGCCACCCCTAGGTGTTATATATGCGCGGGAGATCACGAGGGTATGAATTGCCCCCGATCAAGTCCCGTGTCGAAGTACAAAATACAAGTTTATTCATCTAAATCTATATTGTCCCCTTCAAAGTAATCCCCATCGACTGCAACACACTTATGCCAGCGCTTGATCCAATCCTCGAAACATTTTTTATATTCGGTTTTCGGTATGTCCATCAGTGCTTCCTGCGATTTTTCCATTACTTCCTCTCGGCTGCTAAAACGCGTTCCCCGCAATGGTTTTTTAACTCGATTGAACAGAAAGAAGTCACAGGGAGCCAAATCAGGTGAATTCGGTGGCTGTTGGATGGTATTTGTTGCATTTTTCGTCAAAAAATTACGAATAATGATAGCACTGTGCGACGGTGGTGCAAAATCCACGAGTTTTCTGCCCACATTTCTGGTCTCTTTCGGCGAATTGCTTCACGCAAACGTCTCATAACGCCCAAATAATACTCTTTGTTTACTGTCTGGCCTTCTGGCAAAAATTCATGATGCACTACACCGTTGTAATCCATGAAAACCGTCAGCATTGCCTTCTTTTTTGACTGAAAACGACGTGGTTTTTTTGGTCTCGGCTCATTTGGTGAACGCCATTCACTTGCCTGATGTCTGGATTGCGTGTCGTACTCATAAACCCACGTCTCGTCTCCAGTAATGATCCTTTTGATGAATGTGGGATCGGATTCAGCCTCGCAAATCATGTCTTTTGCGACGTCAACACGGTCTCTTTTTTGCATGAAATTGAGGTCTTTTGGCATGCTACACGACGGAAACCCAAATCATTAACCACAATGTCTTGGGCGGATCCATAGGCAATGTTCAAGTCCTCCGCTATTTCTCTGATGGTTAATTTGCGGTTATTGACCAACATTTCTTTTACTTTATCAATTTTTTCACCGACTTTCGATGTCGATGGTCTGCCACTGCGTTCATCATCTTCGATTGACTCACGACCACTTCTGAACCGCTCGTGCCACTGGTAAACGACCGTTTTTTTTAGAGAATCGTTGCCGAAACACTTTTCCAACGTCCGTGCGCCACTAAATCCGTTTTTTACGCAAAATTTAATACAAGTTCGTTCTTGCAAATTTAAATCCATTTCTGCAATTGTAAAAAATCGCCAACACACACAGAGATAGATGTACTCTTGGCTACGTAAGTTTTGCAAATGTCAAGTTATGACACTAAGATTTAAAGGGAATATCAACAACAGATGTACCAATTTAACAAAAAAAACAGAACTCAAATCGGAACGATGGGAGCGCCACACGGTGGTTATTCCGGGAACTTTTTAATCAAGGTAGTATGTGTTTGCATGAGTATTGGATGAAGGGATTTTTGCATGAGTGTGTGCGCTGCTGTGGGTGTGATTTTCCGTGTTGTTTTTTTGCATGTGGTATTTTTCCTTTTACGGTTGGTGACCAAACATCCCCCGCCACACGCCCTTGACCTTACTCGCCGCTTCCGCCGTGTAATGGACCCCAGATCGGTTAAGGGGAGTCCTGCAAGATCGAAGGGTTGGTCTCAGGTCGACGAAGGAGGCTCCTATGTCCGAGCAGAATCTCGATAGTCTCTGGTTTATGCCTTCCACTCGGCTCCAAACCAGAGACCCGCGATCCTCCCTCGGAACGCTGCTGACCGTTAGTCCCAGCCGAACCCCCTCGACGCCCTGGACGCGCTTCACCTCGGAGCTCAGTTCCGTAAGGGAACGGAGGACCTCCTCGGATCCATGGTCCGTGACGTCGTTGGTGCCCACATGGGCCACGATCTGCAGCCTAGAGCACTTCGTGCCTTTGGCCGCCGCCTCGATCGCCTTCGTCACCTGAGGGACTCCTCCGCCTGGTATACACCAGGCGGTCACCCGTTGATCGGCACCTACGCGGCGCGCCCTTTCCCTCAATGGGACCATTACACGACGGACATTCGAGCTACCTATTACTACAATTCCCTCCCTTCCCGTTCCCTGACATCTTACCCTAGGCAGTGCCCTCGGAGTAGGGGTAGGGGCTGCAGGTACGGTGGTGCTGTCATCCGACAACACCTGGTACCTGTTGGAGACGGGGATGGTATCTGCCTCCACAGAGTCCAATCCACGCCGCCGCGTTACCTTCCCCTTGCCCCGAGAGACGACCCTCCAATCGTCCGACCTACGGACGTGAGACACTCCCTCGTTGAGAGATGGGACACGGGGTAGGTCTCTAATCGCCCAGCCACGTTTAACATTCGGACGAATCCATGCACCCATATGGGCGTGGCGGGTTTTCGTATTCCCACCCCGAGCACCATCTCTCCTGAGGGGAGTCCTCCGGCCAGCGATCTCCGATCGAAGCTCCCGCACCATTCTCTCCAGCATGACAATACGGGCCCTTAAAGCCGCGCATTCGCCAGTGCGTTCGAGAATGGCAACAGGGGACCTAGATGAAGCCATCTTAAATAACAACCGAGTTCCCAACAAAAGCTAACTTGTATACGCTACGCTAAAATTTCTAAGAGGGGTTAGTTAAATTTAGCTCAATCAATAAGTTACGCTTTGGAAGATAGTAAAGAAAGGAAAGAAAAAAGATGGGAAAGAAAATAAAGCACTCACCGATAACCAATTAGATTCGACGGACAAAAACCACCGCAAGCCACTAAGAGTACCCACTAGGAATACCACCAAACTATTAAAAACTAATAACAAGCAACACAAAAACTAAATAAACTTAACTATTTCACAAAATTAAAGCTAACACTAAACTACACTTCACTACGGAAGAACAAACACAGAGGTACAGAAGTAACAGCAGGCACGCAGGTAGTCTCAGGTAGGGTCGAACCGGTTCTAGGGAGCGAGCTCGAGCACGTCTGTTCTCGGCAGAAGCCAGGCAGAGAGTGATATACTATCGCCTAGACACCCGAGAACTTCAAAATAGGGTTAAAGATCATAACAAAAAAATCAGGACTTCAATAGAGGAATCAAGGACTGCTAAATTTAATCAGCAACTAGCAGAACTAAATAGAAAACAATCACTCCGTCTGGAAGCTAACAAAGAAACTGCGGAAATCCCCACCCAGTGACCCAAGTATAAAAACAAAAACAGAGACCCTGACGACGTCCCTGGAAAAGGCCAAACATATGGCAACATTTTATGAAAAGGTTTTTACGACCAACGACCCGGGGGCCGAAAAAGCTGAAATTAAACAACAAAACGAAAATGACGTAGGGTCACCGGAGGGGCAACTAATAATCACACTAGAAGATGTTTTTGAAGAAATAGCCAAACTCCCAAATAAGAAATCCCAGGAGGACAGCACGACGAATGAAATAATAAAAAGACTTCCGGAAGCGGCCGGCCAATATTTAGTAAAAAATTTTAACGCGTCAATCGCCCTTGGATACTATTCGAAAAATTGGAAGGAGGCTTTAATCAAATGTATCCCCAAAAAAGGGGGGAAAACACTGAAAGAGGAAAATCTGAGAACAATATCCCTCCTCTCAAGCTTGGGTAAGCTCTTCGAAAGGGTTGTGGCACCGCGCATCAAGAAATATACGGAAATAAAGGAAGTCGCACCGCGAGAACAGTTCGGATTCCGCCAGGGATACTCAACCGAATAACGGATTCATAGAGTTACAGACTTTATAAGTGATGCTTAAAATAAAAAAAACATTGGAATATTGCTTCACCTGTCTAAGGCTTTTGACAAGGCCTGGAATGGGGGCCTAATTCAAAAGATGGAATGCAATAATTTCAGAGTGTAAAAATCATTCGCCTTGACTGGGATACGAACCCAGATCCCTCAATATCCGGTCGAGTGCTTTAGCCACTTAAGCTACCGAGGTGTCCTCTTAAACTCTGAAATTTTGGGGCTTTTAAAGGAACTAGATGTTGTGACGAAATGCCGTACATACAATGTCACAGACATTCGTATTCGTGCGCGACGCGCCACAGTCCACGAGGTTAAAGCCAACTTTAAACACTCATGGTGTTTATACTTTGACAACATTTCAGAGTTTAGGAGGACGCCTCGGTAGCTTAAGTGGCTAAAGTACTCGACCGGATATTGAGGGATCTGGGTTCGTATCCCAGTCAAGGCGAATGATTTTTACACTTTGAAATTGTTGCATTGAAATGCACATTAGCGGATGACTCCGTTAAAAGTTACTGTTGCGGCATCTCCCGCAGTTTCTTTGGAATTTGTCAAAAGATGGAGTCATGGAATTTCTCTAGATGGATGGCAAATTGGACAAAGTCTTACTTAGACAGAATGGCTTTTAAAGTTAAATGGGGAGAAGAAATAAGCGACAGTACAACTGCCAAAGCTGGTGTCCCACAAGGATCCATATTAGGCCCACTGCTATTTAACATTAACACAGCCGTCTTCCCAATGCATAGAAATGACTGGCGAAGTATAACTGCCCTCTACGCTGACGATGCCGCAATCCTGGTAAAAGGGAAAAATATCAACTCAGTCAAAGAAAGAGCACAAGACGCACTGGACGAGATAACATCATGGTACAGGATATGGAAATTGCAGATAAACAAAAAAAAACCAAAGCAATACTCTTCACCCACCCAAGATCACCTATAATATCTTGCGAATGTATCAGGATTGGACAGCAACCTATTGAATGGAGTAAAAGCATCAAATATTTAGGAGTGGATATAGATGACAGACTGAACTTCAATATACATATTAAAAAGATACGAGATAAGGCGGCCGCTATAACGTCGCAATTGGCACCGATTCTCAGACAGAACGCCACCCCTCGAGACATAAAAATACTAATAAACTCGACAGTAATAAGACCAGTATTGACCTACGCAGCACCTGCGTAGATGGGACTAGTCAGTAGATTCCTGATGGATAAATTAAATAGTAGGGAAAGGAAAACGCTGAGGCTGGCTTTTGGTTTCCCCCCCTGGGAAGAAAACGAGATGGTATAACAAAAAAATAGAAAAACTTTCAGACATCTTACTGACAAAGTGTAAAATATACTTTGATAAATCGAAAGAAAACACTAATGGGGTTATGGCATACACCAAACAAAATAAAATAGGCTCCTATGACAAATGTAAGAGACCAAATAATGTTACACTCCTAAACAATACGAAAAAATAATTAAATAAATAAAAGAGGGCAATACAACGACGCTGGTGGTGCTCCAGGAAGATATAGGAACTAAATATTGTGACACAGAGTTTAAGCCCAACTAGGCGACCTCTGAAAAATAATGCCGCTTGAAAAAACGGCAAGGCATGTCGTCGTAAATTGCCAAATTTATGCAGAAGAAGATTCTTTTAGAAATGCTTAAATTACATTACGAAATATTGTGATACTATATTTATTTCAATACGAGAGCATTTTGTCGAAGAACACAGAAGGAACTCATTTTGAAATTAAGCAACATGCAGACAAAAGCCGGCCATTTTATGAAAAATCGTGAATGACGAACGGAAAGCATCACTTATTTACCCCGTTGACTGGGTTGGTAGATGGTGAGAAAAATGAAGATCGCACCCGCGACTCATTACATATCTACGCCAGTCGAATGAGCTTCAGGGTTAGAGTGCCAATAATTTTAGTTTGGCGTCGCATTGATGGGCAACATCGCAATTATGAGCCAAGGTAAACTGAACACGGATTGAAATTTGAGAAATCATTTGTCTTGAGACAATTCGCGGCGGGGAGAGCGGGAAAAGACAGGTACGAGAATCGTTTACACTCCCTGGAAGTGCAACCGAACGAAATTCCAAGAGAAATGAGTTGATATTGGTGCTACAGGCTGCTGACGTAGCAAACCCTGTCACACACCCTTGTGGAGACCTGCAGAAATGTAGCGGTGGTTAATCACGCTCAGAAAACCGAAGGGACCAGGGTTTGAGGCTTGGGCAGGGGGCCATGGCGGACAATTGCGGTGGTGGTAAGATGCAAGACAGGCTGTCACCCCTCCCCCTGCCTCCCACCCTACCTATCCGTGGGACGGCGTGAATGCTGCCCCGCTGCGGACAGAAGATAACGGAGACGCGAGGGTAGGGGTGCTGAATGGAAATAAGGGTGTGGAAATGGGGAGAGGGTGGGTAGGGGTGGGGGAAAGCGATTGCAATGGGAGGGGTATAGCTGCGAGTGGCAGCGGAAGGACTCGAGATATTTAGAAATAAAGGCGTTTTCACGTCATTTATTCATCGTCATGTATAATGCCGTCCCCGGAGTCGCCCTTGAATAATTAACGAAGAGGAATGAAGCACTCCACTTGCACGGCGCCACATGAGGACCACTTGCGACTATCGGACGCAGAGGGAGCGGCGCAGGACAAGGAGGAGGAGGCGAGGGGCGTCCACTGGGGACCGAATGCAGGTACAGACGTGAAAGAAAGCGGCTGGCGAGCGACAGAAATGTAAACGTCAGCCGCTCGATGGTAGATTAAGATCAGGTGGAAATGTTATTGAACTTGGTTTGATAAATGGCATATACCACGGGATAAGCCAAATTTTTTGTTATCAAGGGGTATTTTTCATTAAATATTAACAATATTGTTGTTTTTTAAATCTAAACTTCCAAAATTCATCTTGTAAATGAAAAAAAGTTTCCCTTGACGTGAATTTGATGTAAATATTTACGACATAATATGCGACACACATTTGACCATTTTTACAACGAAAAAAGGGCATGGCACCTTCAGAACTTATTGATGACTTAGGGAGCCATTATATCTGCGAGGGAAATCAAACTTGTGGTTCTTCAGTTCTCACATCATATAGCCTTTACCTTTTTCGGAATGGGAGCTAACACTGATCTCAGAAATTCTTCCAGCCAGGTTCCTTTTTCATAAATGCAACGAATCAGTCCATAGAGACTCTTCCTCCCATATTTTCCTAAAACCCTTAGTAGTCCCGCAGGAATGGTGTCAAATCCCACGGCCTTATTAAGTTTCATCTCCCTTAACGCCATTTCAATCTCATCGTCAACTATGCCTGGACCTAAGCTATCTTCCTCCACGTCATATTCTCTTTCTATGTCTATGCTTGTTGGTCTAAGTTCCTTAACATACAGTTATCCAGTGCAGTTGTACAATTCTTCTATATATTCCTTCTATCTCTTCGGCATATATTGTTTCAAATATTATCTTATCCGACCTATCTCTAATTGCTAACACAGATCCTCACTCCTTACTTCCCGATAGTGATTTAACCTTGCTGTATATAGCACCAATTTCGCCCTTCCTCTGTAATCTTTCCATATACTCGCACTGCGTCTCCCATAACGCTTCTTTTGTTCTGTTTGTTACCAGTTTCAATATATTATTTAACTCTTTATACTTCCTTCTATCTAACTCTGAGTTTACATTTTTCTATTTCATTATCTCATCTATCTTTTTAACTGTCTCATCCGTCATTTTCCGGTTTCTTTTGAGGTTTTTAAAATTCATTGTTTGAAGAATTCCCATTTTTCTTTGATAGTACTGAGCTATTTTCCCTCAGTCATGATTTTTTCTACAATCCGCTGAAACTCTTTCCCTGTCATTCCAGTTAATTCTTCCGTGATCCATTTTTGAACCAAATTGCGGTCAAAGTCCGCATCGGCCCTTCGGAAACTCTGTTAATTGATCACGCGGCTCCTAAATCTGTGCCTAATCATAGTATAATCCCTTTCTGAGTCAACTGGCATTATTCGTACTTATTTACGCCTTCTGTGGAATCTAAACCAAGTGTTGGTGATGATTAACACGCGTCTCCTGTAGAACTGCAGGCTATTCACTTATTCAAAAAAGCTCCAAGCGTTACAAATGAATTCTTTTATTCACTTTAAAAGATTAAGGGAATAACAATTTTTAAAAGTGTCTGTATAGTACTCGTATACGAGGTTTGTCTGGAATTTTTCCGAGATAACAAATCAACGAAATATTATTTCTTCACATTTATCGTTATATCTCAGCATAGAGTCATTTCAAGTCGATATACTTTTTCATCGATACTCTAACTTTATTAAACCTTCCCAATAATAATTGACATATTTCACCACAAATTAAGCGTAGCGTAAGCGATTTTATCCTCGTCAGATGGAAATTTCGATCTTTTAAGCCAAACT
The DNA here is from genome assembly GCF_022747635.1 of Hetaerina americana. Taxonomy (NCBI): domain Eukaryota; kingdom Metazoa; phylum Arthropoda; class Insecta; order Odonata; family Calopterygidae; genus Hetaerina; species Hetaerina americana. The sequence goes on along the minus strand of NW_027286741.1, from coordinate 4,869,821 downwards.
TTAAGGTTAGGAAACAGGAATAAGTCTCTGGGGCCCAGGTAGTTATGGCGATCGACCAAGTTTTAGCAGATGTAATGTCCTAATGGGAAATCACTCATCCTCTTTAAATGCCGTTTTTTCCTATTTCTGCCTCTGCCTTGTCCTGTAATGATGCGTTATACTCTTTTGCTATTGATTAACCTCTTCGAAGATGAACACAATGCCATAACCATCCCAAACAAGTCTCTACCACCTTCCCGACCGATGGAACCACCTTCGCCTTTCTCGGAGTAGGTTCATCCATTGCAGTCCACTGCTTCGGCTGTTTAAAGAGTGCAATGTTGGATCCAGATTTCATCTCGTACAGTTGTGAATCAAAAATGCAAAATATGATTCACTCTATTGAAATTCCTACAGGGCCTTGGGAAGATTCATTCGAATAGGTTTTTTTGTCCAAAGTGAGCAAACGCGGCGCTCAACGTACGGAAAGCTAAAACATGCCCCCAATCATTCGGTCAATATCTGTGAAATGATTTCTTTTTATATTTGCCCCCCGCCACACGCCCTTGCGGCGGCTTGCGGGGTATTATGTAGATGTAGATGTATATTGCCTTCGCACTTCCTACCTCTTTCTAACCTTAGTTTGACAGGCATCTGGCAATTTTTGGTGTAATTTTTCGATGTTCACAGTGGTTGCCGCTGTTTTTCTCCGCCCCGAACGCTCATCATCGGGCCAAGCTGGTACGGCCACGTTTCAATTCGGCTATCAAAAATTTCACGGTCGTACATGATGCTGCACATTCCACGTACTCAGCATCTCATTCATCTTTGATTGGCTATCAAAAACCAATATTTATTGACAGCTCGATAGTCAAATTTTTCATTTTACACAAACCCTCCCAAAGATCAACTCAAACCATTGTCAAGCACCAACATAGTTTTCCAATGGTTGAATTGTTGATGAGTAGCTTTCAAGAACAGTGAAAACACGTTGCAATTCCTTTCGTTTGTTGAAGAATGCTGCCAACTTCATGTAGAAGTTGAAAACCTTTCAGATAACCTTATTGCGTGAAATTCTGCCCACGGAATATCTCAAAACATGGTATCAATTGAGAGGCAGTAGCTCGATGCAGGCGATAAACGGTCGGGGAATAGTCGGCCACCTCACGAACGCTTGCGGTCCAAAGACAAATGATTAATTTGTTTATAATTCATATAATATGTAAATAATGAGAGTCAGACCAAATTATTTAGAGAAAACTTCACTGAGAAAGAAACTTTCATTGTAAGGAGGGCGTGGATCCTTCGGGTCATGGACAAATATAGGAAATAAAGGTGAATGCCTACTTATAACAAAGCTGTGCTTGCATAGCTTGGACCCTTAGGACTCGATGGGAGGTTATGAAAAATTTGGCAACTTTTGAGATCGTCTTTTTAGAGAAAAGAAAAACCAGCATAGAGGAGGAAATGCGTGACACTATACCGAGTAAATGGCAACGCATGAATAGTTCGGGTGGAACACACGGAACGCCCAAGTGAGGAGTTGGAACGGACAAGTGAAGAGGTAAAGGCAAACAAACTTCATTGGCTGAAAATACTGCCGGCCGGGAAAGGGGACCGACCGGGTGTGGTGACGCATCAACTATCCCACGAGTATGTCTCCGACCTGCACACCGATTGTCACTGGCGACCGCGCTGCTAATTTGTCTAACGAGTCCTCTGAGAATGGTAAAGTGAGGGCGCGCAAACAAGTCAATCGCGCGGACAAATTTCTCATCGAAACCGAGAGATAGAGGGAGAGAGGGAGAGAGGGAGAGAGAGAAAGGGAGAGAGGGAGGGAAGGAGAGAGGGAGGGAGAGAGGGAGGGAGAGAAGGAGAGAAAGAGAGAGGGAGGGAGAGAGAGAAAGGGAAGATAGGAGAGGGAAGGAGACGGACCCGGCTATTAAGCAAGGCGAAGGCCGGCACCTGAAGTCACTATAGTTTTATTTACGGGCGTCTTTCGCGGGATTTGTTTTCTCAATAGATGCGTGAGCGAGTGTGGCTTGTTCCAAAGCAAACCTTTGCCGGACACCAATGCAACGGCGGCGGCTTGCAGAATACTCTTACTTAGGATATTGCGATCATGCGGGCAAAGGCCTCGAGGCGAGAAGTGTTACATCAACAGCCAGACGCATGCATTTTAATAGACGTGCAGCATTAATAGTCATTTAACTCGTAAAGCTACGCACATAGTTATGTACATGTACATATCCATGATGCAATAATCCTGAGAATACTGACTTAATATAGGTATGCCTTTTCTATTCACAGTTTGTTCTAACGTCGCCATTCGCGCCTTTGAGGGAGTGAACTCTTGAGCCCGTTCAGTTGAATTTCCCTTACGAAGAAACGAGATGCTTTCGGGCTCACCTCCAAATATTCGCATAACAATTTACTTTTTTGAGATCATCGAAAATTTGACGCAAAAACATTTTTGTTTTTGAGTTTCTATTCAACATTATTCAGTTTGTCTTCGTAAAATTTTAGTCGATGAGCATCTATGGCATCCCACCTATTTTTATAATTGGAGCCCAAAATCATTTGCCGCCTTAACGCCGCCCGAACCAGTCCATTTCACCGCCTCGGCGCTTTTAAGTTTAAAGGGACGACGCATATACGAGGGCGGTTCAAGTAGTACCCGTGTTTGACAACAAAGGGCGTTCCTGAGGGAAGCTTATGTTAATATTGTGTGCTGCCATCTATCAAATGACGGTGAAACAAATTTCAGACTGATTTAAAGGTTGGTTTGGATTAGGCAGCCATTCGAGTAAGACGTGTTACGTGACTTTCGCTAAAATGGAAAAAGCGCAGTATCGTTCGGTAATTCGCTTTTTGTTTTTGGATAGGAAGAAATGCGAGAAAGATAAAAGCAAAGTTGGATGCTGTTTATGCGGACACTTCGCCATGTATGACCACAGTTAGAAATTGGTTCAACGAATTTAAACGCGGGCGAACATCTGTTTTTGATGAGGAGCGACCAGGACGCCCGGCAGACGTGGTTACCGAGGAAATCATTCAAAAAGTCCACGCCATGATTCTCGCTGATCGACGAACGAGAGTGTGCGCGAAGTAGCGAAGGCCGTGGGTGTGTCGAACGGAACTGCAATTAATATTTTACATGACAAGTTGGCGATGAAAAAAATGTCGGCCCGATGTGTGCCGCGATTGCTCACGGTGGACAACAAGCACCAGCACATTCATCCGGAGTTGTCGCCGCCAAACTGCATGAACTGCGTTATAAATTGCTGCCACACCCCCCGCATTCACCCAATTTGGCTCCCTGCGACTTTTTCCTATTCTCTAACATGAAGAAATAGCTCGCGGGGAAAAAATTAGCTGAAACGAGGAAGTTATCGCCCAGACAGAGGCGTATTTTGGAGAGTTCGACAAATCCTATTTTTTGGAGGTGTTAAAAAAATGGCAGGAACTTTGGGAAAAGTACATCTTTCTAAAAGGGGACTATGTTGAAAAAACAAAAAAAATGTTTTAATAAAAATGGTTTCTTCATTTCTAACACGGGTACTTATTGAACCACCCTGGTATTAATTTTGGATATTTACGGAGGACATCAAGGTGTTCTACATTTAGAGTTAACAACTTGCTTTTGAGTTCCACCAGTTTATGAAACTGTATCCTCTTCTTTTTTAAAGTTGATTACTCAAAACTTCCATCAGTCCAACCCTGAGAATTTCCTGTACAGTACTACAAAGATCGCTCCATGATTTATAATGCCTTCAATTGGGCCTACATCTGCAATCATTTACGAGGCATTAGCGGCTAAATCATTTCCCCTGTCTGAGGACAAATAACTCTAGCACTTTTGCCTCTACAATGATTTTCTAAAAATTGACGGTCAGTTTAGGTCCCCTGTGATAATTTTTACGTTACGTATTACAATGCTGCATAATATACGAGAACTCTCGCCAAAACAACTTTATTTATATTGCCGACACGTTAACTAGGAAGGCCTGGAAAATGTGATCTACGAACGCTGCCTTGAGTTTGATACTGAGTAAAATCAATGTGATGGTAAAATACGGCCTTATTTGATTCCTGTGAACGTAACAGCCATATGCTTCCTTGGGCATATAACTTTCCTTACAGCTTATGTCGAACGTGCCGTATCTAGGCTGGATGATTCGTAAAGATTTCTTTTTACACTTTCCTTCATTCCCAACGATTTGACCGAACGCCTAGCTTTTCGCCCATGCCAATAGCTCGGAACGTGTTTGTGTAGCCAAGTAACTTAGATACCTATGAACTGATACCCATGGCTGTGGTGGTAAAATTAACCACAGAGTTAGTGAGGGGCTTTTGAAATAACGAGAGAACAGGCTTCGGGGTAACTAAGTCTCGTTTATTAACGCATGTAAAAATCCAGAATCCTCCAGGAAGAGTGAAATGCGCAAGGCTCCTCGGAAAGGTCTAACGAAGCCTCCGAGCAGAATTATTTGGTTCCACCAGTTGATGATAAAATTGTATAGATTTTCCTAACTACCACCACGCCATATTTTATTTAAAGTAAGAACGACCGATATCGATAAACGTAACATTTTAATGCGCAAAATTAGCGAACCATTCGACCAATCAACGGATTCTATATCAGCAAATTAACATTATCCAAAAATAGATACCGTACGTCAGCGATTAATTATTGAAAATTTTGATTTTACTAACAGCTAAACGTCCAACGCAAATAGGACAAGTGACATTAATGACATATTCAATGGAAATCAAATAAATCGGCTCTCTCGTTATATTTTAAATAAAAGCATGGAGAACAACAGTTGCGAAATCGAATTGAATTGAAAAAAGTACGTTCCTGGAAATTGAATTTTGGCGTGAGACTAATAAAAACATTACGATCGCAACATTTGAAACGAAAAAAATCTTCAAACTGAATTTAAAACTACGGCGACTGAATTACGGTGGAATGGGAGAACGATGACTTCATTTCTAAGCGTTTTTTCGGCCTTTCTAATTCCGAATGCGGAATACTTGATTCAATTGAAGGAGAATCAAGCGAGCGACACTCTCCGCGAAAGTCGTCACAATGAATGCGCATGCGCATTAGCGGTTCACTGATTTTATCATTTTTAGAGTTGAAAAGCTGAGACGAGGTGCGAATAGGTCTTTAAGCCTTAAAGCCTCCTCTGTCATTTTTGTTCGTATGACGGTTTCACTTTGGTAAAAAGTAAGCTAAAGCAATGCCAGTGCCATCTTTGACTAACGTAGAATAAAGCAGCAGGCATGGAAGTGGCAGGGAGTGCCGGTTGGGGAAATCCAAAGGAGGTAGGGAAGAGAATTCGGTGTTTCGATTGGTGACGGAATGTTGAAGACTGTTTTTCACCGGGGAGACCGTTTGGCATGGGCAGTGATTGGGGGGGAATGAATATGTGCGTTGGATGTAATGAAAGCAGGAGGAAAGGATACGGAATGGCCGAAGGGTCCAATGTAGGGAAGGGTGTTTGATGGTGCAATACCAGGCGAGGCTCCGAAATGTAATGGCATCAGGTCTGTGTCCATCCAAAACACTCCCTGATCGGTAAACTACATTTTAAACACATTTATGAAAACCTGGCAGATGTGTAACAGTGAATTGTAGCATTGGCAAAAGGTGCAAACACGAATCCTTCCGGTCGATGTAGATTCTTGATGAGCCCCTCGATTTAATATCCTTCACCATTAAAGCCTCCTCTACCATGGAAATAAGTACCTTGACTTATCACGATAACAATATATAATTTCGAAAATCGTCATGCCAACGCTTTGATTAAAAAGTAAACATTGATTTTTCTTCGATTTAAACCCGCTAGTTCATTGATTCACAGTGTCAATAAAATCAGGTTTAAATTTTTTTAAATGTAATTGAGTATTCATTCTTTACCCGAATACCTACCACAGTTGATCGAATTGTGGACTCGGAGAAAACTAATCTTTAGCTAATGGCCTGCTACAACTAATCTTTAGCTAATAGGGAAAGGGGGAAAGTATTTTGTTTCTAAAGTAGTCATGTGTGTAGTCACCCGCTGCCTCACACTCTAGCGTTGATTAATAGGGTGCCACGTGACTTAATGTAACTATGAATTGAAAGAAAAGTTCATTGAAGGAAGTGCATATGGCCAAACAAAGAAATGTTGCAGTGGGTGCATACTGGCAGAACCAAACGATACGGAAATGATCCTTCCCCAAAATAGGCGTGCATCATGGTGTATGAATGCAAGTGACACGTCACTATCTTTATATTTTTATCAATTCCTTATACCGGTGAGCAATGGAAAATTTTATTTTGAGCGTTCTGATCAAGTGTCTTCTTAATATTCGCCAAGGATCCGCTAGCGCACCTTAACCTCCAGCTTCCCAGACAACATGCGCCTCTGCTGAATCAAACCGTATCTAACCGAAAACGAACGCACAGGAAATGAGAATTGCTGGCGCGTTATTCATTTATGAATAAAATCATAACAGTATTGAGGCATTGCCGAAAAATGGCATTTTACCGACAACATCACGGACAGCAAAACTTTGAGACACCGTCGACATCAGTTACAAAAACAGTGTGGAGAAAGGGCCTAACATTCTTCTAAGACTTAACTTACTTCAATTCCTGTAACTTTAATTCCAGTCAAAAGATTTGATTTTTTATGCTGAAAATTCTGTCGGAGAAACTGCGATGACACATGCATCAAGCTCGTACGCATTTCTCCACAAAATGATAGACTGTAGCTGTCATTTTTGATTGAGGTCACATACAGGGTTCGTCCGGAAAATAAGTGTACTGACTCCTGGGCTGGGCGCGCCGCTCCAGGCGCGCCCAGCACCGCCCTGACGGGCTGCGATTGGAGGGGGGTATGTTGGCTAGCGACGCTGAAAAAGGCAGTCGGCTCTGAGCTGTGGTGTAGTGAGGAGCTCTGTTAACGCGAACCTCCACGCTAGACCCACGTCACGGAACGCGATGCCGAAGTTTTTGGAGCAGCGTTATTCCATCAAATTTGCGGTAAAGCTTGGGAAATCGTCTACCGAAACTGTCGGTATGATTAACCAGGCTTACGGGGAGTCAGCCATGTCCAGAAACATGATCTTTCGGTGGCACAAGATGTTCGTGGAGGGCAGAGAAGAGGTCGACGACGAGTCTTCGAGAGGTTCCCGATGATGCCTTCGCGGGAGCGTTCCAGGAATGGGAACGCCGCTGGAACAAGTGTATCGACTCACAAGGGTCCTATTTTGAGGAATATTAGCTTAAGATATGTAAAAGTGTAATACATTTTTTTTCCTGAGCTCAGTACACTTATTTTCCGGAAGAACCCTGTATTCGTCTCCCTTTTACCTCCAGAGATGAAAGGGCTTTCAACTCTATTTGGCATATCGAGTGGCCGAGGACCTCAGATTCTTTGCGAATTTGGTGCACAACATCACAGTCTTTAATTTGCGGAATGAGCGAAGAAACACAGGGACACGAACATATTTTTTTAACTATTCGTTCTGTTGAACTCTGAACTCGATGAGCCGGAATGGAGGGATGCGGAGGATGGAAACGGAAAGCACAACGGTGACTTGTTATCATGTTGGCAAGGGCGTGTGTTCCCTGGTCCCTCATACCCCAAAACACGCTTGGTTCCTTTTACATTCCAGCCCTTTTTATTTCTTACTGATTGTCACGAATCCAAATCATTACCCTTGGGCGACGCATAATATGGGAGCCATAGTCACTGTTATCACATTCACAGCTGTGTTTGAAACTTATTAATTACCCCCACATGCAGAGATTCACGTTTCTTATTCGATCTTATTGCCGTATTCGGTATCAAGTTGGATGTAATCTCTCATAAAATAGCAGCGATGAAAGCAAAGTATCGACCAATTGGCAAAAATTGGCCGAAGTGAAAAACAAATGAAAAGGACGGAGGGTGTGGCCCTTCCATGACAAAGGGAAATTATGGCCGCGAAAAACTGTTTCTCTTCTGATGAGGGTTGAAATTCCACAGAGTTAAGCCTGAAAATAATATGATTCGCTCCTCAGAGGGAGACCTCTGGGATTGGGTACATCGATCGCGGAAAACAATGCGACATGGAAGAGTAGAGGGAGGGCGCCTGCATGAGCGGCCCTCTGGCGACGCCCGGCGGCGCTCGAGACCAGAGGCAGAGAGCCTCTGGTCTCGAGCGCCGCCGACCTTACTTAATCTTCCCAAGTGGAGGAAGAACAGTTGCTGGATTGGCGCCGAAACATTGCGCTGACGAAACTGGTAATGCCATTTCCTAAATCAGGGAGGTGCAGAGGACAGTGCCAAGGGCGTTTAGTGCTTGCCCGGATACAGCACCAAATCACGAAGCGGGACGGAAGGCCAGTGGTGGGTCGCCGCGAAGGGCAGCAGGCCTCCTGCTGCCCTTCTCGCTCGCACGCCTGACAACACCCGTTCGCCGCGAAACCCGCCTCGTCATCGCCCCCCCTCCCCCTCCACCCTCCTCTCACTCCACACGCACACAATCCCCCTCTTCCCTGCTGCAGCACCCGAAGCACAACTCCTGTCGAATATAACTAGGCACTAATCGAAACCATCAATATAGAGTACAGCAAAGGCGACCAAATGTACAACGAAGACACGAAATAAGTCACAGTGCTCAGGGTGAATAATAAGCCAACTGCTCAAGCTTCCGCTAATACTTTACGGATTCAAGAACTTCGCATTCTTCATCACACAGGTTGAAAAGTTTAGAAGGGAAAAGTAAATTGGTTGGATAACAGCTCTATAAAAATATTTCGAAAAAAATCTAATTAAAAGAACTAGGAATAGAAATATTCCTCGAACCTAGTTCAAACCAGAACGGAGTTTACGGTGAAGAATTCGCAAAAATACAACACAGTTTAGGGACATGTAACATTCAAAAAGGTAGGTAGCTGAGCGTCCCTGTCCAAAATTAAATTGGGGTTAAAAGGCTTTGTTTTCAGAGAATGGATACGTACTCTTCCACAGGCATCTGAAGTCCAAGGGGAAACGGTCACAGTCAGGCTTCATCACGGTACCTGTGAATAAAATAAACGGAATTAGGAGAAATACTCGCAGGTTACTATCCCTTTAAATCATTCAATGTAGCGCGGGATATCTCAATGGAGCAAAATGTATGCGATAATATCGACATATAATAGTCATTTCATTGCATTTCTATGAATATAGTGTCATGGGGGTCAAAATAAAAATATCAAAATCTAAAAAAACTTCGTCTCCAGCGTAACTTAATAGAATTAGCATAACATATTGAAATGAAATTATTGACTTTTTAATTCCACGCACTTTATTTAACAACACGATCCAGGTTTCGACGTTGATCATCATCATGAGGTCATCATAGACCTGATGATGACGTTCAACGTCGAAAACTGGGCCGTGTTTTTAAGTAATTTGTGTAGAATTGTCAAGTTAATAATTTCATTTAATTTCAATATCAAAATATGAGTTTAACCCAGGAATGAACCGTAAAAATAGAGATTTCTTTATCTGTTAATAAGTATATGTAGCACGTAAATATTTCAAATAATGAGGAAAATGTCATTCACAGGTACAATCAGACCTCACGGTATCTTAAGCGTGAAAAACACATCTGCGCATGAGATAAAATTTGCCAAAAAGTAAAGAATATGATTGCCCCTATTCGGTGAAATATCAAGGTGATTCATTAAGTCCGGCGCAAAAGAATTTATTGAAAGATACACACGGTCTCTGCTTCATAATTATAAGTATTCCAATTTATAGCAGAAACATTAAAACACCACTGGCATTGATTAACCACCAAATATTTACGACTCGTACGTTGCTTTCGGATGAGTAGATATTGATCCAGCGGCCTAGCTCTAGCGTTGAGATAACACTAGCCTCCGATTGCCTGTATTATGCGCAAACATAGATTATTTTGAATGGTGGACTTTCAATTATAAACGAAGCAGTCATCTGAAATTATCTTAGCCCAGCTGATGAAATAGGTGTGACGTGCATATGACCACCTCCCCCCACCCCATTCCTAGTTACTCTCTCACTTCTGTGCATGAAAACAGGTTTCTTTTGAGAATTCAGCGATTCCAGCGGATAAGTAACTTTAAATTACATTATTTATGCTTGTACCTGTGCACAGGATAAGGTGATGATATTCAGCCACTTTATTTTTTTATATTCCGCACTTAATTCCTAATAATTAATTGATAGCAAACCAGACACTCTACAGTGCAACAGACTGATTTTTAATGCCGCATGCATTCTCTTTCTCTTCAGTCCGCTCAAAATGCCTGTTTCATTCCAACCGCCACCTCGCGTGTATCCTGTCATCTATCACGGACACCAGCATCCCATCACCGATCGAAGTCCTCTGCATCCATCTCTCCAGCCTTCGCTTGAGCCCCTCTCTTACCCTCTCACCTTACCTACCACTCTCTCGTTTGTTTTCCTTTCCGTCTAGAATACCGTTTTCATCCTCTTAACCCAAGGGCCTCCAAATGTACGCCTGTTGCTTCACAGACCATATTTCCGAGTCATACAAAACCATACTCCATACCAAATATTCACCAAGTATTTTATTAATCCCCTTACTTAAACCCCTGCATTAAAGTTACTCCATCTTGTGTAAGCTTTACTTCCGAACAAAGCTATTTTTCTTACGCTACTTCTACTTTGATGATCTTGGTCTACGACACCTGCAATAGGCGTTAAACGTTCCACCTGATCTAGTTTTCACCTATTCCTAGTTCAACTATTAACTTTAAAATTAGCTTTCCTCTTTCTCCAAAACCGCCGACAACCTTAGCGTTTCTTACATAAATCCTCCTCCCATGCCTACCACACTGATTTTTCAATGCGCTCAGAATAATAGAATCCCTTAGGCCGACTCTCTAACTGCAGCTTTATCATGCACTAACCTGAGACACTTTACGTATGAATTCCCGTAGCAGTCATTAACAGTATAAAAGTTGTAATTTGTGAAAAAGACATTGCATGAACGATGCCTGGTAACCCCCTTCAATGTGTCTTTTATGTAGATCAAGGGGTGCCAAGTGTTTTTGGAAGTATGAGATTAGATGTAATATGGCTAGTGACCTAACAGTCCCTGCCACACGCCCTTGAGACGACTTGCGGAGTGGTATACAGATTTACATGAACTTTTAGTGATTCATTCCTAGCTCGCCGACGAAGGAACCAACCACATGGAGTTGGGGGGAGATCATGAGGGGTGCCCTGAAGTTTATCCAATCATACGTTTTAGGGTGGACAGCGTTCAGATCCAACACGGCCTTCTGAGAATTATGAAATACCTACATATTTACACATTTCAATCCAACCTTTTGGTTGATTTGAAATATACATTAGCAGTATGTGAAGTTCTCGACCATTTATCTTACCGCTTTGTTGTCATGGTAAGTGATTTTAGCCAGTCTATAGAGAGAAAAAATGTATAAGTTTAAAAATAAACTGCGACTCTACACAGATCAAAACTACCACTTTAAGATCCTAAAAGCTGCGGGAGATGCCGCAAGAGTAAATTTTAACGGAGTCATCCGCTGATATGCATTTCAATGCAACAATTTCAGATTGTAAGAAGTCAAGGCGAATCATTTTTACAATCTTAAATTGTTGCATTGAAATGACATTTAGTACTTACTAGCCATTACCGATTATGGCCAAAAATGAAGGTTTCAATGACAAATTACCCTGTTCAAAGGATTTATGTAGGGTAGAATATATGCGGTAACTCGCTTTTTCAACAACATTCTTAAACCTATGGAACGGAAAAAGCAATTTCGATAGTCAAGAAGAGCGACGGTTTTTTTCGGTGACACATTGGAATTCGAAAGACGTGATCACTTGATCCGCAACGGCGGTGGTTTAAGAAATATATTCTTTTCTTATCGTTGATTTTATGTGTCAATTAACGATCCCTCAGATTAAAACGAAAAAAAGTTCAACACATGTTATCATAGTTTTTCAATGTCTTCGCGAATAAGGGACTGGCAAAGGTTATTTGAAGCGAGGGAAATATTAAAATGTTACCAAGGAGGGGCCAACTAGGATGTAGTTATGAAATGAAATCTTGCGAGGCACAAAAAAGACGGCGTAAACTATTGAGTGTGGAAATGTACGGTGTCAACTAATATAGAGCCAAATAAAAATGAAATGAAAATTGACTTTGTAATTCCACACATTTTATTTTAAAACACGACCCAGGTTTTGACGTTGAACGCCGTCAACACTTGATCCTCATAGAAGCACTCTAGGTTTGTATGCTTTCTGAGCGGGGGGGGGGGGTGTTGGTCAGAGAGGGAGGGTGGAGGAGTAAAAAGGTCAAGATGCAGCTGGGGGGAAAAGAGAGTTACATATTTCGATGCCAATCGTTGACTTGGAAGAGTGGTGGGTAGGAAAGGAGAGGGGAGTGAGTGGGAGGGATGCAAATTTTCGTTGACAAGTTCTTCCTTGCAACGGACGCATTTCAAATTGTTCAACTGCTCCAAAGCATCGAGCCTTTGACCTTTATTTCAAAATGAAGAGTTAAAGTCACAAATCCACTGCTGCGGTCACTTTCGATGAGGTTCTTCGCAAAGAGGGATTTTATGTTCTCATTTTTTACTGGTTTTTGGCTAGCTTTTAACTTTTCGTTAAATTTTCGTCTCGTTTGCCCAATTTACTAGTTGGGCCACTCCGAGAACTTTAATTCATACACTTTACTCCTCTCATCTTTGGGAACTTTGTCTTTAGTGTGAGAGATCAGGTTCTTAAAGCATGAACCACTGTAAAAGGTGGATTTAATTTTTTCTTCAGGTAAAATCTTTACTGCTGTTTGAGAAATATTCCTTAGAGTTTTCGTCACCATTTGGCGGTGGGATCTTTTAAATTTTCGGAGCAGTAAATGTTGATTAATGTTCAAGAAGTTCTCTCGGGTTTCCCACCGGGTCAGGTTGCAGTACACCGAAGTTTCGAAGGCTGACTCTGCCATCGTCTTCAGGGTGAAGTGAAGACCCCTTCACCCTGAAGACGATGGCAGAGTCAGCCTTCGAAACGTCGGTGTACTGCAACCTGACCCGGTGGGAAACCCGAGAGAACTTCTTGAATACCATACGCCGGGAAAACCTGAGATCCTTCGTTGATTAATGTTATTTTCGTAAGTTTCTTTCGGTTCTGTTTTTTTTATTAGATTTTTTGGATAGCCAATGTTAAGTGCTATCGTTTTGATTAAATTAAGTTCCTTATTTTTATTGGATTCTAACATAGAGATAGAGGCTAATTGGTGGATCATTGGATGAAATGCCGAAAGCTTTTGGGCGAATCAATGCCTTGAAGAGGAATTGATTAATTGGTCTGTATACATTTCCTTATGAAAAATGGAGTACTGTAACCTATCTTTGTCTTTACAAATTCCTTTATTTATTTATAAGTACCATTGCCCGGGGGTGTGGCAGGGGGCATATGCACATCAGAATAATTTTATCCGAAAATGACCCTACCGCGGTCGAACAAAGTTACAAATGGATTGATTGGTCAAGGAAATTCCGAGAACCTTTTTCCTCTTTTTTACACGTAAATCGCAAAATAGATTTTTAAGAATGTAAATGTGCTAGAAACTAATTTAGTTGCCTATCGGAACCTGGCTACACACGGAAGACATCGTCTACATATCTTAGCAAACAAAATACATTATTAATGCAAGGGTTAGCTGAGGAGAACAAAATTTTTTCAAAATGGTCCATATAAATATCGTCCAGGAGTATCGAGGCCCATATAAGGTCCAAGGTCCATATAAATATCGTCCAGGAGTATCGAGGTCCATATAAGGTCCAAGGTCGATATAAATATCGTCCGTAGACAAGGGCTAGCCCATGGCTAAACAATTGGGGTTTTGGAAATATGTACCGTTAAAAATAAATTTAGGGAAACGCATTGATAAGCAGAGTTCACTAATAACTGGTACTGAGAGGAGGATTTCTTCGGCGAGGTTCACAGCTTCCATGGGCGGCAGTTTGGTGAAAAGGTTGCGTGCATCGAAGGAAACAAGCTTGCACTTTTGCGGGATGATTTTTTCATAAGTTTGCTGACATGGTCCATGGAAGTCACTTCACTTTCTTGTTGTACTTTCTTTTGAAAAATGTTTAAAACCTCCCTGAAGAGTGAATTAAGCCTTTTCGCTAGTATGTGGTTGGTAGCTGACATATTTGATACTACAGGTCTGATCGGAATCCCATTTTTGTGAACTTTAGGTGGCCCGAAAAACCGTTGTGCTGAGGGATTCATTTGCACAAGTTTGCACATTTCGCAAATTTAAATAACATATCATAAGATTTAATCACTTTCTTAATTTCTTGTTGAAATTTGGGGGTTGGGTCTGAACGAAGTACTTCAATTTTATTGTCCCTGATGAAGTCTTGGCATTCCGTGATGTAAGTATTTCTTCTAATAAAACCACCTTTATCTACTTTTTGGATGATCAAGTACGTAATATCATTGAATGTACAATTGACTTCAAGGACTCGTATTCTATAGAATACTCGAACTTTTTTACTTCCAGTGGTTGAGATTTTAAGTAGCTCATGGGAAACAACTTGGTTAACCGCGACTTTTTCCAACTAAAGGGCTACTTCAAGGTTAACTTCAAGGCCAGGTTTTCTATGTCTTTAACAGAAATAGGAATATTAGGTACGTATTTTTGGCCCTTTTCTAGCACAAATATTTCACAGTTAGAAAAGGAATGCCCAGAAAGATTAAATATTCTAAGTTTAAACTTACAGGTATGGTCACATTTAGAACTTGTTGATTTTAAATTGGACTCTATTCTTCCAAAGTTACTCTAGCTTACGCTTGATTTTGGCTCATAAATGTAAGGAAACCTCACTGCAATTCTGGCGGGAATCATTATCAAAATATATCCACTCGATCCAATGAATTTCATGAGACAATTCCGCGTACAGCAGCACATAAATAATGAGAAATTTGCATCCCTCCCACTCCCCACTCCTAGACATACTACTCTTCCAACTCAACGATTGACACCGAAAGACGTAGTTCGCTTTTCTTCCCAGCCACATTTTAACCTTTTTACCTCTCCACCCTCCCTGCCTCACTGACCAACCCATCTCCCCTGAACAGAAGGTATATGAAACAAGTTTGCTTCTATGAAGACCACCTGATGATGGCGTTCAACGTCGAAACCTGGGTCGTCGGGGTGTTAAACGGGTGCCCTTGGAAACAAAGAGGAGGCGAGCGAATTCGATTGACTGGGAGAGCCAACAAATCTCATGGCTATTAATTAAAAATAGCAATTTTCCACAAAATAAAGTTTAATGCGATCGGTTTCAATGTTACTACATCATCATCAGGTGGCAGTTAAACCTCAGAGTCCAGTAAACGAGGGTCATCCGGAAAGTAGTACCCGTTCGTGAAATAAAAAGACAAAAGTAAATATTAACAAACATAAAAAATTTTATTTGAAAGAGGATACTTTAAACTACTTCTCAACATAATCTCCAAGCAAATTAAGGCATTTGTCATAACGTGTGACAAGTTTCTGTATTCCTGCTGCATAGTCCTTCGCCGCCAGCTCATTGAGATACGCGAGGGACCCATCTTGCACAAATTTTTGCATAATGCAGATGGTGTTTAACAATTTCATGAACAATTGTTCGAGAAACATTGGGAAAATGCTCACAGATGTCATCAATTGTGACGCGCCGATCGTTCCTCACGAATTCGTCAACTGAGCTCACCAGTTGGTCTGTAATGACAGACGGTCTCTCCGAACGCTCATCGTCGTGTGTGTTCCCCCTCCCCATGTTGAAGTTGCGACACCACCGCCGAACAGACGACTCGTCCATTACATTGTCTCCATACACCTCCTTTAATTGGCGATGAATATCACATGGGCGAACGTTTCTTGCATTGAGGAATTTAATCACTGCCCTCACTTCACAACTGGCGGCGTTCTCAATTTTTTTAAACATTGTAAACAATCACAGAAACAACACAGGCAATGCTAGCGTCACGCAACTTGGCTCAGAGAAGGCAGACAAGCCACTGAAGCTATCTGACCTCGTCCAGCGGCTACTCGCGTCGTCAGCACTTCATGCGGCACGAACGGGTACTACTTTCCGGATGACCCTCGTATATATGGTTAAAGGCAAGTAAGGGGAGGGTGGAGGAAAAGGGGGGAAGAGGGGGGAAGGTGGAAGGCAGCATGGGTGACTATGTGAGTGGGGGGGAAAGGGTTGAGGAAGACAAGGTGCAAAGACCCTAGGAGTCCGGAGAGCGCGTCGTGGCCGAATGGAGGGGGGTGTCTCGGAGATTAATCAGTATCCCCTTGTCCAAATCCAACTTCGAACGAGAGTTCAATTCGATCAAGCACATAGCCTTTAAGAACGGTTACCATGTCCGCATAAAAGATAATCTACTAAAGAAAAAACTTAAGAAACAGGCCCTGAAATTAAACTTCTCCCTTGCGGTCACTACTGTCTCAGAGCGCAAATGATGCAAATTTCCGTTTCATAACTCTGTGTCATACAACATCGCTAACAGGTTTCCAAAAGGCAAATTCCGCATTTCTTTTTATACCCCCAATACTCTGTACAAAGCCCTATGCTCAAACAAATATCCTATAGACTGCAACACCAAAAGTGGTGTATATGAAGTTTGGTGTGAGTGTGGGGCCATTTATATTGGTCAGACAGGCAGGAGTTTTTCGACACGTATCGGGGAACAAGGGAAAGGCTACATTACAGGTCATACCAACTCTTTATTTGCCAAACATCTTCTTGATTCTAACCATTTCTGCAATTTCGAATTCAAAGTACTTCACAACTTGGAAAAAGGAAGGAAGCTGGATGCCATGGAACAGCTTGAAATCTTACATCGCAAGGACTTGGAGCTGATCAACGAAGTCCAAATTTTATCATCACCCTCCCCCCTCCTCTCCATCACCTTCCCATTACGTACATGTGACCAGTGATCCCTTGCCCCCTACTCATTGGATATTTCCTTCCTTCCCCCCCCCCCCCCCTCTGCAGACGGAGACCATGCTTTCCCGGACAAAGTGGGAAACCCCGAGTCCCCACCCCCTTTCCTCACGGACAAGGAGGGAAGGTTCACCGCTGCGGGACAAACCACCCCCCTATTCGACATGTGCAAGTGATAATATTCCCTCCTACACCCTTTCCCTAAAACCTCGCTAGGGCGCCCCCTTAAAACTATACAGTGATCCCAATCTTTACCCTTTAACTCAGTGCTTCTTTGTGTATTGATACCTTGCTCCCAGACCACGACCATGGGGAAAAACCCCCGATCATGGCGCCGCACCGTGGAACACCCTTAACGAGACACCCCCCTCCATTCGGCCACGACGCGCTCTCCGGACTCCTAGGGTCTTTGCACCTTGTCTTCCCCAACCCTGTCCCCCCACTCACATAGTCACCCATGCTGCCTTCCACCTTCCCCCTCTTCCCCTCTTCCATTGAAACCGATCGCATTAAACTTTATTTTGTGGAAAATTGCTATTTTTAATTAATAGCCATGAGATTTGTTGGCTCTCCCAGTCAATCGAATTCGCTCGCCTCCTCTTTGTTTCCAAGGGCACCCGTATAACACCCCGACGACCGCTATCTCGTCAGGAAGCGAGGCACCCGACCGTACTTAGATGGAGAGTTACCACTGCTTCCACCTTCTCCCTGCATTAAATGCCCTTCCAACTCTTGCTTGCTACATACTGAAATGCTCGTTTCAGAGTGATGCCAAAAGGTGACTTCTTTAGGTTGAAGGCGGTTGCATTTATTCAAAGAAATAGTGTTGAAAGGCATCATATTTGTTACTTCTTTACATTACCAAAATATGTCATTTATATATTCTACCTGTTTTATAATCATGTATATTAATGGTTTGTATAAATAATATCGGGAAAAGTTTCGGATAATCGATTTATTTCGAATATTACTACAATGCCTCAAAATTGTTCAAAGTACATCCCTTGAGTGCCGAAGCACTTTTAACAGCGGCTTTTCCGCGACTTAAAGGCTCCGTGGGAGGCAAAAGGTCCCTAAGGGTACGCGTGCAAGTTTCTTTGATGACTTGACTTAAGGTCCCATTTTGGTGTAGTTATTTTACGGGTAGTTTAACTTTTATGGGGATTAGGAAATAGTCTGCTGGTGCCAAGTTGGGACTGCAAGGGGGTTGGGGAATCGTCGTGATTCCGTTCAAAGGTTCTTCGCAAGCGGGCACACTCGGCTCTGCTCTTTTGGTCGCCCGTCCAAAGACCTTTGGGTGGAAAACTTTCGCGCAGATCTTTCGCATCGCCAAATTGTCAGTGATATATCGTAATGGTGTGTGCTCTGTCACTATCTTATCAATGCTAATAATACGATCTTAGATCTTTTACAAATTTAACCGGCACGGTCACTTCACGCACACGCCCGGTAAAAATTGTTACCGGTAATTTTAACATAAATCTTGCATATGCTGAAAGGAATACGATTTCATTGTCGGGAGTCGTCTTTTAAAAATGTGCATGCGAAACTGTAATGCATGGGTAACGCTCGCCTACACAGAACTCCCGTTCTACAGCTATGTACTTGACTTTGACGTTGATTTAATTTGAAGAAGTAGACCTGAAAGTAGGCCCTCCATGAAATATACGAGTTAAGCAGTGGCCTTACTCTCTGTCGGTAATCAGACATGACAGCAATTCATCGTCCTTTCGGCCGAGATTTAGTTCAACGATTGAACAAAAATCACATTGGACTTGCCGGGAATCTTTTTTCTCATAAACTCTTCACCATATTCCGTTTGAAACGTTTTCAATCGTTTCACGAGAAAATATACCGATTTTTACGCGAAATTTATGGGATTATTCGTCACTCAAAATTTCTATATCCCATATTGTACAACCTTGAGTCCGTGCCTGTTTCAGTACTGATGACCCCTTAGGCTGTGCTGGAGGAAACAGGGTAATTTGCTCTTGGTAGGGTCACCCATACCACTTCGTTTGAAGAGTAGGAGATTAAATTTAGCCCGTCTAATTTCTGTTCTTCAGCGGCTGCAATGACCACATTGGGAATGCTACCATTTAAGCAATGGTATAACACTCAAAACAGAAGAGGAAGGAACCTGGAGAACGGATTAATTAACAATCCGGAAATTTTGAAATGAACACAATAATGAAAATGAAGCCTGAAAACTCTGGGACTGAGCCAAATGAGTTGTTCGTCACGCCCGCCATTGAGAGAGGTAGTGGTTCCGCGGTCGTCATCATACAAAACACTTGTCACGCGGAATAAATGGCAACACCAACCAAGAGATAGCAAATAAGAGGACCACAGCAGTTAGAATAGGATCGTGACATGCTGTGGTGATGTTGAGGAGATTAAAATTAGAAATGAGCAAGTGGGAGATGGTGGGAGAAGATGTAGACATTTCAGGACTCTCCAAGGTGAGAAAAAGGATATCAGGATTTTGGAGCAATAGGTGTAAAGTGCAAGGAATATATAACGGAAGAGGTGCAGCCTTATTGCACAAAACGCTAGGAAGGAGAGTAGAAAATATGGAGATTGTGAGCGTTAGAGTAGAAGTAAAAGCTGAACTAATGAATTTGGTCATTATTCAGGTCAACATGCCAACAAGTAACCACGGAGAGGAATAAACAGATGATCGAGGATATATGATTAATTAAAAGATACAAATGAAGGTGTCCTTAGGAAAACATATTTAATATCTGCTGGGGATTACTGCGCGGAGGTGAGTGGAATGCGAAATAGTAATTGGGCATGGCACAACCATTTAAGAAAAAGTAATGATTGTAGACAGAAAAAGGAATAAACTTTTGGTCAAGGGTCCGGTACTTTTCAGAACACCTCCGTTTGCGTTGAAAATGCCTCGAGATTCAGTAGGACTCAACCACTGAAACCATGCCAAGCTTAGATATAACTAAAAACAGCCTACTCAATTCGCACAGTTTTCAAGGATCAGTTGCAGATTCAGATCGTAATTTAGTACTAATTCGGGAAAAAGTAAATATTCCAGAAGAATAAATAGCCCACGCATATGCAAGAAGGGAACGTAGAAGCATGAACCGGAAAGAAAAGGAAAGAGTGCGAGGAATCGGAAGAAATATTTTACAGTGAAGACGGCTATATCATGAGAAAAATGGGAAGTGGTAATAAAAGGTATATCCAGAGCCGCAAACAAAGGTATGATACTCATTTTTTCCTCGAGTAGCATGATATGCTACGCCACAATTTGAAAAGACAGACTGGAAGGTGTTCTTGGAAGACGGGATATAAGGGAGCAATGCCTCCGCGTGTCGCTGAAGGGGCCAACCTCTTTTAAGGCGGATCGGGGGTCATCGTTGGCCTTTAATCTCGAGCATAAGTACCGTATCGTAAGGGTGCTTCAGAACACTGGAGGTATTGCAAAGAATTACGACGGATGCCACGGGTAGATGGGAAAATTCTCATAGATTCCGGGAAATAATATGACCAGATGCATGTATATTTGAAACGAATAGATTATCACTAGGGCGTCTCTATTTGGACGAGAGTAAACGTAACTGAAACAGTTTCTGGCGTCACTTGGTGGAAATTCTTCATTTTGAAATTAATTTTAAAATACTTCGCCTTTCCACATAAAACACTTTATTACGTCCTAGGTTTCGTTATGGTATAACATCATCAGGTCATCACCTGATGTTGTTATACCATAACGAAACCCAGGTCGTAATAAAAGTGTTTTATGTGGAAAGGCGAAGTATTTTAAAATTAATTTCAAAATGAGAGTAAGCGTCTTAAAATAATAAGGGTTGAGCTAGATAACAAGTTGAATGCCACCGCGAAGAATGTCTATTTAGGCAGGCAATAGCAGGGGGGGAACTAAGCCAGTGTATATGATTCAATTGATTCATGTTTATTGGTGGCGGCTAATCTAGGAATTCTTCCGTTTATAATATTACTCCTAATATACACATATCTGCGAAGGAAGTTACTTACACTAGAAACTAAACGAATAAAGGGCGTAGGCTAACTGATTCTGACTTGAAATGGTTAATTGCGTGAGAGTCTACTCATAAAAATTTCGTTTCTGTCTCTATGACGTGGGGCTGGGATTTATGCTAACGGGTAATCTGTCATACGGGTGACCAAAGGAGCCAATGTGTCTCTCTCATTCGAGTGGTTGGTTTGTCCTCCATTGATTATACTTGTTTAAAATGTAAATGTCATCATTAGAACTTAGCGTATTACATCGTACACTTTCCTTACATTTTTGGTATTGTTTTTCACACTTCGACATAAGGTAGAAAAATTTCATGGAGGTCAAATTGTTTGTGGGGAGGAGTTGCCAAATTGGATAGCGTGCAGTGTAGATGAACTTTATTTCTGAAAAGTTGTTATGATAAACCACGTAGCGTATCCAATATGGAAGCAACTAGGCTGGAAATCACTCATCGGAGCGAAGGTTAAATTAGAGATTAAATCACTTGCATTAATTGGAAGGAACTGTCTTAAGCAGTGATGTTCAAAATGTATTATTATTATTACATCCATCGTACCACGTTAGGTGAGATCATATCAATAAAACTGGAGTGATCATGTATAGAACAGATAGATTTAAGATTTGATGTAATATTTTCCACGAACGATAAGGGATCAGAATAACATTATCCGACCACGGTTGGGAATGAAATTATTTCGTGCCAGAAGTAGGTTGGAGCGTAATCACCCCCTGCCATACATCCTGGCGGTGTCTTGCAGAGTATTATGCAATAATGAATAACAATATGCGTAATGGGTGTGGGTGGCATGAGGTCACTGTCCTAGGTTACCTTTAGCTGAATGTATCCCGTCGCCTTCCTCCAAATTGCTGAGATTCCCTTCCCTCTCTCGGGCTGGAGTGGAGGGGGAGGGGAGTATTTGGGAAAAAGGTATGGGGTAGTAGAGCGCGGCTGCAGAGCCGGATCGGAAGGTGGGGCGACGTGAGCCACGGTCGTCAATTGTCTACGGTTTGAGTGTGAGAATTAAAGATTTTCAAGACAGCTATTTCAATGACAGATACGTAACAGTGAAATAATCTCCGATTTAGACAGCTATTTATTCCGCGAGTTTCACTTGTCTAGCTTTACAGAGGCGGATCACACTCTTACGATAGTTTTTCCTCCGTCGAATTCGAGGAAGCAATGCTGGTAGGGATTCGAGCTTTGGGAGGCTGATGCACCCTGGAGTACGGAAACCCTTTCGCTCGAGACCCAAATAATCTCTCCGCGGAGTGGACCTCCACCCACCCGATAACAGTGCGCCTCGGCACGCGCCCAACTAACCTATTACTAAGCAACGCTCAGCTTTTTGTCATCTTCCTCCTTTCCCTGAAGGATAAAAAAGTGCACCCCTTCCTCCGGGGGCGCGAGGAGATAAAAGGGTGGGGGGGGGGGGTGAGACACTCTAAGAAGCCGACGCCGAATTAATTCCCCCGGTCCTCCCCTTCCTCAGCTCCCATGGAAACTTATGGCCTCACGGGGTCGCGGTGCCCCTCCTGCCAAACATCGTGAACTCTCTCAGACCTTCCCGGAGGCCCCCGAGCGCCCTCGCCCCGGCCGGGCGAGATTGTGGTTTTTGCTCCGAGGGAGGAGATTTTTCAGCAGAAGTGAACGCTTACGCAGCGCCGACCGGCCGGACACCCCTCGCCCCCCCCCCTTCGCCACCCATATCAATTTCGTGGCACCCGTTTTTACCCCCCCCCCAACTCCTTCCTGCCCGTTTTCATCTCGTATCCTTCTCGACGTCGCAAAAAGCGGAGTCGTTCACCGCCAACCGCCCGCCCGCCTGGTCCTGTCCGACACGCCCCACACATCCCCCGCCGTATCCACTTAGCGCGGTGAGCCATTGCGTTCTCGGTCGTCTTGTCTTCGGGTGGACGCACGCGCTTAAACGCCATCGTAAAATAATCAGCTCCAAATACCTAATCGAAATAAATTTATATAGCATTCGACGTATGCTTAAGTAAAAAGATGTGAAATAATTATAAATGTTTTGTCTTTTAAAAAATATTTAAATAATGATGAAAATTATACAAGATGTAGGCACAGTCAAAGTGTATATATACATATATACATACATTAATAAATATATGTATATACACATACACAACTTAAATTACCCTGAGATCCGTGGGTCTAATATGTCGCCAAGCGCCCCGATTCTTTAGCCAAGAGATGGCGTCAGGGGGCTGTTTCACCCACCAAAGGAGAAATACACAACACACAAGAGAAAAGGACAGTGGGTTAGAATTCATACAACATCATACAGGTTAAGGAACAGTGCGTTTCGTGGCACGCATAGCCAGAAGAAAGAGATGAGCCACATTGGCCAAATACACATTCAAACACAAAATCCCGCCAAACGGCGAATTAATACTCATTTATATAGAAACAGATATAAGGAAAAGGGATAGGAACACAAATAAAGGACGAACACAATAGAGGTGGCGGGATTTTGTATTTGAATGTGTATATGTATAAATATATATATATATATATATATATATATATATATATATATATATATATATATATATATATATATATATATATGTATGCATGTGTATATGTATAAGAACACTCACAAGGTAGAAAGGACACTCACATATGTTGTTTTGACGTTTCGACGGCTCGACCGTTGTCTTCAGATTCTGAAGGCGACGGTCGAGCCGTCGAAACGTCAAAACAACATATGTGAGTGTCCTTTCTTTGTGTTTCTATGGTTTAAAAACATCTACATCTGCGTTATTATATATTTGTGCGTCGCCGAAGAGCGCCCTATTTCGAATATATATATATATATATATATATATATATATATATATATATATATATATATATATATATATATATATATATATATATATATGCACACACCTTGACTTCGTGGCTTCAACTCCGAGGCCTCCATTGCCGAGAGGACTATTATAATAATTTATGTTTTTCATAGGATTAGAGTGGATGGTATATTTAAATGCTATTAGAGGAAATAATATTATATCCAATATAATTATGAATTACGGATTTCTATGGAATCCATATTCAAGAAAGAATGAGATGGTTTCCATTTCATAGACAGCGTTGCTCCTTAATGCCTTAATACAGGTAAGTGTTTCCTTTACATTCCGGCGTCTTCCTTCCTAACCTCTGGCATCCACACTCACACCTCTGCACCACAGCACCATTTTTTCCCGTTCACTTCAGCTCGGACCACTGTGACAACACATTCTGCCTTTTCTCTTTTATTCAAAAATGGAGATATTCCTTTCCCTTTCGGCTTCAACTTATAGTGACAACTCTTATCCTTTGCCCTTTTCATTTTCCTATGCTCGCAGTGTGATTGTTGATTTTTGCTTCTCTTTTGGATATTATTAGACATATGCCTTATTTCTTCATATTTTCATCTGAGTTTAAATTCATTTGATTGAATAACATTTTAATGAGACCTGAGTGTATATTCTGCTACGCGCTTCTCTGTGTATGTGCGTGTGTAAGATCCTGCAAAATGCATAAAACGTTATAGAAATATTTATATGTAAAAGTATGCGAGACCATGAATTAGATATTGCCAAGTAGTGCTTCTCCGGGATTCTTTAAGAATGATAAACGGAAGCTCAATATGAGTCCCTGGTCCTTCACATGACTTGAGATTACATTGACCTAAATATAATTAATGAAATGTGGAGAAAAATGAAATATATAGTTGTATAGCTCTACGATAGATGAGGTAAAGAAATCACAGGCCTGATGAGGCAAATAAACTTTTCGAAAAAATGAAACATGTAGATACACACCTGAGCAATGGTACACGGAAACAAAGACTACTTGAACTTAATTCTCCTTTAACAGCTTAGTTTTACAGAATATCATTACATTTAATATTTCTCTGAACGATTAACAGTCCATAATGGACAATTAAAAACTCGCATTCGCATTTCATCAAGATTTTGAATTGTTGATTGCGACTTAGTGGCTGTGCGCTTTCTCTTAGTCATTCCCCGAAATGGTTCCCGGCAATCGACTGTTACAGCCCCTCCTTAAATTGGCGTGCCGTTCCACATCCTTACCAGCCCTGAGCTAATAGGTTCAATGCTAAGTAATTAATGTACCATTACATTTTACACTTTACCATGGAATAGCTGGTATTGAGTCCACTTATTCGACGCGACCTGCACCATAAAATCTCTTTGAAACGATGGGTAAAGGAAAATAAAAGATAGGAAGATCAAAGTATTTGCTCTTTTCTGGAAAAAAATAGTAATCCAACAAATGTAAAGAATGATATTGATAAATTAAACGTAAATGCCGTCTATTCTGAAAATATTCCAATGCTCCTTGTTATTTGTGTGAACGGTTTACACTAATGATTTCAGAAGAAAATATTGAAACTATACATTGCCGTGGCCACGGATACCCTGGCCAAAAAGCAGAATAAATATAAAACACGGGAAATAGGGAAACGATTTCTTCATTTACCAGAAACATATAAAAACGAAAAAATAGAAAGAATTTTATCCTTATTTTTGTTCAGATACCAAGTTTGCAGTAAAACGCGAGTATAAACACAAGTAAAAGCAACAAGACAAATTCTAAGTGCATTTCTTTTCTTTTTAAGGAACACACACAACCCTGCGTAAAAATCTTACAAAGAAAAAACTTTACATTTTCCCATGAGTCGTTACCAAAAATGAACTTACCCGTCAAATTTCAATTTTATATTGCATTCAAAATCATACGACCAAACAAGCAAGTGCCGAGGAACTTTGCTGTGGACGGCAAAGATTTTCGATGAAGTGGATGGAAAGTGTAACTCACAGAGAGACGCAATGGGCAATTTTAAACTTAACCCAGTATAAGTTAACGGAAAGCAGTTTTGGGAGCATATAAGTTAGAACGAAAGGGGAAATAAAGTAAAAACCCAAGATGCAGGAGACGGATTACGATTTAAGATGTTTGACTCGGCGGGTGTGCGCTATCTACATACAAATTGAGCTATTGCGTAATGGTTCACGCGGAAATAGCAAGTAGAAAAACCCATGAATCATGGAAGAGGGATTTCGGTGAAACGTGGT
The DNA here is from genome assembly GCF_022747635.1 of Hetaerina americana. Classification (NCBI taxonomy): domain Eukaryota; kingdom Metazoa; phylum Arthropoda; class Insecta; order Odonata; family Calopterygidae; genus Hetaerina; species Hetaerina americana. Next base: position 4,843,701 of record NW_027286741.1, on the reverse strand, counting down.
ACATGGATTCCCTTCATCACTCCAAACAATATTCCCTTTTAGAAATAGACAAGCAACGCTTTACGAGACGGTTGCGCACATATGTCGCAAGACGTCGCATTGGGCAGATGGGTCTCGGGCAGAGGGGTGGCCGCCCAACCCACGACTAATGTGTTCCACATTTGCTTTATTTCCATTTTCGCTACTTTTGTTGTAATGCATTATTACTGTTATCCGGTAAAGCATTTTTTGTCTTGATATTTTTCGTACGGTAGGTTTTGTCTTCCTATCAATTTTTACATTTTTCTTTTTTTTATTTTATTTCTTTATCCCACAAATTACTGAAATTTATTTTCATCCCAACATAGAATCCTGGCGAGACGTGTGCCTTAATGAAAACATTGAAATAATCTGGGGCACTGCTTTTGTAGATAACGGATTTATTTGCATCGTGAACCGGGTGATTTTTCCCGAGGGCATGAGCAAACATAAATACAGACGTGGGCAGTAGGGTTTTGCAGGATGCAACACATGCAAAAATTATGCTCCAAACGCTCTATCCACTGCACTGCCACTTTCCCTATGTACATACAGATGCACTTACACAGACATACGATTTCAACCGTCTAGTGCGTCTCTATACCAAATATACACATGTGCGTACCAACATATATATATACACAAACATATAGTTGGCGTTCCATCATTAAAGGTAAATGTTGGATGGACAGACTGAACAGTGATAAATAAATTTGTCTCTCCTGTCAAATGAAACTACCACAATATACGCGTGGTACCCTGAAAGCCAAAGCTAGTGTGTGTGGCTAGGGGTGATTACACACCACACTCATTTTGACAAAAAGTAATTTTCCCATCTAGCGCGGTCGGATATCCTAATACCTTTTCCTTCCTGAAAACCTGGCATTGAAAACTACAACAAGCCATCTGAATGTTCAATTCCGCATGCTACCGTTCCCCTATCACTCCTTCCACTACGCCTATTCTTGGCCTACTTCTTTGGCTTTCGTTTCCTCGTCAAGCATCCCCTACCACACATCTTTCAGATGGATTGCAGATTATTTATGTTGACACAGAGGGAGAAAAAGGAAGAATTAGGAGGTGAAAGTTTGGAAGTGCGAGAGTGTTGTGGAAGGTGTTGGGAGTCAAGGGGGAATTAAATAGCTGAAGATTAAGGTAATTTAAGTCTAATATTGAACCCTGGCTCATTCCAGGAATCGAGGAGCCAGATGTATGCCTGTTCTATTGCTTTGAGTTGAGTGGATGGTCGGAGGTTGGCAGGGATGCTAGAATAGAGACAAAATGGCATTTATCAAAGGAAGTTTTACGGTTGGTTGCGCGTATTGGAAGTATTCTAAATAGGGAAGAAATCTTGCACGTTGCACGGTGGTTTTTGATTCTTATACATCAGGGGTGAAAGAAAGTGTTCAATGCAAAAGGCAAGGCATAGTTGGCACTTCTGGATATAAATTACATTACTGGATGTAGACGAGAAGTAGAGATATGGTGAGAGAGGGTTAAACAGCGGGTGGGAGAGGGATGGGGTTCGGGTTTTGAAAATAGGAAATGTTTTACATCTAGTTTTATTGCAGAGCATGGGAGTTGCTTTCGGACCAGACGGGGATTTAAGGAGTGGATTGGAGGAGATCTGATGAGAGGTGGAGAGTTCGAAAGTAACGGAGAATCAGGAAATATTTCCGGTAAAAGCTTTGTCGATGGTGAAAGGACCTTGTATAACACCGATGAATTGAGGCTAGTATGGGCAAGAAGCTTTTGGAAACAGGAATGGCGCAACAATGAGTACGGAGACAACTGTCCCGCGGTGCTAGCAGGAAGCGTGAGACCTTGAGATTTCGGAGGTTCAGATTTTTATGAACTACTGTTTACTCGTATCCAAGAATGTTTGCAACTACTCATAACACGTATGTATTGTAACATAGCGTAACGCGAAGGATAATAAAATGTTACGTGGATTTCATCTACATCTACATCTACTCAATACCCCGCAAGCCGCCGCAAGGGCGTGTGGCGGGGGGTGCTAGGACACCACCCATAATTTAGAAAAGAAAAATAATAAAAAAAAAAAATCGCATGCAATAACGACAAAATCATATATAAAAAAAAAAAAAAACATGGCATACATTCATGCATGAACACTTACACCCCACACACATGCAAACACTCAAACTACCAACTAACATACACATGCACCTGAAAGTATACCTAACATCTCTATAGTGTTTAATTTTGTTCCGACTTGTAAATTCAAAGTTTTTAATATTTCTAAAGTGACTTCGGTTTCTTGCTATTATGATTACTGATTGTTCGGGGAAAGAATGAGTATTTGTACCTATCTGTCTTGGAATCTATCTCCCTTAGTTTATCTTTGTGGTCTGATCTACCTAAGTAGTGTGGGGCCATTATAATTCCTTCAGTGTCATATTTAAACTCGTTTGTTCTGAACCTTTCTAAAAGTCTAAGCCTCGCTTGTTCTCTCCGCACTTCAAGTGGTTCCCAGCCTAAATCCCCTAAGAGACCTGTCACACTTGTGTTTTTATCATAACAATTTTTAACAAATCTAGCGGATTTTCTCTGGACTTTATCTAATTCTTTTTGCCAAATTTTCTCCCACGGATCCCAAATACTTGCGGCATATTCCAAATGAGGTCTAACTAGAGCAAAATAACACCTCTCTTTAACTTTTTCATTACATTTCCCCACCACCCGTTTTATGAAGCCAAGTTTCTTTAAAGCTGATCCGCATATTGTCCTGATATGTGCTCCCCATGAAAGGCGTGGTGTTAGAACAACCCCCAAATATTTAACTTGATTTGCCGTAGTCAATACTGAACCCTCTATTTTGTAGTTTATATCCTGTTCCTCGCTTCCTTTATTCCAAAATTTCAAAACTGCACATTTACCTATATTAAGTGTTAATCCCCATTTATTGCACCATCCCGAGATATTGTCTAAGTCTCTAGAGAGTAGCTCGCGATCTAGTTGGCTCCTTATTTCCCTGTATATCACCGTGTCGTCAGCAAATAACCTTAGATTGCTACTAACGTGTGTGCTTAAGTCATTTATGTATATTAAGAACAGAAGAGGCCCTATTACACTTCCCTGGGGGACGCCCGAAGTAACATCTCTCTCCGTTGAGCACAACCCATCTATGACTACTATTTGTTTGCGGTTTGACAAGAAGTCCCTAATCCAATTAATTATTTTCTCATTGATCCCATAGTATTTAAGTTTGTGTAACAATTTATTGTGTGGGACTTTGTCGAAGGCTTTTTTGAAATCCAGGAATACTGCATCGACTTGTGTGTTGTTTTCTCCCGATCTAAGTATATCGTGAATGAAGAGACCAAGTTGTGTTTCGCAAGATCTGCTTTTCCTAAATCCGTGCTGGTTGTGGATTAGTATTTTCCTACTATCAAGAAATTTCATAATGTTAGTGACAATAACGTGTTCCAATATTTTACAAGAGATCGATGTTAAAGAAATGGGTCGGTAATTGGTTGGTTTATCCCTATCGCCGCCTTTATAGATGGGAGTTATATGGGCTAGCTTCCAGTCGCGAGGCCATTTCTGACATTACAATCTCGAGCATGTAATAAACTTCGATAAACATGTCTGCGTGTGACAAGAAAATCTTTCCAACGCCTTGGCCAACCTCAAGCACACTGACTGACACCACTGACCTTACACATATGCCGCGCACATAGGTAGGTTATTTTTCCGAATTGGAAGAAGCATTATCTTCCCTCATTCCGAACTATGACCATGTTATTATTACCGGTGACTTCAATGCTAACTTTCTTTCCTCAACTCATGACTCTAAAACAATTACTGGCTCTATGTCATACCTCAGTCTTAGCATACTTCCCCTAGAACCTACCCATCATACATCTTCATCAGCCACTTGGCTTGATGCAATAATTACTGCCAACCCTGACAAAATCACAACATATGGGAAACTTTCTGCATAGGAATATCCATACATGATGTATTATTTTTAACATACTCAGTTAGATGTCCTAAATTTAAGCAGAAATTCATTCTTACTCGCGATTTCAAGTCCATAGATGACAAACACCTCGGATCCGATGCGGCTACCATTCCATGGCAGTCTATAGAATTCATCGAAGACATAGATAAAAAAGTAGAACTATTTAATATGTTCTTAAATGATCTAGGAGACAAACATGCACCGTTTAGAAAAATCCGACTGTCCAAACCACGCTCCCCTTGGATAACAGATGAAATAAAATACTTGATGCGTAGGCGTGACGCAGTCTATAGCCTGTTTAAAAAACATAAAAACGAATATTTATTCAGTATCTACAAAAAACCGCGTAAAAAAACTAAACAAGTCATTAGAAATTCCAACATCAGATATGCCTTCCAAATATCTAAAGAGCCCCCATCACATATTTGGAAAAGCTTGAAGTACCTTGGTGTCGGAAAAACTAAAAATCAACACTCCCTACCTGCTGACATTTCTCCAGACGACCTAAACCGTTTATTCACAACCCCACCGACGGAAATCGACTTTAATGCAAAAAATGAATACATATACAGTTTGCATAATTCTGAACCAACTCCAGTTTCTGCTGGAAGCTCATTCAAAATTTCTCCCGTCACACAAATGGAAGTCCTCCAGGCCCTCAAAAAAATCAAGTCCTCCTCAGATGGAGCTGACGGAATTTCAGCTATTCTCATACAAAAGGTACTTCCCATTGTACTTCCTGTTTTAACTCTTATCTTCAATTGGTCTATTCTAACTGGAACATATCCCTTACTCTGGAAACGTGCCCTCGTCCGTTCCATCCCCAAAAAGCCACACCCACTAACATTGCTGAATACAGACCAATCAGCATTTTGCCTCCTTTATCAAAAGCATTCGAGAGACTCATTTACGAACAAATTTCAAAGTTTCTGAATGAAAATAACTTACTTGATCCTCTACAAGATCCCTCAGGCTTTTGGTCCTCTCACAGCACAGCTACCGCTCCCCTTAAAATAACAGATGACATCCGACTATCCAGTGATCGCAAAGAGGTGACAATAATGGCTCTCCTAGACTTTACCAAAGCCTTCGACTCTCTTGACAAAGATCTTCTCTTAGCAAAACTTCAAAACATGAATTTTTCTTCCTCGTCTTTACTGTGGATTCGCTCATACCTAAGTAACCGATTCCAAAGAGTCATTACACCTAATTCATCCTCTAACTGGCTTCAAATACACAGGGATGTTCCACAAGGATCCATTTTTGGACCCTTGCTTTTTTCCCTGTATATAAACGATATTAGTAAATGCATTTTAAATTGCAATCATCACCTTTATGCCGATGATTTACAAATATATCACCATTCCCGCCTTCAAGACCTACCTACAATTATGAACGAAATTAATGCAGATCTAGCTGCTTTGTCACTATGGGGAATAAAAAATTTATCGAAAATAAACCCAATCAAAAGTCAGTCCATTATAATTGGATACCATAAACTACATTCTAAAATAAGTATTGATAAGCTACCACCACTAAAATTACAAGGATCTATCATACCATACCTAAGGACAGTAAATAATTTAGGCTTAACCATAAATGAAACATTATCTTGGACTGATCATGCAATTGCTATCTGCAGAAAAATTAACTCATCCCTGCATTCACTGAAAAGGTTAAAGCACATTGCTCCCCCCTCCTTAAAGATGCTTCTTGTGTCCTCTTTTCTCATACCCCACTTTGATTACTGTAATGTAGTATACCAAGACCTTTCAGGCGAACTGAAAACCAAACTCCAGAAGACCCATAATTCCTGTGTGCGGTTCATATGTGATTTTAGGAAGTACGATCATATTTCCGACTCATTTAATAGAATATCCTGGTTAAAGCTAGAAGGCCGCAGGCATTTGCATAATCTTTCAAGTTTCTACAGAATACTTTCAAACCACACACCTAACTATCCATACAAAAATTTCCTCTTCATCAGCTCAATCCACAACAGAAATACTAGGGGTAACAATAAACTTCTTGTCCCACACCATCACACTGAAATCTATCACAAATCTTTTCATATTACAGCATGCTGTCTGTGGAACTCTCTCCCAGATGACATAAAAAACTCTTCATCAACCACAACATTTAGAAGAGCACTTAACAAGTTCATTTTCCTCAGGTACTTAACTTAACCAGTATACCCTCCGTCATTCCACTCAGCTGTTATACAGACCACTGTGTCTACTTTTTTTCGGCTTTTTTGTTTTGTCATCTCAAGAGGTAGGAGTTTGCATCATTATTTTCAGAAATATTACGCCTCTCATTACTCCGCATGTATTGTCAATGTATTTAATTTCACCAATTCAATTTCAGTAACTTAATAATATGTATTCTATGTAAAAATGATTGATACAATGTACATGTATCTTTCCTCTAATTAATAGGGTTTTCGCAGGTTTTTCACACCCCCCTTCTCTTCGTGGGTGTTTTTCCTGCGTGGGTTTTTACTAGTTGAGCAATGCCACGCTCTCCCTAGCTTTTCCCACAAACCCCATTCTTTGCTTAGACTTTCCTCATTTTATTGTACTCTATCTTCACTGTCATTTAATTTGAGTATATGTAGGTGTATTCTTAATTTATGTATGTATATGTATGCATGTATGGGTGTATATGTGCGTAATTAGATATGTAGTTATGTATTATTGGAATATGGAATATGTATTATGGAATATTATTATTTATGTAATGTATATTCCATGCATGCATGTATGTTTATGTGTGTATGTGTATATGCATGTGTGTGTGGATATGTATGTATATGTGTAGGTATGTGTATGCATATAGGTATGTATGTGTGTGTATGTGTATGTATGTGTATGTGTGTGTATGTGTATGTATGTGTATGTATGTGTATGTGTGTGTATGTGTATGTATGTGTATGTATATATATATATATATATATATATATATATATATATATATATATATATATATATATACACTTTTTTCTTTTCGATGTGCAAATCTGTTCTAAATGAATTGATGTCTGTCTATATGTATTTATGTGTACATAAGAATGGAACTATAAGTTTAATGCCTAACAATGCCTAATATAATATGTAAAAGACGATGGGTTAAATGGAAGAAGGGACCATTTGGTCTCAATTTCGCCCAAATAAAGACCACTATCTATCTATCTATCTATCTATCTATGCTCCGTATTTATTTTGCTGTATGCGTCTCAACATGACATCTACAATCCACTGCATTCACTTTGTTCATCCGTTGAAGACGATCACGGTAGACCTAATAGAAATTTATCGCGTTAAAACTTGATGCCAGCATTACTTTTTATGCCCAAATGGCCAAGTCAGGGATGAGTACTCGCGTCCATGCTCCATGCATTTCCAAAGCTCCCACCATTTGTACATCAGCCTCTTTCCGGTCCTTTTTGGTCGGACTTTTTTCCGGTTCGTTTTGGTTGAAGACGATCACGGTAGACCTAATAGAAATTTATCGCGTTAAAACTTGATGCCAGCATTACTTTTTATGCCCAAATGGCCAAGTCAGGGATGAGTACTCGCGTCCATGCTCCGTGCATTTCCAAAGCTCCCACCATTTGTACATCAGCCTCTTTCCGGTCCTTTTTGGTCCATGGACGCTAAGCCTGCTGCCTGCTTTTATACGAGCGATAATCTCCAGTGGTGGAGTCCCTGCAGAGAGAAAAGCTGCTTAGTCTGATGCATATTTCGGCATCCGCTTCATGTGTTTGTTTAATAGTGTCATTCACCTTCTCACCCTTTCCATTTAGTTTTTTCCATTCATGTATTCCATTGCTCTGAGCTAAACTTGAACCCCTTAGGGAGCCATAGATGTAGCCATTCAGATCTTACTTGAACAAGGTCTTTGCCTAGTTTTCAGGAGGTTCCTCAGAAAGCCAGCAACTGATGTACACATCCTAGTTACTTTTAAATGAATAAAAAATAATTTGTAAATCAGCCTCGATCGGTCCCACATCGGTAGCACTGACTTAGGACTATTTCTGGGAGTTTTTCCTATCCCAACAGCACGACTATTTCGGTTTTTTCAGGCGTTCGTTCCTGGGTATGGTCTTGAAGCCACTTCTTCAATATTCTGTTTACGTGACTGTAATTCCTCGCAAGCAATCTTTCTGCTGATGGTGCAAACACCAACAGGTTATTATCAGAATATCCCACGAGCTGAACATATTGTAGTCGAATACTAAAGAAACCATCGTACTGCAGGTTCCAGGCATTTCGGGCCAAGATGGACCCCCGTGCAACTTCGCTTGTTACCCCATGCTTATTATTACTGTCTGTTATTCCGTCGTCAATTTACCTCATCGTATGCAACGCTGCATCACACGTAGAAGCCAGGGGTTGATTCCCCTTTCCTTGGATTGCTTGTGAAGTCCACCTCGAAGAAGCACTGCTAAAAAAGTTTCGAATATCTAGTATCAATACTTCAGGGATACATTAATTTCTTCTCCTTCCATTTTCTACCAAGTCAATCTGTCCCTTCACCAATACCTCCACCGCAGAAGAACCTTCTTTAAGGCCGCACTGTTTCACGGAAACACTCCCTCTAAGTTTCCAATTTTAGCCTCAGATGTTTCAAGAGTTTGCCTAGCATATCCATTATAGTCAGAGTTCTACAAGAGTGAGCCAAGTTATCTGATTTCCCCGCCTTCTTCAGCGAGACCAACCTCGCTACCTCCCATCTTTTCGAGAATTCTCGATTAGCGGTGATACAGTTCATTGCATCAAGATACGTTTCTAGAAGTGAAGCTGCTACTGTTTGGACGACCTCAGCGACGATTCCATCTAGTCCATGAATCTGTTTGACCTTGATTTATTTGCACGGTGTATCTAGTTCCACCTTCCAAAAGAGCGGAATATTTCAGGCAGGGATCTCCTCATGGCCCAACGGGGCATGCTTGGAAGAAAGGGTTATGACAACATATTTTTTGTCAACTTTGTCAATTTTTTCTCATGCAAGTGCTCAGTGGGCAGATCAAGTTTCTTCATTACTTTTGAGCAATCATTAAACTTTGCAGTTTTTCCGTTTTCTATTCATTTTTGCGTTAATTTCAATCGTCTTCGCATCAATTCACGACATTCTAGAACCTTCCCTATCCATCTTGGCCAAACTTTTCTTTCCTTTCCTTGAAACCGCCCAAGGAGGGTAGCGGAGATATTAATGCTTCTTATTTCTTGTAGGCCGATGAAAACTAAGAAAAACAGCAGAAGATGCATTAGGTCTGGGTTGTGTAAGAAACACTGGCGTGCTCCTTGGAAAGTCTTTGGTCATCCTCATCTTTGCAGATAATATTGACGCAACGCCATTTGCGGTCAGTATTCTCCACTGCTGCAGCTGTTTATTTTCTGTGGTGAACCAGTGGTCCATCCGCTCTGAATTGCATTGATTCGATGGAAATCCTTTCCTTGATTGCTAACTTCTTGCCTATTTCAGTCAGCATCTCCCAGCCACCTGTACTTCGACCCCCGGCGCTCGGGGATTCAATCCCACGGGGCCTTAAACGGGAAGTTAGGTACCATCGCCCCACTTCCATCATTCCTTTTACTCGTCCCGAAGGAAGCTCACTGACACACAGGAATATACCATCTCCATTCGTATCCTTAAAAGTTGAAGATGAAATCTGTTTAGGTTAAAGGGCAATCATGATGACGAAATCATGTCAAAAATCTGCCCCGGGAGAGTACTTCTCCCAACGGCCGTGGTAAACATAAAAATCAATGCGTCATACACACATACATCTGTCTCTTCAATGTATGCATCATTCGTATGAAATATTCACCTGAGTACCAAATGCTTCAAACCGATTTATAAGGAAAAAATATTGTTAGCTCACTTTTACCGCGATATAACCACTTGCTAGCCAATTCTGGTCAACTCTGCAAAAGCATGGAATTATAAAAGATCTTCCAAAGAAATTTTGAATGACGTCCATAGGAAATTACCTTAAATGGATGAAAACAAAGAAAAATAAACGAAAAAACAGATGAAACATGACTACCAAGGGGATTAACGATTTACGAAATATCTAACACTTTCTAAGTATTCTTTATTTCCGTGAGTTTGTGACCAAATTGTTTCCAGAATACGAATTCGGTTCGCGAAACTAATTACAGACGAGTCAAATGCGTGAAGAAGTATTTCCGAAAGCTCGACGCAAAGGATCCACTTTCTTCTTCAAGGCATCGCAGGTGTTGTAAAGGGTGGAGGAGGGCGGTCTCCCGTGGTTCGTCCGGCCGTCAGCTTGCGTTAATTGCGTCGGGGAACTCGCCATCCGCTCCGCCGGACGGGCGGTTGAGGGGAGGGGGGCAGAGGGATTTTCGCCGCTCCCGTACGGCCCACGCTCGTCTCCCCGGGTGATGCCCGGCCCCTTTTGTCACGGTGCGACGCCCTCCCCCGGCCATTGACCGCTAAAAAGGGGTTTCCGATTCGAAGGGTGGTCTCTTGCGGGTGTGGAGGCCAGTTGCGTCGGCCGGGTGCCCGAGCGCTGCTCCACATCTGTGGTGGAGGGCGCCCCCTTCCCATGGAAACCCAACCCTCAACCCCTCTGCCCAACTCCATGGGCAGGCCACTCCCTCGGTCCCGACTCCACCTGCTCCCTCCGAGAAGAGGAGATTATTCGGCGGGGAGATGGAAAGGAAAACAGACTGGAGAGAAGAGAAGAGCGCACAGAAAGAAGATTCCTTGATACTCATGAATACGTGTACATGTCGCAGTGCATTTATAGATTACTATCTTCAATTGAAGGAAAAATCAAATAATTTATTCGTGCTCACAAAAATGAGTATTCATTTCACTCTATAAAAAGAAGGGACCATTTGGTCTCAATTTCGCCCAAATAAAGACCACTATCTATCTATCTATAAAAGAACCATGTCCAGCTGCTGCATCAATGAAATTGCAAATTATCAACTGAAATCGTTTTTACATTAGTATGTCACCCGGTCAACAGTAGTCTATCGGTATCGTGACAAAAGATTAACCAGAAATGTAGGAAAACCCGGCGATGAGGAATATAATATCCTTTGATTTTCAAATCGGTCGAATGGGGATGCCCATATTATACACAAAGCCTTTGCGAAAAGGATATAAGTGCCTTTAATTAATTTTGCCAATTAAGGTTGGAGCGGGGGTCTCAGGGTCTAGCAGTAGGACTCTTACTTACAGATTATCATTGTATTCATTTAGGTAAAATCTATTGAAAAACAATTTAAATCATCTATACTAAATTATCTGTACTACAGATCCCACCGTACTCTAGTCTATGCGGGCGAAAAGAAGCAAGGAAGCAGGGTGGGGGGCACCGGAGGGTCCTGTCAATATGAAATTTGCGAAGGCTCCGAAATCTTCCTCTTATCTCATTTTAACCTCTCTTGTCTCTTCCCCCCTCCGGAAGCAATTTAAATCATGTGCTTACTTACTTTTAAAAGTATGAACGGTTGAAAAATATTTCCAAACCTTTCTTGCTCAAAGAAAATTTTTGAAGGGGTTGAATCCCATTTGGTCTATCGTTGGCCCAACTTCACAACACTGAGTACTTCGGCAGTAAAGTTAAGTGTGAATAAAACGGGTGTGAATGCGGAGAGGAATCAGCTCATCTAATAATTAGATTCTTCTTTCTGCGTCAAACATTTACTTGGATAATCATTTTCCAAACGATTCGGTGGAAAAGACATTATCAAGGCTATTTTGATAAGTTTTTTTTCATTCATCGCATGATATTATTCTTGTTAAAGTACTATTATATAATTTTTGGTATCATTTTATGATGGCAAAGTATATCACTAAAATAAATGGCCCGTGTATTGTTCATGTTTTCATGAAATGGCAATAGATGGTTCAAAAAGAGGACCTTTTCTCCCATGATTCGTATATATACGATCGAACTTCTCCCATTGCCGGCTAGATGACAATTAAATTAATTCCCGGTTCCCTGATCAAAGTCACGGTTTTGCTGCCATTGTGCATTTTCTAGAAGCATAGCTTTTTTCAAACAATGGGTAATATTCACAATAATTTTTCGAATAAAAAGAAAACTTTGGAAATATTTCGCCTTCACGTGTAAATTGAGTAGCAAACCTACTTCTTTACAAAGTTCCTCTTCATAATATATCGTCAAATGAAAAGGTGGCCTTACTGTGGAATAAAATTCAGTTGAACTAATGCGTGTACAAGTATCCAAAAAGTGAATCAAAGGCTATTTAGTCGTAACAGTCCCTTTAACTGCCTTTCTTACAAATACAATTTAGGGAGTTGTATGGATTAATATGATCATAATGACAAAAAAGAAGCCAAAGGGATATCATTTCATCCTCATCTGAATACTATACCGGTATATAAACCGAATTCGAGAGAAGCTTACTTAGCAGCCGAGTGTTTGGTTTCTCTGTTAAACATGGCAATGGTGCGTGTGCAGACCTCCGGCACAAACTCCCTGCGCACCATTTTTGTATTCGCGCTCGCGTGATGAATGCAATGCATTTGTACATAAAATATTCATATAAAATAAATAAATTCTATTGATATTTTCACTTCATTGAAGTAAAAGTACTACCGTTCAAGAAAATGCCTATGTGCTTACTTTTCGGAAAGGTGTTTTGAAGTGAGGTGATGAAACCTCCCAGACCAATTGACCATTTTAGCAAGGCACATCTAGACAAGGCAGAAAAGACTTTAACATTTTTTTCAGGCACTTCGCGACCCATTGCAAAATCGTCGAACACTTTCAAGTATATTGCGTAATGCCTCGAAAAATATCACCGATGGTTTGCGTGCATCATACAAGCCTTCCCTATTAACTAACAACCTGGAAAGCGACACAAAACTGGTGAAGAACTCATCTTACCAGTGGTAAGCTAAGTCCTGAGTACTGTTCTGCAAAAGCCACCGTATGATGCAATGGGAATCATTCTCTTAAGCAACATTTCAGTTCAACGACGAATAGATGAAATGGCTCAAAGTGTGGAGGCTATATTGCGCAACATCCTGAGAACAACAGACTGACTTTGCGTAACAGTTGGACAGGTCAGTTTTGCCAGTTAATGAATCCGTACTTCTAGCTTAGATACGCTTTATTAAATATCAAAATCTATCTCAAGAGTTGGTCTTTGCAAGGCAATTAGAAACTAACACTACAAGGAGTTAATATTTTGCATCGTAGAGCAGTTCTTCACGGACCAAAAAATTCCACTTTCTTACATACTTGCTGTTGCGACAGACGGAGCTCCGTCAATGGCTGGTCGCCACCACGGTTGTATTAAATACCTAAGAAAATATGTGCGAAATGTTTTTGCTATCCATTGTCTCATTCACCGACAAAATATAATGGCGAAAATACTGAGTGATCGCCTTTATAAGTCCTTAAGCATTGAAATTACAGCGGTGAACAAAATCAAAGCTTAAGGAGATTAGGAGCAATATTTCATTTTTGTCTGAACTATTTGCAAGGTTCAATAATATGAATTTATAATAGCAGGGAAATGATGCTAACCTTATAAAGGCAAAATCTGATGTGACTATGTTTATTTCCAATTGCTTCGTCAATTTCCTTCCTTGCTTAAGCTAGAAGAGCAACCTGGTATGGTTGATGATGATTTTAATCTTTTGCGACTATTTAGCTACCGTGCATAGAAGTGACGCAGCGATTTGAGGATCTTTTTTTATTGGACATTCCAGACTAAGTAATGAATCCATTTTGAGATATTGAGGAAGTTGGAGGATTAGAGGAAATATTAATTGGACTGCAAGCTGACGTTGAATTGAAACCAAAGTGTAAGATAAATTATCAAGAGTTTTGGTTACAAAAGGAGATTTCCGATCGTCATCCTGTATGACAATGGTGATTCAATACAACTCTCCCCTTCATTTTTGACTACATATTTGACGGAACGTGATTTTAGTGCAGTCGTTCAGCTTATTTCCAAGCAGAGAAGCAGACTTCAGGTTTGTGAACGCGGTGATTTAAGACTCCTGCTAATCGACATTAAACCGGACGTTGGAAAACGGGTATCAGGTCATCAAGCCCATCCATCCTAATAAAATTTTATTTGATGGAAATGTATTATTAAATTAGGCAATAGAATCCCCTCAAATGAATTCCTCACATGAAAAACTATAATCAGTAGTCACTTTATTGTTCACTAATTTTAACAAAACATGATTGGTTATTCTATTTTCATAAATTCAAAATGTTCATGTCATTGCTTAATTAAAGCAAAAAAATGACATGTAAACTTCTAAATAAAACTTTCTTATAATTATTCGTTTCGATAATTTTTTTTAATATAAAAAGTATATTCTCAGTTCCCTTTGAAGTGTATGGAGTTTTTTACAAGATTGTGATATGAAAACTAGGCATCTATCAGATTCTGAATAAACATTAGTTTAGTCATTGTTTTCATTTTAATTTTTTCAATGTTATTTTGTTGAATGATTTTGATCATTATTTTAAACCTAACGATTAGGGGGAATTGAATATAGGTCTATGCTTTGGTGGCTCAAAAAGGTGATCCTTTAGAATCACTTAAGAATCTATCAATCAAATAATTACATCGAAATGTGTCTTGCACTTCAGATTCTAATGACAGATATCTTTGAAGGCTCCGAATATTTTCAAAGAAAAATTAGCGAAACTTTAAGGGTAATTTCTGTTGGAATTGGATTTATTGCAAAGGCTTAATGAGATTTTTTCATTTGTTTAATGTGACTTGCTCGACGTGTATGCCAGCGTTGAAATGCACACAAAACAGGGGGAAAGACAGTCAGTCAGACAATCAGTTCAACTCCTTGGAGTTCACCTCGTTCTTGCAAAAATAAAGGAAGAATCGACGGGGTTTTGGGCAGATAATTCCCAAGCATTTGAATACGATGCTCATATATATTTGGGAAAACTATTGCATCAGGTATAGAATATACAGAAGGAATTTCATGGGAAATAAGTTATTTTGGATCGAATATGTTGTAATCTTCAACGTCTTAGCGATGCAAACGATTTCAGCATCTTCAATATTTCTAAAATGTATGTTTGACCTTGTTCAGCAAACCTTCCGCTAGGGTCAAGGTATCACACAGCATGCTATTGCCGAGGGAAATGAAATACAAATAGAAGAAAAATGAAATAATGAACGATATTCCTCATGCCTCAAGGAACAAACACCTTTTTCCCTTGACGCATGCGCGATTGACTCCCGGGCGAGCCAAGAGTTTCGCGAATTACTGATGACGCGATCCTCGCCTTCCGCCCAAGGTAAAAAGGTGCCCTTCTGGAAATAACTAAGATGCTTTGGAACGCCATTATGGTCTTATAATCGATGAAGGAAAGTACTGATACTAACCATTCCCGTGGATGGGAAGTTAAAACACTTATTAACAGGTCGGAAACGAGGTAGGGAAAAATGTATCCCATGAAATGTGAAGACCCATTCCATTTGCGAATCGATCATATCAGGATATCCACAGTATACGCAAATATTTCGGGGAAAGGATATAGGTGCCTTTCATAAAGTTTACCCAGTGTTGCTGAAGCCGGAGGCTCAGGGTTCTACAGGAGGACACTTACGTACAGTTAATCATGGTATTCGTTCAGGCATTATTTATGAAAAAATAATTTAAATCATCTATACTGAATCACCAAAGACGACATTGAGTACCACAGCCTCTTAGGAGATGGACATGAGTGGATAGGGCACCTCTTAGTCCCTTGAGTGGTGAAGCCTCTCCCTCTCTCTTTCTCTCCTCTCCACTCCTGAGCCTCGCAGGGCTGAGGGCGCGGTGAAAGCGTAGCGTTCTACTCACTCGTGTGATTCTCTGCCTCACTTGCCTCTCCTCTAATGTTTAGTTGTTCTTGAGACAAAATATGCCACAGTGAAATTATTGGCACAGACTGGATGGAAGGAAGAACAATGAAAGGTTCAAAAACAAAAGAAGGAAATAGTTAGAAAGACAGGAATGAATGAGACGAATCAGTCGATGTTACCCAAGGATGTAACCCGTCACCACCTCTTTTTAATATTTATGCAAAAGCGTATACTAGCAAGGTGTTAGGAAAACAAATTGGTGTTGCGGCAGGCGGAGAATGAATAAATATAATTAAATTAGCATATGAACTCGCAGTGCTGATTGAATCAGAGGAGGAGCTGCAGTGTTTCATAAGCTTTTAAAATGCAGAAAGAACTTTTTACAGCAATTAGAATTCCAAAGATCATGGAAAAAATTATTAAATGTCTTGTTTAAAGCTTCATGCCCCACGGGAACGAAACATGGACGGCTACAAGGAAAGATGAAAAGTATATTTAAATAAAATGCTGAAGAAGAAAGCGTATTTAAAAGAGGGCCGATGGACGGAATAGATGGATGGAATTGAAAGAACTGAAGATAATAAAGAAGAGAGGGTTTAGAGAAAAACAATACAATTAAAACAGTAAAGGGAAATAAATAAAATAAAGGCATCTTGGTTGTATAAACATATATAACGCCAAAATTGCTTGCTTTTATGTACCATTGAGGGAAATATTAAAGGAAATAAAGCAGAGGAAGAAGAAGGATGGGAATGGTCGTTGAGATAAGAAACGGAAGAAGTTAGTGAGGAGCGTGTGCGATTGAAACCTATCGAAAGGCGATTCCAGCCGATCAGGGGGAGGAGAAAGGGGGTGAAGAGGGGTCAGGCGGCGTCTTATTTCTTGGGCTTGCAAGAGGAGGTGGTCGCTGACGTCGCCAGGGAAGTCCTCGGCTCCGACAGGGGCACGCCCCCCCCCAGCACACACACACACATACACAAATCAACCCTCGCAACTCCCTTATCTGCGCGCGGCCGCCCTGCGACTCATTACCACTCCCCTCCCATAACTCAAGCGGGAGCACCCTCCCTCCTCCGGCCCATACACTCTTAGCGCCCTTTTTTATTTCCGCACTCACTTCTTCCTTCCCCCTCCCCCCCGACCGCTTCTGGAAATGCCATCTCGCCAAGTGGCGCGACGCCCTCGGCGCCTCCCCACCCACTCCTGCCGCTGCTTATGATGACGAGACCTCTTTGGAGGAAACTGGAGGCGCCCGGACACTCCGAGATAGAGCTTGGTTGCATTGGCCGACTGGCAATTGAGCGGGCGACGCACCAACGCAGGGAAGCAAGACCTGAGGCTTCCGACGATCCTGGATGTAGTGGTATTTCATATCGTAGCATGATAATGGATATCGTCTTACCACAAAGAGGGCTCTGCTTAAAGGAACACTGTATTGCAACGGTAACGTGCTTCCCAAGGCGAGGACCTCGAATCGCAATTTCCCGTGTTGATGACAACTTTCTTCGAGTAATTCAACCACCATTGGCTGACATCGGGGGCATTTTTGGTAAGATGCAACCTCATTGCCGTAATTCATTCCTCCTTTTTCTTCAAGCTCCACCCAATCCTCCCCCGAGGAGACATTTCGGCAGCTCGTCCGGCGCCTTGCATCTTGGGAATCGCACTCCGGATCACGGGCGATGGAAACCAATCTATCCTAACGGACACTATATCGTAGAGCCGTCAGGCGTCTTGCCCGCCTCCTCTCGTCACCCGTGTCCCACGTCACATTAAATTGCGTGGAGTTCCAAGACTTCATTGCAGGTTTGAAATACTTCTCCCGAGATGCGTTCACGAGCAACGGCGGGGAGGCGCGCGTGGCGAAAGGAGTCAACTGCCGCCATTCCCGCTAGGTCCATCTTCTTCTTAATGTGCTGCAGCCCAGGAGTGACAATTTTAATGGAGGATAATTGGAAGCTGGAATTGCAAAGATGACTTGGATGCCGCGAGACGTATTAAATGTCAACGAAATAAAAAGTGCAGATGTGTTACAAAAAACAGCTGTGGAAAGGTACGAGAATACTCAGGAAACCACAAGAAGATGGCAGGACTGGCCAGAAATAAGGAGGAGGGAAGATGAAAGTACGGTGGCAATTTACGAAAGATGTCTGGTGAACAAGATGGTCAGAGGTGAAGTGACGGAGCAGTGCATGTGCCTATGCCGGCGTCTCAGGAGAGGAAGTAGAAGGCAAATGTGGGAGAGCCCCGGAAAAGGAAATGAGAAGCTAATGAGTGACTGGCGACGGAAGTGGTCGGAAAGGGGAAAGACGGAAACAAATTGGAGTAGTTGGGACTTGGGAAGCGAAATAGCGAACGGGAGAGACTAGCAGAGCTCTTCAAAGAGAAGAATATAGTAATGGAAAAGAAGCTCTTTTAACAATGTAGGTTCATAAGATGCACCAGAAAGGTGACTGGAGACAGTTTTAGAAGTATGCATTAGTTTTACGTGAATTACCGTATTTTATTGCTGGTGATGTTCCCAGTAGCTTACCGCATTAGTTATAAGGGGAGCGTTGGACAACTAAGCATCTTTCGCGCCATTGGCCTGGATACTTGGGGGTGCTTTGGAAGGGTTATGGTATTTGGCGGATGGGGGAAACGAGGGAGAGAAAAATTGGTGCCAAGATGAATCGCCACTTAACGAAAGTCGCCAAGGTGTCCATAATTAAACATCCCATCCGATGGACGGCGTACTCCAATCATAATTCACACCATGCAGCACCCCGAGTGGGGGGGTCGGGATACCACAGCGAAAATTGCCAATTCCTGGATTGGAACCACGTCCCACGCTGGAGGGTTGGTAGCCATTGCGTTAACCACTGCACCAACCTGTGTCGGAATCATATATCAAGTGGAATACATCCCGATCATTAGAAGAGTGAAATTCAAGTGAAAAAGGGCTAGAGCTATTCTGGAGATGATGTAAACAGTTATCATGTAAATTCGTGTGTGATACAAAAAATAAAGAGGGCAAAGTAGTAAATATGAAAGGTCACGAAATCCCCTGAGGAAAAACAAACTGGCAATTGAGTCAGCAGGATCGTCGACAAAAGTAGGAGGTCGAAACGTATAAAAAGAAGGTTCATAGAACCATCTGAGAAAGGCTATTGCAGGATAAAGAGGAGAGCTATTCGTTCGCCAGAGTAATCAAAACCAGTCACCTTGGATAACTGCACAAACAAGAGAGATTATCGAAGAAAGAGGAAAACATAATAAGGGAAGATATTTAAATACGAAACCTCAAGGGACGTTAAACTGCGGACCCCTTGGCGCCTTTCGTAAAGAGTAGGCTAATGCCGACGCCGGGTTTCTCTCCACCCTTCATCCTTTCCTATCCATCCCCTATGGCGCAAATGACCTCAGCTGTCGGTCGCCTCCCCTCAAAACTACTACTACTACGAAACCTCAAAAGGAAGCGAAGGAAGGATGGACTGAAAGCTTCTTCGAAGAAATCAATAGCGGTAAGGAGAAGAGAAGTATCGGAAGGCCATAATAGAAGCGAGCGAACTTTACATTTGGAGAAGAATAAAAAGGAAAACCGACGACCCCAGGGTTGCAAATGGGAATATACGAATACAGAATGTGCAGACGTAGGACACAGATACGTAAAATCGTGCATCAAGCGCTGAAAGAACAGACGATTCATATAAATTATAACAAATAAATGGTTAAAATCATGCAGCAAGCGCAGGTAAACATTTGAAATTCCAGTAGACATATGAAGCTACCAAATTGATTAACTTGTGATGAGGGTAAGATTTAGGAATGGAGTGATAATATAATATCATTTAACCCTTACAATATCCTGGGAGCAGATCTGGATTCGGATCACAACTGAAATATGTTTGAATAGTGTTGTTATACTGAAAATAATTATGAAAGAAAATGGTCATGAAAATTGAATGTAAAAGACCTAATTATGACCAAAGTACGGTACACAAGGAATAAGTTAATAAAAAAACTGAGCAAGAGGAAGGGCACGGATTAAGTAGAAAATGCGAGAATATCTAAAACAAGGAATACAAAACGACAAATAAAAATATAGGAACGGTAGTTATAAAACGTGTTAGGAAGATATCGAATAGAAAAGATATGATTAGAATAGGAAGATTAATGAAAAAAGGACAACGCGATGAATTGGTAAAAAGTGGATTCGCAGAGCTTAACAATAAACTGATTTAATAAAGTATTCGTAATAAGGCATAGTATATGACTCAGAATGGAAAATATGGCAAAAATAGTGTAAGGATATAGAAAAATTATTTAGAAAATTTGAATTAGACGCAAAATTAGAAAAAAGGAAGGAACTGCCGCGATTTTAAAAAGGAAATTGAATTTGCCAAATCAAGATGCAACGAGTAGAATGTTAATCGAGAAGGTAGACGCTCCGAAAAGAAGAAAAAATGTAAAGAAAAATGTATAATAACATAGAAATAACAAGAAAGTTTATGTCAATAAGGATGACTCAGGTCTAGAAATACTTGACGGAGTTATAAATAACATTAAATGAAATGAGATGAACATAGCTGACACTGAAGGTTTGACAAAACAAATTATTCCATTCAAAAGGTGGAATAATGGTTTTCGACGCAATCTGCTAAGTTCTAGATTGACGGCCTCCGAAAGTTAACGAACACTTGGCTAATGAGATAGCAATCCTTAATTTGTAGATTAGATAACAAAATAATGCCTCCCTGTACTATCCTATACTTCCTAAATATTTATAGGATTTATATAAGCCGCAGGAACGATATTACATTTTTAAGAGAGTGCAGCCGTCCTTAAAGGAGACGCTCTGCCCGACCTCCTTTTCCCTGGCATTTTTCACCAAAAGAAAGAAGCTCCAACGTCGCCGAAAATTCTTCAATAAAATAGGAACATAGAGAAAACTTAGTTTTTCAAATTTTTACAAATCTTTTTCAAATTTTTTTACACCTATAATCTGTTCCTCTTGTATTCTCGTCCATTTTTTCTTTGGTGAGTGAAAGAGCCCTCTCTCCCTAAGAGCTCTAAGATCATCTGCAGGCAAAAGATTTTGAGTACTTTGCGGCATAAACCCCGCACATATTTCAGAGTATATTCCGTTTTCTCGTTAGCCCAGGAGGTTAAGAGCTCCGGCCGATCCGGCAAATCGGAGAACCGTGGTTCTAGTCCCGGTCAAAGAGCCTTTTATTCGGTTGCCATGTGCTCGATACACACACACACACACACACACACACACACACATATATATATATATATATATATATATATATATATATATATACACATAATCCCTCCTCCCCGTCTGCGGGTCTCCCCACCCCGAAGAATGCTTCCCATCATAATACCCCTTTCAACCAGTGTTACAATGTTTCCGTCCTAGCGTCCCTTCCCAAATCAGTTAACCCTATGGAATTAAAAACTTATGACATGATATTCATTTAGCTCTGTATGGCCTTCAGCATCCGGGCTTCAATGTCGTTCACTGATAATAATGGTCCGAAATGTCACCTTATGGAAGCGATGAATATCGGAGAGTTGAATACTTTGTTCTTCCGCATGAGTTTTGGTGTACGTGGCCTTTGTTTCGACTTTCAGGGTCTTGATCATGACTTTGTAAGTTGAAACCTGGGTCTCGGATGTTGCAATAGTTGTGGTGAGCAGATTGTTTTCTTTTCCGATTTTGTGTCAATTCCACCTCCTCCCTCCCCCTCCTCCCCTATCTCCGCTCCCCTCTTGCCACTCCTCTCCCTTTCTTCTCCCCAAACATTCCTCTCAACCTTCCTACACCTCCCGTTCTCCCCTTCCCCTGGCCCCCTTCCCATTCTCTCGCACCCCTCACCTCTACTATTCCAGCAGTCACTACCTCTCTATCTTCCGATGAAGACGGAGCAGAATTCCGTCGAAATGATCAAGAAATAACGTGTGGGTGTTCTTTTTACGTGTTTCTATATTGTTTGTTGCTGTCCAATTTATTATTCGGTACTTCCGTTTTACGTCGCCGAAATCACACACACACACACATATATATATATATATATATATATATATATACATATATATATATATACATACATACATATACATATATACATGCATACATATATATATAAACAAAAACCATAACCATAAATATATATATATACATACATACATACATATATACAAATATGTTTATATATGGGTCGCGGTAGTCCCGGGTTTGATTCCCGGGCAAAGCTTTTTGGGCACCTGCAGCTCCACCGGAAACCATAACTGCCTCAGGGAAAGGACCTGGGCCCCCTACCCTGATTTGTGAATTTCACACGCTGTCGGGTTTAGTACTGGGTGAACTCTACATCACCTACCAAACCGATATATATATGTGTATATATATATATATATATATATATATATATATATATATATATATCATATATATGGGTCGCGGTAGTCCAGCGGGCAGACCGTTGGACTGCTGACCAGAGGGTTCCGGGTACGTGTACCAGGCAATGCACTCTGGGCACCTGCGGCTCCACCCAAGCAAAAGTGATATTTCGGGTACCATGTCTCCCTGGGAAACCATAACCGGCACAGGGAAAGCAACTGCCCCCACTACCCTGATGTTAAGCGAAACAAACAGAAATCGCGAGGGTTGATTCCTTTAAATACTTGGGTACAACAATTACTCACGATCTGTCCTGGGGAAAGCACATACTGGAAATATGCGGTCGCGCTTATAAAAAATTGGGATTTGTAAAAAGAGTGCTGGGTAAATGTGACGAAAACGTGAAGGAACGATGTTTTCTTGCCCTAGTCAGGCCACACCTAGAGCATGCTGTCAGTATATGGGATCCTGAAGACATAAATTTAATTTCGGATTTGGATCGAGTTCAGCGGATGGGGGCTGGATTTGTCAAAAATTGTTATGACCAACGCAGGAGCGTAACTACTTTGCTAGAAAATTTAGGCTGGGATTCTCTTACACAGCGGCGTTTACAATATAGATTAAACTTATTAAACACATTTAAAGATGGGTGCTTTTCCGATGACATCATGAACATAATACGAACCCCAACGTATTACGGGCGGAAGGATCACGAATATAAGATTAGAGAGATTGACTGCAAGACAGACAGGTTTAAATGGTCATTTTTTCCAAGAAAAATAAGAGACGAGAATGCTTCTAATTTAACCCCCCTCTGGTCGGCTCGACAAAATAAATATTTACCTAATTACAAGGTAGCGACTGCGCATGGTTATCCTAGTATATTTATATGTATACATTTTTTTGCAGGTTCCCCTTACCGTTCCCCATCCATTTGAAAAACCGTAACCTCCTCATCCCTTACCCTTTCCTCCTGGTGCTGCACCCCCTGCCACACACCTTTTTGGTGCCTTGCAGGGTATTGATGTAGATGTAGATGCAGATGCGTGAATTTTCACACGCGGTATAGGGCTTAATACTGGGTGATCTCTACCATCACCTACTAAAACGACCTTCGGGTTGATTATTGTGTTTATGGTTATATATTATATTTATCATTATCAGGTAATCTACCGGTTAAGGTAGGTTTTTGGATTGGCATAATTACTACTTATATAATTTGTGACCCCTAGCAAAACACAACATCCTACTCTACATCAGGTCCCTCTTAATCTCTGAGTACTTTCTTCCTCCCTTCATCCCGTCCAACATCCCTATCCTATTCCTTCCCTTTCCTCGTTTGCCTAACATTCTCCCCTCTATCACTGTCTTCAACATCCCACTGCCGGTCAATACCCCCTTCATCCACTTTTCCTGCCTCCATAGGATTTCTTCCAACAAACCCCTCTCTTCGCCCACCATACCAAGTATTTCCTCATTCGTTTTCTTCTCTGTCCATTTCACCTTCTCCATTTTTCTCCACATCCACATTTCAAAAGCCTCCAGACTACGTCTATCCTCCTGCTTCAATGACCACGTTTCCGCGCCGTACATAGCTACGCTCCATATCAAAGTTTTTACAAGTCTTTCCTCAATATCCTTACTCAACGTCCCTCTCATTAACTCCCTCCTCCTTGTGAAAGCCTCTTTGCCTAGTGCAATTCTTCTCCTTACGTCCCTACTACTTTGACCGCGTTGGTCCGAAACACTTCCGGGATACGTAAATTGTTCTACATGCTCTAGTTTTTGCCCTCCTATTAATAGTTAACTTAGCCTATTTCGTTGTAGAAAATCGCATAACCTTCGTTTTATTAATATTGATTCTCATCCCATACCTGTCGCACTGATATTCCAATTCACTCAACAATGCTTGCAACCCCTTGGCTGACTGACAAACTAAAGCTTGGTTATCGGCGAACCTAACTGATTTTAGGAATTCCCGGCCCACTTTCATTCCTACCTCCAGATCTTCCCATGCCTCTTTAATCATTTCCTCTGCATAAAGGTTGAACAGCAACGTTGATAATGGGCAACCCTGCATTACACCCCTTCATAACACTGCCCAACCGGACTCCCCGTTCCCCACCCGCACCTGAGCAGTCTGAGACATGTTCAGGTTTCGGATTAGGCTCATATCCCTCCAATCTATTCCTATTTTCTGCAATATACTCATTAGGTATTCCCAATTCACTCTATCAAACGCTTTTTCGAAATCTACGAAAGAGGCAAATACCTCCTGTTTGTATCCTCTCGATTAATAATCTCATTTCTGTAATGGCATCACGCGTACCTCTCCCCTTTCTGAACCCAAACTGATCATCCCCTAAGTAAATATTTGATATACTCTTTATCCTTTTGTTTATGATCCTGAGAACAACTTTAGCTGCGGTGAATATCAAACTTATTGTCCTGTAGTCGTCACATGATGTAGCCTTTACCTTTTTCGGAATATATATATATATATATATATATATATATATATATATATATATATATATATATATATATATATATATATATATTAATTAAATGTTATGTTGTGCTTTAGACGTCACGATCCATTTTTAAGATGGTCTTCAATATTTTCGGATATTGAATTAAAGCAAACTTTCAATGGGTTTATTTTAGCTGTATACGCTCTGTGTAATATGAAATGACCTGTAAGGAATCTTGAACCCCTACCGAATTATAATTTATTATTATTATAAAATGTGGATCAGAATCCCAACCGCAATTAAAAATCCCTCGTTAATTCTACTGCAAGAGTGATTGACTCGGTTACTTGAGTATCCAAAGACTTGGGCGACTGCCGTCGAGGGTCCGCGTTCAGCGCTTGGAGAATTTTCGAAGAGAGAGCGCGACTCCTCGGCGACACTCCCCGGCAGGATCGGAGTCGGCTTGCGAGAGCGCATCGCACTTTCGTCGAAAGCCAAAGTGCGGCACTCCACAGTTACAGCAAAATTGTTCTCCATAAAAACTGCAATGAGAGGTGTAAAGCGCAGCAGAACTCCGCTCCCTGAGGACACTTCCGGCTTCTCTTTCCCACGCAGCAATTGCTCAACAAATTCACCCCGCCACACTTGCAGAGCGGGGATAGCAGAGAACTCTTCCAAAGACACGGAATAGCCGGAAAAAAACAGACCGAGAGAGCGGTTAATTCTTCATTGGCCTTGAGAATCGTCGAGGGAAGCGACACAAACGCCGAATAATGATGCTCGTAATGCCAGCGTGACCCACTTTGGCCACGCGCAGCAGCCAACGAAATAGGTCGCACTTGGTGCGTTCATCCCCCAATAGGGTGTGAAAACAACCGGGTTTTGGTCTAAATGATTAACTTCAAGGGGTACTTATGTTTTACTCCATGGCACAGCCCCGGAGAATTTCAACAGTGTAATACTATTACAATATTAACTGACATTCTAAACCTGCTATGCTAGTTTAGCATTAACTTCTTTTGTATGGCGTTCTCATTGGCTTTTCAGATTATCTATACATATACGACACATGGTATGAGGCATTTCCATGGTTATTTCAGACAATTTCCACAACGATTCAGATCGGCATCATTTGAAGCATGATTTCTAGTAGCAATGGTCGCCCTAGAATTTGTATACTTGTATTTTTGTCTCTTATCCGTGTTTATATGTGTTCGTATTTAATTTTCGTTGTAAGAGTTATCTTTGACCTAACTTGACCGTTGCCACCAGGAAATTCGCCTAATTGCAACGTAATTGTGTAAATAATAATAAAATAATAATAAAATTCCCAACACATCCACATGGTATGGGACAACATGGACTGGGGAGATAAAACTTCATTTCCAGGAGAAGAACTGACCATTACAGTCAGTTTTCTTTCCAAGCTAAGTATGAAATCACTTCCTTCTGATGAACTATCTTGCACTACGAGGTCTGTTCAATATATTCCCGAACCAATTCATTTATCACGAAAAATGGTTTGCTTCAGGTATTCGTGACACAAAAACCCCTTTGGATCGAAAAAAGCAGCCAACATGATCTTGATTTTCGAGCGAACTTGTCAAGCTTCGTGAAGGATTCTCGGGTCTTCCACCGGGTCAAGGGTTCCATATTGGCCGACGTTTCGATGCCCGACGCGTGCATCGTCTTCAGACCCGAGAATCCTTCACGAATCAAATACGCCGGGAAAGCACCAGATCTTATTGTCAAGCTTCTTTTGGGTGGAGAGATGTTTCATCAATCCACTGTTGAAGGTTGCACTTTTGTTTCATATCTATAAATCCATGACTTATCACCTTCAATTATCCTGGACAAGAAGGTTTTTAATCCTCGTCAGCTCAATCCAACAGTTCTTGAGAGACTTGAACTGGATGGACGTTTTTTTTGGTATGCTTTCATCAGGCGAGGTTCGAATTTGGCGGCGAATCGATGCATTTTAATTTATCAGTCAGGATTTCGTAGCACGAACCATTCCAGATGCTTCTCCTTCGTGCACGTGCCCAGGCAGTAAAATGTCGATTAACACGAATCAGATCGTCCACTATCTCGATTTAGGGTTTATCAGTCGACGTTGATGTACTTCCGGAAGGCTCGTTGTCTTCCACTGACTGCCACCCATTTTTGAAGTGAATAAATAACTCTCAACAAGTAGCACGTTTCATAGCATCAATACCATTAGACTTGTTAATCAACTCAAACATTTTCGCGATGGATTTGCAGTATCTCACGCAGAATTTTACAGAAAAACGCAGCGGCTTTAAAGAGCACATTTCCGTGGATCCGATTTTTCTCCGCACTCCACAAAAACCCCTTCACCCGAACGGCCTTAAATAATCAACAGAACAAGATATCAACAAAGTGATTAATGGTTTGTATCAGATGGGCAATGGCGGACGCAATGACTTCAATCGATTAAAAAATAATTGACTGGAGGCGTGCTTTTGGTTTGGAAAGTTTGGGAAACTTTTCAACAGACCTTGTACAAGGCGAAACATTTTGGCTGGTGTAGCTAAGATGCAACACGTGGAATACAAATATCGAGTTGGATAGCTAACAGCGTAATTTCTTCCTTTGAGCCCGTGCCCTTAACTTTATATGTTTATTTGAAGAAACTCAATTCAACCCATCCGGTACTTGATTTCACCTTCAGTTTTCAGACGATTAAAAATATGTTTTTACAAGTGATGCTATAAGATACTGTAAGCTTTAGGCATCTAATAAACATTCATAGTCTAAATATAGCCGAAATGTTACGCACACGTGCGGAGTACAATCGAAGAGTCGTTACGTATCATCGAAAGTGTTCGCGCTGGGCGTTATATTTCGAAGTATTTCGATTCTTCTTCGGGTACCCCAGATCAACTGTATTGTACGATAGTGTACCCAAGTATAATACTTTGGAGAAGTCTGGGGAAGGTTTTGCTAACCCGCCGAGGGAATCTCATTCGAGAAAACGCATGCTTGTCCGGATTTAAGTGCCGCACCCTGTATAACCCACTCATAAGATTTATTAAGAAAACTTAAAGAGGGTGGGAGAAGAATAAGAAGGGAAACTCAAGCCTAAGGATCTTTAAAGCAATATTTTCCCATTCACTATCTAGTCTCATGCGCCCTAAATTCTAAGATGTAACCTGTTGCAAGTATTCTTTGTTTGCTATAAGTACGCATAAACACCTTCCTTGTATATTACAAAGTAGTAGTATTTATGGGAGGCGACCGACAGCTGAGGTCATTTGCGCCATAGGGGATGGAGAGGAAAGGGAGAAGGGTGGAGAGAAACCCGGCGTCGGCATTAGCCTACTCTTTACGAAAGGCGCCAAGGGGTCCGCAGCTTAACGTCCCATCCGACGGACGGCGTACTCGCTTAAAGTGCCCTCCACAAAGTAGCTCAAGTAGGGATAGAGATACCTCTGAAAAATATTCAACACCGCCGGGATTTGAACCCGGGTCCTCTGGGTGGGAAGCCAGTACGTTAGCCCCCGCACCATCTCGATCTCCTGTATATTAAATGGTTTGTATAAAATGTATTGGGGAATATTTCGGGATAATAGATATATTTCAGACATTGATACAATGCCTCAAAATTCTTCAATGTACATCCCTTGGGCGTCGACACACTTTTTCCAGCGGTATTGACCAGACTCGAAGGCCCCCAGATTCCGGATAAGGGTGCACGCTCAAGCTTCCCTGGTGGCGGTAAGGGTCATGGTGGTTTCCTTTGAAGGAGGATTTCACTTTAGGGAATTGGAAATAGTCTGCTGATGCCAATTCGTGACTTTAAGAAGGTTGGGGAATCGTCGCGATGTCGTTACAGAAGCAGACAATTGACTCTGCTCTTGATCGAGTTCAGCGCAGATCTTGCGCATCGGTAAATTTTCAGTGATAAATATTTGTGCACTGTCACTGTGTTATCAATGCCAATAATACGATCTGCGATTATACGCACACTTAAACGACGGTCTGAATTCAGCACTTCACGCATTGCACGTAAGGAAAAAGTTGTTGTCGATACTTTTCATACCAACCTTATATGGTTTTTGAGGTTGCACATAGATTACATGACTTAAAGCGTCCCTCTTCAATGGGCGTTTGGCCCTAGCATCGCCAATATCGGTCCGGACATATCGGTTCAGGTATCAGCCAATGCTTGGTCAGTTAAATTTGTAATCAAATATGTATTTTTACTGAAAGCAAAAGATGACTGCTTCATTAATAATTTCTGTATTTCAGACAAGTTTTTCATATTTTTATGCAAAGAGAACTTCCCCCGAATGTAAAAAAAGTACTGATTTTTTACAATTTCCCGATGTGCACAAGAGAGTGACCACGCTGAGATTATGAAGATTACTACTCTCGCTAAAGTATAGCGAATGACGGATTGCAAAACCTTAATTTAGTCGCTGTCGGCTCTGAGATGAAAGCTAATTAACGCCAATAGCTTTCTGCGTCGCTGGCTTGACCAAGGACCGTCCCGATGAGGCGACACAAGGTCCCGAAGGCATCCAACATTGGATTCCCCATCGCTGCTCGAGATATGCCCAAAACGAATGCCGCGGCCGATGGCAATTATTCACGAGGGATATTGTGCACGACCAGCTTAAAATTTGAAGTTGACTTAAATGTAATTCGAGGACAAAATTATGTGGCTTACGTTGCCTCAATGGAGGGTAATTAAGCAAAGGTAAATTCCAAGACCATGATTTACAGTGCTTTATTAGTATGGGGAAAATATTGACTCGCTCATTGATAAAAATATTCTAATTTTACTCATTTTTATTTGAAAAAGAAATTTACAAAAATAGAAGAGGGTATCTTTACAATATTCATGATTAATTGATGTCCATGAGCCTTCCTTGAAGTTTGATTTATCGTGTGGGGGGGGGGGAGGCTGCCAACCATTTTGGAGTTCATTTTACGTCAGCGGACTTTCAGCTTATCGCATATGGTCCATTAAGTATTAACTATTTATGGGAGGAGAGATAATAGGTCAAACTTTGAAAAAACGCAAGGGTAATCTAAACTTTTCAAAATTTAAGTGTAGATGCAGCTCCTCAAAAGCAAAAAAGTCGCGATTAAAGCACACAAGCAGGAAGTACGAAGACAATGACTCGACTAAAAGTGGAAATGGGATTTAGGTGCAGGTGCATAACCGCCGTACTTCGTAAAATAAATGGGTAAATGGATTCTACCACCTCATTCCGACTACAGAGATTCACTGATATCAACAGAGAAACTAAGAAGGTAGTCAAGATTGTGTATCATTTTCAGAGCCATAAACGACTATTAAAATATCTTTCGAAGTAAGTAGATGCAACCATCCTCAAGTAATCAAGAACGATACCCGGTCTCAGCGCCAAACCACTGACTTTAAAAGCAACTTGAAGCATTATACGTACACATTATTAAGTTACATTGCAGTAAAAATTACAAGATCGAATATGGAGCATATTTACTACGCACTTAGGTTGACATCGTCATGGAAATGAAATGTTGCCCGACATTATATATAGCGGGGAGCAACTTTTTTCCGAGTGGTATCATCTTTTACAGCAAAAATGATCTAATAGGCTTATTAAATTAGTATACAGGACAGTTATTCACATATATAGTATGTAGCTCAAGTTATAATTGCGAAAATACACGAAGAAATTGAATAGAAAATTGTCACAAAAGAAAAGTGGCGCAAAGGACTTAATGAGTGAAAAATATTAATATGGAACTCTGGAGACTCCTGACTTCTCCTTGGATGCTCACTTGTTGATACCCAAATGTCCGAACTTTTCGCTAATAGTAACATCGGCAAGATAAAGTTAAACGTAACTATATCGGTTGTCAATTATTAGGAGAAATATTGCTTCGGAAAACCACTTTATACGGAAATTTATATGAAAAGCCTCTCATCATATGGGCAAAATACATAAAAAATGACGGATGCCTAAATGCAACGAACTAGAGATATTGGTTAATAAGACACATAAGATTATCACGAGCCTTGACGTCTCTGAGGGCATTATTGACCAGAAAGATTTTCTTTCACAAATAAAAACTAAGCTCGCGGAAGTGGGGTCAATAGGATAATTGCAAAGTCCATATGTTAAACATAGGGCTTGTATTTTAGTAACCTTCGATGTGAATAATGAAACGAATAAAAGTTATTTACACTGGAGACTCGTTTCGCTATCACGAGTGTACCAGAAAATTATTCCCTAATGTAATAAATGGCTATTCAGATAAATGTTTTCACACGGCTCGAACGAAATGGAAGGAAAGGATAACTTTAGGACCGAGACGCCAAAACTACGCTCAGGAGGCCAAAGAGGATTATCAAAGGTAAACGATATTTTAAAAGGCAATAGTGTAAAACTTCAAGAGGGAAACTCGTAGAATGCCCGCGGTGCCAACGTTAATTCTTATTCCGCCGAGGGAAAAAATTACATGTTGCATCTGGATTCTACACTTGATCTCTTTCATCTTATTGTCAGCACCTCTCTCTACCGTGGTACTTAGGGGTTAATTAAATATTTTCAATAGCAATGCTAAAGAGACCTGCTTCCAATTTAGGCAAGCAGAGATTTCAATTTTCATTTAACCTTTGGTCGGTGAGTAATTCCAAACCCATCTCCTCTAATAAATTAGAAACGCTGCTCTGTTTATCATAATAATATTTCTCAAATCTAGCTCCTGCAGGCCGCACGTGATCTACTGCGGCAGAGTCACGCATGAATTGGGAGCAGTTTTTTATACGGTTTGGTCGAAAATATATTATCAGTCTCATCGTTTCGAGTTAGGAAAGATCGCAAAAATAATATTAGGGAGAAGAAATGCAAAATAAGCAGATTAAAGAAGTCTCTTTTCAAGCAGTCGTTAAGGGATCAGAAAAACTGAGAAAGGCCTTGTGGCGGTGAAAAATTAGGATATACACACCTCTCTGTTCTCCTATTTCCTCTTAGAGGTACTCCCCTCGTCTTGAAACCTAGCTTTCTTAAAGGCTTTTCTCCCATTTTCTTCGACAGCGTTTTTCCACGAAAGGTTCTTGCTTTTGCTCTTCCATCTTCCTCTCCCTTTCTTTTATTCCAAAACTACTTGACTGCACTCTTTCTTATGTTTAATCGAATCTACGATTTATCACGCCATTCTGACATCTGCTCTTAATCGATAATGGTTATTACTAATACATTCATTTATTTTAATTATTTGCATGATTTCTGTACTCTCAGAGAAGAAAAATTAAACACTCATCCGCCTCAACACACTAACCTGCCACCCTTAAGAGGATTTAAAAACCTTTCTCAAATTGATTATCGTATTCCTAAAGCAACAATCCGATTTTTAGGCTTTTTTTGAGGGGAACTCTGGAGTGTTTCCTCCCAAAAATCACAAGAGAGCCTATTCCCCTTCAAGTCATCGCAATTTCCGAGGATATTGAATTTATTGATGAGCACGAAGGCCTCCACCCTTCCCAACAACAATTCAGGGCCCCCGAATCACCACGCCCCTCCCGAAAGCTCACGGCTTTGGAATGCGTTTGCTCTAACTGTGCTCCAGTTACTTTTACGGAAAACATGGAGTGGGTAATAGGTTAAGTATTTTTAGTGAAAATATGAGTACAAAACAGGCTATGGCCATTAAACAGGTCACCAGGACAACAAGCACATGAGGGAGGAAGAAAAAGACGGTCTATGATCTAGTAGAGAAGATAATTTCGGACGGCCCCTTAAAGAAAACATATGATTAATTTGAGGGAGTTTGAAGCTGTTTTTAAGTGAAGGGAGAAATTGAAATGAGGTAGAGCACAGTCATTTAGGAACAAGGAATTTCCGTCGGAAAAGATTAATAGAGTTTCAATGGCGACAAAGTTTAGTCATAATGAACACTTGTCGTAAACGCCACATAGATTAATATATTCGTGAAAACTTCCGAGTGAATCAGAGAGGTATCAGTTAAGCCATATCATTGCCACGTCGCGATTTCATAACTGCTTAATAAATTGGTACAATTTCCCGCGATCATGATGAAAATTCCAAACATAATTGAAGCTCACTGACGAAGTTCAACGTCAATTTCGAGAGGTAAACGCATGCAGGACAAATAGGGAGAGGGAGTTTGGAAGCATTAAAACGGACGAAAACAAAGGAGTAGCAATCTGCGAAAGAAAACAATATGACTTAAGACAGGGATGCGGTAAAAGTGGAAAATTATAGATAGTTTATTTGGAATGAGAATGGAAATTGCGTAAAATGGTTACAGAACAAAGGAGGAGGTTATTGGAAAATAAAAAGTGAAAAAATCAAATCTTCGAAAATAAAGAGCTCGTCATATTGCTGGGAAGACGAAGGGAAGTGAGGGGATAAGAAACGCGGAAATGCAGTGAAGAGGAAGGCCTCGAATGGAAATCAATTTGAGAAACAAGAACCGAGAGGAATGAATCCACTTTAAAACCAAATAAACGACTCAGGAATATCTTGAAAGAGAGCATCCAAAGCAGAAAACCAAGATCAATGAAATGACTATTTATGGAGCTCAACTAAAGTCACGCACGAGGTAGGAAGGCGTTTCATGGCGCAAGATGGGTTGAATGGTCAATCTCTCACTGCTCTCCATTCCAGAGCTCAAGTTACTACTCACTCTTCCAACTACAATATCGAACAATAAATGTAAAAACCGGGTCAAGGGTAAATTTTCAAGCAAAAAATGGTTAGATACAAGTTCAAAAGAGGAATGTAAAGAGAGAATCATGCTCCTAAGGATATCTACGTCAATGGAAATAAAATGATGCAAGCTAACACTAACGCCGTACATGGCGTTGAATGCATATGGTGATCCAGTTCCGCCAAAGAAGAGACACCGGAGTCTCAAATGAGTCTCAAGAAATTAAGATTCGAAGGGAAATTCAATGTTGTCTACATGCTACACGGTGAGAGATACAGGGCGATTGGATAAAGATCCCCCGCCGCCCAACGCGTTTCAACCGCAGAGGGGAACGATGGCTTTCGCCGAACGCCAACGGCAACGGGAAAGGGAAACCCAGTGGCTGAAAGCCCTTCGACTCGAAACACAAATGATTGATTTTTCCATGGATGACATTTCATTGAAATAGCTACAATTAATTCTTAAAGCACTTCTTTTACAAGATTAATGATTTTTCTTTGACCCCTCTGCTAACTCACGGTAAAAAAATGAATTGCTTGCAGGGGAAATCTTTGCTATAGGTTGTTTACTGTAAGTACATAATACTTCAAGTGAACAAACTACGAGGGTCATCCGGAAAGTAGTACCCGTTCGTGAAATAAAGACACAAAAGTAAATATTAACAAACATAAAAAATTTTATTTGAAAGAGGATACTTTAAACTACTTCTCAACATAATCTCCAAGCAAATTAAGGCATTTGTCATAACGTGTGACAAGTTTCTGTATTCCTGCTGCATAGTCCTTCGCCGCCAGCTCATTGAGATACGCGAGGGACCCATCTTGCACAAATTTTTGCATAATGCAGATGGTGTTTAACAATTTCATGAACAATTGTTCGAGAAACATTGGGAAAATGCTCACAGATGTCATCAATTGTGACGCGCCGATCGTTCCTCACGAATTCGTCAACTGAGCTCACCAGTTGGTCTGTAATGACAGACGGTCTCTCCGAACGCTCATCGTCGTGTGTGTTCCCCCTCCCCATGTTGAAGTTGCGACACCACCGCCGAACAGACGACTCGTCCATTACATTGTCTCCATACACCTCCTTTAATTGGCGATGAATATCACATGGGCGAACGTTTCTTGCATTGAGGAATTTAATCACTGCCCCTCACTTCACAACTGGCGGCGTTCTCAATTTTTTTAAACATTGTAAACAATCACAGAAACAACACAGGCAATGCTAGCGTCACGCAACTTGGCTCAGAGAAGGCAGACAAGCCACTGAAGCTATCTGACCTCGTCCAGCGGCTACTCGCGTCGTCAGCACTTCATGCGGCACGAACGGGTACTACTTTCCGGATGACCCTCGTATGTACACTTTGACCACATATATATTTTGAAAAAAACGATTTGCAATTAATATTCATTATTCTCCCGATGGAATTCATTTTCTCCGGTTCAGTTTCAGGGCTGAAGTTTACTCTATGCAATAAAGGTATCAGTTCATGGATTTTCACCAGAAAATGATGAATCTTGCCCTTTATCTGTGGTGCTCTGGAAAATAACGACTGCTCTTTACCAAATATTTACTATCTACACTTTAAAGTTGATTATGTCTCAGGTCGGTGGAGCTTTCCACTGTAAACTATGATTTTATCTATGTATATATATATACATATAAATATATATATATATATATATATATATATATATATAATATATATATATATGTATATATATATAATATATACGTATATATATAATATATATATATATATAGATATATATATATATATATATATATATATATATATAATATATATATATAATGTATATATATATAATATATACGTATATATATATATGTATATATATATGTATATATATATATATGTATATATATATATATATGTATGTATATATATAATATATACGTATATATATATATATATATATATATATATAAACACAAATGTATATATTTAAAGGTTTAAAAATCTACATCTTTGTTTTATATATATTTATGCGTCACCGAAGAGCGTTCCATTTCGAAGATATCCGTGTGTGTATATGTATATGTATATATATATATATATTTATATATATATATATATATATATATATATAAAATATATATATATCCTTAAAAATTTATTTGCTCAGCTCCGATGGTTTAGTTCCATAATGCTATCATTTTGCGTTTTGGAGACGTGAGGCGCATTCTTGTACTCAAGGAGGGGGGAGTACATGTTTAGGAAGCAAACAAACATTCCACCAAAGCTAGTGAATATTAGAGCAGGTTATTTTAGAACACGTAACGTAGAGTTCCCAATGGCACACTGTGATGCTTAGACAAGGGCGATGCGGATTTTTCCCCACGTCCTCTTCTTCCCTCAGCCAGGGATGAACTTAGCCGGCGCTGTGGAAGAGTAACAGATCTCTGGTCGGAGAAAGGGGTTCAGAACTCATCGGAGCAGTTATTGCGAGATCTCTTTTACCATGCGCCATATCGTGGAAGCTTTTCCATTCGAAGTTGAAAATCCTGCATTTTCCTTGGAGTTATTTCCAGCGTAGTCGTGGCGAGGGAAGATGAAGGTGGTATTGCTTCCAGCGGAGACCTCGGGTGACGATCCATTTCGGGTATTTTTGTGAAGGTCCTTTATGTGGCAGAGAATTGGATGGATTGGATGGAGAAAGTCGTGCACATAAGTCATTTAGCGCAACTAAGTTGCTCTTTGACCTAATAGTCATAACAACGAAATGTTGCCAAATGTTACGCGGTTCATTCTACTAAGACAGCGAAAGAACAGGGTGATGACGTCAAGTGGGCGTGAGAGAGCAGCGTTGGTAAGTGATAAGTGTTTGCACCTTGAACGCGAGACTATGTGCACATTTCAACGATATAAGACTGGCAACATGTTTTTCAAGTTCGCTTGGTGTGTCCTGGATAGAATAGAATGCAGACCGCCGTACCCATAGGAGCAGATGCGGGCAGAGAGGTGAGCGAAGGAGATAGGGCATCCTAGGCACGGAAATACCCCAAAGGTATTTCTAATTCGTGTTGTCAGAAATAAAAGTAAATAGATTGTATAAAGAGCATCTCATCCCTTGAGGGTCAACACACTTTTGCCCTTGCGGCTTTTCCGCGACTCGAAGGCCCCCTGGGCGGACGGCGGATTCCGAGAGGAGGTCCTTAAGGGTACAACCGTGCATGCTTCTTTGAGGGCACTAAGGGTACCACGGTGGAGTCCTTTGAGAGAGAATTTCACTTCTGGGAAGAGGAAGCAATCTGATGGTGCCAAGTCGTGACTGTGAGTGGATCGGGGAATCGTCGCGATGCTGATGCAGAAGGCGTTTGCAAGCAGACAGACACTCGACCCGGCAATATTTTGGTCGTCTGTCCAAAGACCTTCCGGTGGACGATTTTAGCGCAGATCTTTCACATCGTCCAAGTTTCTGTGATAATGGTGTAAGCCCTGTCATCTTGTATCAATGCCAATATAATCTGCGATCATTCACCCAATTAACAACCGGCGGTATGAATTCAGCACTTCAATCATCACACGTCGGTAAAATATTGTAATGATACTTTTTATACAAATCTTATTTTTTTCCGGAAAGATATGATCCGAGTAGCTACGATAGAGGATTCATGGAAGAAGATTCTCCTGTAAGTAGGTGGTTACTATTTATAAGCGAGTAATTACGAGCCTGATTAAACACTGCTTGATTAATCACGGTCAAATTAATGATCAAAAGTAAGAAACCTCTGGGATTTCTTCGTGAGCGCCGTTGCGCAGCGATGTGCAAAAACATCATTCGATTAAACCTTAAGTTCTGTCGTGTAATCTAATGCAATTAGGTCCTGTAAACATCACGCTACTATCACAACTGATTTAAGAATCGGAATGAGTTACGGATAACAGTGCATTCGACCGGAATGATATCATGCCAGGTGCGGCAACATAACTTCCTTTGTTCAAAAGGTAAACCCCTTTAAAAAAAATTATGACACCACACCCAGTAAATAGATGCAATACAAGAAACTCCATTAACATGAAATATATTTTCTATCCAGAAGCTGGTGCGATGGCTGTTCAATAGGTTCCTGAACGTTCACAATAACTCGCCTCCAGTTGGCTATTTTTTAATCCGTACGACAGAGTTATGCCCGCGGAAACTTAGCAAATAACCGCTTACATTCACTTTGCTGATAACTTGCTGTGCTGATTAGTTACAGTAATGTTAAGGAGTGCTCGTGGAGTGCGGAGAAACATTGAATCTGCGAAAATGAGCTCTTTAAAGGAGAAGCGTTGTACTGTGAAACTCCATAAATCCTTCACAGAAACTTTTGAGTTAATTGCCAAGTCTTATGGCAAGGATACTATGGAACATACCGCTTGTAAGTAAAATGCCCAGTTTTCAAAGGGTTGGCAGTTAGTGGAAGATGGCGAGCGTTCCGGAGGACCATTAATGTCGACTGAGGACCCCAACATCAAGAAAGAGTACGGTTTCGTTCGTGCAAATCGTCGCTTGACTGTCAGAGAACTTGCAGAAGAGTGTGCCATCTTAATTGGCTTGTGCCCTGGAGTTGAGACTGATAAATTAAGGATTCATCGAATTGCCACTAAATTCGTACCTCGCCTGATGACAGAAGACCAGAAGCACCATCGAGTTCGAGTGTCTGCTACGAACTGTTTCATCGAGCTGAAGTTGATGAAACTTTCTTGCTTAGGATCATAACAGGTGGTGAGTCACGGGTTTGTGCATATGACATTGAAACAAGAGTGAAACATTCACAAAGGATTGGTTAAACATCCCTCCACCCCAAAAAAGCTCCACAAGTTTAATTCAATGCCAAGGTGATGTCGACTGTTATTTCGATGCAAAGTGGGTTCTACAACACGAAAACCTACCTAAAGGCCAGGCAGTCAACACGGATTACTCCCCGGGGGTTATTACATGTCTATGAGAGAGAATCAGACGAAAACAGCCCCAACTTTGGAGGAGCGTTGAGTCGTTCTTTCGCCATGACAACGCTCTGGCTCTCAGAACTCATGAGTTTTTAGCCAAAAACAAAGTCCGCTGCGCTTCACCACCACAGTGCTCAACTAATCTGGCTCTAAAACCCCCCTTAAAGGAAGAATATTCTCCACCGGCATGGTGGAGAAAATTCTTCGCAGGAGTTTATGAGCATTCTGGAAGAAAAGTGGCAGGACTATTTCAAATAGTGGAAACATCGTTGAGATAAGTGTACGTTGGGAAGGAGACTACTTTGAAGTGGACCCTGACTAATAATTTGATAGTAGAGTATTTTTTGGGATAAAGAAGCTCAGGAATGCTTTGAACAGACTTTTTATGCTCTCATTTATTGTAAGTGAAGCAGTTCAGCAGTCTCTGTCAACGTTAAACATCCTCACTCAAAGATCAAAAACTTCAAATCCATACTTCTGGATTTCTACTCATGTTTTATCTAAGGAACCCTCAACGGAGTTGGATGACATTATATGAATGCGAGTATTACCTTAATTTTAGCGATAACGAGAGAATTGAGTGGTCAGGAAGGCTACATGTTTTGTATCCATAGATTTTTATGCGGAAGAATGCAAAAATACGCGCAGGCTTGTTTCACAATTTCCTCCACTCAAAGCATATTCACGGAATCAAGACCAAATGTTTCCAATAGCTTTGCATATCATTTTTGACATCCGATGCTCTACTTTGAAAATCCGCCCAGTGAAGTGGAGTACCCTGAAAGACAGTAGCCCAAACTAGCCCCTCAGGACGATCAATGTACACCTGGCATATTTGAGGACATATCCCTGGAAAATGCGCCGTACCTAGAGTTAATGCCAGGAAGCCTCTAGTAAACCACAAGGTCTCCAATTACTGGCAAATGGATATTGCAACACCTACATTAAAAAGCGGAGATAGGGAGGAACCGACTAATTACAGAAATATTTCCCTCATTTTCATATTATGAAATTCAATTTAAGTAATTGTAAAAGATCATAATTAGTAAAAAGAGACGTTTCATGCGTGATATGGTGGAATATCAAAACTAATTTAAAATTGGCAAATTTCCACAAAATAACATGAAAAAATAATTATTCCCCACCCCTACTCACATACATAGTCACATATTCTGCCTTCCACTCTCCCTCCCTCTTCCCCTCTTTTCCACTACCCTCCCCCTTACTTGCTTTTCAGCATATACAGGGAGGCACCCAAAAGTGGTAGGACTGACTTTTTTACAAGAATTTTATTGACGATATACTTACATCGAATTAATAATCTTCAAAGAATGCTCCTTGAGCTGCTACACACTTAGTATAACGTTGCTCCCATTCCCCGTACGCCCGCTGGAAATTTTCTTTGGGGATGACCCTCGTCGAAGCCTCTTGAACGGCCTTTATCGAGTCAAAACGTCGTCCCTTGAGCTGTCTTTTCATCAGGGGGAAGAAGAAGAAGTCCGTTGGTGCCAGATCGGGAGAATGGGCGGGTGCGGCAACGTGACAACGCCGTATTTGGCCAGGAGCTGTCTGACGACGAGCGCGCCATGGCACGGCGCGTTGTCATGATGAAGCACCCAACAGTTTGCGATGGCCGGTCGGACTCTTTTCACGCGTTCTCGACGGCAGGTGAGCACCCGCACGTAAACGTTCGCATTCACAGTCTCCCCTGGTGGGACAAACTCCTTGTGATCCACTCCATGACGGTCGAAAAACACAATCAACATCGTTTTGATTTTTAATTTGCTCATGCGAGCCTTTTTTGGACGTGGGGACGCGGAAGTGTGCCATTCCGCGGATTGTCTTTTCGTTTCGGGGTCATATTGAAAAACCCATGTTTCATCACCAGTTATCACATTGTCCAAACAATTTTCATCTCGGTGCAAATTGGCTAACACTTCTTCGGAAATGCGCACACGCGTTGCCTGTTGGTCGACACTCAGAATTTTCGGCACCATCTTGGCGCACATCTTGCGCACGGCCGAATCTTGTGAAATAATGCGTTGGACGTTGGATGCAGACAGACCCAACTGGTCTGCAATTTCTTTACTGGTTAAGCTTCGGTCTGTATTCAGCAGTGTCCTCACTCTGTCCACATTCGTGTCGGTTCTTGCCGTCGACGGCCGTCCGGAGCGATGGTCGTCTTCAACGAGCTCCCTACCCTCTTTAAAAAACTTGTGCCACTCAAATACTGTAGAACGGCTTAAGGAAGTGTCCCCATAAGCCTGCTTGATCACATCGAGGGTCTCAGTTGCCGTCTTCCCGAGTTTCGCACAAAACTTCACGGAATAACGTTGCTCTAAATTCAGATTCATTTTGTTTTTCGACGCGGACAAAAAACTTGCTTCACTAAAAACGGTGTCCTCACTCAACGAAAGCCCGCAGGCGACTGAGGTTGGTGTCGGTCTGTTGCTAAAAGCCCCCTCCACCTTACCCTGCCACGCAGACTCCCCTCCACCGCTCCGTTCGCGCCAGAGAAAATCAGTCCTACCACTTTTGGGTGCGACCTTGTATACTGGACTTGGAGTGATGACATTTACCTGACGACGACTTAGTTACATTGAAACCGGTCACAATTAGTTTGAAAATGACGCGACTTGATATTAAGTAGGTACTGTTGAAAAATTAGCACAGTTTGCGAAAGGTTGGATCCTGCGAGAGACCATTTGCGCTTATTTCCATGACATTTTTGATTAAGGAGAAAGTAATGTTCAAGTCGATGCGATTTTTTATGCGATTTTCGATGCGATTTCGACTTTAAAAAGTTTTAGGAAAACTCTAAGATTGAGCCTATCGCAACTTCAGAAGCCTATGGCACACGTAAAAGTATCAATGATTGAAATCAGGACTATGAACATTCCTGTACAAAGGCTTTTTATGGATGGCTATTTAACCTATTCGGTAGATATCACTTCAGATGGTCCCCAGGGAAGTACCCCGTTGAACCCCTTTTATTCCCCCTCTTCGTTAACGATATCAAAATCTTAGTCTATATTTAAGATACGCTTATTTTCCGAAGGGTTTCCTTAGTTGACATGGATATCCGAAGTTCTTAGTATATTAGCAGATGGCTTTGATAAATGAAACAGTATCTGGCGTCAATTGGTGGAAATTCTTCTTATTGAATTTAATTTAAAATTCTTCGCCTCTCCACATATAAAACTTTTATTTACGACCTAGGTTTCGTTATGGCTTAACATCATCCGGTAAAAATGCAATTAAAACACAGTATATATAGCTCTAGACGGCGGGGAAGATGAGGGAGGGAGGAAAGCAAGGATTGGTGGAGGTAGGAAGAGGGGGCGGAGGAGGAGGAGGAATGGTAACATTGAAAAAATAGCAGGCTGGGAGAAGGAATTAATACATTACTGAAAAATATAAAATAACAAAAAATACATTGTTGAAAAAATAAATTGTTTAGAGAGAGAAAAAAATATACATATATTGTTGAAAAAAAGAAGTTTTGCTTGGCGTCGATTAGTTGGCAGAGGAGTGGGGGAATGGGTATTGCGAACGGCACTGGGTAATTAGGTTATTAAGTAGCAGGCTGGGAGGAGTTAATTCATCGTTGAAATGGCTTTGCTTGGTTTCAGTTTAGTTGGCAGATGGGCGAGGAAAATACAATAACGCGAAGGGTAAAGAAATTCGTTGGTCAAAACATCTCCTCCGTAATCCATGCGCTGAAGTATTTCTAATTGCTCCAGCACATCGAGGCGGTGGCCTCTCTTCTCAAAGTGCAGGATTTCGGGGATGGAATCGCTGCCGTGACCACAATCTGTCAGATGTTTGGCGAAGAGTGACGTGGAGATGTTTTTTCTAAAGCATGCTCGGTGCTCCTTTAATCTCGTCTCAAATCTCCGTCCCGTCTGGCCTATGTAGATCCGGTTACAGTCTTTGCAGAGGAGTTTGTACACCCCACTCTTGTGTATAGGTTTAACTTGGTCCCTTGTGTGGCATAACAGGTTGATTAATTTAGATTTATTGTAGAAGGCCGGTCTCACCTTTTCTTTTGGGAGGATTCCTTGTACTTTTAATGACAAGTGGCCAAGAAAAGGAAATCTCCGCCACTTTGGCTGGATTTTTTCTGCAGATGTGGGAGAACTATACAAGGCTAACTTGGCTAGATGGGACAGTTTCTTGTTTTAAGGTTTATGAATTAGCACTTCTCTATATCCATTGTTCACCGTAATCTGTTTTATGATGCTGAGTTCTTTAAGAGTGTTCTCTTCAGATATGGGGATAGAACATGCTTTGTGTACCATTGCGTGGAAAGCTGATAATTTCTGAGAGAGAGAAGCAGTGCCTAGAATTATGGTGAATGACTTCTTCTGTATAACACGTCTTCCTGAAAAAGGAAAAATCAAACCTATTGTTTTTAATTTTAATAGTTAAATCTAGAATGTTGAGGGATCCATTCGCTTCTAATTCCTCAGTAAATTTTATATGTTTATCTCTAGAATTAAGGAAATTAAAAAAAAACTATCTAATTGTCTGTAAGAACCCGTCCAGACGCAGAAAACATCATCTACATATCTATACCAGCAGAGGATAGTTTAAGAGGGGATTCTCTGAGGACAACATTAGTTGCTCAAAATTGTCCAGGTAAATGTCTGCTAGTAGCGGGGAAAGCGGAGAGCCTATAGCCAAGCCGTCTTGTTGTTGGTAAATTTTACCGTTAAACACACTTTTAAGGAAGAACACAATTCAAAAATCACTGGGGTGAGAATCTTTGCTTTAGCAAGGGTAACTTCTGCAAGGTTAGCTTCTGATCTTGGAACACTGGGGAATAAATTTGTAACATCAAACGATACCATTATGCACTTGGGGGTTACTATTTCTTTAGACAACACATCCACCAGTTCTTGTGAATTTTTTGTTCCAAATTTCGGGGAATTTGGAAAAAGTTTTGAATAAGAAGTTGAAAAAGTTTTGAATAAGAAGTAACTTATAAGTGATTTGGGGCT
The DNA here is from genome assembly GCF_022747635.1 of Hetaerina americana. Classification (NCBI taxonomy): domain Eukaryota; kingdom Metazoa; phylum Arthropoda; class Insecta; order Odonata; family Calopterygidae; genus Hetaerina; species Hetaerina americana. The sequence continues at coordinate 4,800,330 of NW_027286741.1, read as the reverse complement.
AAAACATTGGAAATCACAGGCCGAATAGGAAAACTACCACACAGATTGTTTACATTGATTTTGTGGATTTTTGGCGGACCAAAAAATTTGGGCTCTAATGGATTCATTTGCATTAGGTTGCGTTTCTCCCGGGGGCTTATTATCACTTCACATGAGTTGAAGGAAGCTTTGCACACTTCCTGATATTCGGGTGTGGGGTCCTTAGTTAAAACTATTGCTTTGTTGTTCAAGATGAAATCTTCGCACTTCTTTACGCAGTCACTTCTATCCAAGACAACTACTGCGTGACCTCTGTCTGCATTGGAAACAATGAGGTCTTTTTCGAAATTGTGTCTTTGATTGACAGCAAGGCATTATAGTATTTGTATTTTTTAGGATTTTATTAGATGACTACAAGTTGGTAACAAAGGATTTGATCTGTGAGGCGATACATTCTTTCGCACCGGAGACATCTTTCCGAAGGGCTAAGTCTGAATCCACGGCTAGATTTTTTAAATCACGAATCGAAATGGGAATATTCGGACTATATTTCAGTCCTTCGTGCAATAAACTAAGTTCTACAGGTTTGAATTTTCTACACATTTTGTTTAAAGTTGTTTCTACACTGAAACTCTCTTATTTTATTGGCAAGAATCCTCTACCATATTCCAACGGGGCAATAACACATTTTCAGCATCTTTGGGTAAACAGTGATGTTTCCAAATTATACAAGATATTCAAATCTGTTATTTAATCATCACTATATGAGTGATTTCCAATCTATTTCACCCAATAATCCAGTAAGATTATCATGGCAATGATATACAAATCTAGATCTAGATTCTGTAGGCGATCTAATTCGGTAACCAAAGCAACGTCATGGGACTTGAGTATCTGAACTTCCCTTTACATGTACGCCAATGACACTACCATCGCCGCCACATTTCGAAAACGCTCCGCGAACATCTAAAGACTTACGACACACCTTAAAAAAACTGTGCCGTTGGACACGGCCCTGAAAAATATGAATCAATCCTTACAAAAGCACACATTGATTCCCGCAGACGAAGACGCACGCCCCACGCTCATCTTTTCTTACAGAAATACATTATACCGACAGCTTTTTCGCACTAATTTCTTGGTATCATTCTCGACAGCCAGCAAAGCTTCCAGCCGCACCTCGACTTTTGCCGTCAGAAAGCAATGGCCGCAAGGAGCCACCTCGGCTCTCTTCCCACCATTATTTCTCCTCTTGGACACGCAGACAGGATGCGACCTCACAGGTCGATTATTCGCCCGCAGTTTCTGTACGCTTGCCCCATGTTAGCTCTAAGGAAAACGCTTTGGCGTCACCTTGACACCACCCAAAATAAGGCTGTTTGGGCGCTACTCCAAGTGAGTGGATTTACCCGAATGGCTGACGCACGAATGGTGCATTAACTCCCGTCCGTCGAGGAGTTTATTCGCTCGCAAGTCACGTCATTCCAATCCCGCCGCGCACCCCCTGGAAATCCGCTGCTACAAACCATCTTGGACTACGATCCCGGAGAGAAACACAGGCATCCATAAACTGCCAAAAGATATTACTCGCCCATGAGTATTTCCTATGTCTTTTAATTTTCATTCACAGCAATAAGCCGCGCCGCGGGTAGACGGGGGTCTCTTCCTCCATCTTACATGTTATTTTGGTATCGTTTCATTCGCTTCACGGTCTTGCTACCAACCTCTTCCCTCTGTCCAAGTATATTTTCCCGCTGCGGGAATTGCGCGCTCCTTGCCTCCATATTCTTTTTGTACCGCTCTATGCCCAAGAGTTCTCCGGAGGGCAGTTTTTCATTGTTTTTTCCATTCCTTTCACAACCTCTTGCTTGGATATAGATTAGGTTAGCCTATTTTAAGCTCCTGGCAGAAAGAGGACGAATTTCGCCGCCATTTATTCAATTCTCTGCTTCTTAGTACTAATCATGACAATCTTAAATGTACATGTTTATTAAAAGTCAGGGTACAGGAATCAGGGTACAGTAAAAAATAGGGTACCTGTCCGCTTCCCTTTCCTGCTACGTTAATATTTCAAATTTCATTCCTAGTTTTAAGTTTCTCCTTCACGCAAACCACACTTCCACCTGAACCATGTTTATTTCTTTCAATGGCATGCGTTTCTTATGCACAATGACCGGTAAATGTAAGATTTCACTCACCGGGACGATTTATACTGGCCCGTTGGGGCAGTCAATGAACGTTTTGGGTTCAAAAATATACTTCAAAGCCATCGAATACTTGAAGAGGGTTCTTCCAAACTACCGTCAATCTGAAATAATTCACTCAATATGAATTGACCTCCAATAGATAGAGGATTTCTGAAAATAACTAAAAAAATGATAAATAAAGAACCATCAAACCTAAACTGATGTCAGAATACAACACGTCAACGTAAAACAAGACCAAATACGAATGAAAAGGAAAAGAGCACACTGCACGAAGAAATAATGAAAAAAATTGAAGGTGAGTTTATGTATTAATGTTGCGACAAAAGGCCATGATTCATTCTGGATACCCAATAGCCAGATAAATAAGTCATTATAAAGGCACGACGGATTATTTTGGTGAGTTTATGCGTGCAAATTGAAGGGCAGGAAGTGACCCGTGGACCTTGCTCGTCTTCAAGGAGTAAACGGCCGAAGTACGACATTTGGGTCATCATGGGGCATCGGGGGCTTAGGGGTGCACCCAAGTGCCCTCACACCGACGCGTTTGCTGCCTTGTCGCAAATAAACAGTGTCCCCTAGCAGAGGGCGTCGCCGCAGAAACCAACGCCCTGGAATCATAGCCAGGGTTAAGGCGAGGTCCATTCCTTCGGGAAGGCTAACGGTTGCTCGCTTCTTACCGCCACGGCTAATACGCATTGCATAAAATAATGATGCAAACGTAATTTAGGCGACGCAATCTCTTCTTATCAATCGCAGCACATGAGAGCGTATATTTATTACTTCTTTACTATCTCCGCTCATCACGAAATACATAAAAACAAATCAAATGAATCTTTCTAGTCAGTTATCGGTACGGTGATGTAACGATATGAAGGACTGTTAACTAACGACAAACAACTCATCACCATTGAGGAAAGCGCAACAATTTCCCTCAATTTAGCTGTTAACCAAAAATAAGCACGAGACTTAAGTTTTCCCACGGAGGGACCTCAGTTTGAGGGAATAATTAGGGCATCGATCCGGACTAACTTCCGCAAGGAGCGTATTTTTATGCTTCAGAAATGAGCCCTATAATCTTTTCAAAATCCCCCATTATCTCCTTTTCTCTTTAAAACCCGACCCTTAAAAAATCCGAGGAAAGATCCAACACTGTGGAGTGTGTAGATTTTCGAGTTTGCGAATCACTATGCACGAAACCAGAAAATAATTCACAATTTGTGAGACCCGATTTCTTTGCACGCCCCTCGCCGCCCATGGACGTATCTACGGGCGCTGCAGCGACGGCTGGCAATTGCTGCCAACTTGTAAGCGAACGGAGAAAATGTAGCTGGCGAGAGAGCAATTTCCGAGAGGGAATTGAGGCGGAGAGGGGGATGGGATTGGGGCGAATATAGAAGGGGTGAAATGGGGAGAGGACAGGGGGGGGGCCAAAGGGGAAAAGGAGAGGGGGGTAGAGAGGGAGTTGGCGCGGGCGGCAGATGCTCGGCACGAGTGGCCCGACTGCTGCACGGTGGCGCCTACTGGCGGCGATCCCCGCAGCACGAAACTACCCCGGACCCCCCTACCCCCAAAGCCTTTCCCCACCCTTCCCCATGATTACAAAATTCAATCAACATCCTTATTTTCGCGACGAGATCAAAAGGAGTAGATTAAGTAAGACAATTATTCTCCCCTCCCAACCCACGGGCCGAATATCAACAGGCCTTCTAAAGGCCCCTCGACGCCCACTCCCCGCCCACCGGGGAGGGGGCGTCACTCCCACATTAATTGGAAGAGCCAACATTAATTGGGCATGTTAATTGCTAATAATTCGGGGCACGGCAGCGAAGAAACAATTTTAACTCTTTCCAATCGAGATGGCGAGAAAGTATTAACGGATTACCCGGCGAGTTCCTATTACTTTGAGTGAGGGCACGAAAGCAACCCCCTGTTAGGGGTGTGCGACACCCTTCACCACGCCGCAAAACCTCTGAAGCTACAGAAACGGCCCATGCGCGGCCCAATTGAATATCTTTCCAGCAGAAATATAAAAGGGGACACCGGGGAGATAGAGGTGCGGCAGGTGGGGTGGACCCAAGGGGCCCGGGCCCCACAGTTACGAAAGGAGGAGACTTGGCGATGGATCTGCGGGACGAACCCCGTCGGTGGTACGTGCCGGATAAGGTACGAAATTTCCAAAACCAAAATTCAGGGCTCGTTGTGACAGAGAAAACCAATCCCTCGGCAGGCATATCGCGCATACAGGGTTCGTCCGGAAAATAAGTGTACTGACTCCTGGGCTGGGCGCGCCGCTCCAGGCGCGCCCAGCACCGCTCTGACGGGCTGAGATTGGAGGGGGGTATGTTGGCAAGCGACGCTGAAAAAGGCAGTCGGCTCTGAGCTGTGGAGTAGTGAGGAGCTCTGTTAACGCGAACCTCCACGCTTCGACCCACGTCAGGGAACGCGATGCCGAAGTTTTTGGAGTAGCGTTATTCCATCAAATTTGCGGTAAAGCTTGGGAAATCGTCTACCGAAACTGTCGGCATGATTAACCAGGCTTACGGGGAGTCAGCCATGTCCAGAAACATGATCTTTCGGTGGCACAAGATGTTCGTGGAGGGCAGAGAAGAGGTCGACGACGAGTCTTCGAGAGGTTCCCGATGATGCCTTCGCGGGAGCGTTCCCGGAATGGGAACGCCGCTGGAACAAGTGTATCGACTCACAAGGGTCCTATTTTGAGGAATATTAGCTTAAGGTATGTAAAAGTGTGATAAATTTTTTTTTCCTGAGCTCAGTACACTTATTTTCCGGACGAACCCTGTAGATGCGGCCCCGGGGGTGTAAAGGGCCCGAACCGCACGTTGGAGCCGTACCGGGCCGCCGTTCGCTACCTCCCGAAATTGGGAGAGGCGATTGGAGCATAGCTTGCTCGCTCCCCTATTATGAGATGACCCCCACCTATGAGAACCACTTTGAGTCACCCGAAACCGAAATCATTCACGAGTGATAAGGCCCTGGCTTTAACTCAGGGCCGTTTCAATTCCGAGGCGACATCTCCCCTTCATCCTTGCAATCGAGACTTAGTTCAGACGGCCGCAAAAATACATCGTATTTTTACATGGAACCACGTGTTCTTCTCATTGTGACCAATAAATTATGTTTGCTATCAGTTTTGATTTTTTAAGAAATGTAAACACTGAATTTCTATCATTCTGTGTCCATTCGTTCGACTTTCATCAATTCAATGGAACAAAACACAGTAACTTATTTTTCAATCTTACTACTATAGTTTTGTGCAACACATACGAACTACAGTAGCTTCAGCGACCATTTTTGACGGTGTTGTTTGCAATTGACAACATTTTCTAAACAATCTATTGATCCTATTATGACTTACATTGATTTATTTCGCTGGATAATGCTATAAAGCCTCTAAATTCTTCCAAGTGCATACTTTGAGAGCGTAGGCACACTTTTACCAGTTGCTTTTCCACGACTCGAAGGCTCTCTGGTAGGCGGAAGGCCCTCAAGGGTACATGTGCAATTTACTTTGACGGCTTAACTTCGAGTTCCATGGTGGTGGTGTACTTTGAGGGAAGATTTCACTTTTTTAGGGAATAGGTATAGAAGTCTGCAGGTGCCAAGTCGGGATGGAAAGGGGATTGGGGAATCGTCGCGATACCATTGCAGAAGGTCTTCGCAAGCAGACACACTCGACTCTGCTCTCTTGGTAGTACGTCCAAAGACCATCGGAAGGACGAGTTTAGCGCAGATCTTTCGTAAGGCTAAATTTTCAGGGACAACGGTTCATTGTCATCTTAATAATACCAATAATATGATCTGTAATTATTCGCACTCTTAACAACCGACGGTCTGAATTCAGTACTTCATGCACACGTTGCGCGTATTCGTCGGTTCTTGACGTCGACGGTCGTCTAGCGTGGGGCTTGTCCTCCACAATTCCTCGGCCATCTTTGAAGATCTTGCGCCACTTAAAAACTGCAGCTTTTGGCACGCTTTCATCCTTGAACACTTGCAAAATCATGGATTAAGTCTCCGTTCCCGATTTTCCTAGTGCAACAAAACATCTAACGGCGTGCCGCTGTCCAATCGTTCACGTCATTTTGCGCTTACACTGATTCACTCGACAGGGGTCCAATAAAACACGATCTAGCCTGAATGAACGCTGGTTGGCGATTGGAATTTGAGGCGAGTTGAAGATCAGAAGCACCACCACTGAGTCTTCGTGCTGCGTCGTACAGTCACGTCAGGAAAATATTGTTTCCAAAAATCTTAATCCATACCATAAATGCTGCAGTGAATAAAAACAGCCAACATAATGTATCGTAAAAATGCAAGTTCATTTGCCTTACGTCGGAGAGAATTGTTGATAAACGCGTTCGAAAACAATCGAGACGAGGGAGTTTTCAGGAATGGCGTATTACATAAACACACTAATTTATTTGAACACTTTTCAGTTTTGCTTCTTTTCTCTTTCCTATTACCATTTCTATTCAAGGAAGTATCACAGCTTTAATAATCACGGCAATTTCATCGACGCGTTGTTGTCGCACAATCAATTTTGAATTTCCTATTTCTTTTATTACGGAAAGTTTCAGAGTTTGTTGAAACAAATTAAGGGATGCACACTGATTTCTGTCTTGAATCCGAACAGAGTGCTTAACAGTGCACTCGGTGTCCCAAGCGGGAGTTAGATCGGTGAATGCGCATGATTGACATCCAATTAGACAATCTCCCCATGGTCAGAGATCCATTTGATCACTCCACGAAGCTAAAATGTACCTTGATTTCTTTCATTCCTCGTCATTTTACACAAAAATTCAAACAGCCAGTGTCGCTGTCTAAAAGGCCTATCTCAAATTTCCACTTCCTTCTCCCACTGCAATTGAAGGTCTTAGGAGCGAGCAAAAATAATGTACTCGCGAAAGGGAGAGATAAAATAGTATTTGAAGTAATTTAGCAATTCGGGAAGAAATCATTTCTGTTACAAGGGAACACAAATTAATTATAATATTTGAAAAATAATGTAACGATACTGTTAGTTTCAACTGATAAATATCATTGAGACGGGAATTTATTTTCTTTCGCACAGAGATACTTTAGCAAGATAACCCTGCACATCAGAGCATAAAAAATTCCCTCTTTATTTGCCCAAAAATAATGCATCTGGTAGCGAACATTCAAATTCGGCAGAAAAATAGCAACTCAAAAGGATGGCTTCCACCCGAGTTAGTTTGAAAAATTGAAACGAGTTGATACAATCGAAGATCAAATAATGTAAAACCTGAATAAATTGAAAGATTGTGGTGGACGTGACGTGAGAAAATCTGAATGCGCACGAATAGTCTTTGAGAAAGTTCTCACGGGTGGAGCGGGAGGGGGAAATATATTTGGGTGGGTGGGGGGGGGACGTCTTGACGTCAGAGATGCAAGTGAGGACGGCCCCGCATCTTTGAGTCCGAGCTCCTTGTGATTTCAGCAGGGGGCGGCGCTGACGATTCCGGCGGCGAGCCATCGCAAACCCTCGCCGCAATAAGCGAAGGGAGAGATGGAGAATAGAATGACCCCCGGAAAAGAAGTGGGTAAACCTCAAATTTGAATGAGAGTCGGAGTACATACAAAAATGATTCATTTCTATGATGGACCACGGTTTAACTTCTCTCGTGAGGATCTGACAAGAGTCATTCAGTGAGCGCTTGAAAAATGCGTACATGCCTTTGTTTGTCCGTCATATTTCGATGGATCTTCGCAATAGAATGCAATGCACTGACCCAACACTTTTTTCTAGTCTTCTGAGATATGTTGAAAGCCATATTCTGATGGGCTCGGTCAAAATATTTTGGTGTTGAAGGGTGATTTGAGATAACTTTGTGAGGTTTATGGGAAAAGGAAGTGAAAGTGTGGAGTGGTTAGGAATGCAATTGGTGCCAATCAATGAACTATTACTATATTGCGTGCTTAGATATGTTGTGATGACGTGTGAAATCAATTATTTGTCAATGAAGAATACGTCCATACTTAGAAAATTTATTTTTACGGATTAAATGTTTGTTGTTAAATAGAAAGAAGGATAATTACTTGAGAGCGGAGACGAAAGAACTGAGAGATTCTGTGCCACGTGACCAGAGAAGAAAAATTAAGTCGGTGAATCGGAGTCAGATGAGTGGGTTAAAGAAATTATTGGGAGGGGGATTGTTCGATTCAAAGCATGCACAACTTCACCCATATGTTTGGAATTCATTGGCACTCCATTGCTGTATTTATTGCCGCACCAAGAGGCAAGCCACACTTGTTTAGTGGGTATGCTTGCTTGGGTCTGGATGAATTCAACTCACCCCACCGTCCAGCCTAGTTCGTAATATCGGATCACGAGAGAAATTCGGGTCACTGGGCATGAATGGACCCGCATCGACTCTTGGCTTCGCATATATAATCAAATATGTATATAATGTTCAGTACGGCTACTGTAGAGCTTTATCTAAGACAAAGGCATGGTGAATCGAGGAAAGAGGGGCAAGACATGTAGACATTGATAAGGTTTATTAAATGTCCGCCGGATGATTGTGAGGGGAAGGAGCTCGTGTGTGTAAGGGAGGATGGGGGTCGATATTTGAGCAGGACATCGCAAATGCAATTTGGTGCGGCGGGGCTTGCTGCGTTCCTAACGATTTGCCATCGGCTTCCACGAGTGCGGGACGCCGGAGACGACAAACGCAGGGTTGACTTCGGGGGAGGGTGGGGCGAGGGAGAGAGATAGAGGGAGGAATATAGTGAGGCGAGAGATTCCAGAGGAAGCAGAAGAAACGTTGCTCACCGCGCCGTCGGGCGACCGGAGTATGAAGGGGCGGGGCGTGGGCAGCCGGAAGAGTGGGTGGGGGCAGAGGGGAGCGGAGGCCGGGTGGGTGGGGGTGGAATTATGTGCCCTAGGAAGCTGATATCTAAAGATCCCTGCGTAAGCGAGACATGCAAAGGGAAGAATGTTGCGAAAGCATTTAAGGCGGAAAGGACTGGAGTGAACGGAGGTCTGCTGATCTGCATGGCTCCCTGCAAAACACCGCGAGGGTGGGTGGCAGGGGGTTATAGATTTTACTACATACGTAATATCCATTTATTATTAGTGAATTTTCTCTAATATTGATTTACCAGCATCACCCATCGATTAATCAATCACTTGAGTCACTTTAATGGGCATAAAATACATATGCGTAAAGCATAGCATGTTTGTCTCCTTCTCCTTACGACTTACATTTCAACCACTTAGAACGCTTCTTAATTTTTCTTGAAAATGAATTCACTTCTTGCTGCTGATATTACAGCTCATTTTCTTTCTTCACTTCTTTGGCATTGTTTTTGGATTATCTATTATTTTTGGCATAAAAATTAGACACTGCCTTCAAACTTCTTCCTTGTCACTCTCTTATATTCGTCTTATCTGCAAACACTATTTTTTGTTCTACAACACAACGTCTTCTATTCTTCCCACCTAAGCCTATCCATACACATTTGCAGCAAATTTCTTATTAATGCCAGTCAAAGGCTATCAAACATCACTCGCACTTCCGTTTTCAATTCTTTCTCTCCAATAAACGGTGGGATTGGTGCGCCATACAAGAAAGTTCAAAATTTCCAGAAAGTTAAAAAGGATAGTATATGTTAACAGTTAAGAGATAAGTCGGCTGAGACAATATTTGAACCAGACAAGATGCAAAAGAAATGGAAGGTAATATATAGAAGAACTCTACGGCGACAGACCTAGGCAAACGTGCTTCGATAAAGAAAGAGAAGAGAAAGATAGTTTAGGTCCAGGCATACTCGAATGTGAGATAGACAGGGCAATAATGGAAATTAAATCAAATAATGCCGTGGAGGTAGACAATAATCCTACGGAACTATTGAAATGTTTAGGAAAATTGTGGGAGGAAGAGGCTATGTAGGCCTTTGGGGAAGGAATCTGGCCGGAAGACTTTGCGGGATCAGTGCTAGTCCCTATTTCGAAAAAGGTAAAGGCTACCTCATATGGGGATTACAGGACAATAATTTTGATTTCCCACAAACCTAAGTTGGTTCTGATCATCAATAACAAAAGGATGGCTAGCAGGGCAAATGATTACTTAGGGGATGATCAGTTTGGATTAAGAAGGGAAGACATACGCGTTAGGCCATTGCAGTAATGAGATTATTAATCGAGAGGAATATATAAAGCAACCAGGAAGTATTTGCATGTTTAGTAGATTTCAAAAAGGCGTTTAATAGAGTAAAATGGAAAGTAGTGATGAATATATTGCAGAAAATATGAATTGATTGGAGGGACAGGAGGCAAATCCACCACCTGCACATGTCTCAGAGTTCTCAGGTAGGAGTGGGAAACGGGGAGTCGGGATGGGCAGTGTTAGGAAGAGGTGTAAGACAGGGTTGCCCATTATCACCGTTGCTGTTCAACGTGTATGTGGAGGAAATGATGAAAGAGGCATGGGAAGAACTGGAGGTAGGAATGAAAGTGGGCGGGGAATTCGTAAAATCATCTAGGCTTGCTGATGACTAAGCTTTATTTTGACAGTCAGCCAAGGGGTTTCGAGCATTGCTGAGTGAATTGAAAATTCAGTGCGACAGGTATGGGATAAGAATCAATATTAATAAAACAAAGTTTATGGGATTTTCCAGAAAGAAAAAGGCTAAGCAAAACATTAAAATAGGAGGGAAAACACTAGAGTAGGTGGAACAGTTTACGTATCTCCGAAGTGTTTTGGACCAAAATGTTCCAAGTTGCAGAGAAATATGGAGAAGAATTGCGTCAGGTAAAAAAAACTTCTACAATGAGGAACATTAAAACAGCAACGTTGACTATTTTAGTCAAAAAAAGAAAAGTCTCGTTAAAACTTTTCTATGAAGCATAGTAAGGCACAGAGCGAGAACATAGTCAATGTAGCAGAATGATAAACGCAGACGTAGGCTTGCACCAACTTTCAGTGGTTTCGGCGCTTCATGCACCATTTTATCTGTGTCCTATGTCTGCACATTCTACGAGTTTATCAGTGACGGAATGAAAGAAACTTGTAACACGTTGAGAGAAATGCATTAGCCTTAACGGTGACCATGTTTAAAATAAATATACGATTTTGAAACTTAAGAAGTGTATAATTTACTTTTCACCCGACCTTGCTATTTGTTTTTGTTCGCGCTCTACAAGCAGGTGTGCACTACTTTTCAGCCTACACTCGCATATTCATACATTCCCATTTACAGCCCTAGGGGTGTCGGATTTCCTTTTTCTTCTTCTCCAGTACAGTTTACAGTTTACTCGCTTCCATTATGGCCTTTCGATACTTCTCTTCTCTTTACCGTAGTTGATTTCTCCGCAGTAGTTCTCGGTCCACTTTAACTCCACTTTCTTTTGAGATTTCTTGTTTTAATATCTTCCCTAATTATGTTTTCCTCTTTCCTCGAAAATTTCTCTTGTTTGTGCAGGTATCCAAAGTGACTGGTTGGCATCTCTCTTACGAACGAGTTACCCTCCTCTTAATCCTTCAAATGTCTTCCTCACATGGTCCCACGAGGTCTTTTCAAAAACACCCAGAACTTATTCATTGCGAAAAAATACTTCTCTCAAAATACATAAAAAAACTTCACGCGCTATTCAAAAAGTTCGGGAACCTTTTTAACATATCTAGTGTATGCATTTCACCTTCCTTTACTCCTTTCAACATGCGCGTCCTTTTTTCTTTCTCGCTTCACTATCGGTCGTTTCCTCTCCATGGTTTGCACAGACTACTGCCATCCCATTTGCACTTCATCCATCTATCCTTTGTAAGCCTCCTCTCCTATAGCAACACACCTGGTCATTCATTGTTAGTTACCCTATCTATCCATTTTAAATTCTTCGATCATTCTACACGCACACATCCCAGAAGTCTCCCATTTTTGCCCTCATCTTGCTTCAAAGGAGGAGAATAACTAGAACAAGTGGTATCCTTCATCTACTTGGGCAGCAGTATAACTTGGGATGGAAGAAGCTCGACCGGCATCAAGCGAAGAATAGCCCAAGCCAAGAAGGCCTCCATTGAGAAGAAGCAACTACTATGTTCAAAAAGAACATAAGATTGCGAACAATGAAGCAGTTGGTCAAAACGTTCGTGTGGAGTATTGCATTGTACTGATCGGAGACATAGAATATTGGAAAGGTGGACCATTGAAGAATAAAAGCATTTGAAACATGGTGCTGGAGGAGAATGCTGAAGATTAAATGGACAGACAAAGAGACGGACGATGAATTATACACGATAGAAGAGCAGAAGAGGAAATGACCATATGGAGAGCTCTATGGCATAGAATAACTAGATACCTTGAGGGACTATGGATTAGTTAGAAATATAATAGAAGGAAAAATTGAAGGAAAGATCCCGCGGGAAAGGCCAAGAGACAAGTACATAGGGAAAATTAAGAAGGATATAAATCAGGGAACCTATCAGAGGGTGAGGGAATTTTCGCTGAATATGGGAGGATGGAGGGCTACAGTAAACCACACTGCTTCCATCATTTGTGTCCAAAACACTTCCAATACAGGTAAACTATTCCACATGGTCCAGGTTTGGTCATGCATGAGACTACAGCCAAGCATTCCCCATTCTGAAAAACCTCAAACATTTTTTAGCTGAATTTGATCTCCACCTGCCTAAAACTCATTTTCTAATGCACTCAGCAATTATTTTAACCATTTCACTGACCGGGTGGCTGAAACCTGTTCATAGGCAAATCTAACTGATTTTCTGAACTAAATTCCTCCCTATTTTCACTCCTGTCTCCACCCCTCCCCATCACCGTAACCTCCGCCCTAACACTACTGGAAAGATCAGAAGGTCATCGGCAAACCCCCTCCTAGTCCCCTGCCTGGCACTGTCCTCCCCTGCCCTCCATTCGCCACTGAAAGTGTAAAGTAACGCAGGCACAGGTTGCGTACTAGTCGCCAGTCCCTTCCGTCTGCCCCCATCCACCGCAATGTAATAATTCATTATGCCCAATCGAACGCATCTGGGGAACCTTTAATAAGTGAACAACCTATTTTAAGACGTTGAATAGATGTCGAGGCGGTTCCTCGCCCAAATTAAATCGGGGAAGGCAACTCATCAAACGATGCATTCACCGAGGGCCCTGCTGACTGATCAAGGGCCGCTGCTGGATCCATCCCTCCTCACCGTTCCCGCCTCGACTTCCTCGGGCAACGGTGGAGCGAGGTAATCCCGGCGGTTCGCTGTGAACCCGGGGGTTGCCCTCCCCCTTCCCTCCCCTGAACCCCGGTGAGGGCTCCATCTCCTCCAAACCCCCCCCCCCTCGGCCGTCGTGGGAGGGGGATTAGGGAGAAGAGTGGTAGGCATTCGGAGAGGGCTTTAATTGGCCAATTCAAATGCAGCACGGATAACTCATTACAATTCATTGACTTTTTACCGGATTCGCCCGGATCCATCGAGACTGTTTTTTGCTGCGGGGGTGGGGAGGCCCGATTTTCGAAGAAAGCGGGAGGGAGGGTCGCTTCAAAGTGAGCCCCCATCGCTCCCCCCACCCCCGGGGGCGCTCAAGAAAGGTTTTTGCTCCCACGAAAGGCGGTGGCTGCGCAACCCAAATGGCCGAGAAGGGGGATCACATAACGGATTCCTCACCACGGGCGATGAATAGCGTTCGGATGGCGTGCCGATCCGGAGATAAAGATTAATTCCAGGATTCTCCTCCTTTCTCCCAACTACCGCAGGCGAATGTTAATCGGGGCCGACTCCCCCGAAAAAGGGTTAATGCGATGCACGGCACATTTTCTATCCATTCATACGCACTCTTCTCCTTCGTGGTGCGACTATCAATCACCAGCATCAGTCACACGTCGACGGCGTCCGACGGACTTTTCGAAAGACACGCAACAATTCATTGATAATGGAGCTAAGAGTTGCACATTCCGATCTGAATATGGTATCGCTGGGCCCTTACGTATTCCGGAGTCGTTGGGCGAGGGACGGGTTAAAGTCCGTTGCACACTCTCCGCTCGACCGCTGCCCTCGGATGCGCCCACGCTCACCGGTTCCATTCCCGCGGACCTTTCCCTCTCCACTTAAACAAGAAATAGCTCCGAGCAAACCCTTTACCAAAAGCTTCAATCGAAAGAACAGACCCCAACAGCAAGAAACGGAATGATGGCCCCCATTTTTCAAGTTGCCTCAACCAGACATAAAGCTGTTTCACAAAATACATTTGATTCTATCCCTAGCTAAAGCGTTTTCACCAAATCACTGCAAAAGCAGGCCATTATAAAAATGTTTCCACAATAGATATTTTAATATGGTATTTTTAAAGAAAGTAGCTCCTTAATCTAGTGAAATGGTAAAGAAATTCAATGCCGGAAAGAAAACAACAAAATGAGAAACCTTAAGGACAGGCTTAACCTATACTTGAAAATTGTCATCGGGACTGGAATCTAGATACCTACTGTCTACAAAAATTTAAACACGAGCTGCTTGTAAAATTAAAACCTCAATATGATACTTCTATCAACAAAGTAATTGAAATTTTATGCTAAAAATTGGAAATTCTTATGATTTCCGTAAATGAAAACCTATCTCTCCTTAGTATAAAAAATAGGGTCTACAGCTAAAATAGCAGTAAAAGACAATGAATTCAAGTATGTCTTGTACGAGAATTGTCAATTATGTGCTAGAAAAAATAAAGGTGACCACTGTACTAAAATGCTGAATGATGAATACGTACACTCAGATTTACTTGATTACACGTACATCCCAGTGGTAAGTGACATGGAAGTGACTACAACAAGTCTAGCTGTGAACGGCAACTTAATAGTAAATTGATGATTTATGATAGTGAACTAGAATGGAAATTTCCAGTAAATGAAGCAAACGTCAAACGACTGGCATAGTTAAGACAGATCCTATGCTATAGTTAAGACAGCTCGATATCTTACGACTAAATATTTGTTTTTTATAATTGGCATTTTTCATTAATGTTATGAAAATTGTAGACAGAATCACACTATTTGAAAATTCAATTGCTGCTAGAATGATTCAAAAACGTAAAAAGGCTAGAATTTGGAGAGCTTTGACAGAAATACAGGTGTTGAAGGCAGTATTTTACTAGGTATCATAGGATATTTCCCATTTATCCCTATGAAAATAAATTGTCTTGCTAAAGTTTGATTCTATTATGGTACTCTGATGATGCAAAATTATTGTTGTGATGTGCAAAAAATGAACACACGCAGGGTTTCCCCTAAGAGTGCTCCATTATTGTACATAGTGCTGCCATCAAATATGAAATCTGAATAGCCTATAATTATAAGTGATATAAATTACGATAAATGTTCAAAGACGGCTATTATAGAAGCACTATTAGTAAGTTATTAGCAGTTGTAAGATTGCCAGATTTTCGGCCGCCGCAGCCCGGATACTACATCCAGTTGCCACCGGAGGAGGAGTGTTTGCAGTTATTCCTATCGGTGGCCGATAAAAAGGACCAGGCCGTCTTTCGCGCAGAGACCTCCATGAGGCAAACGCTCTCTAGGCAGTGGCCGCTGACTGGGATCTCTTACCCGAAGGTTCGCGATTAACCATTCAAAATAGACTAAGAACTCTAGCTATAGTAAACTCGCATGGTTGGGAAACAGCCATTCGGCTGTCCGACGTTCCGGGAAACGAGTTCCTTCGTCTCCCACCTTCGGCGGTGCCGCCGCCGGCTTCGACCATCATCGTGCAACCCGGTTACCAGCCTTCAACATCTCAGCCGCCGGCCAGGAGCACCTCTACCAAAAGCCGTCCTCACCAGCCCTTCCGTGGCCGCGGACGAGAAGGGCGCGGTTAAAACTCGCGTCGCAACTAGCTTCGCTATTACAGGAGACTCCCAGGCTACGCGACGTGCATTGGCAAGGTATGCAGTGTTGAAAAACTATCTCATACTAATGAAGGAAGTGCTCGATCGGAACCGCCTCTGACAAGTGAAATAGATGACGAACAAGACCTGGACGGACTATTGTACATTGAGGGTTCGGGACCCCAAGAACACCCCGTCCCACTACTTGAACAGGACACCGACGAGTCTTCAACCGAAGAGGGGTAGCAAACAGATGAACCGATACCAGCGGACGACGCATCAAGTAGCGATGCAGAATTGGAATAAATGTCCAACTTTTGGACACAGTTCCTGCCTCCTATCCTTCCTTGTGTGTGCATTTGCTCGTGTGCGTGTTCGTGTGTGCGTGCTTGTGCGCGCGTGCTCGTGTGCGTGTGTGTGCTAGAGAGAGAGAGAGAGAGAGAGAGAGTATGTGCGTGCGCGTGTGCGTGAGCGTGCGTGTGTAAAAATTTCATGGTTGAAGAATTCAGAATATCAGTAATTTCAACTGCTACGAAACCACAGCTATCCAGCTGAGTGATTTGGTTTGCCAGGCGGAGGCCTAGTTCATCCGGTACTAAGCCCACCAGCGTGTGAAATTCACACAATAGAGTAAGGGGGCCAGTTCTTTTACCACCTATACTTTCCGAAAAAGATAGTAGCCTTGGATGAAATTCCCCAGAGGCATCACCCGATATGGAGCCCAAGCCTTCCAGTCAAAAGACCAGCGATCTACCTACTTAACCAATGCTTACCCTCCAATGCAACATGATGAGCAATTTATTTACAATACAGGGAGTATGCTTATATACAATACTGAATATGGTTTAATTAAACAGCAAATATTCAAAAGTGGTTGATGTCTTACAGAAAGGTAAATCCTACATTAAACGGGCTGCACAAACTGTTTCGCATTAGCACTTACTTAAAGGTTTTTGTTATCTATCTGTACCGATGCTTCAGTGAGTAGGGGGAAAATTTCTGTCCTGGCACAGTTTCGACCTTGAAACTCAAACCCGGATACATCAAGAAGTATAGGTCGCAGAGAAAAACGAATGACGTCACGTGAAAGAGGGGAAATCGCATCAAGTCAACCCAACCCACGCAGAAAAAATCATGACCCAAGGCCATCACCTCTTATATCTCAAGAAGTATCGGTCGTAGAGAAAAAAAATTAACCCACATTAAAGAAGAGACAATTTTACTTCAGATAAACGCCTTAAATTTCCCTTTGCATGGAGAAATATATAGATTTCATCAATTATCTCGTTAAATAATAACAAATTAACGGCATTAATCGAAAGAAAACCTAATTACACGTAAAAAACTTCTCAATACTTTTGTGATAGGACGTTTGGTTTCGAAGATGTATATCCTTTTAAAAATTACGAAAAATTATTGTCCTACCTGATTAACAAAATTTTTCAAATCGGCAAAAATTTAAACTTTTTCCAAGGATTCGGTTTCTTAGGTGTAAAATCATAACTCTCGGATATGCGAACCTATCAAAATCCTAAAAACATGGGCTGTAGCTCCATCTAAACTTTTTCATATCTTAATTTTATTGACATTAGTAATAACTTTGTTAATTTTTAACAAAAATTTACCATTAAAATTCGTATCATCATCAACTTAAATCCGCATTAATATGGCGTTACCAAAATTCCACAACCATAGCTGCAAATGGCCCGTATAAGAACCAACCTCAAAAAGTATACATTTTTAGTGGGATGAGGTGGAGGACAAGTAAAAGGTCTTGCTAAGCGTTACCTAGTGGAATGGGTAGTACACGCCCATTCCTCACCCCGGGTTTTATTGTTTTTAACCTCGAAAAGAGTAGTCCATCCTGGTTCTTGGTCGTGAGCAGATCAACTCCTGGCGCCGATGACATGAAGTCCTCCGATGTGTTCATACCGACGGTTTGAGCATGACTGGTTTCATAAGTAAGAGCGAATCATTAGAAATATCTCTACTTGATTGATGAAGTGCGTATGCGCGTAATAGGGATGGTCTTTGTCCGTTGATCGACTGAAAATAAAGACAACCGGCCAATCGTAGGAAAATGTAGTAGTCCGGCTTCTAGAAAATCCACGATGGCGTGTTTCAGGAACGGCTTTTCCTATCTACTACCCTAGCGATGTAATATCCCATTGGTAGTTACCAGAATCTAAACACATGAGGTTACAAAGTGACTCCTCCCACTACCGTATATAAATGACCTCGCCCGAATGGAAGCTCATTCTCCATCAACATGAGCGTGAAAATTGACTTCGCTTGGGTGAAGTATATCTGCGCGTGGAGCGAATAGAAGATGAGGTTGGGTCCTCAATATACATCCCGAGAGAAAGAATCGAAAATACCGATTTTATACTATTAGTTTCTTTCCTAACAACGTACTACTGCGTGTTTCGACACCAGAACCATGAGTTTGATATCGTCGGTCAAAAAGTGAGATCTTCCGGTTTTCAAGATGGAAGTGCAAGAGTCGTGAGATTCAACATCACCCAGGCATCTGACATCTCCGATCCTGAGAAGCGTCAAAAGGCTGAAAAGCAGCTTCCCTTAATTTGGCTGAAAGTGTACGAAGCACACCTCCCGCAATCAAAAGTAAAAGGAGGATATGTTCCAGAGCGTCGAGGAAGAACTGAGTTTGACGGTCGATCGCACTTTGTTAGCAAAGGAGAGTGCGCGGAAGTTGACGGAGTGAAGCCAGTTTGCTACACGGACCATAAAGAATCGCAAGTGCATTACTTTACCATGGACCATATCAGAGGCACCCGCCTGAAAGTGATCAAATTTGTACTTAAATTTGAAGATGAAATGTTTGTATATTACAGTAAATATAAGTTTATTATTGAACAATGTGTAATTTTTTCTCATTTTATGGGATAAAAGGGAAGAAATAAAACAGATACGGCTTTTACAATTTATCAAAGTATATATATATATATATATATATATATATATATATATATATATATATATATATATATATATATATATATATATATATATATATATATATATATATTTTACTGGTTTTGATTACAATAATAATAATTTTTACATTTTTTTATTCACAAATTTTATTTTGAATACACCATTCAGCCAACTTGAAACAGTTTTTTCTTCCACATTGTGTGGTATTCTGGTGTGCAGGTTACAAGCATCCCTCATGCGTAGTTAATTTCTTGAGCGAGGGACAGCCGTAAAGCTCGAGATTAGCAACACAAATTCCCTCGGGAAAAAGACCGGTTAAGAAAGATGCCTTTTGTACACCCTTGGTAAATAAATATTTATATGGCCTCGTATAATTGGATAATACACTCTCTCAGTCAGAATAATCCACGTCTGTAGAATATTCTGTCAAGCCGTGATAATTGTTTCGCAGCCAAGTTGACTCTTTAGTATAAAGAATTCTCGCCGGTGATTTAAATAACCACGCATTGCAACATTTGTTCTAAACAGAGATAATTGCCAATTTCTTGACAATAAATTTTCCATCGCTGGCTCTAAATCCTTGAAATTCAATAATGGCACTCATTGTGATGTATGTCCAACTTACAAGGTTTTTACACCCAATACCAGAGTTAAACTTACATCAAGACCTTTTAACTTACAGAAATTTCATTTGTGCCAAAGATTAAATAGCCTTACATTCACACACTCAGGCTGACAATTGTTTTTATGTCATAATCCGAATCATACGCTACGAGTATCATCTCCAATTCAAACCTCTGTATATCATAATTTGTGATATTATTTGCTAATTTAGTTGCGAGAAAATGTTTTATTCTTTCACGACTATCCAAAAACCTCAGGAGAAATAGATTTATCAGTTAGGAGAGTTGTATTAGAGGCCCCCGCCTCTTCACAATTCAAGTTGAAGGTGTTTTTCGTTAAATTGCTTTTCACAACCAAATGTCTCTTCCCGAAGTAATTTGCATATGCCAAGCAGGGTGATGTTAACACACCTTTTTCTCCCTTATAAAAGTACAAAATTACAGTCTCTATGGAATTCAAGATGCTTTCCCATTCACTTTGTGAAAATGTTACACTTTTTTTACCGTTAAATTGAACCACTGATTCAAAGTCACTTCCGTAACAAATGCACACGCTCTTCGTCTTTGTCTTGTTCAAATAATACACCGTTTGAAGAAGTAAATTGTTCAAAAGTCGGGGCGGAGAGCTAGTGGAATGTCCAGCGGTTCTCTTTCTCTTCACCGGTGGTGACTGGAGAACCGCATCCACCGACGACTTCATCACGACTGAAGCCTAGCGTGTATTAAAATAGCCTAAGAGTTCGGTGATGGAAGAGGGGATTGGGAACAGTGATCTGGGCAGGGCTCAACCTCAGCCTTGAGGCGGTTGTATTGGAAACACTGCGCCAGTGAGTGTGCGTTTCTGACGGAACAAACGCTACTGCGCAATTTATGACAGGGATACAGGAAGGAAAATGAGAGGAAGGTGCATTTCTCGGGAGGGGGCAAGCCAGTTCCTTTTCCATGCAAATGAACGTGCGCCACGTGAGATCAGAGAGAAACTTGTACTCTGCCTCGCTAAATGCGTAAAGCCCCGTGGCCCCCTCTATTATGGGTTCCAAAGCTGGGGCCAACTAATGTATGAGATGAAGCCGTGCTCAAACGAGGTCTCCTCTTTGCAATGCAGCGGATCTTGAAATCAAACCTTCTTTACTGCAGCTGTGAGCTTTCCTGAGCTGTGAGCTGGGGGAACTTTCGACGAAAGTTTCCCCAGAAAAGGCGATAGCTTTCCAAATCGACGGCTGCCATCTCCGTCACTCCCCCCTTTGAAAAACACACGGCCCTGACGATCTGCATCCTTTGGCTTTCTTTTCCGCGATGGATGTTTTCCTCAAATGCACCGTTGAGCTCTGGGGTGACATCTGGCACGCCGTAGTCGGTTGAAGATCAGACTGAAATGCTTCATGTCTTTGAGATGCGGTGGTTTGGTGGAATTGGTTAAGGAATTTGTGTTGCGTGTCCTAAAGATTTACTCGCGGTATAGAGACAGCAGTTTTCACCGCAAATATCCGCATGAAAGCTTTGAATTTGTACGCGATTGGTAGTGACTGTGAATGGTTTAAAAAAATGGCCTACGTTCACCACGAAGGGAGGCAGATCATAAGAATCAAAATACTCGGCTCAATAAATGTCCAAGTATATCCCCACCCAGTGAGAACCCGGTAAATTAGAAGGATCTAAATTAACAATGTAAACTCCATTTTTAGGTGATTGAGGTAACCTATCAGATGCATAGACTCCGCGAAATATTTTAAATGGTCTTAATAACCTTTCTATCTGCACGCTATCCATGACTTAAAGTTTGTGATAATGTTCCTTTCTTTATCTATTTCCAATGTAGCGTCATACTCTGCAAAAAGCAGACACGTGACTGTTTTTCCAACTCTCGCTCGAATTTAGCCTCTATTCTCACAATGCATCGATCTCCTAAATTCATATAATCCTCATTCCCACAATTGTCGGAGGATAATCAAAGACTAGCATGAAATATACGTGTCCAAAACGTCGTACGTGATTTGAATACCTCTGTAAGCGTGCTTTATTCCAGTACCCGAAAATAATGTATCTTACGCACGTGCTCAATATTTTTATCCGTAGAAATTACACTCCAAACCTTCCGAAGGAATCTGAACACCGTTAACAAACATTGAAAAATTCTCTAATGAATAATGAGATAAGGCAAATTGATTCCTCATCACACTGCTCGCATATGATTTATTATCTACCATTGCAAAAACGATTGTGTTAGGTATCCGTCCAACAATAGCATTATAGATATTTAGGGTTCGACCTCCGGCAGGAATTACAAGTCTTTAGTTCAGTTCTTTTGTAATGATATTTCGCATTTTTTCCACTTTTTAATATTTTACTATGCGCCACTAATATGGACGGATTTATTTCAAAATGCTGCTCGTAAAGAGTAGCGTCGAGAATTTTCAAAACTCCTTCTTCTCCCTCCATGAGATAGGAGGGAGGTAAAAGCATCAACCTAATTCCCACATCGACTCGATCCAGCAATAGTTGCGACTGTTTGAACGCGTCCACGTGCAATTTACCGAATAGTTCTACATCGGCACTATTCTTGAACCATTGTTTTCGTTTCGCGTACCCTGCATTGAAAAAATCAGTCTTATCGAAATGATTTCCCGTATCCAATTCCCAGACTACATTACGCAGGTGCGTTCTGCTTGCATCAACCCCATAGTTTAACACGTTTTCGAAACAGCTCTTATAGTGGTAATTATCCTCGGAGGGTGTGACAAAGACTCCATTGAAATATACATTACACTGTTCAAAGAGAGAATGGCGAATATTGTTGACGACTCACTGCTGATCAGTATCACTCTCGGTAAAGTCAGTTAAATTCTTTTTAGTTTCACTTTATGTCACAGATAAACGCTATTCAAGTCCTTGTACGCATCTCCAGAATCTTTGATTAGAAATTCGATAACGGATCCAACTAAGAGATGGGATTGTATGATATTATATAAGTCGCTTCGAGAGAATGTTCGTCTGTATCGGGGGATATGGTTGGAATACATCCAGCGAACTCGGCATTTATTCGCTCATTATGAAAAAGTATCAGTCGTCGCGACCTTACCTTGTTTCCGCCTTCTAGTCGAATGCTGTTTTTTCTTACCACCAACGGGTTTTATTTTATTTAGCCTTGGACGTTTCAAGAACCTCAGTCGTCCACCAGTCATACCTTTAAACTTATCCTCGGGCTTGCGTTTCAAGGTCTGCACCGCCTCGTTTATTCTACTGCACAGTATATGCTTTACCGGTTAGTCCAAAGGTCTGCGAGAGCTGCCACTCCCGCACTCGCTGATTCCTTACCCACATATCTCAATCCACTTAATAGTAACGGCTTGGCAAAACGCCACAGACCTGCGAGAAAACTTCCAATAACTCTTTCCTTTTGTACCGTGTACGAGGCTCCATACAACGGTCCAATCTCTTTCCCAACCTGCTTCGTATAATAACTGTAATATCGGTCCACCACCGATGCCTTCTCGACGCTTAATGATAAACTAACGTGAATTGGTTCTTTTTTATTAAAGGTAACACTATTACAGAGCTTTGCTCACCACAACGAAAAGATATGGGCTCACCGAGTCTATCAATCAGTAGAATTTCGATGCTTTTGATATTGTTCTTCTTAAAGGGGAAATAATATATCGGATTAAATGTTTGATAATCACCTATTTTAGTATTCAAGATGCTAATGCATTGACTAAGCTAATAATCCACAAACTGCGGTTTGATTATATCAGTGTAGACATTTATGTTGGAAGAGGACAAGTTATATAGTTATGTCTAGGTTTTTGCCGATGTCATATCCATAAAGCCATGACTCGTTACGTATAATGATCCTGGACAAAAAGGTTTCATTCTCTTCAGCTCAATCAAAGAGTTGCTCACAGAAATGAACTCGATGTTGTCGGCAAGAATTTGGTGGCAATTTAACGAACTATATTTATCAGTCAGGATTTGGTAGCACGAACCAACCGAGATACAAAACTCTTTTGCAGGTAACCTTAAAGTCAAGCGTCACGTTACACGAACTAAATCATTCACTTTCTCGATGTGTGGAGTCATCAGTCGATGTTGATGGCCCTCCGGGACGCTCGTCACCTTCTACTGGCTGCCACCCACTTTTGAACTGAATTACCCGCTCTCAACAAGCGGTATGCTTCATAGCACGAGGGTTTCTATTTTATGAGCCTTCAAAACACTAAGTGCTTTAGGCGCCATCTGATGCTTCCATCTGAAACTTTGACCCTTTCGACAATAACTTTCTTCACAACATTTTGTCGTTTTATCTAAACTTGTGTATTTTATAGTGACTCGAAAATTTTGTCTCCGCGAAAAAATGGATTAAACTCGTGAACGCTTTCGTGCGATGATTTTTTGCAACTTTCGACGCGGATTATCAAGACGGAAGTGCATCGATCAACTTACTTCCACTTTTGGCGATTAAGCCTTTGTCACTGTGAAACGCTGGTTGAACGATTTCCATCATGGCCACCGTTCGCTCAGCGACGAAAGTCGTGAAGGTCGTTCAAAATCAGTTGTGCCAGAAAGCATTGATACTGTGCATGAACTAGTAAAGAAAGATCGTCATGTGACTTATCGTTAGATTGAGACATCCTTGGAGATTAGTATGACGAGCATCAATAGGATATGGAATGAACATTTAGCTGTGAACAAAATTTGTTTGCGTTGGATCCCAATAAATCTACAAAAGCTGAAAAATTTGCTCGTGTCAATTGGTGCAAATAAATGCTCCAGAAATACAATCACGGTGCATCAAAAGCTGAACATAACAGCTTTTGATCCACCGTGATTGTATTTGTTGAGCATTTCTTTGCACCAATTGACACGAGCAACTTTACGACGAGCAGCTGTAGATAACAGCTTTTGATGCACCGTGATTCCTCTTCTACACAGAAGAGGAATCTTGGATATATGCGCATGAGCCCGAAACAAAACAGCAATCTACTGTTTGGGTCTTCAAAGACGAGCCAAATCCGACCAAAGTGATTCGTGCACGAAGAACACACATCGAAACAAATGATCGTCTGTTTCTTCGCAATAACTGGACATGTGGCAACCGTATCACCGTTAGAGCAACGTAGAGCCGCGAATTCTGAATGGTAGTACACGAGCATTCGTTTGCCAGTAGTGGTTGGTGAAATACTGAAAAAGAAGCGGCAATGGAGGATCATTCTTCATCATGACATTGAAAGTTTTCACAGATCGGCTGAAACAACTACCAATTTGACTTCTTTTTACTCCCATTTATGAAGAAAGAATTGCGTGGTCAACGTTTTTCGGCGCCTGGAGAAACCGTTGGTGCATTTAAAAACTATGTTTTGGAAGTACCTCAATCGGAGTGGAAAAAGTGTTACGAAAATTGGTTCAAGCGCATGCAAAAGTGTATTGATTATCATGGAGAATATTTCAAAAAACAATAAGGCCAATATCAACAATAATTTACCACCTTTTGATTATTAGGTTAAGGTATAAATAAAAAACCCTCGTATCCTTATTTCAACCTTGGTATTCAATATAAAAATATCCGTGAAGGTTTTACGGAGTTTTACGCAAAATTTCACAGCACAGCACTCCTTCTTTAAAGAGCTCATTTCCGCGGATCCGATTTTCGCCACCATTCATAAACACCCCTTTATATAAATGGCCGTAACTTATCAACAAAATAAGATATTAAAAAGTAGTTAAAGTTAGTTATTGAAAATTTACGGTGGAAACATAGATTTCAATCGAATGAAGAAATAGCTAACTGCAGATGAGCCATTTAAAAGTCAAGGAGCCTTTAGATTAACCTAGTAATGCGATTATTCATAGCAAGTCTAATAAATTTTCATTCGGTCACGTTTAGCATAATATAAGATACTCTGAATCCGTTTAAATCTCATTCCCCCGAAATAGCGGAAGTGACGGCGAAGTGGCGGACATGAAACACCAATCCTGATCGCGCTTAGCAGATTGTCCCCTGGCCTGTACCCCGAATCACTACCCCTCCCCCCTCGCTGTTACCCCCAGGGGCGTACCAGGACACCATAAACAGCAACGGCACTCGGTATTCAGGGCGCGGCAGGGAGGGAGAGCTTCCACCAACCTTAATCCTCCTCCCCCCCTCCGCCCCCGGTGGTATCGCCCTTTTAACTCGGGCGGTCCCTACTTAATGCCGCGCCAAAATCGAAATCAGCCCGGCGGTGCTGCGAGAAGGCAGGGGTCGTTCCAAGAAGGGCAAAGGGTGCCGGTGGGTGGGAGAGAGTGCAGCAAGAACGGGAGGACGGCGGCTCGTCCCTATTTGTCTTTCTCGGGTTCCGATCGCCCGATAAACACACCAAGCGCGCGCGCACACACTCTGCGACCGTGGCGCCCGGGAGCGAGGAAGAGGCGCACGACCTCGTAACACGATTCCCGTCCTCTCCATTATTCTCTCTCTTTTTCTCTGTCCTTGTTTCTCTCCCTCCCACTCTTTCCCCTCTTTCACTGCGTCTATCCATCCTTCTCTTTCTCTTCTTTTCCTACCCCCTATATCACTCCATCCCTCCCACTCTCTCCCCCACTACGCTTCTTTCTCTCTCTCCTCTTCTCTCTATCTTTCTCTCTCCTTCTTTGTCTCTCCCCCTACCTCCTTCCTCTCCCTCCCTCTCTCCTTCTCTACCTCCCTCCTTCTCAACCTCTCCCTCCCTCTCTCTTTCACTACCTCTCCATCTTATTCTCCCTTCTATCGAATTCCTTCTCCTCTTCTCCCTCCCACTCTTTCTCTCTACCTCCTTGCCTCTCTTTATCTCTTCCTCTCCTTCTCTCCCTCCCTCTTTCTCTACCTTCCTCTCTCCCTCCCTCTATAACTTCCTCTCATACTACTACTACTACTTCTACACTCATACTACTACTACATACTACTACTCCATCTTTACCTTCTTCATTCTCTTATCCTTTTCCCCTGCCTCTTTCCCTCTCCCCATCCCTCCCTCTCTCTCTTCTTCTTCCCCACATCTACCTCCCTTCTTCTTCACCTCCTTTTTCTCTAATTCCCTTCCTCTTTTATCTCTATCCCTCTCCCTCATTTCTCTCTATCTTTTTCTTTCCTTCTATCTGCTAGGAGCACACCTTATCTCTTTCAATCCTCCGTGCGCTTTACTTCTTTTTCCCTTCGTCCTTCAAACGCCCTTCTCCGAAGGAACGGTCCTCCTGGAAGGATTTTGATTGACCTCATTAGCACGAGTCTGTGGCGCGGTGCCCTCCATTCCCCTCTCATCTTTGACCCCTCCCTTCCCCATACACAGCGAGGGAGCTTCTCAGAGGTACACCGAGCGTGGGCTCCGGGTTTCGGTTGGGGAGCAATCGCCAATTACGACGCTTCAAAGCGGTCCTCCCGGAAGGATTTTGATTGACCTCATTAGCACGAGATGTCGCGTTGACACCGAGAGCGATTCGGAAAGAGGGTGTGAGCCGACGCCACAGAGACGGCAAATCAGGCTCCGCCGCCCTCAGCACGGCATGGCGTGGCGGGATGGCGCCGGCGTCTCCCCGGGGACGATAGGTGACTCGTGGTGGCCCAAGTGGCACGGCATCTCGAGCAACAAAAGAGTATCAGTCGAGAGGGAAATGTCACTCACTGGAAGAGGGGGCATTCCTTCGTCATCCGTCAAACGGCGACGTCAAGGGTGTGCGGACATTCGACGCGTCGCGAGGAAGACGAAATGTGGGTCACGGAGGCGTCTGCATTTTGCATCGGAAGGAAAGGAGGAATAATAGCGTCGTGAGAAAACAGTTGACGAAGAAGTGTGTGCAATTACAGAATACGAGATTTAGTCGGAAAATCAATTCCATATTTTCCGAGGTACACACTGACGCCTCTAAATGTAACACGCAAATGAGAAAAAAACGTAACGTCCACAGCAATGCTTCTCAGTTGTTGCACTGGCAGCATCCATTCTTAGATCAAAAGCCGCTGATTTTGAATGAAAATAATGTCCCTTTCGATTTCTTTCAAGCCTCCGTAACAGGAATGCCTAAAGGAAATATGATATATTGTTAACATAAAAAATAAATTAATGATTTTCGAGAATTCTCTTATAGGCTCAAACTTATTAACAAAAAGTTTTACTTAATAAGGTTATATTCTGTCATATACGAGAAAAAAAATAAAGCTTCCCATTTAGTTTCCTCGACTGAAGAGAGAGAGAGAGAGAGAGTTGAAAGGAAAGCATTGGAATAACGTGGTAGACATCCAAAAGCATGTTACTCTACGTTCCTGAGAGATATTCCCGTCGAGGAGTTTCAGGGTGCCTTCCAGAGGCGTGGTAGACGCATGTATTATTACGATGGTATTCTGGACCTGTTCATGTTTTTCATCATGATAGCCAGTTTTAATATCAAATTCTATTATTTATGAGAACAGTTTTAAATATTTTTACATGACACGAATATCACGCCTCTTTCACAAAACATTTGACTTTGCGTTTGACCTACTTTAGTATTGTAGCTATATGTCATTAAATTGTGCAAACATTTAACGATTTATTTTTAAGAGTACATTTAAAGCTCCTGACAAAGAAAATGGAGAATTTTATTCTAGACTCTTGCGGGCGCGAAAAGAGTTACCATAGCAAACTTAGTAGCATATTCTGTGGATAACCTGTCCGAGGGCGATGGACATATGCAGAGATAAAAAGCTATTGCCTTAGGAACGGAATTCAGGAATAGTTCTGCTACCTCAACGTGGCCATTTCTACGTAGTAATTTCCCAATTAACTGTGAATTAAGAAGGCTTCTATTGCAGTCTTTATTGCACATTTTTCTCTCGTTACACTCACAATTTGCATTCAAAATTGCTCCCACAGGCTTCTCCTGCGCCTAATAAATATTAACTAGCAGTATATAATTAAAGTAGCAAGTTTGAGACAAGTGGTTGATTCCCAATAGAGCCATATGCAAACTCGATAAGTGTGAACAGACTATCCAATGAAGAAACTTGCTAACTATTATCCCAAAGCTGATTTCCGTAATAGTTAAAATCATCAGTTGTGGATACCACAAATTATTTGAAGAGTTTCAGGTTACAGAAAGTCCAAAATCTGTAGTCGACGGAGCCTGTGAAAGTATCATTCAAAATATAGAAATCTATCGAATCATTCGATTATGACTCAGGAGATGATTTTTTACCGACTCCTGTAGCATTTTTCCTGCGCAATTTAATTTTTTTTCCATTTAAAATTTCCCTCTTTTTCCTTTTATATTCTTCTTCCTTTGTAAGATGTTCATAATTATGTTTTCAATATTGTAACAGTTTATTATGAATAGCTAATGTCACGATTTGGTCGCAATTATCTGATTCCACAATAACACACTACATTTAGATAAGACAAGTTCTGTGCGTGCAAGCGAACGCCGTTCTCCACGATATACAATATGATTTTCGCTGGTATTTCCTTCTTAGTATGATATTTATAACACGAAATTTCCCTTTCTGATGGCACATTATACTTTTTCGATATTTTCCGGGTGAACAATACGCGCGTTATCTACTATTTTTTTGGGCCATCATCAAGATAATTACGTGATTAATAATTGAACACTGTTCAGTATTGCGAACGAAATTTCGATTGCTCTAGGAGGCGGATTTTGCTCTCGAAACACTTCAAGTATGAGCAAAGGGTATGCCAGTAAAAAAAGAGAGTGAGAGGATGAAAGGTGCTATTACATTAATGAATAATTATTGAAAATAAACATCACTTAAAGGGAGGAGAGTTGGCAAACGGAATGAATGAATGTGTTGACTAGTGTGCAACAGTAGAGAGGGAGGGAAGGGGAGGGAGTGTGCGTTCCCAAATTGGCAAATGGGAGGGGGGGCCACTACCCCTCTGGTGGGTGTGCCTCCCTTCGCCAGGACTTTCTCCCGAGACGAAACGCCCGCACGGAGTGGGGCCTTCGTCGCAATCAATCGCCTCCGGGGGGCAGCAGTTCCACCCGCAAAACCGGAAGAGAAATAAATGAGAGACGAAGTGGGCGGAGGGGTCTTTGACAAGACAAACAAAGGCCGTGACGAAGAGTCTTGGTGAGGTATTTTTTTAAAGGGTTCGGCCCCAAATGGGGGGGGGGAGGAGGGCGAAAAAAGCAGCATTTGGCGTCGTTATCCATGGGGATGGTAGAGGTGGGGTGCAGGGGCACCGCCGCCTTACCGCCCCACCCTGCTACATTTTATCATCCCTGGAAGGGATTGTTGAAGCTAGGGATTGGGGGGAGCGATTTATGGAAGTCGGGATTATCCTGAATGGGAGGGGAGGGTCACCCTGTTCCCCTAAGTGGTGTCGGAAGGGGCGGTCGGCCACTCACGCCGGCTGGGAGGAAGTGGCCACAAGGACGAAATACATTTGGAGTCCACATCTACACTACCAGTCGCATGCCCTCCGCCATCGGGGCTTGCATTGAATTTGGATCACTTACCTATTCGTTTTTCGATGCATAACAATATTTAGCGGGATTTTTGGTTTCCATTTTTTCAAGCTTCTTGTTTGATGACGGGCTTTTAAAATAATGTGCTATCATTATCCTGAAATGGTTGTACTTGTTGAAGTTTATTTGATAAATATTTACTTCATTTCCTCCTCCGAATGAGTTCCATAGATGCGGATTCGAGGAACCTGAAGAATTCAAAAGGGTATCTTTTGCTGCGTCCATAAACAGCCTGGACCAACAGACTAGTATGCTCTTCTTGTAAAGACCAGTGGTCTTTACAAAATAATATTATTATTTTTTTCAAATTGAGCTTTTATTAACGGCCACCAAATGGCAACGTAGTCAACGCAGTTCAGTGAAGAATTAGCGGGAGAGAGGTGCGTGGCTGGGCCACAAGGAAATAATGGAGACGCGCTTTTATGTACGGGATCCACACTGTAACATTTTCCATAATCAGAGACTATAGAGGGAAAAAAACGCGTAAAATTACACCTATCTACTCTTAGTGTTTCATTTTAGTTTAAGTAAATCCTGTATAGGAGGAACAGGTATATATCTAGAGTCTGAAAGATAGTCAAATCAGCAGGAGAAATGAAGATCAGAGGACCTAATAATGTGTATAGTAATGTTCGGTTTTGGATGACGTCTCAATGCGGAGGAGATAAAAACTGGCATTGGTAACACGAGGGTGTGTGGCAATTCGTAAGCTCTCGAGGCACAATCGTGTGTGTCACGGCGTTCGCCTCGTGCGGTGGCTCTCTTTTTAAAGGAAAGTTACAACATTTTAATTCTATGCGCATCGTATGACAAGAGTAGGAAGAAAGACAATGGGTTCCTGTCAGCCGCCCCTGAGCTGCAAATTGCACATCTGGCGAATAGGCTACAGCTCAACCATTGCTTAAGGAAGGACACCGCTACATGCTTGGGATTTTGCAATTGATTTTCTACGTCAAGCCACGACGTGAGAAAGAGTCGAGGGTAAGAGAAGGCCCACAGTTGAGTGCTCTTCGTTGAAAAATTGCATCTACAGTGTTCCAAGAAGACAAGAAGCCGTCTTTGGAGTGAAGGGCCTTGGGTCGAGCGTAAGAACGCGATACTTGCATGACGATGGACGGGGAAGTATTGGACATGTGGATCCGTCAGCTACCTGCCTAGTATCTCCACTATCTCCACAGAACTGGAACGGATCGCCTCGTCTGCCAGTGGGATAAATGTATTGACGCTTTTCATATTTTTCTGAATAAAACCAATCCATGATCTCGTTGTAGGGGCATTCGGTTTTCATTTGACCCATTAGAATGTAGTAGCTAATTTGATTAATTTTGAGAAGACGTTTGAGATCTTCAACTCGTTAGTAATATTCAGTTTTTCACGGGAGATAGAAGAAGATTGGAGTGCTAGAACACTTATGTTTACCATGGACATGTATCAAATTGCTTGGGTACGTATGGCGGATGTAGATTCGTGATGGTCTGTGTTAGGAAGATAAGGCAGGGATGCCCATCATCTCAAGCGTATTATTCCGTGTTTTCTATGAACCCCTGTTTTTCGATGTCAAGTTACTGGTAAAAATTGCACGGAAGAACTGGAGAGAAATATAATTCGGTGGGTAATTAATACAATCATAAAGGACTTAAAGTAAGGTTTGAAAGTAAAACCTAGCTTCATTCATCCAAGGTCGTCACAGTTGTCTCGGTATAAAAATTGCGTTAGGTAAAGTAGCTTTCACGAGAAGGAATGAATTGATAGTACGGACGTATAGTCAGAAAGCTAAGAAGAGGTTCTCCATTATTTGATGGGGAGGACGGTTTTGTACGGCTCGAAGAAGTTGTTTTTCGAAGCAGGACGATGGGAGTAGATTTGGAGGCTTTTGAGAGATGCGGGCGCGGAGAAGGACGAAGGAGGTGGAGCAGACGGATAAGAAAAAAAACGAATCGGTGGTTGGCATGGAAGGAGAGGAGAGAGAGGGCGTACTCTGAGTGTGGATACTGAGGGCTGTGATAGAAAGGAGGATGTTGGTTTAGCGCGGAAGTGGCAAGAGAATGCCAGGAATACATGTCGTCAGAGGAAAACTGCAAGCGGGATTCAATCAGAGTGAATTGTAGTGTTCGGCGTGTCAGGTTTTTTCTCAAGGGCGAATCTAAGAAGAGTAAGTAGATAATTTTTATCGATAAAAAAATTTCACGCATCTTAAACGTTAGATTCCCATATGTGTATATATCACTTATTTTTCCACAACATCCTACAGGACATTACGGACTGAATGGATATTTATTGTATTTCGGAGAAGCGATTTATGAAAATGATACAAAAGGTAAGTGATAAACGCAATGGTTTGAAATAAGCAGGGTGTGAATCAATGTATTGTATTGTCTTAATGGCTTCCGAGTATGCTCACGGATAAAACTGAGAGAGACAATTATTTGGCAAAGGTAGCTGCAATAATGAAAGATATACAAATTAACCTGTCCTATACTAAGACGTTGTAATTTGATTCACCTAGAAGTAACAGCAAAAGTTAGCAAATATGAAGCTAACATGAATATGAACGTCATGGTGTATGTTTCTAAAATATATAAACTTGTAAATAACATAGAGACGACTGCAGGGTGAGGCTGTAGTTAAGAAGATCGCACGATTGTACGCTTTTGAACATATTTCATGTATACTTTCACAATATGTCCAAGCAGATAGAGAGATTGAGAGGTCCATGAATTTCAGCCAACATTCCGACTGTTGCACATGAAGTATCACAAAAAATGATTTTTTCCCTTGATCCAAAATCGACAATGTATTTTTACTCAATAGATACGATGGGAAAGCACATGATCTTTCACCGCGCAAAGTCTGTTCAAAAGGTTACAGAATTGTTTTCATAGCTCGCCTCAAGTGAACGCTTTGAAGGAGCAGCCATGTTCTGTAAAATTCTACGTGAACCTGTGCAAATTCGTCACGGAAACGTTTGAGTTGCTTACCAAGTCTAATGGTGTTGATGCTATGAAACGTGCCGCTTGTTGAGAGTTATGTATTCAGTTCAAAAAGGGGTGGCAGTCAGAGGAAGACGTGGAGCGTTTCGAAAGACCATCAACGTCGACTGATGAACCCCAAATCGAGATAGTGAACGATCTAGTACGAGTGTATCAACGCTTAACTGTAAGGGGGCATGCAAAAAAGTGTGGCATTTCGATTGGTGCTACGAAATCCTGACTGAAAAACTGAGGATGCATCGAGTCACTGCCACATTCGTGCTTCGCCCTAAAAACGCAGTCAAGAAACAATATCAACTCCAAGTCTGTCTAGAACTGTTCGATCGAGCAGAAGAGGGTGAAAACTTCTTGTCCAGGATCATAACAGGTTATGAGCCATTGGTTTATGGATGTGACATCGAAACAAGAGTGAGGAATTATATTATAATGAAGCAATGTATTGATTACACAGCCCCAAAAAAGCTCGACAAGGTGTTATGAGCTTATGAACATTCAAGAAGAATCATTCCAGGACAGTCTCAAAAAGTAAGAAGACTCTTTGGGAAAGTGTATGCGCTGTGAAGGGGAATACTTTGAAGGGAACCCTGGATAGTAAAATGTTAGTGAAATATTTGTTTATAGTAAAATTTCGAGAAACTTTTGAAAAAATCTCTAATTACCCCCTGACGTGACCTCGTATTTCGTCGATAATTGTATGGATATATAATTGAAATTTTAACTGTCGTTTCAACGATGATATAAATATTCACGACTATTAATTTGATTTAGTTAGTGAGGTGCTATGAGCCATCCCGAAGAAGCGTTCCAGGACTGTTCAAAGAAGTGGAAACATCGCTGACATAGGTGTACATGTACACGTACGCTGGAGAGGTGACTACTTTGAAGAGGAGACTGACCAATAATGTTTTGCTGAATTATTTTTTGCAAAAAAAGTTTCAGAAATTTCCGAACAAGTTTCTTTTATTAGTTGAAGATATTTTTAGTGTCTTAAACCTATCTGCATCATTCGATGGAAATAAAAATTGTTTTGCCGGTTCACGTATTCGCCAGTTCAGGTGCGGTGATTGGGGTGCTGGAAAAGTGATGAGAGAGACGGTGAGAAATGGACGGATGATGAAGTGATGCATCAGTTATGGAAAGGTGTGATATAAGTACGTGACGTGGCCTCCGTACCTTTGAGAGAATGGACGAGGGTCCAATAATCACCATAAATACACAAGCGTGAATGGCTTCGGGGGAAGGGATCGATGGAGAGCGTGTGGATGTGATCGATTATACTCTCGGACGGGGAATCAAAGAAGTTGATGCACAACATAACGAATGAATATGGCGCAGAGGGGAAGTGTGCGTCAGGAAAGAGGAACACAGGGGAATGAATCAGTTAAACGGATTAGGTTTCCGGGAATGAGTCGAGATGAGGATTATTGACTTGGACTCCCCAGAGAGGGAATGGCATAAGTGGCGAGACGAGTGTGTGCATTTGCTCCATGAAATAAATTCTTTTTGAAATCTTGCCTCAAATTGACGCCATTAAATCAGGTTCCTTTTCACATAAAAATTTTCATGTATTTCACATTCCTCTTTCCCCATTCTTTGTGGTCCCTCATGGCTTTCCATACATATAATGCTTTTGTTTATTATTATTATTAAAAATACACATGTGCTGATAGACAGTGTCAGGTGGCACACAAGTCCCAATTAATCACAAAAGGTAATAAGTGAAATCAGTCAGTAAAAAGAAGTACACCTAAGGGAAACTTCCAAACACAAATCTCTTTCACAAAACAAGAAAATATCCATCTCATTATCATAAATCAACCAACAACAAAAAATCAAGCTGTTACATATAGTATAATTTAACACCACACATCAATCAAATTAATGCATACATTGTTTACATATTTTCTTAAAACTATTCACTCTGTTAGAAAAGGGCTGGAATAGCTTTGCTAGTGTTATAATCAACAATTGTTTCATGAAGAAAAATAAATTTTTTTTATTCGTTCTATGTGCCCGGAATTTTACCTTAAATTTGTGATCATCTCTCCCAATGAATGTCCCAATTGTATTATCCTCTCTCAATTTGATCTGAGGAGGCTGCCCAATCGCCAGGACACTGAGGCTCCCATTCATCTTGGGTACGTTGTTGCGATTTCTGATTTCCGCCAACATTTTCCCTCTCCGCACTATATTACGACGAACATTTGGAACTGATGACAAATTTTGCATTTCCCCAATTTCTCCCAGTCAGCTTCCCACCTGCCTCTCCTTCCGCACTCAATCAATTTCGGTTGTAATTTTCTGAAGGATTCCTCAACGTCTCACCAAAACTCAGTTGTGCCCGGGCATCGGTGAAATGTTTTATTACGAATAATTTCCTTTGGCAGTTAAGTCAAAGCATTTACGCCCTTTCTTATTGGTTTGTCTCTGCCAGAAGTAATTCAAGCTGCACTGCTGAAAGTTTTCCTCCTGAATAGCTTCAGAGCATAATTATCTTCTCATTCACAATGAAATTGAAAACAGGAGAGAAAAATAAACGACCTCTCCTTGGGCTTACGATTTCATTACGCCTCAGAATCAATTTAGATATTCCTTGCATAACTAAATTCTAAGCACTTGATCACTTTGAGTATTTAAAAAAAAAATATGCAAATATATTGTCGTAAGTTATTGGAAAAAAGGTGAATGTATGGAAGGATTCAGAGAAGGCAAGACTCTTAAACATGTGCATTGTCCATATACGCAGGGAAAAGTATCGATTAGATGGATGAGTAGGGCGTTTCGTGATGGGTGTGTCAATGGGTTGGAAATGGGAAGGATCTTGGGATGATGAAGGTGGAAAGGCCAGAGGATAGGAGAGAAGGGGTGGGGCTGTGGTGAGGGCCGTACGCTAACGGCTTCATCGGTCAGCGGGTGGTAAATGGGAAGCATCGCAGTGAAAATATAGTCGTGCTAAATAAATATTCATGAGGAAGCTGCAAGGTGCATTCATTTCTTTTGAAAGACTTCCACCAAGTCAGGGTCTTACCGTCTCTTTCCACCCTAACCTAAATAATACGGTTCAACAACAAATTACCTTTAAATCAATTTTAAGGGGAAGTTATCAACTAACCGCGCCGGATCAATAGATAGCGGATAAAAAGGTACATTGTGGTGGCATAGGTGCCTCCTAGAAATCAAGAGGCCAGAGATGCCGAACTGATGGAAGGAGAAACATCTTTCGGGATGAAATGGGTTCAATATACGTGTGATAAGACGATTGTGGGAAGGAGAGACAGCGAGGGAGATATCACTTTTGCATTTTTTTGCAGCTTCCATTTTGATGGCCCGCCAAGCACGGAGAATACATTGTGCATCTGGGCGCAACAGAAGGCCTTTCCTCACCTCCTCCCCGAAGGCGCGCGTGCGGCGCTCGGATGTAACGGAAACGAGCGACGGTTTCGGGTGAAACTGTCTCGTAAACAACGGCTTTCAAGCTGCCCAGGAGCGGAGGAGGAGAGTGGAGGGAGGGGCCCTTCCTGTCTCGCACACTCCCTTACTCCGGAGAACGTGGGCCGCGGCGCGTGGGGAGGTGGCGGCCACCCGGGGGTGGGGACGACCGCGGCGAGACTAATTGGACCGATGGTGGAGATTAGCGACTCCGGAGGATTTACTCTTGAGGAAGTCGGCTGAGAGAGAGAGAGGGGGGGGAGGGGCCGAGGGGAGAAGGGTGGGAGGGAGTGGGGCTGCAGAGAAATGATTGGGAGAGGGGGTTCCGATGAGAGAGATGGATGGGATGGGGGCTAATGCGGGCACGGGATTTATGGAGCCCAAACGTTGTCGTCTTCGGTAGAACTATACAAGGATATTTTTCGCACGGGCGGAGAGTAATGCATGTGAACATTGAGAGAGAAGGGTGTAAACTAATACCGTGGGTATGAAAAGTAATCGAGAACCTAAGAGTGACTTGGGGTTCCTTGCAGTAGTCGAATAATAACGTAGTCCCGTATTGAAATTACTAGATGGATCTTTTGGCA
The DNA here is from genome assembly GCF_022747635.1 of Hetaerina americana. Taxonomy (NCBI): domain Eukaryota; kingdom Metazoa; phylum Arthropoda; class Insecta; order Odonata; family Calopterygidae; genus Hetaerina; species Hetaerina americana. Next base: position 4,763,227 of record NW_027286741.1, on the reverse strand, counting down.
AAAATATCCAAAAAATGACAAAACGGCAGTAAATTTAGCTAGTAATAACTTACACCGTGCGAGACATGCGGGATTTCTCGGATTTATCAAATACCAAAAGAACACCACTTGGTCTTCATCTAAGAAAATATTGTTTTAGGGTGATGCTAAACTAATCAGTACAACTTGGCGCAAAATGCGAGCTCATGCGTCTTTCATTTCTATTAAGTTCTAGGTCGCTCAGTAAAAATTCGCGTGATCGCTTCACCGAGAGAGTGTACATCTATCCCAATAATGATTTCGGCACAAAATTAGTAAATATATAATCGGTTGGCAACAGAAAGGTCGATAAGTGACTAATTCAATGGGTCCGAGCTCAGATGAGGCATTGTTTGAGTCTGCCAGATTCTGCATTGAGAGAGTCCACCGGCAAGTACGATACAATGACGTCGTGACGATACTTACTGCTGGTGTCCTGTGTGCGATCAACGCTTAATCTAGCATTCACCTGTCCTCCACGTGCATTTACATATCTGAGAGGGCGTGGTTAAATTTCGGAAAAAGGGTGAAAAAAAGTTAATCTTTTAGAAATACTATGAATATGATTTACGAGGGCAATCCCAGAAGGACCCGAACCAACTAAGAAAACAAAAATTTTTTGAAAATAATGTATTTATTTTTTAACATACTATAATCACCTACGCTCTACACTCCCTCTAAAGCTGTATACACTTTTCCCAGCGATGTTCAATAATTTCGATACCCTTTTCATAATAAGATCTCCCTTTTTTCTCAAAATAGCCATTAACTGCTGACATCACTTCTTCTCGGTTAGAAAATCTTTGACCACCGAACCATTTTTTCAAGTTTGCGAACAGAAAATAATCCAAAGGGGCTACAATCCGGCGAATGGGGTGCATGAGGTAGCAATTCAAACTTTTAATCATGAATTTTGGCCATTGCAATAATGGATTTGTGAGCTGGTACAATGTCTTGATGAAACAACACTTTCTTCTTAGGCAAATGCGGCCGATTTTGCTTGGTTTCTTCCCTCAAACGTTGCAATAAGTTTGTATAATACTCGCCGTTGATAGTTTTTTCTTTTTCAAGATAGTCAATGAAAATTGTCCCACGTGAATCCCAAAAAACCGACGCCATGACCTGGCATGCGGATTAAACGGTATTTTCCTTCTTTGGAGTCGGTTCTCCCTTTTGAATCCATTGTTTCGATTGTTCTTTTGTCTTAGGTGTGAAGTAATGGACCCATGTTTCATCCGTAGTTAAGAAACGGCGCAAAAATTCTGCTTTGCTGCTGAGAAACTTTGCTATACACTCAATTGAAACATCTCCACGATACTGGTTTTTTTCGAGTGTTTGCAAACGCGGCACACATCTTGCACACAGCTTTCTCATGTCCAAGTTTTCAGTTGATATGCGATGTACCGAACTTTTTGAAATGCAGACTATGTCTGCTAGCTCGCGCACTTTCAGTCAACGATCATCCAATATCACTTTTTGGATTTTCTTCAACGTTTCTGGAGTCGTCACCTCATTTGGTCGACCAATGCGATGCTCGTCTTGACAGCTCCTACGGCCTCATTTAAACTCTGCTACCCAATATTTTCCTTTAGTCAACGAAGGAGCAGAATCACCCAGAGTAAAATCGAGCTCAGCTTCACCAATTTTCTCCATTTTCCCCTATTCATTGAAAAAATTTACTATTGATGGATGCCAAACAAATACTAAACAACGTAGAGTCTTCAAACTCGAAATATATGCTTTATAGATTGCGTACTTTCTCATACATAGACATTTTTTAAAAAACTACCGCCATATCTAGGTCAAGCCGGGTACTTCTGGGACCAACCTCGTATCACTTATTTTTAAGAAATGTTAAGTGCACCGCAGACGCAAACATGAAGAACAGTTGAAAGGAATGAAGAAATGCCAAAATGTCTTCGGTTCAGTGTAAGAGAGAACGGAAGGCGGCCAAGGAAGCCGCAATGGAGTTCATATATTGCTCCCAGTGAGTCTAATAAAATGATGACGAGCCGGAAAATACTTGAGGATGCAATGGAGCGGTAAGACGGAGATTAAGACGAAAAATATGCGTGATTTCAGAACATTATCGAGAGAAAAAGGTCAGACGTAGAGTTTACATCTTGATCACAGCCTGGAACAATTATTCATAGTTTGTGGGGGAGGCAATTACAATGTTATCGAAAAGAGAAACCCGGCGAATGCGCGCTGGGAGGCAAAGTACAAGAAGAGCAAGAGTGGGAATTGGAGGCCCGCTTTTGAAGTGAGAAACCATGCTCCGATTACACGAGTTTAGAATGATTTGGCTAACACGGGATCAAACAATTTCAAAGCACTCCGTTTTAAAATTAATTTTTTCCACGTTTGACGCTTCCGATTGCTTGTGTGAAATCGGCAACCTGCATTGGTGCATTCTCCTCCTGAGCACCGGGTTTCCGAAAGGAGGCCTAGCGAAATTAGTGGGTTCCGGCGATTTTCACAAGAGCTTGGACGAATGCCGAATTCCGTCGAGTCCTCAATCTTAAATTAGTCAGTTCTTTAATTAATCTGCACTTGATGCATCTATTCTTATTTTCCATCAATACAGGTACGTATCTCTCCTACTGCGGTTCAGTACGGCTAATAATACATTTCCGACATCATCGCTGAAAATGGATCATCCTTCGTATTTATGCAAGAGATTTAATCTGTAATATAACCTTCACTCCTTGAGTGATTTCCAACCTAGCTCCTCCAATAATCTTTATACCCCGCTCAGTTTACCATAAAGCGTTATCCCAATTTAGCTTCTCTTTGCTGAACGCGATCTAAGTCGGCAATCAATAAAATTTTTTACGATATTAGGTACATAATATTTGTAATATTTGTTTCTTAAATGCCGTAAAAAATTGCGAGTTTCTAACTATTTTCAAAGATCAACCTCAAGACTTTAAGTAATTACATACTTGACATATCAACCAGTTCACCCGGTGAGCAACATAAGTCATCCTGTTTGGAAGAAGTCCGCGAAATATTCTTGCAACTACCTACTACATAGAAAGTAAGATATTGCTAAATACAGAGCCAAAGCTACCTTAACAACTTCATACCAACAATTCTGATGCCATGAAAAATCTTAATACCCGCATGCCCTGTTAAATGCTGCTAGACATCCCTGAGGACAAGTTCGTGGCATTCTCGATAGAAAAGACATAATATCTGACGTCTTGCAGAAAAAACGTCCGGCTGAAAAAACAGTCACCTAACCTACAATTGGGTCGCCAGATGCGCCACCTACTATATCTATAAGAAAGGACGCAAGCATTAAGTTTCCAGCAACAATCAAAAGACTGCATCCAGAGGTTTCTTTTCATCTGAAAACATACAATAATGAGAGGCCCTTTAATGTTTAATTACATGCCGGTAATTTCAAGCGTATTTAATGCAGGTTTGAAGTTGTAACGTATTCTGAACCCTGTACCATAAAAATGCATTAATAATTACAGCAATCCGAGAAGAAATAACTTTTCGCGAGGATTTCCGTCATTTATGTATAGTGACAGCAATGTCGAGACATGGGGCAAAGCTTTCTCAATATGCACACAGTACTTCCAAAGAGAACATTGAACGCAGTAAATCATCACTTTATAAAATTGAAGGCCATAGAAAAAGCAGACCAATTCTCAGCAATGACCTTACCACGATATATATTGGATCTCCACGGAGGTAAAATTAGGGCTGTGCAACACTTCGATATGTCAAGGGGTATCAACATTAGAATGCTGTCGTCCTGTCGCTATTGCCTCAAGTTATCGTCAACATGATAATTAGGTCACCATTGGTGCCAATGGTGATATTGATCTCGAGGTTGCAATTGAAATAGTCGGATGGCTACATTTTAAGTAGACGCATCTGGATTATGAAATTAGCATTGACGTCAAATTTGACATTGTATGTATTTGCGACTGTGACTTCGACATGTACGGGGGGTCATAAATCGTTTCGATCGACACATCGAGGTCAACGTTCCCCTGTTGCCATGACGTGGCATCAATAAGCCTCCGTCGCAAAGACTTTCAAAAAGGACATTTCTAAAATAATTAGAGAACACAAATGAGGTGAGCTGATAAAAAAGTTTCTCGAGAGACTACACTAGGCAGTCAAAATTAGATAAGTGTTGGTTGTGCATTTGAAATAGTAAATACATTGAAAAAAGCACAAATCTAACCTTTGAATAGTGGAAGCTTTTTGAACGCAACGTTTTAATGGGAAGTAAATGATTACATTGGTCATTGAAATGTCTGAGAGCAGAGAATTCTTGGTAATCACAAGGGCGGTCCAGGAAGTAAACTCCGTTTTCGTGCAGCGTGAGAAATAATGTAGGGAGCCGATGTGGTCGCTGTATTGGTGCACAAAGTAGATTACTACGAAACGACCTGCAGTGGTTAGTGGAAGGTCATGCCACTTGTAGTTTGTTTGCAATAGCGAGTCAAAATGAACGGTACAATTGAAATTCCCGTCAAACGTGAAGTGCGTATGGTGATAAAAAACTTCAAAACTGCTTTAACATCATCATTGGGAAATTTGCGCTCTGCATTGACCAAATGTGATGAGTGATAAGAGTGGTGCGTCAGTATTGTCGTACATTTAAGAGTAAACGGGCAAATGTCGATGATGATGTCCACGACTATGTCCAAGAAGTGGCCCCTCTGTGGTGAACTATGAACTGCGCCGGAAAATTGTCGAAAAGTCGTGAAAACCAGTGTTTTACGATATCTTTAAAACGTATTCCACAGATTTATACGACTCTGTTGCATGGTACATACGACTAAAAAGTTGTTTCTATACGTATATATTTCTATATCTGTTTTGTGTTCGTCTCGACGGGGAACTTCAAGATACCATCATCGTTTGGCTGCGAGCTTGGCGGCAAAGTTTTATGCTGAAGGAATTTCAAAATTAGTTCAGAGATATGAAAAAGTTTTTAATCTGTTAGGCGAATGTGTATAAAATAGAAGAGATTTGAAGTGAAAATAGTAAATAACATGTTCTGTTAACTATTGCAGTTAACTTTGATAGCATAAAGGAGGTTGCTTTCCGGACGGCCTTCGTACATCGATTCGTACGTTATTCGAGCAAAGATGTATACGAAAAAGTAGGTAAAATAGGTTCTGATGTTAAGCTCATAGTAATATACTTGGAAGAATAATGCTACCATCCAAATCCCAATTCAATTGAGAACCGGGGGCAATTTAAAGGAGATTCAACAGTCGTGGAGGGACAAACAGCGGCGGAGCGAAGAACGGAGCGCCACGAGCCTGGCCTGCCTGCTGGGGCCCATCTGGGAGAGAGGTTGACCGAAGGGGTCCAGGGAAAGAACATCTGGGGCCAAGACTTCGTGAAATTCTATTATAATGTTAGTATTGAAAGTAACACAGATTTTACGTTCCATAATGAATACAACTTTTAAAAAAACCTAACATAAAATAAATAAAACATGTAAAAAACAGTTTTCAAGGACTAATATGCAGCATTCACGAGGGAGGAATTTGGTTCGAAGATTTGGTCGGATTGGCGCCGGTTCGATTTCCTAAAAAGGTGAAGGAAGCCTTTCGCAAGGACTTAAAACATTAATTTTTGCTTTACATGCGGCTAAAATTGTACTCAGGATTATCGTTAAGAGAATGAGGGAAGGAGCCAAATGATTACTAGCGAGATATTAGTTTACATTCAGAAAGGGGAGTTTCATGCCTGATGTCATACCAATAAAAGTTGAGATCAAAAACAGACAGGACTGATTTTATAACTTGCTTAATTCGATGGATATAGCTTAATCGAACTTGTCGCCTTCAAGGTACAAGCCTTGGCTGACGACACACCTTTTGGGAACGTTTCTTCCAGCTCTCGAGCCCTGCCTGGTAAGCCGCCTTGGGGATCCCATTCAGGTCCGCCGTATAATTAATTTTCGCAATAAAGTCGAATCGACGCCCTTTCAAGCTTGATTTTAACTTTGGAAACAAGAATAAGCCTGATGAAGCCACGTCTGGAAAGTAGGGTGGTTGCGGGATAACGGAAATTCCGGTTCGGGCGAAAAGCTCTGTTATAATCGGTGCCATGTGGGCCGGCGCGTTATCGTGGTGGAAACGCCATGCATTGTTTCTCCCCATGTCCGGCCTCTTTTGACTCACTGCGACCCTCAGCCTCTTCATAACCTTTAAGTAGAAATCTTCGTTGACGGTTTGACCTTGAGGGACGTATTCGTAATGAATCAGCGTTATCAATCGAAGAAACATACCAGCGTGACCTTCAAATTGAACCGGGACATGCGAGCTTTCCTCGGTCGCGGACAATGAGGGCCTTTCCACTGAGAATACTGGGCCTTTGTCTCAGCACCATAACCATAAACCCAGGTTTCGTCACCGGTTACGATGGTTTTAAGAAACTCTGGGTCGGCATTGATTCGATCCAGGAGAAACTGAAAAATGTTCACACGTTTTTGTCTCTGTTCATCAGTCACCACCCTCGGGACGAGTTTTGATGCGAGGCAAGTCATGCCCAAAATGTTTGTCAAAGTTGTCTGACAGGATCCAAAACTAATGTTCACTTCCTCGGCCATCTCCGTAACAGTTAAACGGCGATTTTCCCGCACCAAATCGTTCAGCAATTTTACATGGTTGGCGTCTGTCGAAGTGGAAGGCCTCCCCGTTCGCAAATCTTCATCTGTCGAGGTTCTGCCCGATTTTAAACGACTGAAGCACTAAAAACAATATTCGTAGCACTTTTGCCAAGTTTGAAACAACATTTTACGTTAACACGCCGTTCCTCTAGCTCATTCATTGCTGCCGTTGCACGCGGCGACGAACAGGTTAAGACACGTACCGCTGCGTAACGACTCGACGTAAACAAACGCAACACCTCTCGTTTTAGTCGTCAGATGTGTCACTAGATGGCGCACTGTGTTTCGTTTCGATCCGTTGAACGGTTTAAGCAAAATAAAATCAGTCCGGCCTTTTTTTGATTACACCTTGTATTAAGAGGGGAGCAGAGAGTACATCAGAATGGATATATTTGCTTCGTAGATTTGGAGGTTTTCCGTGGGGGAGAAAATAAGGTAGAGTTAATGAATGTGTTAATGAAGGTTATTAGGAGTTTATTGGAAAAATAGGCAGATTATCCGCCACCTCTGCAAGTGAGAGTGCCCAGGTGCAAGTGGCGGATGGCGAGTCGGCACAGGCAGTGTTAGGAAGAGGAGTTAAGGTAGGGGTTCCCACAACCGCCCGTGCTTTTCAATATGGAAGAAGTGTTTAAAGTGGCATAGAAACTGCTGGAGATAGAAATAAAATCGAAAAATATATTTTGATTTGAGGATGATCGAACTTCAGGTTGCCACTCCGGGATGTGGTTGCAAACGTCGCTCAGGGAATCAACACCACACTTATTTGTAAGAAGAGAATCAAAGCTAACATAACTAAGGTTATGACGATTTAAAAAATAGAAAGATTAAGTTAAAAAGTAACATTGGACGGCTGTAACTAGAGCAGGTGAAATTGTTTACCGATTAAATGAAGAACACAATGTATTATTCCAATGCTCTTTATTTGGGTACCACTATTTTCAACGCTTAGGCGTCATTATCAGGTACAAATGCGGTCCATTCATGTAGAGGAAGGGATGAATGAGACAAGATGGAATAAGAGGGAGGCAAAAAAAAGGAGGGATTGTGTTCAGCATTGATGAGAAGGCGTGGAGGGATGTTTAATTCAGGAAAGGCGATTAGTGGGGTAACAGTGGGGGGAATGAAGAACAGCTGATAAATACATTGTGTTCTTCATTTAATGAACATGAAATTCCACAAAATTGAGCCAGAAATCATCTGATACCTGGTTTATCCATTTTGTAAGAGTTTCTATAGTATGAATAATGAATGAGATAAAGTTGCACTAGGCAAATAGGCTTTTACAACGAGGAGGGAATTGATGACAGGGACGTTGAGTAGGAATGTTGAGAACAGGTTCATCTAAACTATTATATGGAGCTTAGTTATACACGGCTCAGAAATGTGGTCATTGAGAAGGAGGATAGACGTAGATTGGAGGCTTTTGCAATGTGGGTATGGAGAAGGATGGAGAAGGTGAAGTGGACGGAAAGGAAAACAAACGAGGAAGTGCTTGGTATTGTGGGTGAAGAGTAGAGAGGATTGTTTGGAGAAATCATAAGAAGGCAGGAAAACTCGATTGGATTATTGATGGATCGTCGAGGAATATAGAAGATAAGATTCCAGAAGTCCTCGTTTCGCCGCCATCTCCCTTACTTTGCTTCCAAGCGTCAGTTATTCTGGCTGCGGGTGGTCCACTCACATCTTAATGGGTCATCAAGACCTGTGAATCTCATTTCAATGCATAAAATTGACCTTAAGGTTTGTGAAGGGGGACCAAGGGGTTTTATAGTGATCCAGAATTGATCAGTTTTCACGCAAATATTGTGCAATTATTTTTTCTCAGTCGCTCCATATATTTCACGCTGATGAATAAAGAAGTGCGCTCCAGTTCGCTCCCTCGCCCGCCATGGCCATTTTGGGGTTGGTGCTGGGCTAAAGGCCGAGGTTGTCTGCCTTCCCTCCTCCCCCCCCCCCCGTGTGGTTGTGTGTGTGTACGTGTGTGCGTCCGCAGATCCACCCATTCCATCTCGAGCGGACATAACTTCAACCTGCCCCTTGCGTCGCCAACGCAGCCAAAGGGAAATGATTATCTTCTGCTCGGTAAACATTTCTTAATTTACCATTTCCTTACTTCAGTCTCCTCATTAATCACAACGCGCCTCGCCCTCTATCTCCGAGGAGGGGCTGCTAAACCGATTCCGCCATATTCCGGCGCCTTTTTATGCGCCAGCGAGGGAGAGCGAGGGCATCCCTCTGCCGCCATTAACACCCCATTCCTCCCGAAAAGGCGTGTAAGGAGAGAGGGGGGATAAAAGAGGGGAAAAGGGGTGGAGGCGTTTTGGAGTGAAAGAGGGGGATTCCGTCGCGCTTAAGCAATCACAACGATTTCGCAATCCTTACACTGTTGAAATATGATTATGTTTCATAATAAGGGATTGTCTTTAAAAAACTTCAGCTCTTTTTACACAATTTTCCATTTACGCATGCCCAGTGGTATTTCAGGACTATGTTTTTTTGACATAAGTGGCAATTATGAGAGCAAATTTATTTAAAAAAAGGATACTTTTGAATTGTATTCCCCATTGCGATTGTGACACCAGCAAAGCTATATGTATGGTTTGTACAGCTGCAAGCTTCTTTGACGGCACTCAGGGTACCATGGTGATGTCCTTTGATGGACGGTGGAATTCACCTTTGGAAATAGGATACATTCTGCTGGTGCCTACACTGTAAGGCGAATGGGTAATCGTCGCGATACCATATGCGGAAGGTCTTCGCAAGCAGAAACACAACCGGCTTTGCTATTTTCGCCGTCCGACTACAGACCTTCGGGAGGACGAGTTTAGTACAGATATTTCGCATCACCAAATTTTCAGTGATTCAATGGTGTGTGCAATATAACTAATTTATCATTGCCAATAATACAATCTGCGACCCTGCACACCTAACCTGAATTCAGCGCTTCGCTCACATGCCAGAAGACAAATGGTTACGATACTTTTTATACAAACTCTGAATGTTTAAAAAATATATGAAAATTTTACTTTTCCATTATTTTTACCATCATTTATGCCAGAGGAAATTCTTTATAGTTAAATGAAACTCAGTGAAAACATTTCTTTTATTATTATTTCTAATTTTAAAGTTAACAGTTTCAGGCTTAACTTTGTGGAATTCCTTCATGATGAGGGTAAAAATAGAGAAACCTTATCGCAGCATTAGAACAATGGTCGTAGGACATTAAAAGTGTGTGGAAGTGTAAAGTTTCTCCTTTTTTATCCTCATTTCTAATTTTGCTGAAGCATAATAAGATGCATGACTTATTAACACGAAACCAATGATTTTCTAAAACAAATTGACCATTCAATTTAGCCGCAATAGTTATTTACCTTCGTAATCACACTTCATTTTTTTCTCTATATCCTTCATTTATTTCTTCCAGGAATGTGTGAATAGATCAGTCCATTCCAAACTCTCTACCAAACATAGTAAAGTGTAAAATCTTTCTCATTCCCATTGACTTTTTTCGAAAGGTATTTTGCCTAGCCCGATATTTTAACCAATTATTTGTTTTAATCACATAATTTCCACGGCAGATCCTAAATCTATATTCTCACCCAGGCTCAAGTATGACCAAAAGCCACGTAAACTCTTCTACTTGCTCTAGTTTTGGCCCTCCTATTTTAATGTTTAGCTTAGCCTTTTTCTTTCTAGAAAATCGCATAACCTTTGTTTTGATAATATTGATTCTCATCCCATACCTGTCACTCTGAATTTCAAATTCACTCAGCAATGCTTGCAACCCCTTGGCTGACTGACAAACTAAAGCTCGGTCATCAGCGAACCTAACTGATTTTACGAATTCCCCGCCCAATTTAATTCCTACCTCGAGTTATTCCCATGCCTCTTTAATCATTTTCTTCTGCATACAGGTCCAAAAGCAACGGTGATAATGGGTAACCCTCCCTTACACCTCTTCCTAACACTGCCCATCCGGACTCCCCGTTCCCCGCCCGCACCTGCGCAGTCTGAGACATATACAAATTGCGGATTAGCCTCCTGTCCCTCCAATCTATTCCTATTTTCTGCAATATACTCATTAGTTACTCCCAATTTACTCTATCAAACGAGTTTTCGAAATCTACGAAACAGGTAAATACCCCCTGGTTGTGTTCTATATTCCTCTCGATTAATAATCTCAGAACTGCAATGGCATCAAGCGTACCACTCCCCTTCTTAAACCCAAACTGATAATCCCTATGTAATCATTTGTCCTACTCTCTATCCTTTTGTTTATGATCCTAAGAACAACTTTAGCTGCGTGGGATATCAAACTTATCGTCCTGTAGTCCTCACATGATGTGGCCTTTCCCTTTTTCGGAATAGGAACTAAAACTGATCTCATAAAATCTTCCGGCCAGATTACTTCCTCAAAGATACTACGATTCAACCCATATAGCCTCTTCCTCCAACACTTAATTTCATCTCCCTTAATGCCCTTTCTATCTCATCGTCGAGTATGCCTGGACCTAAGCTATCTTCCTCTACGTCATGTTCCATTTCTATATCTAACTTTGTTGGTCTAAGTTCTTTACTATACAGTTCTTCTATATACTCCTTCCATCTCTCTTGGATCTTTCCTGTGTGAACTATTACCTTACCCGCCTTATCTATAACTGTACGCATAGATCTCCCTTTCTTACTCCCCGATAAAGATTTAACATTTCTGTAGAGCACACCGATTTCACCCTTCCTCTGCAGACATTCCATATCTTCGCACTGCATCTTACACCTTGCTTCTTTTGCTTTATTTGTTAATCACCTCAATATATTGTTTAATTCTTTGCACTTCATTTTGCTAAACTCTGTATTTAAATTCTACCATTTTCTCCGCTCATCCATCTTTGTAATCATCTTATCTGTGATCCATGGTATCCTAGTCCTTTTAGCGTTAACAGTTCTAATAGTGTTTTTAGCGGCTTTCGATAACCCTTTCTTGAAACTTTCCCATTTTTCTTCGAAAGTACTTAGTTCTTTACCATTCTACATGATTTCCTCTACAGCCCGTTTGTACTCCTTCTTATTCAGTTAATATATTGCTTCCATATTCCATTTTCAAACCCGCCGCCCCTGCCCTATCTTTTTAAAACGGAGGACACATTTCATTCAACTAAATTGTGGTCAGCGTCCGCATCCACTCCCGGGAAGCTGTGGGAATTTATCACACTGTTCCTAAACCTGTGTCTAACCAGGATATAATCTAGCTGATACCTCTCTGAGCCTCCTGGAATTTTCCAAGTATACCTGCGTCTTTTGTGTTGTCTAAACCAAGTGTTAGTGATGACTAACCCCTGTGTCTTGCAGAACTCACTGCTTTTTCCTCTGCGGTCATTCCTCGTGCCTAATCCAGAGTCCCCCACCTCATGACCATCTCTTCCTTCGCCTACCATCGCATTCAAATCCCCTATCACTATCAAATGTTTCCCTTCGGGAACACACGCGAGACTGTCCTCTAACTGATCGTATATCCTATCGACCTCTTCTTCCTTATGGTTGCTCGGTGGCAAGTATGCCTGAAAAATAACTAGTTTCGTCGGTTCTGCTTTTATCTCTACTAGTAGAAATCTATCCGTTACCTGCTCTATGTTGACTACGCTTCTTCCTACCTCTTCATTAAATACTATGGCAACCCATCGTTGGCTCTTGTCTCCACCGCCGTATATTTTTCCATACTTATCACTCAACTAATCCCCATCTTCCATCTCACCTCGCATAGACCTAAAATATCTATTTTTCCCTTTCAATCTCTCGCTTGATATTCTCTAGTTTACCTGTCGTCATCATTGTCCTAACATTCCACATTCCTATTCTAACTAACATGGTCTTCTTCTCCTGCGTCTTCTGTCCTGCTGCTGCCGGTTTTCCCCTGCAAGGGTATCGTAGGATGACGACCGGAGAAGCCTTGCCTACCCCGCTGCCGGGCATGACACACGGCCGATTTGGCCGAGCCCTGTAGTGCCTGGACTCAAAATTCCTCGTCTGACTCTTAAGCTTCTACATATCAGGCATGGGTGACGCTACCAGGAGCAATTATTATTACTCTGGCCAGCGTGGCTCTAGGGGCGTTTGGAACGCAAAAGCCCTTCCACCACGTCAAGGTTGTAGTCCGGGGAGGATATATATATACGAGGGTCATCCGGAAAGTAGTACCCGTTCGTGAAATAAAGACACAAAAGTAAATATTAACAAACATAAAAAATTTTATTTGAAAGAGGATACTTTAAACTACTTCTCAACATAATCTCCAAGCAAATTAAGGCATTTGTCATAACGTGTGACAAGTTTCTGTATTCCTGCTGCATAGTCCTTCGCCGCCAGCTCATTGAGATACGCGAGGGACCCATCTTGCACAAATTTTTGCATAATGCAGATGGTGTTTAACAATTTCATGAACAATTGTTCGAGAAACATTGGGAAAATGCTCACAGATGTCATCAATTGTGACGCGCCGATCGTTCCTCACGAATTCGTCAACTGAGCTCACCAGTTGGTCTGTAATGACAGACGGTCTCTCCGAACGCTCATCGTCGTGTGTGTTCCCCCTCCCCATGTTGAAGTTGCGACACCACCGCCGAACAGACGACTCGTCCATTACATTGTCTCCATACACCTCCTTTAATTGGCGATGAATATCACATGGGCAAACGTTTCTTGCATTGAGGAATTTAATCACTGCCCTCACTTCACAACTGGCGGCGTTCTCAATTTTTTTAAACATTGTAAACAATCACAGAAACAACACAGGCAATGCTAGCGTCACGCAACTTGGCTCAGAGAAGGCAGACAAGCCACTGAAGCTATCTGACCTCGTCCAGCGGCTACTCGCGTCGTCAGCACTTCATGCGGCACGAACGGGTACTACTTTCCGGATGACCCTCGTATATATATATATATGTATATATAAAAACCATAAACTCAGTAGTCAATCGGAAGGTCGGTTTAGTAGGTGATGGTAGAGTTTACACAGTACTAAGCCCGACGGCGTGTAAAACTCACACATCAGGGTGGGGGGGGCCGGTTCCTTGCCATGTGCCGCTTATGGTTTCCCAGAAAGACCTGGTACCAGAAAAACCACGAAGCTTGCGTGGAGCTGCAGGTGCCCAGAGTGCCTTACCCGGGCCCCTTCGGTCAGCAGTCCGACGCTCTACCCACTGGACTACCCTGACCCATATATATATGTACACACACACACACACACACACACACATATATATATATATATATATATATATATATATATATATATATATATATATATATATAATAGACGTAACACGGAAGTGCCGTGTTACGGCACTTCCGTGTTACGTCTATTAAGGGGATCGAGATGGTGCGGGGGCTAGCGTACTGGCTTCCCACCCTGAGGACGCGGGTTTAAATCCCGGCGGTGTTGAATATTTTTCAGAGGTATCTCGATCCCTACTTGAGGTGCTTTGTGGAGACAACATTGAGTGAGTACGCCGTCCGTCGGATGGGACGTTAAGCTGCGGACCCCTTGGCGCCTTTCGTCAAGAGCAGGCTAATGCCGACGCCGGGTGTATTCTCCTCCCCTCACCCTTTCCTGTCCATCCCCTATGGCGCAAATGACCTTAGCTGTCGGTCGCCTCCCCTCAAAACTACCACTTGGTTGATTTAAGGTTGGCGGGCCGTTTGAAGGTGACAGGGGGCATTTGGGAGGAAGGCTGGAGGAAGGGTTGTGATTTTTGAGGATGGGGAATAGGTCAACGAGGTTGAATTTGTGGGAATCCCAGGCAAAATGTACCAAGAAAGGGTTGTCTAAAGCCGCAAAAGACAATTTTGGAACCGATACCGCTAAAAGGACTTACCATGGATCACGGATGAGATGATCACAAAAATGGATGAGAGTAGAAAATGGAAGAATGTAAGCACAGAGTTAGGTGAAATGAAGTACAAAGAGTTAAACAATAAATTGAGGTGGGCATCAAATAAAGCGAAAGAAGCATGGTGGAAGACGCAGTGTGAGGATATGGAAAGTTTGCAGAGGAAGTGTGTAACTGTTCCGTTGTACAGAAAAGTTAAATTTTTTTGGGTTGTAAGAAAGGAACATCTATCCTAACAGTTAAAGATAAGGCGGGCAAGATAATAGTCGACACAGACAAGATCCAAAAGAGATGGAAGGAATATATAGAAAAACTGTATGGTAAAGAACTTCAACCAACCAAGTTAGCCTTAGAATAGGAACATGACGTAGAGGAAGATAGCCTAGGTCCATGCATATTCGACGATGAGGTAGAAAGGGCATAAAGGGAGATGACACTAAATAAAGCCGTTGCGGTGGATAACATTCCCGCGGAACTTTTGAAATGCTAAGGAAAATGTGGGAGGAAGAGGCTATTAGGCTGATTCGTAGTATTTATGAGGATGGAATTTGGCCGGAAGATTTTGTGAGATCAGTTTTAGTTACTATTCCGAAAATGGTAAAGGCCACGACATGTGAGGACTATAAGACAATAAGTTTGAAATCTCACGCGGCTAAAGTTGTTCTCAGGATCACAAACAAAAGGATAAAGTAGAGGGCAAATGATTACTTAGAGGATGATCAGTTTGGGTTTAGGGAGGGGAGAGGTACGCGTGATGCCATTGCAGTAAT
Organism: Hetaerina americana; assembly: GCF_022747635.1. Taxonomy (NCBI): domain Eukaryota; kingdom Metazoa; phylum Arthropoda; class Insecta; order Odonata; family Calopterygidae; genus Hetaerina; species Hetaerina americana. The sequence goes on along the minus strand of NW_027286741.1, from coordinate 4,747,901 downwards.
GAGATTATTAATCGAGAGGGATACAGAATAGAACCAGGAGGTATTTGCATGTTTCGTAGATTTTGAAAAAGCGTTTGATAGAGTGAATTGGGAATAACTAATGAGTATATTGCAGAAAATAGGAATAGGTTGGAGGGAAAGGAGGCTAATCCGCAACCTGTACATATCTCAGAGAACTCAGGTGCGGGTGGGAAACGGGGAGTCAGGATGGGCAGTGTTAGGAAGAGGTGTAAGGCAGGGTTGCCCATTATCACCGTTGCTGTTCAAACTGTGTGCAGAGGAAATGATTAAAGAGGCATGGGAAGAACTCGAGGTAGGAATGAAAGTGGGCGGGGAATTCGTAAAATCATTTAGGTTTGCTGATGACCAAGCTTTAGTTTGTTAGTCAGCCAAGGGGTTGCAAGCATTGCTGAGTGAATTGGAAATTCAGTGCGACAGGTATGGGATGAAAATCAATATTAATGAAACAAAGGTTATGCGATTTTCTAGAAAGAAAAAGGCTAAGCTAGACATTAAAATAGGAGGGCAAAAACTATGTATAAAAATATGCATATATAAATATTAATTTATGGACTGGATGCTAATCCGCAACCTGTATATGTCTCAGACTGCTCAGGTGCGAGTTGGGAACGATATCGTGAAATAGAAAAATAAGAATGAGCATGCAGCAGGAAAAAATAGATTGGTAGGATAGGAGGGTTATAAGAAGTCGGCGGAGAATTCGTAATATCAGTTAGATTAATTGATGACCAAGCTATAGTTTGTTAGTCAGCCAAGCGGTAGCAGGCAATGGTGAGTTAATTGGATGTTCATTTTCACACACATGCAATAAAATTCAATATAAATACAACGAAGGTCATGCGGTTTTTCTTAAAGTGAAAACTTAAGATTGACATTAAAATACTGGCGCGAAAATTTGACCAGGTGGAACAGCTTACGTATCTCAAATGTGTTTTGAAACAAAATCGTCAAGGTATTGTTGGCTAAGGGGAAAAATGCACTAGACAAAGATGCATTCTCTAGGAGAGAAGAACTAATGCCAGGGACTTTGAGTAAGGATGTTAAGAAAAGACTTGTTAAAATCTTGATGTGGAGCGTAGTTAAGTACGGCGTGGAAAGGTGATCACTAACGCAGGAGGACAGACGTAGACTTGAGAATTTGAGAGGTGTGGGTATGGAGGATGGAGAAGGTGAAATGGGCAGAGAAGAAAACAAATGAGAAGGAAGTCCTGGAAAAAAGGAAACACTTGCTGCTGAACAGTGCGCATCAATTGTGCAAGTGAGCGTCTTTCTCTGGAGAGGACGACTTTTTGGAGTTCGGACATTTGGAGTTATTCAAATTCCTATTACAGATATACCTTTAAAGACTATCATTCACAAGTGCATTAACTCCCAGAAATATGTTTGAAATGAATACATTTTTTATTAAATATTTCCCACAGAGTGGAGCACATGACAGTATTGGCAGACATAGATGAGAAGAAATACTTGCTTCAAGATTTTCCACCGGATGGATTTCACTCATTTCGCCCATGAATGATGGCCCCCGACATACATACCACGCGCCATTGCCTCACTCCGACACCCCAAGGTGTCGCAAACACCAGCAGCGGAAGTGTCACCCCTTCGCTTGTGGCACACCCCGGCCCATCTCCAACGCTCCCCATTCTCCTCGTCCAATTTCACACCCCCGCCCCTGGAGCTCCCTCGGCCGGACGCGTTTCCCCCGGAAGCAGTCCGTGCCCGGAGGCTGGCGGATGCCCGGCCCGAAATGCGTGACCTGTGCCGTCGAGGGCAAACCCCGTTGACCACTACTGTCCTCTCATTCGCATGCATGCTGTTTCAGCTCTGCCTTTCACTTGCATGTTGATGTGAAAGCCGGTGATGATGTTGGTAGTTATTGGAGAAAGCTCTAAAATACGTACTTAACATTACCGTTGCAATCTCTTTCCTAGCCATTAGCTAAATGAAACTGGACAAATACAATCAATTGCGACATTCATTTCTTTGTAAACACTGCAAGAGCCGACAAAAGCTCCATAGAAGACGGATCTTATACTAAGGGGTGAATTTGAAATACAATAAGATCTGGATAAATATGCTTTACCTCAGGCTAATATTTTAATTTAATGAACCAGGAATGGAGTATCGGACTACTGTCCTGACTGTCAGGGTGAAACTCTCGGGGATACTTCTGGACAACCTCAGTTTCACCAAATTTGTGATTTTTCGGCGAAACCATAGACGGTACTGGTAAAGGAAATGGACCGTCTGCCCAGAGGTGTGAATTTAACGCTTCGTAGGGACGTTTTTGTAGATTTTGACACTTACAGCACATTATACTTTTAACAAAATTCCATGAGCACCGGTTCCCACTTACGCATACGTTTATCTGAATTCTTAGAAACGATGACAAATGCAAAATACTGGAGCATTACGAGGCAACGGGGCCTTTAGTAATTGAAAAAGGTGAGGAGCTTCGTAATGCATGAGCGCATAAGGTGATCAAATGGCAATGGAAGGTGAGCAGAGTGCGAGGGGAGGGGCGGGGTACTTTCAGGGGTTGTCGCGGAGACCACGGCTGCGTCTTCCCGTCCGGATATGTAACTAAACAGCCTCGCTAATCGCGCTAACGGCCCCGTCGCGAACTCACCCACTGCTATGCCGGAAGGTTCCAGCCACAAAGAGTTTCTGGCATTTTTCAAATGAATTTGAGTTCACAGCACCAAGTGAGCGTCTCTATCGGGAGAGGACGAATCTCGAGTTCGGTAATTAGGAATTTTTCAAATTCCCATAAGAGAAATACCTTAAAAGACAATCATTTACAAGTGTATCAACTCCCACCAATACTTATCTCAAGAACTGCCGTCAATATTCAAGCTGCTCATTATGCCAACTCTGATCTAAATGGAAAAACATCACTCCTTAAAGAACTCCAGGTTTAAGGAGAGTAAGAATATGAAGATGAATTTTGGAAAAATGGATCCATTGATATAAGGAGTTCTTAATTCTTTTATGGATTTGCGATAGAAATACGACGTGTCCCAATATCAAAACAAGACCCAGTATTCCAAAAATAGGTTCTATGAAAATAATGACGGCCTCCAATATATACCCTGAAATTATGTGAGCGTAAAATTTAAGGTGAATAACTGATCGAAGCACTTTTCCGCTTGATAAATTTTTTTCCAAATTTACGACCGGTTTTCGATGTATTACATCATCATCAGACCTGATGGTGATGTAATACATCGAAACCCGGTCGTAATATAAAAAAAATTTTTATATGGTGGAAAATTGCTTCGATCAGTTATTCATTATGTTCGACTTCCACCATATCACGCCTGAAGCCACTCATTTTAAACTTTAAGGTGTTTTGGTGATTGATGTTGGACTGTGGAGGGTGAAGGGGCGAGTCGGGAGTAAGTCTTCTATAACTGTTAGGAAATCCACGGATGAGCACAGATATGTCTGAAGCATCACTAAACGTTGCGTACAGTGCTCTGAACCATGAATTTGAACACGCATGGTAAAGAGGGTGTCTGTAGGAAGGTGATGAGAGGCATCCGAAACGAATATCCCGCGATTTGGGTGTTCGAGGGTAAGCCGCAGGACGTGTGAGGGCAAAGGTGAGTGATCGAAATGTGAAACTCAGAGAATTGGAGGACAAAGCAGGCGATGTTGAGGGAGATTGCTTACGCGTGAGAGACGGCGGGGTGCGTGGATGAAGTGGCTAGCAATTTAGATGGCTTGAATGCGAGGGTACTTCCATTTCTGAACGATCTATCCCTTTCCCTTCAATCAAATCTTTTATTTGATGAAAAATTCACGACCACGCATACACCTTTTTATATGAAGCACATTTCACGTCCATCTGCGCCCATCTGCAACAAGTGACTGCAATCACGGTTGCAATATCATGATTGGAACGGAGCCTAAAGGCTCGACCCTTAATGAATGAGGTCATGTTTGACTTTCCCACGGTGCTTGGTAGCATTTAGGAGAGGTCCACGGGTGCAAACATTCCACGAGAGCCATTTTACCAATGAGCTGCGAATACCAACAGCCCCATCCTCCCGTCACCCAAATTAATCACGGAGCCCCGTCACCTCACGACCGGATCCGATAATAAGGGGGGGGGGGGAGTGGCGACTACTGCAGAGTAGACCAAGTGGCTCCCCTGACTTCCCAATCCACAGCCCTGCGAAATGTTTGCAGACGAGAAGAAGGCGTTCCATTTGCAATCCCCGCGCCCTCCACGCCACCGGCCTGCTCCCTCCAACGGCGCACCGACAGCACGAAATTAACACTAAAGCCGCCTTCTACATGTACATCTTAAAAAATCCCCCCAAGCCGCCGCAAGGGCGTGTGGCGGGGGGTGTTCGGTCACTACCCGTAAAAGATAACAGTACCACATGCAAAAACAACAACATGGAAAACTACACTCAAAGCAGCGCACACACTCATGCAAAAATCCCTTCATCCAACACTCATGCAAACACATATACCGCAAAACAACTAAAAAACTGCACCCCATGATGCAGCACGAAAGACATCCTACAACACGCAAGCCAGGACACAACAGGCAAGCATGCGAAACTCCACCACCACATGAATATGCAGCACAAAATGCGCTCCCCCAAGAAGACTAAAAAGACTTATTGAGAGAAAGACTTCTTGAAATAAAGACTTCTTGAAATAAAGACTTCTTGAAATAAAGACTTCTTGAATTAAAGACTTCTTGAAATAAAGACTTCTTGATCAAATCCATCCACTGCATTCCGCATTTTTAATACCCGTGAGCCCCCACTGCACGCCCCTGCACCGGGCCCTCACTTCTTTCTGGTGCTCAACCGATGGCCCTCACAAAAGTTGGGGAGGGCAAGTGTGGGCTCACGACCGCCGTCATCACGCCGGGGGCGATGTGCTTCGCCGCGGCCACTGTGAGCAAGTCGGGCCAACGCGACACCAGTCGAGAGAGCCAAGCAAACACTTTCTTCGACTGCTCTCATCGAGTAGACTAAACTAAAATAATCGAAAAGGCATGGAGAGGGAAGAATCCAGTCGTTTTCATAGCTGTAGCAACTTCTCGAGTTTATATTTCTGCAAATGATTTTTAATCTGAAGGTGTTGACAGGTTGTTTTACGTTTCTAAATCATTTCGGCATAATGTAGAATTAAGAGTAATAATAGAGGGAATCAAGTACACATCTTGCCTACGCTTTATTATTTACATTTCATGAAAAAGGAATGAAGCCAAGACACAGGACACAGTGAATGAATTTAAAAGCGCTCTCTGGAAGCGAGAAAATTCCAAACATGGAATGTGATAAAAATTATGGGCATTGCTCCTGCGGCGCAATGAAAACGGAGGGCACGCAATTAATGCGGTGCACGCCCCTTCCTCGCCGCGGGATGGATTCAATGCTATCAGGGGGGATCGGGGTGAAAACGAGAGTATGCATCGTCAGGCACATCAACTGGCTGCCAAGGATTATGTTCGGGATGGTAGGTGCCGATTGGTCGCTCCAACCTCCATTTGCCAATGCCTTTCCCTCGCGCTCGTGCCGGCCGGTCAGCAAATCACTCATTAAAATTCTTAGAAATTCAACAGGGAGAAAATGCATGCGTCACGATGGATAAAAAAAGCTCCGTTGAATTAAATACGATGACTAAGTCCAATACACACGATCTACGCTAGGGATACTTTTCCCTTGGTGTCCTATTTACGTTTACGTTTGAATGCATGTATAAGGGGGTATATATATATATATATATATATATATATATATATATATAGATATATATATATATATATATATATATATAATGGCCTGAACCAATATAACACAAAAAGAATAGAATAGCATTATTTAAAGGGACACTCACACCGTAAAAATTGTACGAGCTTTCGGCCCTCTCAGAGGCCTTCCTCAATGAGTCTCACTAGAAGAAGGCCTCTGAGAGGGCCGAAAGCTCCTACAATTTACTGTGTGAGTGTCTATTTATGTTATATTGTGTCAGCCCATTATTTTGCCGCTCGTGTGAGTTTTTCCGTACAATTGTTTTATATATATATATAATTATTATTAGGTAATCTACCGGTTAAGGTAGGTTTTTGGATGGACATAATTACTAATTATATAATTTGTGACCCCTAGCAAAACACAACATCCTACTCTACATTTGATCCCTCTTCAGCTCTGAGTACTTTCTTCCTCCCTTCAGCCCGTCCAACATCCCTATCCTGTTCCTTCCCTTTCCTCGTTTGCCTAACATTCTCCCCTACATTACAGTCTTCAACATCCCGCTGCCGGTCAATACCCCCTTCATCCACTTCTCCTGCCTCCACAGGATTTCTTTTAACAAACCCCTTTCTTCGCTCACCATACATAGCACTCCCTAATTTGTTTTCTTCTCTGTCCATTTCACCTTCTCCATTCTTCTCCACACCCACATTTCAAAAGCATCCATTCTATCCTCCTGCTTCAATGACCACGTTTCCGCGACGTATATAGCTACGCCCCATATCAAAGTTTTTACGAGTCTTTTCTTAACATCCTTACTCCACGTCCCTGTCATCAACTCCCTCCTCCTTGTGAAAGCCTCTTTGCCTAGCGCAATTCTTCGCCTTACGTCCCTACTACTTTGACCGTGTTGGTCAAAACACTACCGAGATACGTCAACTGTTGTACCTGCTCTAGTTTTTGCCCTCCTATTTTAATGTTTAGCTTAGCCTGTTTCTTTCTAGAAAATCGCATAACCTTTGTTTTTATAATATTGATTCTAATCCCATACCTGTCACTCTGAATTTCCAATTCACTCAGCAATGCTTGCAACCCCTTGGCTGACTGACAAACTAAAGCTCGGTCATCAGCAAACCTAACTGATTTTACGAATTCCGAATTTTAAGGTTTCCGAATTTATCGCACTGTTCCTAAACCCGTGTTTAACCAGGATATAATTTAGATGATACCTACTTTCTAAGTCACCTGGCACTTTCCATGCATCCCTGCGTCTTTTGTTGTCTAAACCAAGTGTTGGTGATGACTTTTCCCTGTCTCCTACAGAACTCAAATGCTTTTTCCCCGCGGTCATTCCTCGTGCCTAAACTGTAGTCCCCCACCTCATCACCATCTCTTCCTTCGCCTACCGTCGCATTACAATCCCCCATCACTATCAAATATTTCCCTGTAGAAACATCCGCGATTATGTCCTCTAACTGATCGTATATCCCATCGACCTCTTCTTCCTTATGGTTGCTCGGTGGCATGTATACCTGAACGAAGACCAAATTCGTCGGTTCTGCTTTTATCTCCACAAGTAATATTCTATTCGTTGCTTGCTCTCTCTATATGTTGACTACGCTTTTGCTACGTCTTCATTTAATACTATGGCAAACCCTCGTTTGCTCTCGTCCCCGCCGCTGTATATTATTCCATACTGATTACTCCAGTAATCCCCGCTATCCTTCCATCTCACCTCGCATAGAGCTAAAAGATCTATATTTCCCCTATTCATCTCTCGCTTAATATTCTCCAATTTCCCTGTCCTAATCATTGTCCTAACATTCCATATTCCTATTCTAACTAATTTGCTCTTCTTCTTCTGCGTCTTCTATCGTGCTGCTGCTGGTTTTCCCTTGCTAGGGTTTCGTGGGATGACGACCGTGGAAGCCTTGCCTCCCCCGCTGCCGGGCACGACACACGGCCGATTGGGCCCAGCCCCGTAGTTGCCAGGGCACACAATCTCTTTAGTGACCATCATTTAAATCTTGGGAATGATAATTGAGGTGGTTTCCCGTTGTCTTCCTCAATAGTGTTTTTAACGTGACACCATCACTTACTGGCCGCCCCATTGGGGTCAGACGCCATTGCAGCCGCCTCACTGAGGAACAGACGCTGCGTGGACTACCTTTCGTCTGGCTCCTAACCTTTGACCTATCTTGCATGGGCGACCCTACCAGCAGCAATTACTATTACTCCCGTCAGCAAAGTTCTAGGGGTCATCGGAACGCACAAGCCCTTCCACCACGTCAAGGTTGTAGTCCGAGAAGGGGAAATATATATATATATATATATATATATATATATATATATATATATATATATATATTATATATACAACATCACAAGCACATGAAAACGAACTAATGTTTTCATATTTATATACCAGAAACGAGAGAGTTCCAAATGTTATTTTCAGCTAAGCACTGCCTATGTGAAGCTTTTTGATCACATTATAAATATTAATTTATTAAAAATAAAACTAATTTTTACTTACACATAGGGCATTAAGGGCACTCAGGGCATTAAATTGTAGTTCAGCAAAATAAGGTGAATTTTACCTGAAATAGAAAAAAATATACAATAAGTAATCATTTTGTACTCCTTAAACTGCTAACATTCATAACATCCACAATTGAAATTAAACATGCGTATCTATAGATTTATATTGAAAATATTAAATGTGAGATGGCAGCAAAAATAATTAATTGTACCAAAAATTTCATATTTACTATAAGTTTTAGAAAAAAAACAGGCCATGTGGCTCTTTAACACATTGAAATCATTAGTTTATATCGTATACGATGCACCAAACGTATCTGTGGGTCAAATAATAATAAATCAAGTAATTCAAATAACGTAATTAAATTTATTTTTTAAAAATATAGCGTGCATCTACCCTTGAATCCCTCGACTTGAGTTTATTGTGTGAAACACAACCTTGGCTCTCGCAAAAGTATTGCTTTGGAATATCAATCTACTCTTTTACAAGTAATGTGTGATGCTAACGAAAATTATTTGGAGAATATTTATATTTGAATAATATAATGATAATATTACTTGATTGAAGGGCTTTTCTTGAAGAGTAGTTCATCTTACTTTCTTCCAAGCATTCATATGTTGTCCATTGTGTGATCAATTCTGACCTAATGCCTTAAACTCTCCCATAACTAATCTAAATAAATTCAGTGTATTCCGGCAGATCTAGGATGTTTGTTCTCAAATCATTCTGAATCTTGAACCTTCCTTTTCTTTCATATAAATAGTTTCTTTCAAATGTGGTATGACCAAAGGAATGTAGCACTTGTTTGCATATTAATCTCATTTTCTAATTGACAATCTACTGAAAACTAGTTGTTTAAGGCTGACCAGGATATTACTCTGATGCGTACTTCCATTAAATATTTGATGCACAAGGCAAGTGATCTTCGCGTTTGGTTGTTTTTGGGTGCAAAATCGGAGCCTCTCTCTCGCCTATAGTTTGTCTTTTGATTTTATTTTGAAATTCCACCACGCCTGACATAAGCCCGATAGCTGAAATTAATAATAAATTAATTTGCAATAGTCTCACAACTAGCAGAGGTACTTATTGTCTTGTAAATAAATGTGTCAACTGCAATTAAACTACATGTTCATCTCATGTGGAAAACTAGCTCACAAATGATTGCATTCATCATCAGTTTGGGGCACAATTGCGTTTCTTCAAGGCATACCTTCGTAATCATTAAATCTGTCCAATTCCTTTGTGAATATCTTATGAAACAAATCTCACCTAACACTATTTGCGACACGAGAGAAAGTCCGCAGTCCTGGTGGTCAATTTCTAATCACTTTCCAAATACTTTAGCCGAATAATTTGTTTTTAAGACTCGGGCAAAGAAATGCTTTTAAATTTAAAAAGACCAAATTTACTGGTTCATTTGAATCACCCCCATTTCAGAATAATATGAACAAAAGGACCCGTTTGTATTTGCCATAATCTGAGGCACCAAACACCCGTGCTATCTTCGGCAAAATGTGTCTATACTTCCGAGAAAGGACACCTTGTTCATTTTGACGACGCGTAGACGTTCTGCAAGGGTTAATATGATTCTCCCCGTGGTCACCTTTGTGGACTGAAATTCCATAAGACAGCTCCCCGTCTCGATATATGATCATTTTTCTGTGGAGTTGTGAAAAACGGGTTTTAGGTGGAATATGATCTGTTCAGCAAATTGCAGCCGGCTTTCCCACGCACGCGCCAACTTTTAAGCTGTTCCCTGTGAGGGTGCTGCTGAGGAGTGGGGCGGAGGAAGGAGGCGGTTGCCTTGACGGGTGCCGCCAACAATTCCTGCGGCACCCGTCAAGGCGAAGTGCTCGATTTTGCCCTCCTTCGATAGGACGGAATTGCTTCTCTCAAACCGAGTTTCATTTCCGAAAGGGAAAACGAAAAACTTTCCCAGCATTTCCGTCCGCCTCCCCCCTCCCTTCGTGTCGATGTCTCCTGTCAATTCCTCCCCCACCCACCCCTGATGCATGGACCGGGCCCTTGGGGGTTGAATAAGTGTGAATGGGGAGTGTGGGACGAGTGCGGGAGGCAGGTGGGCAGGCGGCGGGGAGGGTTGCGCGCGACTTAATAGCGATGGTTCCCCCTTGACGCATTTGTCCCGAGATGTAACAGTCTAATAAAATTAAGAATACCAACTAACTTTCCACTGTCCTTTATTAGCGTGCAACCGGTTTCAACGCTCAAGCGTCATCATCAGGCACCTGATGATGAGGTTGTACGGCTTGATGATGACGCTTGCCGGATGAAACCGGTTGCACGCTAATAAAGGACAGTGGAAAGTTACTTTGTATTCTTAATTTTATTAAAATGAATTTCCACAAGGTTGAGCCGGGAACAATTGAATATGTAACAGTCTCTTTATCTAAAGATTTCCCAGCGAGTCACCGCTAGGGCATGCTTGGCTTTGTTGAATGAAGATCGCAAATTAAGTGCTTACATGGTTTCTGATGAACTTGGCATCCCAAAAAGTTTTGCGCTTCGACTTGTGACATGGCATGGGCATGAGATAGGTCTCTGTGAAGTTGGTGCCACGAGTTCTTTCGGACGAAAAAATGTAACGCGCACGCAGATCCGCCAAGAGCTTCTCGACTCTTCCTCAGTTACCCTACAGGTGAACGAATGCATCAATTATGGTAATGAATTATTTTTAATGGACTCAGTCCTACTAATTTTGGGACAGACCTAGTATTGCATGTAATCTTCTTAAACGCTTCATAGAAATTAAAGATCCAATAGCACTCCATTTTTACTTCTAAAAAAAATTCCTTCCCATCGTATCATATTGCTCCCCAATTGGGTCCACCTCATTCCCAACTAATCTTAAATCCCTCGATTGCATCTCTCGCTTCTTTGCCCAAATAGTCAAACACAGAGTCCCCACATTTCTTCATTAGATCCTCAAAATGTTGTTCTGTCTTCTTTATCCATTTCTAGTCCCCAAAGCTGCAGACATAAAGCTGATTTAAAACTCCTCCACAACACCCTAAACTCGGCTATTGATTGCCCTGAACTGCTATCTTTCTTCAACTTCAGGATACCAACCCGATCCACCCGCACTCCCTCCCTACTCCATCTGCCTACTATTCCTAGAATATCTCTCACCGAGCGCTCACTGTTATTTCGCCTCTCCTCACTTCTAAATTCACTCCCTCACACTGTCGACCCCTTTAACTTATCATTCAGCAACTTCACCACCCAAGCTTTATCTCACCTTTAAACAAATTAAATTTTTCCCTTGTCCATGTTCAGTTTTCGTTGTTTATTGTTATGCTGTTATTGTATTTTGTCCTCTTTCATGTTTGATATATTTTTCACGGTAAATTGGCGCTACTGCTGTGTGCGAATAATGTTTTAAAAAAATAATAATGCAGGGAGGTAGAATACTTATATATAAACGAAGTATCAATTTCAATTTAGGTTGTCAAGGTAATTTTATGTAGCCATAGTTTTATGACGTATTCTCTGGAATACGAGTAGACCAGATAGACTTCCAAGGGAACAGGATGCGAAGGGAAGAGCCGTAAACTCTTTCTATTTGCACGACACAAGTGTCAAAACGACGGCATACCCTCAAGGACCGGTGTTTCTCAAATTCGGTATTTGACTGACCCAGGAAAGGCTCAAAATTAATCTACATACAATTGGGAGAATATCATCTCACTGTACACTGGCAGCGCTAATTTACTCAAATGGGGATTTTCAAGATTTCTTGAAAATTAGAATAAATTTAAATCTGGTGGCCCATTTATTTTTATTCGCTCTGAATTTCATTTCGATGCACCGAGGTTCCGCTAACAAGTGAATGTGGAAATAAGAACTTAAATAGCATAGTATAACAATGAAGTTCACAAAAAAACGTTCTAGCATACAAAAATTTCCGAACAAAAAGAACAACTGGGGCGTAGTCAAAGAGGAACTTTCCACGAAGTCTCCCTGGAGAGAAGGCGAGGTTTTAGTGGCGCCCTACAATGAACCACTATTGCTCTAAATGCAGAGGAAATGGCTTAATTTACTCCGACAGAAATAAACAAACCTGGCAAATGTCAGAATCACAATGCATGCAGCCTACGCTTCGAGTTCCCAACCCGTAAGTCGCAAAGTGGTTTCTGATGACAACCGGCTGGAAGAGAATACTAAAAAATTATTGAATTTGAAGGAATTTCAATTTTTAATCTTTATGTGTAAATTTTGTACATTTATGTGCAAACAATTTCATTGTTATTTAACATCATAAATAACCTTCACAAATAGGAATAGTACAGTTAGGAGTGGTTTTGTCATATTCTTTTTCAGTTGACTATTTTAAAAGCCTTTTTTTTAAATTGGTCGGTGTCGCAGATGGCTTCACTTAAAAAAATCTTGACTCGAAGAAGGTTGAGAACCTGTTACCTAAACGACATTTGCTTCCCAGTAATCTTTCATTTTGGATAAGATCTGTATGGAAATCTGTCTCAAGCGTTCTGTACGGGAGAAGGAATACACTCCTCAGTGAAATCGATTAATTTTTTATGTTTACAAATATGCTGAAGCGCAAGGAATGACAAACATAAATGAAACTTACTCAGGAAGAAATTTTCCTACAAAGTAATCAGCTCATGATTCCTACAAGTGAATGAAAATTATGCTTCTCCCCGGAGATAAAGACAAAAGCAAGATAATGGATTAATGATAACATTTATTTCGAGAATATCTTCTCTTTACACTGCGTCTCCTGCCAACACGTCTTAGTAGTTTAAAGTATTGTTCTTGGGGAACCATTCCTTTAAATAGCTACCTCACTTACCCAAAACAACATTTCAACGTCCCAAAACGCTGCCTTTACTGTAACTGATACTGCCCCCCCGGCTACTCAACGGTCACAGGAAAACTCGACGCAAACCTACATAGGAGGATATGGCCCTGTGAAATTACTGCTAAATCTTGCAGTGTTCCTCGCTACTTTATCTCAGAATTAGGACCTTCTTGCCGTGATTCTCGTTTCAGACGTCGGGGGATTGTTGTTGCAAAGCACCTCATAGATGGTAACACCACTCCCGGTACAGAGTTCTGAAGGCCAAAGGAGTACCTGCTCCCCCCGTTAACATGAGCAGCCCTCTGAAGGAAAGCATTTTCCAGAAAATTGGATCAAGGATGATTTGCGCACCGAGGCAGCCATGGACTGGCATAACTCTTTTCTCAGGCGTTGCTTTCGTTCGTGCAATGCAGGCGCAATCATAAAAAGCTTATTAGTAGAAGAACTTGGAGCATTTAAGCATTGAATTTGATTCTGGTGAAGATCCGAAATCTAAAAATCTCATCGAGGGTTGAATATTCCAAATCTAACTTTAGGACTGGCAGATAACCCTCACGAATATCCACCAGAGCACAGAGTTTCTTGAGCGCGGATGTAATTTTTTTATCATCTCAACAAGAAACCCAAATACGGGTTTGGTCAAGGTGACTATTTAAAAAAATATCTAAATGCTAAGCTTTCCTACGATGCACACACATTTGAGAATAAATTTGTTTTTTAATGAAAAAAGGAGACCTTACTTTTTGAATCGCCCTCGTATCTTTTATAATTTTTACGTACCATGTGCTTAAAAATATTTCTGTCATGGTAAATCTATTTTGCCTTTTATTAAAAAAAAGAGTGCTCGAAGTGAATAACTTGTGGCACTGGATATGTAGGCGAGTGAGAGAGAAAAATCCAAGAAGCGGAGGCTCGGCGCAAAAAACAAGTTTAATACGTGCTTGGGATATTAATGCATTTTTTTCCTGCGGAAACATTAGAGCTCACAGGTTTTTCAATATGGGCAATATAACAAAAAATATTCCCGCGAAAAATTCTCAATATAGGATACAAATGTTTAATTTCAACGCATAAAACATAAAGGATATTGGTTGCCATTTAATGCATTTTAAAACATTTTCTTCCCAGTCCTTTCGATATTATGGTAATAAAGCCTGCTTCATATTCCCAAAGAGACAGTATATTCAATTTCACACAAGATGATAACTGAGGACTGAGAAAAAGTTTCGGGAACGATTTCTAAGAATTCACTGACGAAATAATTCTCATAGTCTCAGTCAATGTCATAGTCAATAGTCATAGTCAATGCCTCATAGTCAGCAATTACATACCACTTAGTTAACAGTCAAATTTTCAAACCAATGGTTTTTCATCAAGCAAACAATAAATCTTTTAGGTATGAAAAGAAAATAATGCCCACCTTCTTTTGGATTCCCAAATCAAAAGCTGTAGGACCTATAATGGTACCCTGTCATGAGAAATCCATCTCCGAATAGTTATTTGAGGAGAAATATAACTCATGAATTGTAAATTTTGTTCGCACAAATCGGCAAATCTACTATTTCTAAACTTTCAAGCATTCAAAACATGTTACGAAAAGAAAAAAATCCTTAATATGACTTTTAGGCTTCCACTGAATTCTGTCTTCACAGCATGATTTCAGCCTCACAGTGCTGATTAATTTCTCTCTCAAAGTTTGGTTCACGATGCTGAGGGCATCATTAGAAAGGGCGATGACGCTCAGATGCATCAAGGGTCACAAGGCGTTGAGAGGAGAAAACAGAGGAAGACAAGCTAGAACATTAACAACACCCAAAACAGTTCTAGCCACCAATACGCTTCAGCTACACGCATTGCATTGCCAAAAGAGAGGCTTGTTTGATTACAAAAACAGGTTTCAAAGAAAACTGCAAGCCCCTGCTGTAGCTATTTGTCTGAATTGCGTACTCATGCGCGTGAGTGTGCTCTTTGACGCACCAAAGGAGCGCGTGAGCTACCGGTGACAGAATGAAATGGCTTCGAGGTACCGGGGATCTCTCCGCACCCTACGCCGGCAAGACGCGTTCTGAAGGGGAAATTGAAAGAAGAAGGACGTCAACTCCTCGAAGATGGAACACAGGGTGCTTTCCATTAGTAATGGAATAATTTTTTAAAGGAATTTATTGAACATATTTGCAGAAACACTTAAAATTCTTCAAGGTACTGTCTACTTCAAAGGCCTTTGGCACCTACAAATTTTTTCTCAACTCTGCCATGACCGGTACGTGCCCTGGAAGACATCTTCGGGGACCTCTCGCAAGATCTTTGTCACCGCTGCTTGGATCTCTTCTATGGACAAAAAAGGTTTCTTTTCAGGACTACCTTAATCCCAAGGAAAAAAAAGAAGGCTGCTGGGGCGACGTCAGGACTATAGAGGGGAGGGGGGTGGGCAACGTTGGCGTTTGGTGTTTGGCCACTCGCCGACACGTAGCGCGTTGTCGTGATGGAGTTTCCAGGTAGCGGAGATGTCTTTTCTCGTTCTGATGACCCTTTTTCGGAGTCTTTTCAGCACATCTACGTAGTAGGTAGTGTTATCTATCCATCCTTAAGGAAAAAAATCCCTATGGACCACTCCTTAAAGTCCTAAAAGACAATACGCACTGTTTTCATTTTTGATTTGCTCATACTTGCCTTTTTAGGCTTGGGGCACTGATAAGTTTGCCACTCAGAGCTTTGGGGTTTTGCAACTGGGTCGTATTCACAAATTCAGGTTAACAGTGATAATATTATCCAAATAATCAGCTTCATTTTCAATACTTTGCAAGAGTTTACTTAAAACTTCTGCACGGTTGGTCTTTCGTGACACGGGCGGCGCGCAGAGGTTTACAACAACTAGCTACCTGCCGCTCCCAGAGCGTCAAGAATACTATGATCTATTTCGCAGCAAAGAATAGCGTCATTTCCACCTACTTCATGTAATTTGATCTCACTGCAATTAATAGGAGGGGCACGGGAAATTAAATTGCAATACTTTTGGAACGCAACTCGTATGTGGCGAAGTGGCTTCAATTCTTTCAAAATTCGAAATTAATCCCCATTTGAACGGGGGATGTATGGACAAAACGTACCTGAAAAACACAAAAAATGTACTTGGCACGAATCAGCAATATAGAAATAATTTGATAATTCGGGACAGTGAAGCATAAACTTCAAGTCCATACTCATATACGAAACGAGAATTTTAATACGCGCCTCGAAACTTGTCTTTTATACGATAACTAACAGAAGGATAAATACGGAACAATTTTATGCGTATACGCTTGAAAATACATTTGACCGTAAAAAACTAATACGTGCATTATGTATGTGATTCCATTATTGAAACATTCGAAATTGGAGATCAAGCTTAGGGTCTTGTCTTAGTATCCTAGAATTATGTTGTCTATTATTGGGCCCTAGTTCAGGAGTTAATTCAATTATACTACCGCAATTAGGTATAAACTTACCCATTCATAGAAATCCGGTTTTCACCTAATATAAACGTCAAATAAATTTTGGCGTTTTTCCAGTGCGCTAAAACATCACATCAGAAGCCTTTACAACATCTACAACTCAATATAAAAAACGAATACGGAGGAATCGATGGTCCAATCTCAAGAAAGAAGACACGTGTAAGCGTGGCATTCAACTTCGTAGTGGGAATCCGACTTCGGAAGAAGGGCCTAATGTTCATCACGTAGAGAGGTAGGCAGCGACCTCCGAAACACAATTATGTTATTGAAGAAGGGCTCATAAAACTGAAGTAAGACAAGAACGGTGTTTGGGCAGGATTTTAATTATTTTCCTGGCAATTAAAAAATAAGTACTTTTTCAAGGAAATATAGGAATATATCGAGATTATATGACCAGAGCCTGTCATTCAGAAAAAAGTTAAAGCCGCGCGCACAATAATTACATCGAAGAAATGTCAGCGTGCGAGGCATCGGCAGAATGTAGCGCGGGAAGTTTCCAAATTGGCAGCGGGATAAAGCAGGGTGAACTGACCAGAGGTGCGAGTGGCGGACAGGTCCACCCATAGACCACCGCCCCCCCTGCCCGCCCGTTGCTGGCGGAAATTGGACGGCAAGGTCCGAATCAGGGTGGACGAGAGAACCCCCGATGATGCGATTTGACGTGTCACGGAAGCTGGGGAGAAGGGGTGAGCAAGGAAGAAATAAAATGGGACAATGAGATGAGAGAGACAGAGAAGCAGGGGTAGAATACCCACCCTTGTGAGGAGGAGGGGAAATGAATAGGGTGGAGGGGAGGACACGCGCCTGGAAAAAAAACCTTAAATATCTTAATGACGAAGGATGTTACGGTTCCCCATAGGCCGAGGAGCCGTGTAATATGTGATGCTTACAGGCCCTTGGGCACCAACTGCTCCAATGAGAAAAAGGTTATGTAAATTGCTAAAATAGTATATGTGTGCATATATATATATATATATATATATATATATATATATATATATATATATATATATATATATATACTACCTTGATCAAAAATTTCCCGGAATTTATTCAGAAAATTAAAAATACAAGTTTATTCATCTAAATCTATATTGTCCCCTTCAAAGTAATCCCCATCGACTGCAACACACTTATGCCAGCGCTTGATCCAATCCTCGAAACATTTTTTATATTCGGTTTTCGGTATGTCCATCAGTGCTTCCTGCGATTTTTCCATTACTTCCTCTCGGCTGCTAAAACGCGTTCCCCGTAATGGTTTTTTAACTCGATTGAACAGAAAGAAGTCACAGGGAGCCAAATCAGGTGAATTCGGTGGCTGTTGGATGGTATTTGTTGCATTTTTCGTCAAAAAATTACGAATAATGATAGCACTGTGCGACGGTGCGTTATCATGGTGCAAAATCCACGAGTTTTCTGCCCACATTTCTGGTCTCTTTCGGCGAATTGCTTCACGCAAACGTCTCATAACGCCCAAATAATACTCTTTGTTTACTGTCTGGCCTTCTGGCAAAAATTCATGATGCACTACACCGTTGTAATCCATGAAAACCGTCAGCATTGCCTTCTTTTTTGACTGAAAACGACGTGGTTTTTTTGGTCTCGGCTCATTTGGTGAACGCCATTCACTTGCCTGATGTCTGGATTGCGTGTCGTACTCATAAACCCACGTCTCGTCTCCAGTAATGATCCTTTTGATGAATGTGGGATCGGATTCAGCCTCGCAAATCATGTCTTTTGCGACGTCAACACGGTCTCTTTTTTGCATGAAATTGAGGTCTTTTGGCACCAACTTTGCTGCTACACGACGGAAACCCAAATCATTAACCACAATGTCTTGGGCGGATCCATAGGCAATGTTCAAGTCCTCCGCTATTTCTCTGATGGTTAATTTGCGGTTATTGACCAACATTTCTTTTACTTTATCAATTTTTTCACCGACTTTCGATGTCGATGGTCTGCCACTGCGTTCATCATCTTCGATTGACTCACGACCACTTCTGAACCGCTCGTGCCACTGGTAAACGACCGTTTTTTTAGAGAATCGTTGCCGAAACACTTTTCCAACATTTCCAACGTCCGTGCGCCACTAAATCCGTTTTTTACGCAAAATTTAATACAAGTTCGTTGTTGCAAATTTAAATCCATTTCTGCAATTGTAAAAAATCGCCAACACACACAGAGATAGATGTACTCTTGGCTACGTAACTTTTGCAAATGTCAAGTTATGACACTAAGATTTAAAGGGAATATCAACAACAGATGTACCAATTTAACAAAAAAAACAGAACTCAAATCGGAACGATGGGAGCGCCACACGGTGGTTATTCCGGGAACGTTTTGATCAAGGTAGTATATATATATATATAATTAGTGGAATAAATCAGGATAAAATGTATTGACGATAAGATTACGACTAAATTTCTGAAATTATCTGTAGCAATAAAAATAAAATAAACAATCGCATAAATGGAAAAAACGAACGCACTTGAATTGATCAATCAACATTGATTAATCCGATTTTGATAAGTAGTTGAGATTGATTGCATTGAAGGAATTGTACCAATTCAAAGGTAGGCTTTGCACGGACCGCGTTCCATTTCCACGTGCCACTACCGCTCTTTTTCTCCTAGCCCTATCCTCTTTTCTTTCAATCTTTTAAAACTTCAGCCTGCTCCTTAGCGCTGCCCCCTTCCCCCTTACTACCGCACCCTATCCTTCCCCATGCTCGCCGATAATCCCTCCTACGCTTTCAGCAACCGGCAGCCCCTCGATATTCCCTGCGCTTGAATATATCTGCCTTTTTCGGATTTACATCAAGCAGTTCAGTCTCCTCACCAACCCTTCAACTTTTTCATTCCTCCCTTCTATAATTCCCTCCTCCGCCCTCTCCAATGCCTCCCTACATGCTCATACCTTAAAATAATCTGGGTTCACATCCAAAACCTAATCGCTTACCTCGTATTTAAATCTGTATTAGTATTTTCATCGCATCTTTACCTAATATGCTCGTCATCAGTTCCATTCTTTTTGTATATCCCTTTTTCTTTAACGCCATTTTTCTCCTGATTTTCCAAATACTGCAAACACTTTCCTGTAAAATTTTGTCAAAATACGTTAACTACTTTATTTAGTCTAGTTAAGTATTGGATATTCTTTTTGGGCTTAACAATGTGGAATTCCTCCGCGATACATGGAGTGTTACAAAAAACATTAAAATTCCACAATTAACAAATTATTGACAGACCACCATGGATTCGCCTCAACCGATGAAGCTGCGCCGAAGATCTCGCGTTTATAAATGGTTAATTTTGGAATTATAGTGTTTTTTGTACCAATACTTTATCTAGAGT
Source organism: Hetaerina americana (assembly GCF_022747635.1). Lineage (NCBI taxonomy): Eukaryota > Metazoa > Arthropoda > Insecta > Odonata > Calopterygidae > Hetaerina > Hetaerina americana. The sequence goes on along the minus strand of NW_027286741.1, from coordinate 4,727,931 downwards.
TGCTCCTCTTTTTGTTATCCTTAAATTAGCTTCCCTCTTTCCATAGAATCTCATTACTTTTTCTTGCAGTTGATTTTCATCCAATAGTTTTCGTATTTTTCCTGTAATAATAACTGTTATTTCTTAGCTGTTTGTTTCAATAGTGCTTGATCTTCTGTAACCTAATCTTTCATTTTGCCAGGCAACTTTCATGCCAATCCTTCCCGTACCACTCTAAGTATATCCTCGAAACATATGCTAAAAGTAAAGAAGTTCAATGAAATTCGACCAAAGTGTTTAAAGCTTGTAATACTCTTAAATTAGTACTTCATGAATCGTGACTCTATTTCCAAAAGTAAGAGTCGTATTTTTATCACTTCCATATCAAAAATAGTTTAAAGTTGTCACTTTATGTTTTGTGATACTTAGGAATGCACGCATTTATATATCTCTTCCGATACATTGATATACTTGAGATGAGCGAAATCCGGTGGGGTAGAATTGGAGAATATAGGCCCTACGATTCAGGCGAAGAAAAAACTGTAATTGAAGGAATTGCAATAATGATAGGATGAAGGATTATAGTTTAAGTGATTAAGAGAGAGCATAATGATGACAAGAAAATAATGTTAAGACTGAAAGAAAAAAGCAAACACCTCGGGAAATAGAAATATAGTACATGCCAACTAGCCAACACACGGAAGAAGAAGTGGACAAGTGCTATGAGAAGATGGGACTAACCACTGAAAAGGAGAGGCGACAGGTTTGCATAGGGGTAAAAGTGGGTAGGGTAGGGTATCGTGGGTAAAAGCGGTGAGGTTGAGATGGTGAGAAGAATTGGACTAGGAATAAGGAACGATTGAGGGCAAAGCCTTATTAACTTTTGTGGAACTTTCTGGCCGTTAGTATTATCTTATTTGAATCCATATCCATTCATATAACAGATAAATGAAGTGAGATATCAAATTGATTTAATTGTAATATAGCACAGATTCAAAAAACTACATGATAATAACAAAATATTCTCCAAGATTAAATATTAATTCTCACCACAACTCAGAATTAACAGAATTGGTATAAAGTTGAAAATGAAATACAAAGGAAGTTAAATGAGAAATTAGACATTGAAAAGCTAAAGGAATTAAAATAATCTGAGTAAATGGAGAAACTAATTATGGAAAAGTTGAAAGCCAAAGGAGAAAATCATGTGTAAATGAGATACGGGAGAACATCGAGAAATACAATTGTATTAAACCGTAGGAAGAACAAAAGAAAATATTGGATCGCAGGTGAGATATTAGACAAAATGGAGGAAAGTGGAAGTTGTAAAAATGTGAATACAAGAGACGGTAGAAGAATATGCAGGAGACTTAATAATGGACGTAGAAGAGAAACAGATGAGAAAAAGAAAACTGGATGAGTGGCAAGTACAGTGAGGTAAAAGAATTAGACAAGGAAGGGACGTAAGATGTGCTATAAAAAGAAGTAAGAGATCCAACATCTGATTGGAAAGTAAAAAAACGGGAAAACTAATAGTGAGTCGGAGGAGGTAAAGAATAGGTGGAGGATGGTTATTGAAATGGATAAAAATACACAAGGAAAGTAAATTTGAACCAAAGGTAGAAAACGAGGCGGTAGATGATGAAAAATGACATATGATACTTAAAACTGACGTTGGGGCATCAATAAAAGAGAGGATAAACGGGAGAGCAACAGGAGATGATGAAATTTCAGTTGAAATATTGAAAGCACCAATAAGAAAGGAAAGAGAGAATAAAGAAACATGAGAAACGAAATTTACATAAAGAGATAATGGATAAAGATTTCAAGAAATCTATAGTGGTTTTTACAAAAAGAAAGAAATGGTAAGAAATTAAAGGAACTAATTACGTTTAGCCTGATATCACATGTGGCCAAAATTGTTTCAAAAACGATCAAAAGAAGATTACTAGGGAAGCTAAAGAGTGAGATGGGGGAAGAACAATATGGATTCAGACGAGCTATTGGTAAAACATGCAGAAGGTCTGTTGAGAGTAATTTCCAAAAGAGACAGGGAAAATAACAATAAAATACACGTTGTCTAGATTTACTTTTGATAGAGTTAGATGGGACAAATCAATGGTAACTTTGCAAAAGTGTAGGATTGATTGGAGGAAAAAAACACTGTCAGGGGGCCTATACCTCAGTCAGTAAGTGAGACTAAGGATAGGAAAATGGTTAACAGAGGAGTTTGGAATAGGAAGGGGTGTTAGGTCAGGATGCTTCCAGTCACCAATCCTATTTAGTATATACGAGGGTGGTCTGAAAAGTTTCCGACCTCAAAAATTTCAGAAATAATGTCTTGTGTCTTTTTTAGGTTATAAACTTTATGTAATATAGAAACAAATATTACCTGTTCCAAGGAAACTGTATTGAAAATATCTACAGTAGAAGTAGGGTTTAATAAGAATAAGAAACTACTACGTAGACCTTTGAAAAAGGGAACTAGGGAAAGAGATGGGAAAAACATAACATCTTGATTGGATATTGTACGGAGCAGAGACATGGGCCAAAGACTCCAAAAGAAAAGGCCTCTATTTATTCTATTCAACTCCAAAAGATGAGTTGAATAGAATAAATAGAGGCCTTCGAAATGAGGACAAGGAGGAGGATAAAAGAAATTAGAGGAGAGAATTGAATGAAGAATGAGGAGGTGCTTCGAAGGATGGGAGAGGAAAAAGACAATCTGGGGATAAAATCAAGAAAAGAAAGATGAATTGTTTGGGGCATTGCATGTAGGATGAGTGCCTGCAGGAGACTGTGTTAAAGGGAATGGTAGAGGGGAAGAGAGGACGAGAGAGGAAGAGTCATGCACATGATGAAGACTGGGAGGAGATATGAGGAAAGGCTCATGACTGGAAGACAAGGTCGATCCTGAGAGAGCCTGCCACGCGGCAGGACAATCCAAGATGATCTTAATGATGAAGATCATGACAATATAACTAATATGCAGCCTCATCATTGAAGGTAGCCGTGGCAGAAGCGGATAACATTTTTAAAATCAGCATCCGAAGCAAAATCAAGATAAATTTCAATGACGATATAAAAAGAAACATGCATTCAACGCATTAAGAGTGTCTGCTGTTATTGGCCAGAGATTGACGGTGAGACACGCCTTTCGTGTGAACATAAATGACTATTTCAGCAATGGAATTAAGTAATATGCCATCATTGATAAAAATAAGATAATATCTTTGATAAGATAATATCTTTGATAAAATATAATAACAGTTTACTATCAAATTAGGGTTGTTTTTCATTTAAAAGACAATAGATTACGATGCGAGATAAGTTTATGACGTCCTCAAAAAGTCGGTACAACTATATGCGAATTTTTCATAATAAATCACCAGCTCGTTGCAAGAATCACACACATCAATTCAATCAATCAACACACACACACACACACAAGAATCAACACACCTGAACAGCATGAAAAGTTGGATGCGTATATATTAACGAATGATAACCTGATTAAAGAAATCAATAAAATAGAAGGAAAACAATAAGTTGATTTATTATTTTGAGAAAATGACGAATTTAAATAGATTAATCTTAAACTCGGAAGAACAGCCCCGAATCCATAAGAACCGTCGACAACTAGACCAATTTTAGCGACAACTAGTAAATTTTAGACTGCGGTGCATATCCTGGAAATTTAATTCAATGCTGAATGAAATCCTCGGGGCCATACAAGAGGCAGGAATTGACTCGCATGCTTTATTGCAATCACATGAATCCAATTTTTATATATACGCACATAAATGGCTTGTTTGGCTCGTAGAAAATAATTAATTCCCTTGCAATATGAATACGTATGCAGCTATCAAACAAACATCTTGATTCTCGACAATTTCAATTGGTTTCATGTCAAATTACCCGGACACCACACCTCAAAGGGCTCACATCAAAAAGATATTGCCAACCCTCTACCTGTTAATACGATTGCTGCCCGGAAAGTAACTTACGTTTCGGCCTACGAGGTGGTGGGCAATGCTAGAGTCACCATCTCAGTATCTAAACGTCCTTTCACTCAGTACGTACCTTGCTGCAGTAGTGAGTGCAGACTGTAGCTCTTCTACTTTGTTCACACTGCAAACTACTAAATGTGCGCTAAAATATAAAATCCCGCAAGTTGTGAAGTGGGATCTGCGATTAGGTTTTTATTGATAAAAAACTGATACAAGCCAATTCAAACTCAAAACCAACTTTGTGAAGTGTACGAGGAGACGGGGTAATGAATAAATTAAGATGGATTGAGGCAGCGCTGCATTCAGTTTGAAAATGGCCAGGGCAACAATGTTCACAGAGACGAGATGACACCGCAGTGGTCGGCCTAGCCCTGTGGTAACAAATGAACTGACGGTGAAAGTCAATGAAAAATTTGGGAAAATCGCCCATATACGATTACGGATCTCTCGCTACACGTGGCCTGCAACACAGAGCTTTGACAGTGACGCAGAATTGTATGCTGGGGTTAATAAGTGGTTAAATGTAAGCCGACAGATTTCATCAGAGACGGAATTGAAAAGCTTGCGTATCGTCATGATGAATGCCCTAAATTAAATGGCGACCATGTAGAAAAATATAATTTTACAATTGCCGTTCAAATGCTTGTAATAAAACTTTGCCTTGTCACTAGGTTCATATTTTATTGAAAAATGTAGTTTTTGGACAGCCGTTATATTTAGTTTAATAATATGAAAACCGCACCACATTTTTGAAGCCTCGTATTCAATTGTCATACAATTCGTGATTCCAGCGCTTTAAAGTCACAAATGAGGGTGTCAGTACATCAATTTTCCCTAAAATGTTGATATATAGAAATCGGTGCCTCTGTTCAAAACTTAGGCCAAAAACATAATAAATTAATCAGGTAAACAACTAAAAAATAGCAATAATGGTAAATCCGTTCGAATTCGACGTCAGGCTGAACGAAAATCTAAAAAAAAACATCTGCACAAAGCCTAGCTATTTTAAATACCCTAACTCCTAAGAAATCGCGCCTTTTACTTGGGGAGCTAATCCTCTCGCAGGCAAGCGAGAAGTAGAAGGGGGTGTGGGATGGGGGTGGGAAGGATGAGGGAGGGAGAGGGAGGGGGGAGGGAGGGGGTGGGTTGGAGGGGAAAGAGGGGGGCGAGAAAAAGAGAAATATGGGATGATTAGCTGTCACTTCCGTGAGTTCGCCTAACACTAGCAGTCGCGGGGAAAATACAGATCGCGCACACATACAAACAAATCATCTCCAGCGAGATAGCTGCGGGAGTGGGGCGAGGGCATAATCAATCAATCAATCAATCATTTGGTCGCACCCCACCGCCTTCGATCTGCCCCTAGAACACGTGCACCCTATCCCCGCACCCCCCGCGGGGTGGTTGGCCATTGCCGGCTGGCGATTGCCACCCTCCATTCTTAGAAATGGGATTTCATCGGCCGGTCGCAGCCTCCTCCATTTCCACCTTCTGATTTTCGGTCGCAGTCGAGTCCAGGCATCGCGAGGGCGAAAAGTAATCAAAAATGAGGAAAGGAAAAGGTGGTCGGCGACGGAAGGAAGTTGAAGAAATACGGCGAAATCTCACAAGGAGGAAGCACAGCACTGCGAAGGAAGGGAAGGGGGGCGCCATGTCGGAAGAGAGGGAACCAACGGGAGTCATTTCAACATCACACACACACACATACATATATATATATGTATATATATAAGGGGGGCACACATACGATGTACATAGGCAAACACACACACGAGAGCATATGGATGCATGTATTGTGCATGTGTATGTTAGTTGGTTGTTTGAGTGCTTGTATTTCTGTGGGGTGTAAGTGTTCTTGCCTGAATGTATACCATAATTCGTTTGTGGATAGTATAAATTTATGGCTTTTGCACTCGATTTTTTTTCTTTCTTAATTACGGGTGGTGTCCTAACACCCCTCGCCACACGCCCTTGCAGCGGCTTGCGGGGAATTGAGTAGATGTAGATTTAGAAGTAGACACTCAAACATATTTATTCAATTTACGGAAATCAACCGGCTAGGGTAGGTTATGAATATACAAACCTGCCAAATAATTCTCATGCCTCTATTAACAAAACATAACCAAAAATCCAACATTAAAATAAGCCCATATTAGCTTGTTTGTAGTTTATTCCTCCATCCATTCATTCCGTCCAACATACCTGTCCTGTTCCTGTTTTTCCCTCGTTTGCCTAACATTCTCCCCTCTATTACAGTCTTCAACATCCCAATGCCGATCAATACGCCCTTCATCCATTTCTCCGTCCTCATTATAATTTCTCCCAACAAACCCCTCTCCTCGCTCACCATACGAAGTACTCCCTCATTTGTTTTCCTTTCCGTCCATTTCACCTTCTGCATTCTTCTCCACACCCACATTTCAAAAGCTTCCAATCTTCATCTATCCTTCTGCTTCAATTGCCACGTTCCCGCGCCGTACATAGCTGCGCTCCATATCAAAGTTTAAACGAGTGAATGGAGCGACGGGATAGGCTCCCCTAGGCATGGGAGCTAAATAGGGATATCTACTACCATTACCTTTTCATTTCAATGTACGGGTATATTTCTCGTACGTAAAAATGACAGTAAAATGTCTTTATGGGGGTGAGATTGAGACTAGTAATTGTGTTTCTCCACCTCTCCCTAATACAGACATTAGGAAAATAATTACGGTAGATGACGGGTCGTATGCGACAGAGCGGTGGTGATGGATTATAAGCTACTGAAAGAAAGATATTAAAAATATATGGAAAACTCTAATATGAAGGGTGGTTGTTATCGGCAAAGGTTTAAGGATTTTACGGCAGGACAATGAAGAAAATTAAATTCTGAAGAATTGTTGTTGATGACACTTGATGAGGATGAGAAATAGAAATTTCGTACTTCCATTTTGAGATTAAATACTTCACACGACCATGGTTTCAATGCCACGCCTCATCATCAGGTGATGCGCCGAATCGAAACCATGGCCGTGTAAAGTATTTAACCTTTAAATGGAAGTGGAAATTTTCTTTTTCCACCCTAATCATGAAGTATTTCCTCAAAGTTAAGCCTGAGGCTGTTATGTTGATGGCAGTTGTTCAATCGTGTTGATTTAACATTGGAAACTGCCTAAGGTTTAAGTGCGAAGTATAGATTTTATGGCTCGCAAACCTTATCGTCGAGAAAAAAGGATAAGCGCTTATTGGCGGGACTTGAGATTCAAGTGTGATGAAGAATGATAAAATAAAAGCGGAATTATAAGGGAACAAATGATAAGGAACGTGAGTCAGTCCTGAGAGATATTTTTCAGAAGGAAGACTACAGGTAGGTGATTCCGTTGGCAAAGATAGGTAATGGGATGGTTAAGACGGTGATATTTAGAGGTGGGAATGCTGGGAAAGCGAGCGTGGTGGCGGAAGGGCTAGAATTGGCATTAGGGATGGAATTAAGGGAGGTTGTGGAAGTGTGCGTTGTTCAAAATAAATTTGCTATGATATGTGGCAAGGGGTTTGAGGATATTTTCTAGTAATGTAGAAAGGGTTTTGCGAAAAGTTTAGAAAATGCTTCTTCGTTTGTTTTGGAGAAAGAACTGAGAAAAATCAGAAGTGCATCGTCTCGGGAGCGAAGCAGCCCTCGGGAGAGTCGCCATCGTCTTGCAGAGACCGAAAGAGAAGACGGCTAATTACATTTTGAATGCACTCATCACTGAGTTTTCACAGTCACCGTTTTACAACTTCTCAAAACCAAATTTTCAATAAACATGGATTTTCAACGTGCGTGATTTCACGGGCTACACGAATTTGCTAGCCAGCAAAATGATTGAATGAATAAATGACGGGGGGCAATTGGAGGACGCTGACGAATGCGGATTGGTGCGCAGAGAATGCCAATGCCTCGCCATCTCTCAGCTATTAAATTTCGGAACTCTTTCGTGCGGAAGAAAGAACCCGAGATTGATTCCTTTGTTTTTAAAAGATCCGTCAACTGGAACGAAAGCAATACAGCAAAGGCCGAGGGGATGACTTTGCGTATGAAGGTCCTTAATAGGGATCCTCAAAACGCGCTTTTCCAGGATATTGTTATTTTTTGTCAAGCAATTGCTCTTGGTGAGTTTTGAGGCAACGTGAAATTTAAACCCGAGCATAGTGGCCATGGTAAAACATCTGAAAATCGTTTAAGTATCTGCATATGTGAACAAAAAAAAACCTATTTGTAGTATTTATTAGGGAAGGTGATCGACAGCAGAGGTCATTTACGGTTGAATGGATAGTTGAGTTGTTCGGTTCAGGTAGGAGGTTTTAGGGAAGGAAGGAAGGAAGGAAGGGCGGCAACGGCATTAGCCTACTCCTTACGTAATTCGCCAAGGGGTTGGCAGTTTAACGTCCCATCCGACGGACGGTGCAATCTCTCAAAGTGCCCTCAACAAAGCACTTCAATTAGGGATCTGGATATCACTGAAAAAATATCTGCTATAGTCTCCAGGATTTAAACTGGGATGCCCTCGGGTTGGGAAGGCAGTGCTTTGGCCACTGGAACATCGCGTACCTACAAAGAATTGTGATCTATGTCTTCTATTTCAACTGAAGATTTTTAATGGTAGAAGAATAATACCAACGGTTGAGTAACTAATTATTAAAGACAAATAAAATGAACTTTCGAGTGGCCCTTGTGATTCCGTACACAATGATTACCAAATATTATATTTTATTTGATGCAGGCGAGTTAAAATGATGCAACTACAAAATATAATATATTTAAACCATGAAAAGACACGAAATAAAATGTTAAAGCATTGTTTAATTGTTTCCCTACAGTCGCATTTAGATCATTTGCTTCTGAGGTAGAGTACTTCAAAGGCGACCAAGGAAAGTTAACATTTGAACAAAGTGACATTAAACCATGCATGAACGTATCGTTGAGCAAAGGAGAAGTTCCAGAGAAAATTAATTGCCAGAGAACATCACAAACGTTAATATTACACACTTCTTATATCAGCGAATTCGGACTTTCAACTTTCGAGTACCAAGAAAAGGCTTGGAGATGGTAAAGACTGCGTTTTTTACAGAAAGCGGAGAATAAGAAAGAATATTCATTTTTTTTCTTTCGCAAACATATTTCTCATGATACTTCATTCACAGGCCGTGATCAAATTTTTTGAAGCCGTCGGATTGAAAATGAAAAGAGGGTGGAGGGGACGGGGCGGGGGTAAGAGGCGTGTCGTCCCCTAGGGAATGCTCCAGCAAAGTCGGGGGGGAGATGGGGCCCACCGAAAGCGCATGACTGGGAAGAATACGTGTGTGTGAGTGCGTTTATCGCATGATGGCAGCGTGTGCCCCGTTTACCAGTGCGTTCGCATCAACTCATGAATATACAGGCACGTGTTTGCACGCACATACTACGCACATATGGGATTGCCTGGGCGAGTGTGCACATTCACTTCCTAGGCAATTGTGTCATAGGAGTAGGCAACGGAGCTCCAAAGGAACAGTTGGAAGCGGGGGGTGCGGCCTGGGAGGGGGCGGGGAAGCAGACTGCTCGGGAGGAGAGGGAGGGTTTCCGGAGGGAGGGGGGGAGGGGACGCCGGGAATTGAGTCTGGATGATTGACGGCGCTTCTCGCACAAAAGGCTACGAAATATGGAAACAGTGAGAGGCAAAGCGGGATCCCTGGGAAGGTTGAAAAAGAAAAAACCTATCAGAAGGAAATGACTTCGAGCGTCAATATTATGACTGCGCAGTATACTATATGGGGGGCAAGTGGGTTGGGCGGGAGGGGAGAGGAGGGTTGGCAAAGGGGGAGAGGGGAGGTGAAAAGAGAGAGAAATGGAAGGTACAGTGACAAGGCTGTGTGGCCTGGCGCGCAAACACGAAAATAATGCACGAAAAATGCATTCACTGAAACTTAAATTACTTACACAATTTTGCAGCCGTATTTGATTTACATTTATGTAGAAACTAAGATAAAATTCAAACTAAATGGTACAAGGTATCCGATACTTTCAGATATTCTTTGATTCAAGCAACCAACATGTGCCTATTTCAACATCTCCGCCTAGTATCTCCGCGTTTTCATTTCGTCCAACACGTTCCATTTTGTCATTTCCAAGATTTAGTAGCATTCTAAGCTCCTAAACCTCAGGCCAATATCTCTTTCAATCAAAACGCGGGGCAATCGTGTGCTAATACTTGGTGCAACGTTTCTGCCAAAAACAAATTAGAACTTCATACCTGTATATAAAGAGTTTATAAACGTTTACAAGAATGTGTATTAGATGTCGTTATGGATATTGCAGAGCCACAAAACCTTGACCGTGACATCGACAAGAAACAAAAACAAAGGATGGTTACAAAATGTTTCTACAGAATATTCAGAAATTTAGAATACAAGTCAGGGAAATTTATCATGAGGTCCTTCAGGAGTGAGGAACTTCGTCGTGGGATTTCGTCAGAATAGTGTTAGTACCAATACAAAAAAAATAGAGTAAGAACTAGAAGACTTAAAGAACGGATGGTTTCACGCGCGGCGAAGGTATTGCACGGAATCATCAGCAAAAGGGTTGAAGGAACAGCGATTAGTACTTCGTAATACTTGGGAGAGGACGTGTCTGGTTTTAGACAGGGATCGGGTTCGCGTGTAGCTAAGTGTGGGAGTGATGAGATCGTGACTAGTAGTAGGTGAAAGGAACTCGTAGGATCTTTGAGAAGGTTTTGACAGAGAATTGAGCACGATTAATGAGCATCGAGAGGAAGATGGACCGTCAGCAGAGACGACTAGTCCGAAACCTGAAAAGGTCTCAAGTGCGGATAAGGAATGGAGCGACGGGATAGGCTTCCCTAGCCATGATAGCAAGGCAAGGATGCCCACTATCACCTTTAAATTCCAATTTACGTGCATATGCGGAGGAATTGGTAAGGAAGAGATAGTATGGGCAGGAAAGAAAAAAAGTGGGAGTTCTTAAAAGTCAGATTTTCGGATTATCAAGCGTTATTTAACCGACCAGCGGAAGTTTTTCAATCATTATTTGGAGCATTACAGATCTTTCAGGACAACAGCTTGAGCACTTTCTTCACCTTCATTCTAACTATCACAGAAACTCTGGCATTGGACAATTTATCTGTTTGGTTCCCCTTCAAAGAGAAACATATAGGTCAAACGTTTGTCTTACCTCGAAAATATTTGCTTCCGGCACAAAATAACAACGCCTTGCACTGGATAACGAGCCAAAAAAGTGCAAGTACACATGCCAAAGGAAATGGAGTCCGTGTTGAACAAATCAGCGACCACGCATTGGAGGGAAGGAAGAGTAAATGACGGACAAAAAAGGTAAGAATTTCTTTGACGGATTCGTCTTCCGTCGTCTTCATAATGAATAAATGTATGAACATTTCTGCCAGCCTCAATATCATATGCAGGAGGCGAAATCAGTGAAGAAATATCTAACCTCCAAAAGCAAACAGGCCCTCAAACGCATTTGGTGTTATGAGCTCCCTTACAGCAACAAGGTTCGACTCTCAAAATGTTAGTGCTCAAAACCTAGCTCACACATTTGGATGAATAAAAGAGACTTTCATTGGGATGCAAGAAATTAACAGTGAAATTAGGATGATCATAACCAAGCATCTAAAAGCCTTCACCAAAGGTCTATTTTCGTAAAGATTTATCTTCATCATAATCTAGGTCGTAGTGTCTGGATTGATATCATGACAGAGATGTTCAGGATGAAACATTTCGAGTGTTCGACAGCAGAGACATCCTATTTAATACCCCCTACCAGTGCCACAGTGCCAATGTTCTCTTGAATAAGCACAAAATAGGGCGTCCTAATTCAATTCCCTCCCGGCGAAGTCACCGGCGACACATCCATTTCGTCGCAGAAGGAAGACGTTCTTAATTTCAAAATAGCGAACAGAAGAACTGGGCAAAAACTATAATCCACCACCTGGATGTCTATCAGAATAGGGAAACAAATAAGAACTCGAAAGATTATGTTTCTAGAACCCATGTCTAATTAAGTTTGTCTTTCTGAGCCCTATCGGGAGTATAAAACTGAGGTTTTTTCTGGTGGTTTTTTTCATTTACTCGCTGTTGTAACTTTGCCTCAATTTTTAGGCAAACGTGACGAACACGACATATAACCCTCACAATTAATAAATATAAAATCGAAAACCCGCCAAACGGCGAACATATATGAATACAGTTATAAGGAAATATCACCTGGATATAGATATAAGGAAAAGTGATAGTAACACATAAAAACAGACACAAGAATGGCGGGGAAGGTGGAATCGAGTGGATCACAGGCATTAAAAAGTTTCCTTGACAGGGACTTGTACGACAGAACTTTCGACTTGCCAGGCCGATGCTTATATGTTAGGCCAATGTGGCTCGTTTCCTTCTTTTGGCTCTGCGTGCTACGAAACGCACTGTTTCTACCCTTTATGATGGGTTTTGACTGCTTTCCCTCCTGCCTCTTGTGTCGTCTATTTCTCCTTTGATGGGTGAAATAGCTCCCGAACGCCATCTCCCGGCCAAATAATCGCACAAAGAGCACTTGGTTACATAAGCCCCCTATTTAATTTACGTTTCCTCGATTAATTGTAGACGGACGTCCCTGTTTCTACCGAGTGACTGTTCTCGCTGGCGACCGAGGTCTAGGCATCAAAGAATCGGAGAGCAGCAATTCTGAACTCTCTCGGATATTGAGGTTCCGATTGTGCGTTTTTGGTATGGCAGTTGACCGCCTTGTTTTTGAAGCTTGAGGTTTGAATCTCACCTTTCTTCCAACGGAAAAGCCTTGCTTCCGTGTTGTTTACTGGTTTAAGGCGGACCTTGTCTCTCGTAGATCTTACACTCCTTTAGTTATTTTACCGCACAGTGCGCGTAGAGGGAAGAGAGTGTAAATAGAGCATTTTTCTCTCTTGGGAGTGTTTCTTCATTCGGTGTGCTTTCCTTTTCCACACGAGCGCGCCGAATTTTATTTTCTTGATATCTGCACGCCGCGTCAAAACGCTCGCCTTGCAAGTTAACGAGATGGCGAATCCCTCTACTCCGTTAGAATACCACCTCTTCATGCTAGAGTCGCTGGGCCTCACACCAGAATAGTGGCGTTCTAATTTGGATAAAATCGCCATTTGATACTTTTGAATTTGGCGAGCGAAACTACAATTAATAGGATTTTAGATAATACTTCGCGGAAACTACTATTTCCGTCCATAGGTGGCAAGAGGACGACAATTACTATCGAAGAGACTTCCGGCAGCCCTTGTAATGTCAGGGTTCTTTTTCTCCCCGTGGAGAGCCAGTTGGAAGATATAGGAGGCCAGCTCCAACACTTTGGAAATATCCATCGTTCGTGGGAAAACAGGTGGAAGGGCGAAAAGATGGCGCAAGTGGTGACGGGCACCAGGGTGATGCGGATGGTGGTTGAAAGAAATGTCCGGTCATGCCTCTACATGAGCGACAACCGGGCCATCATCATCTACGAGAGTCAGCGCCGCACTTGCACCCGCTGCAACCAAGAAGGCCGCGAGCGCTAAACCCGCCAGGAAGGGAAGAACTATGCGGAAGCAAAGGCTACCAACACCATGGCCGCCGTGGAAATGGACGAACCCGAGGTGGCTGTGGAGGCCGGGGCACAGTCGCTGCTACTCACCGAGGATTCACACCCGGCTGCTCACGCATGTCCCCTGTACTTGGAGGGCAAGCTCTTTTGGAGTCAAAGTCGTCAACGGAGGGAAGGAAACCGAAAAAGAAAAGGACAGAGCGCCCTTACATCTTGGTTTCGAATATCGATCTAGCTCAAGTCCCTGCCACCTCGCCCACTCTTTCACGACCTCCTGCCCCTGACTCCTCGACGTTGTGAAAAAGGACAGATTACCCTCCGTCCATCTTCCCCTCGACCACGTCACCGACGACCTCTCCTCGCAATCCTTGCATTATGGGCTTCCAACACTCCATGAACCACTGGTGACAGTGGGGAAGGATACCTCTGATGGCGATAGTTTTCCATTCACAACATCTGCACTCCTTGACTCCTCTATCATTGACAATCAAGTAAGGGTCATCGACCCTGGAGGTCAACCCATGTAGAAGTTTCAAGACGTCAAAAATCCCTGGTAACCAATCTTTCTTCTCCGTTGTTGATGCCAAGGTGTCAACTATATTTCCAATATTTCTCTAGAGGCAGATCTCATCGAAATATCTCCCCTAGTTTTCCCCAACCACGCCCCTTCAGCAGATGACCCACAGTCCGACATTTTGACCTTCCCCAATGCAACCTTCGGCCCAAGAGGGCCCCCGACGAGGCACTCCCAGGGAAGTCCCCCATGGAATGCTGCCGTATCACCTGCTCTTTGTGGAGATCACGGCTGCCTCTTCTTCGTCAGACAAGGTCAAGGGGAGGGCAACCCATCGCGTCGGACAAGATGTTCCGGGAAGCGGCGAAGCGCTGGTCTCCCGGGGTCAAGCCGCGACCAGAGCGACGTCAGCCTCGACCAGAACTCTGATTTTTGACGTTTAGTGTCCATAATTATCCTTTCCTTTCAAAGATGAAAATAATTTATCAAAATATATAGAAATGTAATGAAACAATTGACTTTGTAATTCCACACACTTTATTTTAAAAACACGACCCAGGTTTCGACATTGAACGTCTTCATCAGGTGGTCCTCATAGAAGCACGCTGGCTATATATACCTTCTGATCAAAGGAGGGGGGTTGGTTAGAGAGGGAAGTTGGAGGGGTAAAACGGTCACCATTTACCTGGGAAGAAAAGACATTTACTTTTTTGACTTTTTGAAGAGTGGTAGGTGTAGGACTGGGGAGTGGGAAGGATACAAAATTTCGTTGTGAAGTTCATCTTTCCAACCCACACATTTCAAAATTTCTAGCTGCTCCAAAGCATCGAGCGTTTGACCTTTTTCTTCAAAACGGATAATTTTGGTCACAAAGTCACTGCTGTGGTCACTTTCGATGAGGTGCTTTGCAAAGAGGGATGTTACGTTCTTATTTTTTACACATGTTTGTTGTTATTTAATCCTTTCTTTAAATTGACGTCCTGTTTGCCCGAAATATTTTGTGCTCCATTCTGAGCTCTTTAACTCATTCACTCCACTCCTCTTGTTTTTGGGGACTTTGTCTTCGGTGCGAGAGATCAGGTTCTTAAGGCATGAACCACTGTAAAATGCACATTTAATTTTTTCTTATGAAATCTTATCTTAATTTAAACAAAATTATTTTTTGAGAAATAGTCCCAAAATATAGCATTCTCCGCCATTTGCAGTGGGATCTTTTAAATGTTCGGGGTTGTAAATGTGGCTTAAGGCTATTTTTGTAAGTTCATTCCGGTAAAGTTTATCACTAAGATCTGAATAAGCATTCTTTACTGCTAAGGTATTAGTTACATTAAGTACCTTAGGGGGGGAGGGGGGATGTGGCGAAATTTCGCGTCCTCGCTCGTCGACCCGTTGGACGAGGGGTCCCGGGAAACGGCGAAGCACTCGTCGCCCGGGGTCGAGTCGCGACCGGAGCGACGCTAGCCACGATCAGAACTCTGGGAAGTGATGTCCGGTAGCCACCCGGTGCCGGACACACTTCGTCCATCGTTGAAGAGTTTTTTTTTCTTTTTGCTGAATGACTGATTGAAACGATAATTTCAACCCTGCCATTGATAATTTCTTACAATACATAATTTTCCATTGCTAGCTAAAATCTCCATCCTAATATCTGTGGACCTTGTCTTCCTTTCTTTTTTCTTTCTAAATGTTAATGGTCAAATGTACGAGTATGCGTCTGTATGCATATGCTTATGCATGTGCGTGTGGATGTGCATGTGTGCGTATGTATGTGCAAGTGGATATATATGTGGTATATGCATCATGTATGTACCCATGTATACACTCAAACTAAAGAAAAACATGATGTACCCATAATCTGTGACCTGATATTATGCATAATGCTTACAAACTCTGTAATATTCTGAACCGAATAAAATAATTTAT
This sequence comes from Hetaerina americana, assembly GCF_022747635.1. Classification (NCBI taxonomy): domain Eukaryota; kingdom Metazoa; phylum Arthropoda; class Insecta; order Odonata; family Calopterygidae; genus Hetaerina; species Hetaerina americana. The sequence continues at coordinate 4,711,922 of NW_027286741.1, read as the reverse complement.
ATCATAGCTCAAGTGATTAAGAACATCCGCCCGGCAAGTGGAGAGATCCGGTGGTCGAGTCCCGGTCAGGGAAATATTTTTACTCTTGTGATCCGATCGATTCCGCCTTCCCCACCTCTCTTGTGTTCGTCCTTAATGTGTGTTCCTATCCCTTTTCCTTATATCTGTTTCTATATAACTGAGTATTTATTCGCCGTTTGGCGGGATTTCGTGTTTGAATGTATATATATATATACATATAAATATATAAAATCACAGATGTAGATATTAGGCATAAGGAGACAAAGAAAGGACACTCACAACTCACAATTGTGAGCGTCCTTTCTTTGTGTCTCTATATTCTAAAAATCTACATCTGTGTTTTTATATATTTGTGCGTCGCCGAAGAGCGTTCCATTTTGAAGATATTTATTATATATATATATATATATATATATATATATATATATATATATATATATATATATATATATATATATATATAAAGGAAAGAAAGGACACTCACAATTTGTTATTTGACGTTTCGACAACCCGGCTGTCGTCTTCAGAATGGCGTTCTCGGGGAAGAGCGGAGAGGATATTCGGGAGAGAGGTGGGGGAAGGAGAGGTAAAGGGACCAATAGGAAATGAACAAGGGGGTGGGGGGATATGTAGGTAGCCATATGATGCATTCAGTGGGCTTGGTTCAGCCCGGGTGGTTTGAATGATTGGGCCACCCAGATATGCGCCATCTCGCGGGTTCTCACCTCTATTATACTCGCAGATTTGGGAAGGATTTCAATCACCGAAACGGAGAAGCAGTCGTCAAAAGATTGATTGTGGGAAGTAGTGTGAGTAGGGATGGGATAATTGAGAAAGGTGGGAGATTTGGTGGTTATATATGCGGAGGGAAAGTGCGGTCGTGCATTCGCCCACGTAGAAGGCAGGGCAGAAGTTACAGGAGAGGCGATATATAATATTTTTTGAGGTACAGGTGGCCAGTGGTTGGGAGTTGGTTCTGAGTCAGGGGGAGGGTCTTAAAAGATGACAGCATTTGCAGCGTGGGCGGTTGCATAGTGCGGATAGGGGCGGGGGAGAGACGGGGGTGCTTGAAGTTGGATTTGTGGACTTGAAGATGTCTCGCAAGTTCGACGGGCATTTAAACGAAACAGAGGGACAGTGTGGGAATAAAAGTGATGTGGACTGAGTGTTATTGATAATTGGGAAGAGGTCACGGATTAGGTGTTTAATTTTGTGTGTTCCGGGGAAGAAAGTGGTGATAAGATTAGGGCATTTTGGGCGGTTTGGTTTGGGGAGGGGAGTGTATTGGGTTGACGGTTTGAGGATTTTACTGTTTAGCAGTTTTTCAGGGTACCCTTATTTTCTGAGGGATTCATGCAGCTGGTCCAAGTATTTCTGTTGGGAGGGGGTGTTGTTGCAGAGACGGAAGCCACGGATAGAGAGTGAGAATGGGATGGAACGCTTTGTGTGAGGAGGATGGCAGCTGTCGAAATGAAGATATTGTTGCTTATTGGTTGGTTTAATGTGGACTGAAGTGTGAAACGTATTGTTTTGGAGGTGAATATCGATATCTAGGAAGGTAATATTCGAGTCGGATATAGAAGAAGTGAATGATACTGAGGAGGAGGAGTTGAGAGAGGAAATAAAAGAAGATAAAGTTTCGCGTCCATGGGACCAAAGGAGGAAAATATCATCGATATGGCGGGCCCAGAAGAGTGGTTTTAGGGTTTGTTGTTGCAGAAAGTCGTGTTCTGGTTCACCCATAAAAAGATTGGCGTATGCAGGAGCCATACGCGTGCCCATTGCAGTGCCTTTTATTTGTAAATATATTTTGTCATTGAATTGAAAAGCATTTTTGGTAAGAACGATTTGGCTCAATTCGATGAGGAAATCTGTGGATGGGGTGTGCGGTGTGGATCGTAGGAAGAAGTAATGTTTCAGGGCTGCTAAGCCTTCTTTGTGGGGAATGGAGGTGTACAGACATGTGACGTCTATCGTGGCCATGAGAATGGTCGTGTTGTGCGGAATTGGGATTGAGTGTAGACGTTCCAGAAAGTGGTGCGAGTCTTTAATGTAAGAGGGAGTGAAGTATATATATATATATATATATATATATATATATGTACGTGTATATATATGTATATACATGTGTATATATATATATATATATATATATATGCGCTGTAGAGCAAAGTAAAATCTTTATCGGGAATTAAGAAAGGGAGATCTACGCTAAAAGTTAGAGATAAGGCGGGCAAGATAATAGTTGACACAGAAAAGATCCAAAAGAGATGGAAGGAATATATAGAAAAACTGTATGGTAAAGAACTTCAACCAACAAAGTTAGCCTTAGAATAGGAACATGACGTAGAGGAAGATAGCCTAGGTCCAGGCATACTCGACGATGAGATAGAAAGGGCATAAAGGGAGATGACACTAAATAACGCCGTTGCGGTGGATAACATTCCCGCGGAACTTTTGAAATGTTAAGGAAAATGTGGGAGGAAGAGGCTATTAAGCTGATTCGTAGTATTTATGAGGAAGGAATCTGTCCGGAAGACTTTGTGAGATGAGTTTTAGTTCCTATTCCGAAAAAGATGAAGGCTACATCATTCGAGGACTACAGGACAATAAGTTTGATATCACACGCAGCTAAAGTTGTTCTTAGGATTTTAAAAAAAAGGATAGAAATTAGGGCAAATGTTTGCTTAGGGGATGATCAGTTCGGGTTTAGGAAGGGGAGAGGTACGACTGATGCCATTGCAGTAATAACACTGTTAATCGAGAGGAATACAGAATACAACCAGGAGGTATTTGCCTGTTTCGTAGATTTTGAAAAAGCGTTTGATAGAGTGAATTGGGAAATACTAATGAGTATATTGCAGAAAATAGGAATAGATTGGAGGGAAAGGAGGCTAATCAGCGACTTGTACATGTCTCAGACTGCTCAAGTGCAATTGGGGAGCGATGAGTCCGGATTGGCAATGTTAGGAAGAGGTGTTAAGGCAGGGTTGCCCATTATCACCGTTGCTGGTCAACCTTTACGCAGAGGAAATGATTAAAGAGGCATGGGAAGAATTAGAGGTAGGAATGGAAGTGGGCGGGGAATTCGTAAAATCAGTTAGGTTTACTGATGACCAAGCTTTAGTTTGTCAGTCAGCCAAGGGGCTGCAAGCATTGCTGAGTGAATTGGAAATTCAGTGCGACAGGTATGGGATGAGAATCAATATTAATAAAACAAAGGTTATGCGATTTTCTAGAAAGAAAAAGGCCAAGCTTAACATTAAAATAGGAGGGCAAAGCTAGAGCCGGTAGAACAGTTTACGTATCTCGGAAGTGTTTTGGACCAACACGGTCAAAGTAGTAGGGACGTAAGGAGAAGAATTGCGCTAGGCAAAGAGGCTTTCACAAGGAGGAGGGAGTTGATGACGGGGACTTTGAGTAAGGATGTTAAGAAAAGACTCGTAAAAACTTTGATATGGAGCGTAGCTATGTACGGTGCGGAAACGTGGTCATTGAAGCAGGAGGATAGACGTAGACTGGAGGCTTTTGAAATGTGGGTGTGGAGAAGAATGGAGAAGGTGAAATGGACAGAGAAGAAAACAAATGAGGAAGTACTTGGTATGGTGGGCGAAGAGAGGGGTTTGTTGGGAGAAATCCTGTGGAGGCAGGAAAAGTGGATGAAGGGGGTATTGACCGGCAGTGGGATGTTGAAGACTGTGATAGAGGGTAGAATGTTGGGCAAAAGAGGAAAGGGAAGGAACAGGATAGGGATGTTGGACGGGATGAAGGGAGGAAGAAAGTACTAAGGGATGAAAAGGGGTTTGATGCAGAGTAGGATACTGGATTTTGTCTTTTGTTAGGAATCAAAAAAAATTTATTTAGGAGCTTGGTCCATCCAAAAACCTAATTTAACCGGTAGATTACCTAATAATAATATACACATACATATATACATACATATATTGTACGTATACAATACATATATAGGAAGGGGAAACGAAGCAAGTGGGGGCCAGGGAGGTGAGTGGAAGAGAGTAGGAGATTTTATACAGGAAAAGATTTTATTGAGCAGCGAGAAAGTAAAAGAAGAAGATGGATGACGGAGCGGGAATCTTGCAGTAATGAAAAACGTTGACTAATAAATTTAGGGGAGTTTCACAAACATATTCAGGTCTAATTAAATAGGATCAGCGTCCCGTTAGGGGGAAGTGAGCAATTACGAAAATTTTGGAGCTAAGTGAGTAGGTATGAAAATTTTGAAAAATCTCAGCATGAAACATAAAGTAGGAAAGCTAGTTTATGGAGTTCATGGCAAGTGGTCTCACTTACATTGTCCAGCCTATGGTATGTCCCAAACAACATATTCGAGGTTCTTTGAACCTTCCTGACACTCTTCCCTCGATACTGCTGACTTTGCCAATCCATTTTCCTTAGGCTCCCATTTGTGACCGCCCGACCAAATCATTTCTTATTTACTCTGTAATCTCCAGCATTTCTCTCCTATCATATCTCAGCCTTTTGGTAAACATCAGCGCACGACGTGATGGGTTGGCTGACCTGCATTATCTCCGCATTGATTGGAAGTTTACCATTTTATTGTGAAAATAAACAAGAACAATAACGATAATGAAATTAAAAATACAAAGTAACTTTCCACTGTTCTTTATTAGCGTACGACCGGTTTCAACGCTCAAGCGTCATCATCAGGTACAAGCGTCATCATCAGGTACTGACGCTTGAGCGTTGAAACCGGTCGTACGCTAATAAAGAACAGTGGAAAGTTACTTTGTATTTTTAATTTCATTAACATGAATTTCCACAAGGTTGAGCCAGAAACAATTGAAGAACAATAACCATTTTTTGGCTGCAGGGCCACAAACGAGCCCAGCCGGCGTTATTTTATCCGACGGTAAATATCCTCTATGACCACCACAACTATCAGCAGTAACGGAATACCACGAAGGGTAATCCACGAGATTTTTTCGTATGGGTTCGTCTAACTCCCATCAACTGTGCAACCGATGACCCACTGGAATCATTTCCGCATTTCATTCTCGGGGTGTCTTCCCCGGATAGAATTTGGGAAAACATCCCGAGGTAGAGGCGAATGGAAATGGCGAGCTATCGTCCCTTCCGCAGGCGGGGATGGTGGAGTTGCGCCCTCGCAGGGACCTATGCTAAGCAGCCCGCCCACTGACAAGGGGGCAGGACGCCCCTGGGGCGGAGCGGGCGCATCCTCGGGGGCGCCTTGTCGCTGAGAGAGACACCGGAGGGGAAGTACCAAGACAAACGACGACGGCACCATGTTCAACAGTGTTCGAATTAGTGTCGCGCGCGCGAACGAGGGCGCCACTGCTGTTCTTTGGAGCCGGGAGTGGCGCCCGGGGGCACCCTGGGGTGTGAATGTTGCATGCGCGAGTCGGACGTGGAATGGTGCGGAGGGCACGAGGTACGCTCTCGGAGGTGTCGTAGGCCCACAAATGTAAGGCGAGACAGTAAGCCTGAGTCTCCAACGTGGATTAATAGGCGCACGATCCAAATGGCGCACCAATTCCATATTTATTTGACGTTTCGCCCCCGTCTATATGCCACAGCATTAAATTAAACGATTTAATTTTAGTCATGAAACAAATACAAAAGCAAGAGTCTTATATTGCATTATATAGACCCTTCAATTCCTATATTTTTGCAACACCAATGCAATGAATTCTTATCTCATATTATAGCCCTGTATATAATCTTGTTCAACCGCTGTAGCTGTATCAATAAAAAAAGTCATTATCCGTACAAAAGATTACTTTGAGCATAGTAGTCTGTTGGAGAAAGCCCTGGACTCCTGAACTTTGCCCCGGTTGATCTCATCTGAAGTCCCGTGGCAATCGTAGCTTATATTGAGTAAGCTGAGGAATAAGAAAGAGAATTTCATTCACGTTTTGTGAGATACAAAAAGAAACCCACATATTAAACGAGAAATTTAGGTCACGAGGAGGAAAAATTCCGCGGAAACGATATTAGAACTCTGAGTTTAGATGTAGCAACCAAAAATGACGATGACTTAGACTTGGGAGTACATCGTCGGGAGATGGAAAATCAAGTAAGGAGAATGATAAAGAATAAAAGAAAAAGAATAGAGAAGGGTGTGCAGAAATACGAGTACTTGGTGTCTGTGTGAGAATGTGAAATAAAAAGTGTAAGCGAATTCATTTGTAGCATATGTCAAGTAGGAAGTTAGTCGGAGGATTTAAAACAGCTTTCATGCATATTTCAAAACAGAAAAGCAGAAGTATTCGAGAGATAGAGGAAAATAAATTGGTTATCGCATGCCGCCGAGAGGCACTTCAAAAGAGAGACCGATCAGTGGAGGATGTGGGAAAAGGTAAAGATCACTTGCAACACATAAAGTTTGAATTTAGAAATTGCAGAGGCAGGATTGACACCGACTAGCAAAAATTAGGATTAATTGGAAGAATGCTGGGGACATGTGACGATGAGATCCTAGAATAATATTACTGGGTCCATACAATAAGTATCGGGACTGGTTCCAAAAATCAAAATTTTTTGCAGATATCATTACAATTACTAAATAATCTTCCAAATACATTCCTCCTGCATCGATACACTTAGTTCGGCGCTCCTGCCACTCGTCAAAAGCCCGCTGGATTTCAGTTTCCGGAATACTGTTGGGAACCGTTGTCGTCGCCACTTGCACCGCCTCGATGTAGTCGAACTTATATCCCTTGAGCTACTTTTGAGCTATCCTTTGAAGTAATAACGTTGTCGAGAAAATCTTCATCTTCCTGGACTCAGTCCTAAATTCCCACCCGCGACAGTTTTTGTTCCTCGATCAAGACTTTCAGCTTCGCGCCCACTTTCCTCATCGCAAGATCCTCTGTTACAATAGTGTGGACGGTTCCGACTGAAAGGTCGGTCTCTGCACTGATAAGGGCGATGGTTAAACGCCTGTCAGAGTCCAAAACTTTTTTCAATTTGGCCACCTGAGCATCGGTTCGAGCGGTCGTCGGGCGTCCGACGTGGTGCTCATCTTCGACGAGCTCCCGGCCTTCCTGAAACATTTTCGGCCACTCAAAAAATTTTGTGTGGCTCAAGGCATCATCCCCATTACCCCTCGTTAATGGGCTCAAGGGTCTCCGACCCGGATTTTCCGAGTTCAACGCAAAACTTCACAGCGTAGCGTTGCTCGACAGTGCACTGAATGCTGGCGCGACGACACCACAAACAATCACACGTCAAAAAAATCCACCTTCTGTCTCATCGCATGCCCGGAGGTGACTGAGCTGAAATTCACCTGAGTGGTGGGGGGGCCCTCTTCCGAGCCGATTGGCTTTCCACCCTGAGGGCCCAGGTTCAAATCCCAGCGTTGTTGAATATTTTTCAGTGGTATCTCGATCCCTACTTGAGGTGCTTTGTGGAGGGCACTTTGAGCGAGTACGCCGTCCATCGGATGGGACGTTAAACTGCGGACCCCTTGGCGCCTTTCGTAAAGAGTAGGCTAATGCCGACGCCGGGTTTCTCTCCACCCTTCATCCTTTCCTGTCCATCTCTAATGGCAAAATTGACCTCAGCTGTCGGTCGCTTCCCCTAAATACTACTACTACCCGCGTCGACCGGTCGGACTCCGATCCACCGCTCCGTTGAGGCTACAGCGAACTAGTCACGATACTTATTGTATGGATCCTGTATCTTTCGCGGGTAAGGCATCGTTTAAATATGCTGGTAGTTTGTGGAATCCTCATTAAATATGATTGATTGCCGAATTGGATCACGTACAGCAGTAGGGGAGCTACAGTAGTAATACATGTTAATGACTAACTGAGCAATATATCAACATTATTAGACCATCAAGGCCGGGAATCATTCACGGAGCGAAGGTTAGTCTATAGATTACATTTCTTGAATTTATGGGAAGGATGTCTCTTCAGCGATATATTGGCAAATTATTGCGGGCCCCGTTATACTATGATAGAAGAGATAATGTCTATAAATTTAGAGAGGTTAACTGATTAACAGATATGTCAATTTTCGTACGAATGATATTGGGTCTGAATAAAACTATTAGACCGCGCTACGGAGGGTAGGTATTTTGTGTCGATAGTATTCTGGTTAGTAATCACCCCCTGCCGCGCACCCTGACGGTGGCTGGAAGGATACAATGCATGATGTATAATATATTAGGAGTAAACTGAAGTAAGACATCGGCGTCTCAGGCCAGGAGGGAAGGTAGGACTGGCATTATTATTAGGATAAGAGGAACGGCTATCATCTGTGAAACGTTCTTTCCCATCCTTACATGCGGAAAAAGATTCAAGAAACATGGCAATACCTAAAGAAGACATTCAAATGAGTTAGGAACTGATGGTTTTAGGTTTACAATGATGAAGCTTTAGTAACTCAGCCTGATAAGCAATTGAAATCATATTTGAGGGAATCACAATGTCGATACAAAAGATATGGGATTACATTATCGTAACTGTACTGCGGAGTTTACAATTTCACGGCTAGGAAATTTGGTCGTTGACGTAGGAGGATAATAGTAAATTGGAGGCTGCATAAGAATATGGGATGGAGGGGTAGGGCAAAGTGAATAGGACGAATTAAAGTAATCAACTACAAAAATCTTGGCATTAATAAGAGAGGAGTTCGGGCATTTTACAAACATACCAGTATAAATTAAATACAGAGAAAATGAATGCATATCATAATTGGTGATCATGTCATGTTTTAGTGTTAAAAAGGCTGGGTAAAATATATTGTTGGAACAGAAAAAGGGCCAATTTGGAAGGAATGAAGAGTGACAAGAGGTAGAGGGTTTTGAAGGTTTGAAATGTTCCTTCCTTACAACTGCCATTGTTTCCTTTGCCGACACCAATTCATCCACTCAAACCACTTTTGTAAATGTTCAAATATCCCTCCTTTCAGCAAATTCCAAATTTCATTCATTATGAAAGCCTCAAGTTTTAACTATATTGTTAATCAAATACTCAACTTCTACTTGGACTAAAACAATCCATCTCCTATTCTCTTTCTGTATATGGCCACCGTATGCCGTATCTTTGATTCCCTTTATAAATTCCTTTTGATGGTTTCATGACTCCCTGAACCGACGTGCTTATCCAGCCTTGTACACTCTAAAACACAAATGCTCCCATAACAGGTACCAAAATTGCTACATGGCTCTCTCAAAAACTACTTCCCTGGCGATCAATCCCTGAAGCCAAACCTAAAATATGTCTCTCACATATTTTCTAGGAAAAATAACCCGCTAATTCAATGTCCCAGCATCCTTAACCATAAAACTCAAACGTCCCGCTAATATCTGAAATATTATTTCGACCCCTCACCTCCATCCCAAATCGACTGACCAAAATCCCTCCGGCTCCATTCGACCGCGGCAGATGCAAAATATTTCCCATGCTCCATTCCAAACTCCATTCCCAAAGGAAGCGCCTTCCCTAATTTCTCCCGTCCTTTCTTGTCCTCCCAACTCTTTCGTTCATTTCCTCCAAAGCCAACCCTTTCGGGCTTTTCATACCGCAAATCGAACCAAGCACCTCAATCTAAGAATTGTTGGCAACCACCGACCATCCAGCTCCACCTCCACATCCTCGACTTCCTCCCACCCCTCACACTTCAACTACCCGCAACAATTCATGTTTGATAAAATCTAGCTATACACTCGTAATTATCTCCCTTCCGTCTACAGCCACACCAATGTAATTAAGACCATTAGGATTGACCTGCAATTGGCTTCGTAAATCTTTCCAGCCTCCCTCAACAACTTTCAATAACTAACACACTTCCCTCTCCTCTTCCATCAACAAGCAGTCATCCATAGCCCACTCTCCTCTGTATATCCTTCTCTCCCCACATTAATCCCCATCTACTCTTTTATGTTCCCCTCATTTATTCTTCATACTCGGAACAATGTGTTTGGGACCCTCGAAATACACAAATTGAGTTGTTTTTCTTCTTTTTGGGGTTTACACAATATATTTTACCTTTTTCATGGGGAGCGTTATTTTTATGTTTAATTTGTTAAATTTAACGAGAGATGACCAGTGGGTAACTTGGGTTTCGGCCTAGCGTGGCCACGGTGGATAAAGCTGGAGCAAATGTCATTGTGTCTTCAAGTGCCTACACTCAGCACACATCCTGATGTGGTGGTAGTGTGTGTGCTGAATGTGGTTCTTCTTTGCTCAAATTGCGAACTGTTAAAATGTGTTTGTAAAAAGTTTTGAAGTACGACCTGTAATTAGATTTATACTGGCAAATAAAAACCTCAAGCCGATTGAAATTCATATGGCAACTTTACGAAGTAAAGTACGAGTGTACGAAGAAACGGAATAATGAGTGAAGACGAAGTGAGGCAATGGTGAATTCAGTGTATAAATACGGCAACAGTGTTCACGACGAGGTCCGCAGTGTTCGGTCTAGGCTTGTGGCGACAGATGTGCTGACGGTGAAAATCCAGTATAAAATTCGTAAAAATCACTGATTCACGTTTACGGATCTCTCGTTAGACGTGGCTTGCAACACAGTCTTTTTACACTGTCGCAGAATTACATGCTAGTGTAAAGAAGAGGTTAAAATACACATAATGCGGTAGATTTCTTCAGAGACGGAATTGAAAGGTCTGTGTATCGTTATAATAAATTACCCAGTTTGAATAGAAATTATGTAAAAAACAGCTCAAGAATTTTTCTTTCAAATGTACATAGTACAATTAAAAAAACTATGGGTTGCGGTAGCCCAGGGGTAGAGCGTTGGACTTACTGACCAGAGGGTCCCGGGTTCGATTCCCAGGCCAGGCACTCCTGCAGCTCCGCCCAAGCTAAAGTGATTTTTGGGGTACTAGGTTTCCCTGTGTCCCACAGGGAAAGGAACTGGCCCCCCTACCCTGAAGTGTGAATTTCATACGCCGTATAGGGCTTAGCACTGGGTGAACTCTACCATCAACCACCAAACTTTCGGGTTGATTGCTGTGTTTATGGTTTTTTATAATAAACTTTGTCTTGTCACTAAGTTTTTAATTTATTTCAAAACATAAGTTACTTTCTGGACAAACCTTGTTTGTTTCATCAGTCTCCTCTTGCATTGCTCCCTCCCACCCTCAAAACTGCATGTGCTTGCGTGCGCGTCGTTCTTGCCTTCCTGAAAAGTCATAGCTTTCCTCACAGATTTACCTCATAATCCACCACTCCAAGAGAAGGGGAGGTGATTTTTGGAGCGCGTTCTGGGCATCTGGCGAAGAAGAGTTTAGCTGGACCCGCGAGAGAAAAAACATTCCAATGGGGAAGCTGAGGCAACGTGGAAAGGTACGTAATATGACGAAGGAGGGAGGAAATGAGGGAGAGTGGTTGGAAGGGACGGTGGTGGGGACCCCGGGGGCGGAGGAGACGAAAGAGGGAGGAAACGAAGGGGAGAGGTTGGGAGGGACAGCAGGAGGGACGCTGAGGGTGGAGGAGATGAAAGAGGGTTTCATTTTGCCTCTAGAATGAAGAAGGTTAAGAGCACACACTTGAATGTTTCGACTGCTGATATTCACAAATTCTTCCTGCTTACAATAAACCCAATGACACCTAAACCCCACATTTAGCCTAAAATTTGCTTGAAAATGTACTGAATCTATACTGTTGCATACATTTTTGCGTAAAAAACCAATGATTATCATTGAATTTATGTCATCTTATCAAGGCATACAGTTGGAAAAAAAAGTGACTAACTCATAAATCATTTCAACAAAATGATGGAATTCGATTATATAGGGCGCGTTCCGAAATTAATTTACTGAATATATTTGCAAAAACACTTAAAATTCTTCAAAGCACTGTCCTTTGGCCTCCACACATATTTTACTGCGATTCTGCCATGACCCGTACGCGACCTGGAATGCGTCTTCGGGGACCTCTAGCAAGATCTTCGTGGCGACGGATTGTATCTATTCTATGGACAAACAATGGGTTCCTTTCAGAGCTGCTTTAATCCGAGGGAACAATAAGAAGTCTGCTTGGGTAGCGTCAGGACTATAGGGGGGGTGGGGCAGCATTGGCACCTGGTGTTTGGCCAGAAACCTGCGGACTAGCAGCGCGTTATGGCCAGGCGCGTTGTCGTGATGGAGTTTCCAGGAAGCGGAGATGTCTTTTCTCGTCCTGATGGCCCTTTGTCGGAGTCTTTCTAGCACTCCCACGTAGTAGGTAGCGTAAATTGTCAGTCCTTGAGGAGCAAACTCCTTATGCGCAACTTCTTTACTGTCGAAAAAGACAATGAGCATTGTTTTCACTTTTAATTTGCTCATTCTTACCTATTTGGGCTTGGTGAGCTAGTCGCTGTACCACTCAAAGCTTTGGGTTTTTTTTCTTGGTCGTATTCCAAAAGCGACGGCAACTTCGACCGTAACAACGCGTGAATTCGCAGCAGTGTTTAAAAAATTACTTTTAAATAAAAGGAATATGAAACCTTTGAGAAAGGGTAGCACATTAAAATGCTAGTCATAGAAAGTAGCAATGAAATCGTTGATTTTTTATGAGTATACTTATTATTCCTTATGCAATGATCCATAGGGAAATATTTCAACGAATCATCGGCAGAAATGGTTTGTGGCGGAGTGCCTTACAAAGAGTGAGGGGAAAAGGTAAAGTGGAACCAACATGACGGTAAAATTTATGCAGGGAAGTAGGAGAACCACTCTATGGGGGAAGGGGGTTAGAAGAGAAGGGAAAGGGGCAGCGGAAGGCTTAATATGTAATAAGAAGAAGATGATGGAGAGAAAGAAGGAAGAGACTCCTACTCGCAAGGAAGAAGATGTATAGTGTGCAATGAAAGATTTAAAGGATGGGACTAAAATGGGAAGAGGAAGTTTTTAAGTCGGTTGGCACGGGTGGAGGAAGAGAGCGGGAAAATAGGGCTTTAAATATGAAAAGGATGGAGTCGGGGGGGGGGGGGAGGAAGAAGGGGTCCAAAGGGGGGAGGAAGGCTGAGCGCCGTTGAGGAAGTGAGGGCTCGGGGAAACTCATTTGGCTGAGCCATAAGAGCAGAGGGGGAAGGGGGATCATGCTACGCGAAATGGAAATGAAAAAGAAACAACCTATTTAATTCACGATCTCATAATGAGAGAATGAGAGGCTGTAATGCGCCTCTCCCGGCAAGTCCTTTTTATTACGAAATACACCTTGATTATGACTCCAAACAAAAATACATTTGGGAACCAAGGGGATGAACATTGAGGGAAAACAATTTTCAACAATGATTAACTCACACGCTCTTTAATTCGAATTGCTAAAAGCCACATGATGACTTTTAGTCTCGGCAGGATGTGTTTTAAATAAATTTTGAAAATTATTGGCTCTTCTGTTTTTACTATAGCTTCCCGTGAATAACGGAAAACTAAGGAAAGCCCGGAAGGAACGAGGAATCCCTGACTCATCTCCACATGTCCTTCTTACTTTAGTAAATCGTCATCTGTGCAAACGGATGCCTCCAGACTGGTGAACATTTTACCTTTTCATGGAATGCATTGTGAGGTCTCTGCTGGAGCACCAACGACTGCCCCGGAACGGGTGCTCTCGAGTTTGAGTGCGGCAAGCGAAATTCATGGCAACAAGTCACGTGGTAATTAGACAGAATTTGTCGTGTGCGTTGAATAATTTTGGTTTTGTAGCGCTTTTGGAGTGATGATTGAATATTTAACTTGCTCCTAATTGAACAAAGAGATGCTCACAAAAGTGAGGATGTACTCAATAATTTGATGCAAGTTCGACCACCAAAATATTCTTACATTTCAAATAATGTAGCATTTGTGGCATCTGATAATCCAGGTAAAGTTAGATCTTAGTCTCGAATACAGCACAGTTTATGCAAAGATTTGATTTAGATATTTTGCATATAAAAGTCAATATAGATGAAATAGCAAACCGATATAATTGTAGCCAGTTTTCATCAACGATATGGTTCATTCACTGTGGTGTATCTTGATAAAAATAAATTTCCCGCTTTACAGCTAATGACATCATTTAAGAACTTGAAATGGGATTTGTCCATGTGATTGAATGCAAGCACAATACGCGCATTTTTAAAATTAAATTTTCTCGCGGAGGAGTATTTCATACCACTCTTGCATGAATAATCATGAGAAAAACATATGGCAGATATACCGCAAAATAATTTTGAAGAAATCTTTAGTTCAAGTGTCGAAAAATATCTTCCCAATGACTTAAAATGTGATTTGTAAGGTGACATACAGGTACACCAGCTGGTCTCGATTCCGACAATCTATTTGCCTTCTTTGCCATGATTGAGGTCGCGGAACAAACAGGTCACTGAAGACATAAACTCCAACGTAAAAAACGAAAGACGGTGACTTATGCTGCCGCAAAGTTATCTAATTTCTTGGATAAATAGATAAATAAAGAAAAAATCAAGTCAACAACTAAGTTTATCTCAGAAATGATAGTTATAATTATGTCATTCAGTACAGCACAAAACATGGTAAATCGAGTCAAACGGGATAAGGACTTGCCACTCACGCTCAAGGGCTCCTTGCATACTTGCTACCGGAATAAATCTTATTGACGGCGGGCGTATCGTGTCATTCTATAGGAAGTTTCCTTAAGTGAAAAAAAACGAATGCTTGAAATATATTTAATATACCATGATGAATTAATCATTCCTACACCGTCAGTTGACGTCAAATATAGGAAATAGTCGGCGGTTGCAGCCCCCTTAGAGCTATTGAGAAAAGTGAAATAATGAATCAGAAAATTCCTTCGCACTTAAAAAGTTAAGTCAACTGAAATAGGAGGGCATTCTCATCGGAAGAATGGACGGAGAAAAAATCTTCGCGACCAGCCGACGGAGGAGAATGCGTGTCTAGGAAATAGGAGCAGAGTATTCAAAACGGCGCCGAATCAAACCACTGCCGAATGCAGACAGTTCCTTGTGTGTGTTCCCATGGATCCATTCCGTTTTGGCTTGCGAGTGGGGGCGGGGGGGGTGGAGGGGCACTCACCGAGATTGGATCTGCAGCCGCGCCCTCCAAGTGGCAGAGAACTGCGCAGTTCAATCGCCGAGCGACAGCACTGGCGACGTCCAAAAGGACCGCCGCTCTAGAGCAGTGGAAGGCCCTATGCAGCAGGGCGGTGGTGAAAGGGGGGGCGCGAACTGAGAGAGAAAGAGAGAAAGGCGCCCCCCCCCGTTGATGGCATCTCCCCTCGGTGACCCCTCCCCAAGAACGGGACACGCGTAATAGAATATTTAATGCGAGCCTCTCTTCTGCCGCTGATGAATTAACTACCAGTGGGCCCAATGGGAGGGGGGGCAAGGCACATTCCGAGTTGGGGGCCGCTCATTCGCATCAGAGTCCAGCCCCCTGCGTGCCCCCCCCCCGGCCAAGCGTGGAAATAAACGAGAGGAACGGAGGACACCCTGGGGGGAGGGCACCGTGCGTGCGAGCGCTTGCCCTCGACGCGACATGCGAGGGCGCCTCCGACACCGCCCCCCGGGACCACGTGGGCGGGAGGGGGCGGAAAGGGGCGGGTCGGCTCTTTCCGTCGACCGAGAGAGAGAGAGGGAACGTCGGAGGGGGCGGAGGAGGTCTTGTCTTTTTAGGGCGGGGTCCGAGAGAGGGGCCCCACGAGCGACGGCCCTTCGCCTCGAAAACAAGAGGCAAACGCAGCACGCGAGGGAATACACCGGGGGGAGGCGGCGAGGGACCCAAGGGGGATGGGGGGGGGAGTTTTCATTTTGGAGCCAAGGAAAATGAAAAGCTGCGCCGGGGAGCGTGTAGGTCCCGGATCGCTCCGACAGCACACATTCTCTTAATTTTCCACGTACGTATCCACTTTCATTTATTTCCACATTCCGTTTAATTGCAAATTGGAGATGTACACAGTCCTCCGAAGGCAGATATACGCACCACGGGGAAGCGGGGCGAAGTGCTCTTCTACAAACTCCAGAGGACAGTGATCAACACCACCTGGCCCATTGAATGGGAACGGAAACAATTCTAATGGAATTTACGAAGATACGGTTCAGTTCGTAGGGGAAACAAGTTCGATTGGCCCCGTGCATCACGTGCACCTGGGTCAGCTCTCTCTCACTAGCCGCGAAGAACGTCCCAAATCCGTTTCCCGGGGTATATAAAGTTAGTTTAGTGAATACATGATTTGTATAAAAAGTATCAGGAATATTTTCGTAAAAAAAAAAAGATAAATTTCAGATATTACAGTCATGCCTCGAAGCTCTTGCATCCCTTAAATATCGATGCACTTTTCATGACAGTGACTTTTCCAAGACTTGGAGGCTCCCTGGTAGGCAGAAGGTTCTCAAGGGTACGCGTGCTAGCTTTTTGGACGGAAAATAGGGTCCAATGGTGGAACACCTAGAGTGAGAATATCACTGTTAGAGGGAATAGAAATAATAGCCTGCTGGTGCAAATTAAAGAATGTAAGGGGGTTGGGGAATCGTCGCGATGCCATATGAAGAAGGTATTCGCAAGCAGACAGACACTCGACTCTGCTCTTTTGATTGTCCGTCCGTAAGACCTTCGGGAGGACGAGTTTAGCGCAGATCAGATTTCGCATCGCCAAATTTTCAGTGATTTGAAAGGTATGTGCACTATTACTGTCTCATGAATGCCAATAATACGATATGCGATCATGCATACACTTTATCGACGGTCTGGAATTCAGCACTTCACGCACACGTCAGGGAAAAATTGCTAAAGACAATTTTTATAAAACACTTTTATATGCAGCATTGCATGCTGATATCTCCTTCAATTATGGTCTTCTTAAATTGCCGTGAGGGTGGTTCTTATTACCATCCCTATTCTCAATTTCAAGTGCCGTCCATATGGTTATCCCCTCCCTGATTCCAAGAGTTTATTTTGATTAACCTACAAAACTATTTCATAAATACCTTTGATCAATTCTTTAACTCTTGCAATAATGATGACTAAGCTCCAGTTTTGCATCTTGATAGCGTGAAGAAGGTGGACCGCTGCGGTAGCGATGAATGCTTCGAGTTGACGTTCACCGCACAATGACGACCGTAATGATGACGATACAAAACAGCCATTGATATAGTAATCATGTAAAGGCATAGCAATATGATTTGAATGCGTACTTTTACATAAACTATTTTAATATTCATCAGAAAAACGTAAAGATTAATCATTAAGAACAAAATAGGAGTTTAAAGGCAAATTGAAGTATTTATTTTCAAGAAAGTATTCATTAAATGATTAAATACATTTTTAGCATGTCTTGAGGGAATTAAATTTAATAAAAATTTAAAAGTAGACCAATTAATTGATTTGGTGTAATCTGGACTACAAAATGCTATCATACATTATTAAAGGTTTTTACTTAATATTCGTACTTTTTTCTCCAAATGCTAAGTCGTGACGTAGAAGTGACTAAAACACTAGCATGTCTAGATAATCGATTGATCTGCTCTACGGGGAACAAAGATAACTGCCAAACGCCGGAAAGTCAGCGCAGCGTCAGTTAATCAGGAAAGAGGCTGTAAAGACACCAGAGTACAGATGGGCAGCCATTTGAGTGATGGCGTCACGTTTAAAATAAAGACAACGGGACACAATCTCAATTATTTAGGAAAAATCAAAGTTTACATGAATAAATGAAACAAATGAGCCCAAGGAACCAGGAGATCAAGCCGTGTGACGTGCTCGGCAACGAGCGGGACAGATCTCCGCGGTCGTCATCATGCAGCCGTTGCAATTATTGCAGAGCTAAGTGGATAGCGAGAGAAAAGAGGGCCGAGAATTGCATCGTTGAAGATTAGCACAGGGATTCGGTATTTGAGCACGATGGAAGTCAGCAAATATCAGTGGAAGAGTAAAAATATGAAATGTGAGTCCAAGCAAGATAACTGGAAGAACAGCGGGGATTTTCGGTCGATAGTTTATATGCGAAGTCACTGTGCGAAGTGACTGCCAATGCACGTGCCCGGCAGTGGAGAGGGATTTAGAATGCGATGGTAGTCGAAGAATGAGGCGGGAATAATGAACAAACTAAGATTAAGAAGAAGCACCACAGCATTGATCAAAGAAGAGATGAATGGTAAACCGGATGAAAGAAGCAAGTAGGAGGAAAGTGAACGCAAATTTTGGAAGAGGAAGTACAAGGAGGTAAGTACATTCCTTGGGAAAACACACATATAAACCAAAAGAAATTTCATGGGAATATCAGCAAAATGGGAGAGAAATGTTTCAAAGCTAGGACATATGGGTGCGCTATAGTAAGTTATATGACAAGACTAAATTAAAGAAAACATTTTAGTACAACTTAACATTAAGATACTGTTTAGATGAAACAGAATAACTATTTTTCTAAGCATGAGATATTCTGGAAAGATATGAAGAAGAACTATACGGTAAAGATGAAAAGAGAATAAACTACGGCCAGAATTTAGATACATCTACATAATACCCCGCATCCGCCGCCGCAAAGGCGTGTGGCGGGGGGTGTTAGGTATCCAACCGTAAAAAGGAACAATACCACATGCAAAACAACAAAGTGGAAAATTACACCCACAGCAGTGCACACACTCAGGCTAAAATCCCTTCATCCCACACTCATGAAAACACATATACCGCAATAATACAAAAAACTGCTCCCCAGGATGCAGCACGAAAGCTAATAATGGAAGGGTATTTGATTTCAAAAAAGAAGTCTCAGGGCCAGGAATACTTAACAGCGAGACAGAAAAGACAATAAAGAGATTTGAATCACGTCAGACAGAGAAGCTGTTAAAACGATAGCAGTATTGATCATGAATATAAGGCAACGAGTGAAGGGGTTTGCCATGGACTTATTCGATTATTATATTCTGAAAATTAGAATTGAGGGACAAATTTAGAACAGTTGTGTCAGTTCAGATACACGAATATGAATTGTTTCCGCAGAGGGCGGGAAGAGCAGTATGGGCACAAAAAGAATTTTGTAAGATGAGGAAGAGGTTATAATTAAGTTGATGACAGGAAGCTCAAGTAAAGACGTAGACAAAATGACAATAAACATTTTGATCATAAGTGTAGTTTAACATGGTCCGGAAATGTAAAAGTCGCGGAAAGATGATGAGCAAAAATTTCAGGCGAGAGCGTGGAGAAGAATAGAAAATGGATGAATAAATAAATATATATGCACATATATATATATATATATATATATATATATATATATATATATATATATATATATATATATATATATATATACATATATATATATATATATATATATATATATATACATATATATATATATATATACATATACACCTATATTTATACATATATATTCACAATATATCTGTCCGAAAAGGATCCAGCCTTGAAATATTTTGAGACAAATAGCCTTCAATGGAACAATGAGGATGCCTTAGTTGCCCCCTTAGAAGTATGTACTCCTCGTTTTGGGACCTCACACACTTATCATAACGTCTCTCTTCCACTTTCCAAACCAATCGGCCATGTTCTTTATATCGGAATGTTGGTCATTAGCTGTCTCGTTGCATTCTCTTTCATTTCGCCAACCGACCGTCAGGAAGACTGGGCTTTCGTTTCCGGGGTGTCATCGCCGTAGACCTATGACTCATCTTTTGTCTTGACCTTATATAGAAAAGCCGGGTCATCGTTTGTGGCTTAGATAAGGCCCCCAAGGGCAACCGTAGTACGAAATGTTTGACGTAGGCGAGATGCAAGAGAATGTGACGACGATTTTCCAAGAGGATCTTGGATGAATCAAGGGGTGTCCGAAGGATTCACCGGGATTTGGATCCTTCTTGTCGTCAGGACTACCGCTACGCCAAATAATTGCCGTACGAAGCCAATGTATTTGCTTCGGTTGTCATTTGTGGCAAATACGCAACGTGTAATAAAAGTGTGTAATGTGATGTGAAACCTGGCGCGGTGGACTGGCTTCGACTGCGAAGAAATGATTAGGGCGGTGTCCAGTCGCCGTAGATCCTGGGCCGACGCTCCGTGTAAGGACCACGTGAAGGCGCAGGGGCCGTCTCGGTGGGTGCACGGGGCATTGAAGAGACGGCCGTCACTCGAAAACAAATTCCTACACGTTTTCATTCCTTTGTCCACCCCTTTTCTTATCGACTGCCCCTGAATAAGTGATTGCGACTCTCCCATGGCCCCGGAGACCTCTTGCAGTCGCAGGGAAAGGTGAATAATGGAATGGTGGAGAGGCCTACGGAGATGGAGCATGAGGGTCGCTCCCTTTCCCTTTGATGACCCCACACCCCACCAACCCCTCATCTCGCTTAAATATTTAATTCTAGAAAAGTGTTTGTATTTTTATTTGGTGATTTTTAAATTTTTGGGGCAAAGATTTCCAATTGTTTAGGTAAAACCTTAAAAAAGGCACAAATATCCTGTTTACGATGAATTCATTCTTCTTTCGGGAATTACCGCCGCGTAGGTGAGTTGATGGACAACTGTTTCGCCCCCAGTCCTGGAGGCGTCTTCAGGTCGAAGTGATTAGTGCTAGCACGGTTGTTTTTTTCAGTTTTCAGTTTTAAAGCTTTTTATTTCCGTAAAGCACAGTTTTACAAGAATTGATAAAATATGCATTGAAACATAATAAAAACAAAACGGAAACCCCGTTTTAGGATATACTCCTCTTTGGGGTGGAAAAATTAAATAAAGGAAAGGCTACAAAGATGGTAGCGGTTGCGGAAAACCTTTGATATTTCTTTTCTAGCACGGTTGCGATTTGTCATTGGCGCCCTTGGTGCCAAAGGGCGTGCTTGAACCGTACCTGTGAGAAAAACTCACCCTTACCGGTCAATTTACATAAAAAATTACAATATGGCATTTGAGGAACATGATTGCTGTGTGTGTATATGTTTGCGAGAAAGAGAAACTTAAGAACTAATCCGGGAAAGAAATTTATTCCCAGCTAAAACTAATATAGAAAATAGAATTAAAGCTAGATAATCTATTTTTTTCCTTTTTTTGTAGTATTTATTTTTTTATATCCTTTGTGGAGTTTATTATTATTATTATAACTATTATTATTATTATTTTTTGTTTGTATTATAGTTTTAATATTAATGTTATTATTTATTTCTTCTTTATTTTAAATGAGTTTTGCGCGAAAACGCGTCGGTAGACTACCTGGCTGTCGTACCGGTTTGGAGCATGTTTCCCGGGTGACGCTAACTCCGGTAAATCGGAGTGTAGCGGAGGGAAATGAAAAGAAACAGGCGTAATCGTAACATTACCACGCCGTGAGGCGGCTCATGGTGTAGGGGGAAAAGAATATAAATTACTTAAACTAACTAAATACCATGGGCGCTGACTAGGCGCAGCGGAAAGCCGTGAAGCGGCATGCAAGTTATGATGTAAGGGAGAAAAGATCGGGGCGGAGAACAAATGTTTTCTTAACCTTAAAAGCAAAAATAATGCCGTGAAGCGAATAAAACTAGGAAGAGATAATGTTATTAAATTAACAGACATAGGAAAGACTCATAGAAGAGTAATATATTCAATTGTTTCTGGCTCAACCTTGTGGAAATTCATGTTAATGAAATTAAAAATACAAAGTAACTTTCCACTGTTCTTTATAGTGATAAATTCCAGTGATTTCTGTGATTTAGAGTGATAAATTCCAGTGATTTCTGTGCACAGCTCTCCAAGAAAGGTCCCCCACCCTCCAAACATATCCTAGTGTCTTTTGATGTCAAAAACCTTTTCACAAATATCCCGGTTTTGGAAGCATTGGTAGTGGCGGAAAGAGTGCTGCAAAGTGCTGGGTCGGAACCACCCTTCCTCAGCGAATTCATGTCACTTTTGAGATTGTGTGTGGAACAAAATTATTTCCAATTTAACAATGATTTCTTCAAACAAGTGGATGGATTAGCCATGGGGGTCCCCGTTATCACCACTACTTGCTGACTTGTATATGGACGATTTTGAAAGTAAATTATTCAACAACCCCTCAATTTGTACCAAGAATATTCACTGTTGGTTTCGATATGTAGACGATATCTTTGCTATATGGACAGGCACTGATAGACAATTAGATAAGTTTATGAACAACCTGAATTCCCAATGCGAAAGTATCAAGTTCACTTGTGAGAAAGGACAGAATAATCTATTAAATTTTTTAGATATCACAGTGTCGAAAAAGGGACGGGACTTTGATTTTGCAATTTTTCGGAAAAGTACCACCACAGACCACATCATCCCCTCCAACTCCCGTCATCACATATCGCATAAGCTTTCCACTTTTCATTTCCTTTTAAACAGACTGTTAGCCATCCCCCTTTCCAAAAGTAATTTTGCTAAAGAACTCAAAACGATTAAGGGTTTAGCAATGAAAAATGGTTACAAAGAAAATTTAGTGGACAAAATGCTACAAAGAAAATGTTCCTCCAAAGCACACAATCTTTTGTTCAAACCTTTTAATACGGAGGAAATAGGTTACAAATGGTGCAAACTCCCATATTATGCTTTAATTTCACAGAAGTTAGCCAACCTTTTTCCTAGAGAGAAATTTCGGATAGCTTTTTATTATAATAATAATTTAAAATCATTCTTGAATAACACTAAAGACAAAATATGTACGCAAAATAAAAGTGGTGTGTATAAGTTAACTTACGACGACGAAATGCCTTGCCGTTTTTTAGGCGGCTTTTTATTTCAGAGGTCGCCTTATTTGGGCTTTTGCTCTGTGTCTTGTGTATTTTTTCCATCTTTTCCTGGACTACCAATCCAGCGTCGTTTTTTAATTCCTTTTTTCCTTATTTATTTGTCATTATGATCAATTTTTATATATTGTTTATTATTATTATTTTTTCCTATGTTTTAGGGGTTTAACACCATGTTGGTCTCTTGTACTTATCGTATGGACCACTTTTGTTGATTTTAGTGTATGTCATAGCTTCGTTAGAATTTCCTGTCAGTTTTTCGAAGTAATTCTTAGTTTGCCTCAGTAAAAAGTTTTGTAGTGTCTCTATGTCTATTATTTTGTATATATTTTCGTTTTTCTCCCACGGGGGGAGTCCAAGGGCCAGTCTTAGTATTTTCCTTTCAGTGGTTTTTAATTTTTCCATTTGGGATCTACTCACTAGCCCCGTCCATGCAGGTGACGCGTGGGTTAAGATTGGTCTGATAGTGGTTTGGTAGATTAGTATTTTTATTTCCTGAGGGGTGGCGTTATTTCTTAGAATTTTTGCCAGTTGTGATGTTTGTATGGCCGCTTTTTGTCTTACTTCCTTAATATGGCTGTTAAAGTTTAATTTATCGTCAATGACAACTCCGAGGTATTTTATGGTGTTACTCCATTCAATCGGCTGCTGTCTGATCCTGATGCATTTGCAAGTAGTTTTTGTAGTTCTAGGGGGCGTGAATAGTATGGCTTTTGTCTTGTTTGTATTTATATGCAGTTTCCATTTTTTATACCATTTCACTATTTCGTCCAGTGCATCTTGCGCTCTTTCTTGCATCGAGTTTATATGTTTTCCTTTAATAAGGATCGCAGCGTCGTCCGCATATAGGGCAATTATGCTACGCCAGTCATTGCTGTTTCTTGGGAAGTCGGCTGTATATATATTAAAGAGGAGGGGGCCTAGTATGGAGCCTTGTGGAACGCCGGCTTTGGCACTTGTGCTAGTACTTGTTTCATCCCCCCATTTTACTTTAAAGGTTCTTCCGTTTAAGTAGGAAGTCGTCCACTTTACTGTCCATTTCGGGAATTTCCATTTTTCCATTTTGTGTATAAGTCCCCAATGCCATACCTTATCAAAAGCCTTTGATAGGTCTAGGAAGATACCAATGGTTCGTTCCTTTTTGTTAAAAGCGTCGCTGATGAAATCTGTCACTCTGTGAATTTGCTGGTCGGTGGAGTAGCCCTGGCGGAAACCGAACTGCTCTTTCGGAATTACTTTGTTCATTTCCGCATGTCTCCTAATATGTGGTGCAACTACCCTTTCTAATAGCTTACCGAGGTTGGAGAGGAGGGATATGGGTCTTAGGTGTTCTTCTATTATGGTTTTTCCCCCCTTTTTAGGGATGCATCTAATTAGTGCCTCCTTCCATTTTTTTGGGTAGTATCCCAAGCAGATTGAGGCGTTGAAAATTTTAACTAGATGTTCTCCTGCCGCTTCCGGGAGCCTTTTTAATAGTTCATTTGGGATGTTGTCCTCCCCAGGAGATTTCTTGTTAGGAAGTTTCGATATTACTTCGGTAACATCTGTGGGGACTGTGGTGCTATATATATAGGTCAAACGGGGAGGTCATTAAAGACACGGGCGGAGGAACACAAACGCTGTTTTAGAACTTGTGACCTAAAACAATCGCACTTCGCTAAACATTTATGGGAAGAAAACCATGGGAGTGATTTCAACCCAGAACTGTTACATAAGAGTGAAAAAGGAATGAGGATGGACAAGTGGGAAGCATTTGAAATCAAAAAGAACTTAAAAACGGGTCATGTGGTTAACGATATATTATTTGAATACCTCTCCCCAATCCTGGAAGTACCCCTTTCCCTCACAGATAGACCCGACAAACCCCCCCACCCCACCCTAAACCAACCGAGCACCTGTCCTGACACTTAACACCCCTCTCCCCCCTCCACATCAACGCCAATCGCAACTCCATTTTCTTTCGCCTCCTCCTCGTCCCCCCCCTCTCTCACCCACCCCTCCTCACCCTCATGATTGGTACATAAGTGGAACTGCGACTGATTTATTTTGTACCTGATGATGACGCTTGAGCGTTGAAACCGGTCGTACGCTAATAAAGAACAGTGGAAAGTTACTTTGTATTTTTAATTTCATTGAAGAGTAATATCTTTAGGCGGTGTGTATTTTTTCTTTCGTGGGGGTAGGTAATCCCAGATGTTACGGAGGAGAGGGTTACCAGTTTGCAATAAACGTGCGCGAAATGACGTCACTTGTTTGCGGATGAATTCCGCGACGGAAGGGAGCTTGTGGGCGAAACGGACATCGGCCATCTAGGTCTGTTTGCTGATACGTAACAGGGCCCGGATGGATTTATTCTGGGAAATTTCCAATTTTGACCAGATCGACTTGCGGACGGCGAAAACCTCGCAGCCGTAAAGGAGCTGCGGTCGGATAATCGCCGTATGCAGGCGGATTCGCTCGACTGGGGAGAAAGAGGAACCACTGGCGGCAAGGCAGCCTAGTTAGTTCCTCGAGACCAACGCTTTTCGGCGGCAAAATTCGAAATGCGGCGAGAAAGAAAGTTTTGAATCTAAGATGACACCCAAAAAGCGATGAAAAGAGGCTCGCGGAATTCAGTGTTTATGGAAGAGTAGAGGGATGTAGGAGGGCAGTTTACGCGTGCGTTCGAAGTGGATGTGTGTACTCTTGTCTGCGTTGATTTTTATTTTCCAGGTTTTTGTTCAGTTGTGTATTTTCCTGAGGTGAGCGTCAAGTTTTGTGATGTTGGTATGTCATTGTCGGGATGTGGCAGCGATCGCAGTATCGTCAGCGTACATGTGTATTGAAGCAAGTGGAGAAAATGGTAAATCGTTCTTTCTAGCACGGTTGCACTACCAGTCATTGGCACCCTCGATGGTAAAGGGCGTGTTTATACCGTACCGGTGAGATCTAGCACGGTACCAGACCAGAATCCTTATTGTCTGGGCAGTTGCCCTTCGTTTTCAATGCTGCTTCGGTGTGACAACGTCCACCCCTTCAGCTTCAGTGGTTGTGCAATTGGCACATGGGAAACAATGGCGAACGAAAGTGTAAGTGACGAACGTGTACCTTTCCAGGGTTAGTGAAGGAGAAATTGAAAGAAGGACCACTAGTGGGTTGGCAATTGGCCTTAAATTTATGCAAGAACTAAATTTAACTTAATTTTAAGGGCGGGAACAATTTGCCCAAAACTCGTCAAAAGGACGGGATAACATTTTCTAATCCTAAAAACTTAAATTTAACTTATAACACTCTGGTCTAAGCTATGTATATATAATATATTTTGTTTTCTTTTGTTTCGGGTTTTTTTTAAATACTTTTTTCAGTCTTTTTTTATATATCTATTTAGATATATATTGTAATTTGGCCGCTATATATAGGAGACGCTGGCTAGGAGCTCTCTGATTGGCTCTCTCTTGGCGGCCAATGGGAATCAACCTTTTCCATGTGGGAGCCAGGGTGCAGTCGTCCTCACGGTTGAAGTTGTTCGGATTCTTCATTATTTCAACTGCTTCTCTTGTTAGTCTCGGGAAATAGTGCCCTTCTTTTGCCAGCACTTTGTTTGATCAAACTTGATCGTCTGCCCGGGTTCCGACCATGCATGTTCGGCAATTGCCGAGAGACAGAACTGTTTTTATCTATTGCCCTTTGGTGCTCTTTGGTCCTTCATCTGATGGACCGTCCTGTCTGGCCGATATAGGACCAGAACCAGACCAGAACCCCTTTTGTCTGGGCGTTTGCCCTTCCGTAATTAGCTGCTTCGGTGCGACAATGTCCACCCCTTCAGCGGCAGTGTTTGTGCAATCGGCAGGTGGAATACAATGGCGAACGAAAGTGTAAATGACGAACGTGTACCTTTCCAGTGTTAGTGAAGAAGAGCTTGAAAGAAAGACCACTAGTGGGTTGGCAATTGGCCGTTACTTAAGAAAAAGAACTAAATTACCTTAACTTTAAGGGCGGCAACATTTTGCCCATATACTCTTCAAACAGGACGGAATAACATTTACTAATCCTAAAGCCTTAAAATTAAACATTAACTTTTTAACTCTGGTCTACAAACTATTTTTTCCTGTTTTGCATGTGTTTTATAATTTTTTCCAATCGTTCATCTTTTTTATTATTCCTTTTTTATTTATTTATTGAATCTTTTATTATTATTTTTAAATCTTTTTTTTTCAAAGAATTTCTTTTGGCTATTTTCTTTGGCAGTAGGGGCCAATTGCCCCTACTGTTATATATACAAGTGGCAGCATGATGCCTTCTTATATATAAACTTACAATAAAAGAATTTCTAGTTTAACAAAGTATTTACAAAATATTTACAAAAGAGAAACCCTTGTTTATATACACTAAAAATTGTTATACTTATATAAGATATAATAGTCATAGGAAAGAATTCGGTTTTGTTGCCGAAATATAATTTCTTTTGGAAGTCTGTAGCTCGGACGGCGTTTCCTGTGTAGGGAGTAATCCCATATGTTTTTTGTAAGCGTGTTACGTGGAAGGGACCTCTCGAGTCGTTCAGCTTGCGCTCGAATGAAGTCGTGTACTTTTGGTAATTTGTGTACGTTTCTGATCTCCTGTATCGGTACGACTTTACTTTGGTTTGTGAGGTAGCGAAGTGTTTTATTCTGGAATGTTTCTGAGCGATTTTTGTCTGTTTTTGTCGCGTTCCCAAAAATTTCGCAACGGTACAGCATCCTGGGACGGATATAGGAAAGGTACAATCTGATTTTAATTCGGTGCATGAGGCGCATTTTGGAGCACTTTTGTCTCCACTCTTGTGCCCTGTGCTATTTGTAAGGCACGCTGTACGTGCTTGGCCCATGTCAGTCTGCAATCGAAATGTATCCTTAAGAATTTGCGTGAGAATTTCGTCGGAATACTCACGGATTGGAAGGTTAAAGGTTTTTTTGGGAGATAGCTTCGTTTCCTCCGAAAGTCGACAACAACGCTTTTCTCGGCATTAATTGTGACTTTCGAGTCGACGGTCCACTTTTCAAGTAAAGAGAGGAGGTTTTGGATCTGTCGGAAGGCACTTGTGCCGCTCCAAGATCTTGCCGCGATGGCAGTATCGTCGGCGAACAAGAAAGTGAGAGTGTGGAGAAGAAGGAAGATCATTGACATAGCAATTGAAGAGAATAGGAGATAATATGGCGCCCAGAGCCACGCCACAGTTTATCTGTTTCCTGGCTGACAGAGCTCCGTTTTCGGCGACATGTATAGCTCGTGAAGCGAGAAAACTTTGGAACATCTTGATGAGATGTATTGGTACCCGGATTTTAATTAACTTATGTATCAACCCATCATGCCAGACTTCATCGAATGCCTTGGCCACATACAAGAACAAAACCGCAATGTGTTGGTTGTTCCGCATGCCGTGGCTGATGTACTCTGCCAGTCTGAGTATTTGCAGGGAGGAGGAATGTCCTTCCTGGAATCACATTTGTTCTGGTCGTATTACGTCATCGGTCCGTAGGAAGAGGTCTATACGGGCTTTCAAAATTGATTCAAACAGTTTTGAGATAGAGGAAAGTAAAGGTATAGGGCCACGGTTTGGAGGAATTGCCAGGTCTTTGCCTGGCTTAGTAAGCAGGCAGAGTTTTGCTATTTTCCAAGAATCTGGAAAATTGCAAGAGGAAAGACAGTTGTTAAATAAGCCCAGCAAGTGACGAACGGCCGGGAGTGGCGCGTTCTTTGAATGCCTGTTTGAAATGCCATCAATACCCGGGGCTTTTTTTGAGTTTAAGTATTTAATAGTCATTTTTAGCTCCGCCTCTGTGACTGGTTGGAACGGAGGAGTCGGAAGAAAACTTAGGCTACTTGCAGTAGCTTCGGACTCTTTGTCCTCCTCCGTTCTTGGCCGGTCGTTTCTTAAAGTCATGGTTCCCTTGAACGCGTTGGCGAGGATTTCTGCCTTTTCGTTGGCGTCAAAATACAAGTGGTTGTTGTGCCTGATGGGCTGGTCAGGACGGCCTTTTTTTGTCAGTTGCTTAGCAATCTTCCAAAGGGAACCATCGTCGAAGGAGAGGTTGTCGATTTTGTCTCTCCACTGGTCATTAAACCGATTTTTGATCTCGCATTTGACGCAGGACGCGAAAAAGTTTGCCGTTTATAGGCGCCATCCCTGGTTCGCGCCCATTGTCTGCGAGCCTTGTTGCACTGTTTTATGAGCAGCAAGATGTTGTCAGGTAGGGCGTTTGAAGGAGGAGGTGGATGAGGATACGGGAGCGATGCGAGTGCATGCGCGCGCATTGCGTCCGTGATGGCAAGGACATGAGCGTCAATGTCCTACCGGTCTGAGGAATGTGGGTGGGGATTACAGAGAAGGCGTCTTCTGCAAGGGAGGCGAACTGTTTCCTGTTCGTCCTCACAGGAATGAAAGGAGGTTTCTAATAAGGGACAGTGGCAATGTCGGCTTTAATCGGGTAATGATCACTGGAGAGATCGGGTAGTACCGTTGGAGTCGTTATAATGAACCATTCGGGATAGCGACCGTGAAATCGTTGCAGGAGAGAAAAGGCTGTGGTGGATGATGATGAGAGAGGATAATGTCATGCCTCGATTCAAACCTGAAGCAAATAATTTAAGGGACATGGAACCAAAAGGGATCGAATAAATAAACTTATAAATATTTTACGCACATAGAGTATTATTTGATGTTGCCTACGCGTACTTTTAACTCTTATGTTTCTTATTCATTAGACTCTCATTCATGCCATGTTGGCTTCATTATCTTTATTAGATCCACTTTATGCATTTGACATCCACTAATCTCCTTACTGTAAACTACAAGCTCCTTGTGATATCATAGTTTGTCAGAGCCTTTATCTTAGCCAACTCATCATACGCCCCATGAGTTTTGACCGTAATACAAGTTCAAAGTGCAGAAATCATCCATCTTGACCGGAATACGGACCCAGATTCCTCGATTTCCGGTCGAGTGCTTTAGCCAGTTAAGCTATCGAGGCGTCGTCCTGCACCTCAAAATTTAGGATTCAAAGGAGCAGGGTTTTGTGACGAAATACCGTACATACAATGTCACAGACATTTGTATTCGTGCACGATCCGCCACAGTCCACGAGGTTAAAGCCAACTTTAAACACTTAAGTTGTTTAACAATTGATACATTACACGAAATTGCGGAAGATACCGCGACAGTAACTTTTAACGGAGTCATCCGCTAAATTTGAATTCAAAGTATCAAAATCAGATGACAACGTTAAAATTCTCTCTATCTATACTATCTCCCGTACTTTCTTGAGTTTTGACCCTAGCCCTTTCTTGAACATCATGAATAGCAATGAGAGTTGTGGATAGCTCGTTGGCCGATACATCATTAATGTTGCAACTGGTTTTTATTTGTGCGCTAATCTTTTATAAGCAGCCCCTTGATTCATAACCAGTCGACGCATTTCTTTTCACTCGCTCTATTACTTGGTGAAGGCCCCGCGCGGCTGCCCCAAACGATCGCGCACCAAATCTTTGATCTTCATCCGCTCGTTCGATAAAAAAAGAAAGCAACGCATGAATTAGACACATCTGAATTCGTCGGCGATTGAAGAGGAAGACTGGAGGCGCCGAGGCGTGCCCGAGGGGGGGGGGGAGTGGCGCCTCATCCTGGGGACATTTGTGCCCCATTCCTCACCCCCTCACGCCCCTTCGAGCACCCTGCCCCCTCATTTCGTTATGGCATTTCATGAACGCGGCCGTGTGCAGATATGGACTTGAGTGGCGCAAAATGAGGCAGTCCTTCGGGCGACTATGAACGGTGCCCTCTCCCGATTGCGGGGAGCACTGGCAGAGGGGAGCGTGTTATCCCACGGGAAAGTGCAGCACGCCGCCAGACCAGATTCGCTGAGTTCTTCCTTACCTGGAGTAAGTCCCGGATTTGAAGCCCAAGGAATTGCGCAGAATAATTACCCTTTTTGTTTCCATCTCTTTTGTCCCTATAGATTTCCATCCGGTAACTAAATTTCATAAACGGATCTGAGCGTCACACGAATCACCCGAATACATCAAAGTACGAATCCAGAGAAACCAATGGCTTCGGTGGGTCTGATTTCGCCTCATGTTATGCGCGCTCTAATGGTTATTCAAAGAAACTTCGATACTTATAATCCTGAATGTCAGAATACAATTGCATTTTTGAATTTATTTTGGACGATTTAAGGTAGAATGTTAACCAAACGTAGGCCCAACCACCAACCAAACAAATCAACCAAATCAACCGCCCAGCTCCTGTACCAATAGTGCTAAAAAACAAACACGTGCACGCAGCGATATTTTGGTGATCTAAAACACTTTTAAATTTCGTTGGCGTTCTATCTGAAGATTGGTTACGTTTCCAACCAGTTACCACAATATAGTATGGCGTAAAACCGTGACAGATTTCTTTTCTACGTATACATCTACTAAATACCCCACAAGCCACCGCAGGAAAAAAACCGCATGCAAGAACCACCAATTTATGCATCCAAAAAAAAACATGGCATACATTCATGCATGAACACTTACACCCCACACACATGCAAACACTCAATCTACATCTTACATACACATGCACCTGCAAGTATACCCAACAGCTTTGCAGTGTTTAACTTTGCTCCGACTTGTTAATTTAATGTTTATAATATTTCCAAACTGACTTCGGTTTCTTATTATTATGATTTCTGATTGTTCGGGGAAAGAATGAGGATTTATATCTATCTGCACTGGAATCTACCTCCCTTAGTTTATATTTGTGGTCTGATCTACCTATAGTATAGTGTGGGGCCATTAGAATTCCTTCAGTGTCATAGTTAAACTCGTTTGTTCTGAACCTTTCTAGAGGTCCAAGCCTCACTTGTTCTCTCCGCACTTCAAGTGGTTCCCAGCCTAAATCCCCAAAGAGAACTGTCACACTTGTGTTCTTATCATAACAATTTTTAACGAATCTAGCGGATTTTCTTTGGACTTTATCTAATTCTTTTTGCCAAGTTTTCTCCCAAGGATCCCAAATACTTGTACTTGCGGCATACTCCTAATGAGGGTCTGTCTAGAGCAAATAACACCTCTCTTTAACTTTTTCATTATATTTCCCCACCACCCGTTTTATGAAGCCGAGTTTCTTTAAAGTATTTCAAGTCGACACCTATCTCCCATTCCTTTCTTTTAAAAGATTTGCACTTCTCAGTGTTATTTGAACTCGTGATGGATTTATTAAAGGGATCTGCATCACCACAACAATGCACGGAAAATGGTAATATATTGATAGTTTAAAGTAACGGTATTCACCATTTTATATCCCCTCGGAAATAAATACTATCAACTACAGTAAGAGATGTACTAATTATAAATCGCAAATAAGGAAGATATATTCGTGGTTATCCTGATATTTTTATTCCCCACCTTTATCATTCCTTCATTCTTTCAAATGCTGCTTGGTAACCGTTTAATTTCACATTAATCCGAAAACAGCACTTCTGCCTTTACAGCTATTATATAACAATAGACAATAACAAACACCCAATACCTGGATAGAAAAAACTCACCTAGGCGCAATTCGAACCCGCGACCTCTGGGTTTGCAGGCCATGGCGTTACCGGGGCCGGCAAAGTTGTATTTGTTCCGGAATGTAAACAATTTGAACTAATTTGACGCTGCATATTCTTGATTTAGCGGAATACTTGTTCATTTTAAATCCAAACACTGTCATTTTTATTTGAATCTTAAATGTATGCCCGAGTACTGTGAACTTTTTTAATATTTGGTACGTTTAATTGACGTGAAGTCATTTTGGTATTTTTCGATATATTTGTGTTATGATACCCGCGAGAAATTAAGGTCTTCCTTCAACACACTATTCACTGATTGAGTGTTCAACTAATTATTGTGAATACATTTAATGCTTTATTCGGTAGAGATTGAGACTGCGGCGGTTCCATCCAACCCTGAAACGGAATATGTGCCACGATCCACAACATCGAAAAACTTTAAAGCACCGCCGATCTTCTACAATTTTGCGCTCTTTTGGACAATACAATACAAAGGATTAACATTAGAATTGATTTACTATACGAAGCATATGAGCAGGTGAAATCATTGAGTATAGTTTAAGTTAATCTAGATAAGTTACGGAGGGAAGATTGATCTTTGTAGTGTTGCAAGAGTTTTGCTTGCCTTCATTCTCCCTTTCTCTCCCTACAACCAATCAAAGGTAATAAGGGTTTCGAAGAGGACAAATTATAATTCAATTAAAAAGAGTAATTTGATTAAGGTATCGACTGAAAGTTTAGTTTAATTCTAATTTCCTATACTTACTATGTTCTCTCTTTTTCTTTCACTTGACTAAGAAATCATTGAAAGAGGATTTTTTAATGTTTATAAAGAAACGAATATTCATTCGAAAAGCAATGGTCCCCGCCAGGTTACTGAGAGCGATATGACGAACAATTAAAAGCCGCCTCATGCGTTTTTATTGGCGAATAAATCATGTTGAAGTCAATATATTGTCAGTTTTAAAATGAACACGTTAAAACTTTGATATAATCAACAACCATATCATTATATATTATCAACAGCAAAATAAATTCTTAAATAGTATTATAACCTTTTCCCCATGCATAATTTAGTTTCACATAAATTAAAACATTCAGACTGAATCGACAAGTTGTGGTAAATGATGTCTCAACATTTATTTAATATTTTTGCCAGAAGAATATATTATAAATTGTTACACTTCCCATTTCTAAGAAGTAAGTTGTGATTCCTATTGCTTGTTAAGTACTATAAATACACAATGCACTTGTATGTGTGTGAAGAGGTCAAACTTGAGGCAAAGCAGCTCTAAAGCAGTACAAACAAATTCTAATATTCAATGTTCAAGCTAGAATAATTAAATATGCGGAAAACATGAAATTGCATTGAACCGTTACGTAAACATTTTTTATATTTGTCAAATGAAGAACTTAACATAACACATTATAATGAAAAACATAGCTATGGATTAAAATGTAGTTTAAGAAGCCTTCTCAATTTATAATATTTAATTCCATTCTACAGCATTGTCTTATACTGGCATTGAGATGACGCCCCCAAATTATGATGAAAAGAAATTTTAAATTCCTATTTACAAAATAGAATGGGAATTCACTGCATTATGACCGCAGAGCAAGGAACCATTTTGGGCTATTTCCCTGGTATGACAACCAAACGCTGAAAGAGTGTACTTTGCTGTCATTCATTCACTTAGGATTACGCCACCTGTGATGGAATGACTGGATTTTGCTGGAATGCTTTTCAGTATCCCGGACTGAAGTTGATTCAACTTGCACCACTTTAACTCAAGTATATGAGTATAGTCAAGTCCCTTTAGTAACATTCTCATAGTAGAAGACAACAAAGCAATATGCACAAGTTATACAAACTTGTTTTTATTAATATCAGCCAATTCCAGTTTGGAGGAATTCACGTTAAATTGACTAATATTATTAACTTTTGCTCCGTCTTCCTCGAACGAAATGAGTATTAAGGCATTAGCGAATATCGAGGAGTCATATAAATATTGGACGCCGAATACAGAGCACATTCCACAAGTATCGAAGATTGAAAATAGATTCCATTTATTCAGAGTTTGGAAACAATTTGTAGATTGGCAAAGGACAGGGGAATAATTTTCTTTCATAATCTCTCAACATTAAAATTCAGAGTGAAAAATGAATGATACTCTTGACAAATGGTGACGGAGAATTGTGCATGCATCTAGTCTATGGGATCCGAGTGGAAAAGGCATCATTCAGGAAATTGAGAAGGTTTAACGCCGGGCAGCATACTGTTTCGTTAAAAACTGTTGCGATAAAACGAAAACCTTCACTGAAATGCTTATAAAGTTGGGGTGGGAATTATTATAAGAAAGACGATTCAATGCTATGTTGAACTTACTAAATGAATTCATATCCGCGTGTTTCAGCGACAAGGTCTCGCAAATTATTCGCACTCCAACATACACATTGGTCGCTTGGCTCATGAATATAAAATTTGGGAAATAGATGTCAGAACTGGCAGACTCAATGACTCGTTCTTCCCACGGACAATACGGGATGGCAACTGCAAGGTTAGAGATCCCAAAGCGAAAATCCCACTTGTCACCCACAGCGTCGAGGGAATAATTAATTCTACTCAAATTCATTCAATTGCATTAATATCGTGTGTTTCGTTGGGAAATTCCTTTCTTTATGACTGCATGGAACTGCCATTTAATAACTGCAATGCTCGATACAGTGTTGCCTGCCTTTCTTTGTTATTTTCAAGCTTTTACTTCCATCCCTCGGCTTTCTCTCTCCCTCTCTCTGTGGGGGGGGGGAGGGTAGACGCCTCACACCGTATGCTGCCTAGAGCGGTGTGTCGTAACCTTCCCTACTATTGTGCCTTTAGGGCCGGAGACTGTGTGTTTTCATGCCCATGAATAATAATAGAATTGCCCCTTTTCACTCTTCAGTTCTGCATCACCTGTCTTTTTATGGTGGAGACATGTCGTATACATTGTTGTGGTTCATTTTCATCAAATTTTTTCACATAGCATATAATTAATTTATTTGGTGAATTAACCCTTGTTTTGAATTGCCTTCCTCCAGCATGTATACCTATTTGCGAATTACTGGATATTTATTTGCCAAATATTCTTTCGTTTTTCCCCCATATCCTCCCTTATCACTTACCCTTCCAATCTGATGCTTGCACTCCATGCCACGCCCCTTTTTGTCGAATTGCGAGGTAATTATGTAGACGCACATACACAGAATCGGTTTAAAAAATAAAAATGAAGCAGAGGAAAGTTTTTGTTAAGCCGGAATGATAGAATTGTAAGTGACCACGAACAAATTAAATGCTATTTTTAACATTTTAAAATAATTTTCGAACAATCTGCATTGGATGAATAATGGCAAAAAGGATTCTTCGTTAAAGTAAACTTGAGAAAAAACTGTTAATGTCATTAAAATGTATTGCAATATAACTGGTTTTATCACGCTTGTGTGACAACTTCAAATATAATAGGTTACTTTAGGCAAGATATTGCACCAGGAGGCATCACATATGTGATTAAAGCTATCATTTCGCAATTAGTTTGATGTAATGAACAATATTTTTCCTCATGCCTTAACAAAAAACTCGGCAATGTCGAGCCTGATTCCATCGAATCAATAAACCGTGGTTTAAAATCAACACAATGATTAGAAGAAGGTCATCTTCTGAGACAGCGTGTGTCACATAAGCTGAATTTATTTAAAAAGTAAAAAACTCTAAAGAAATTGATTTTTAGATGCATCCCGCTACGTGACACGTCATATTGATTTACATTTGCCCACGTTCCCTGGCGTTCGAAAGAGATTTCTGAGAGAAACGCTATTAGGAAAACAATTCATCACATCGAACAAAATCAGCCAATAGAAATACGTCAAAAGCTAAGCTAATTCGAAAAGAATTTGGAGATGAGGAGAGGATGACGTGAGCGTGACGGAAAAGTTTACTTTGCTTAAAGGAGATAACTTCAGGCGTCACTTTGTGGAAACGATACATATTGCAAAAGAAACACTTGGTTTTTCCACATAAAATATTTATTCACGACCTAGGTTTCGACGCTCAGCGTCATCTTCAGGTAATCAGGACCTGAAGATGACGCTGAGCGTCGAAACCTAGGTCGTGAATAAATATTTATGTGGAAAAACCAAGTGTTTCTTTTGCAATATTTACTTTGCTTGGTTGCTATTTGAGTCAATTTGACGTGCTCAATCTCTAAAATTCCAAAATACAAAAATATTTCACGACACATTCATCCGAAATGTTTCGCTCTTAGAAACGTGATTGCCAGCGCAATCGCAAAAACAGTCGCGGATAACGCGCCAATGGTGAGCGCCAATTATTGATCAGACCCAAATGAGACCAGGGCAATAAAATGACCGTAAGTATTTCAAAATAGCGACGGAGAAAACACCATCCCTGAGATCAATCACGATGATGATTATAACATCGAGTGGTTACGGAGGAAGCACGTTGCTTCGAGGTTTCCCCTCCTCGGGAGAGAGATTGAGTGGTCGGGCAGGACGAAAGGGAGTGCCCCGACGAGGGACGAGAGGCGTTCGTGGGTGAGGGCGAAGGCCCCTTCGGAGGAGAAAGCACTCTCCCTCGCCTTACTTCACGCGCGATAATTTGAAGGGATGTGAGACGAAGAACTACCAGCAGCAACCACCCTCCCCATCCGAACCCCCAAAAGAAAGGAGCGCAAATCCTTCAGAAGTGAATCATATAAAGGCTTCTGATTTGAGAGAATAATGCCATCCACTATTCCCTCCCTCGGAATCCATCGTTGGCGGAGGGCGAAGTGATGACACGACAAGGGAGTGTAACGTATGTCCTTCGGGGGCGCTTCGCGGTCAACACACCCTGCTGAGTAATGAATTCGACTTAGATATGGATTTGCACGAAACATTCGCATTTTCTTAAGTTTTGTTAGTCTCGTCACATTCGATTTTTTTCCCCACGCGCCATCACAAATGAGAAAAGGTTCACAATTTATTAACATCGGACTTATGAATACCATTCCCGTATGATGCAAGTGAATATTGCCATAATCTGTATTAGAATGACTTCCGTAGATATTAAAAACTTCTTCATTGGCAACCAACACAGGAAAGAATAGAGATATTGCCCTCTAATAAATACTTTGTTCATCGAAAAATGCAAAATTATCCAAAACTTGGTCATTGAAGACTTTCACATTATATATAAGTTTTCCAAAAGTTCCACGTTTTGAACTCAATAATATCATAACATTGTCGGTTCATGCAATATTAACTAAGCGCAGGCATCGCGAGTAAGGAAATATTACCCACAGCTCTCAAGGAGTGGTGGCTCACGGAATAAAGAGTCCGCCATGCCATAGACGCGCGTTAAGAATGCCCAATACCTGGGCGTACTCGACACTTGCATCGGGGGGAGGGGGTGCGAGATCAGCGCTTGCCCCCCGAGAAGGAGGGCGGAGGAGTGTTCGGAAGGGACGCGGAGAGGTCGCCTTCGGCTCGTAAATGGAACGCAAGCTTCGTCCCCGGCGTGCTCCGAGTTCGTCATCGCCACACCGCCGCTCATTCATCAAAGAGAGAGCTGTCGGCCAGGAGTCGAGGCAAGTGGGAGGCCCCGACCCTCGCACCCTCATATACCTCACGCGCGCGTGCCCTCTACATCTACTTCTACACGATAACCCGAAAGCTTCCGCATGAGCGTGTGGCGGAGGGTGTTAGGTCTTCAGCCACCCATGCTCAATCCCAATAATCTCACATCTTCACAAATATTCGTTTGATTGTGCACTCAAAAAATACTAATCACACGAAAAAATGTACTCGCATGCAACAATAAACAATAGCAGCACACGTAAATTCAAATCATGCTGCAAAACTTTGAAAAAGATGGGTCCATTGAACAAAAAAAAACACTCAGAAGGGAACATGCAGGGTATGGACAAAATAGATAAACTTCCAATTCTAATTATCTCCTACGCGATCGCTGTCATATTTATTTTGGTCTTTAGGGGTTTCAAAAAAAAAACGAAATTTTAAATCTATTCGTTCTATCTATCTCCCTAATTTTACGGGGGTGATCGGATCAACCATAGTAACTAAGTCGGGGCCTGCTATATGCCTTTAACATCCTTAGATAAGTAACCGGACTTCAATTGACGGAGTAAATTTAACCTGTGTGTAAGCTTACACTCAACTAATGGCTCTCATCCTAATTCTTCCAATATTGACTCAATCCATCCAAATCTATCCGCTTGACCACCCCGGCCCAATCATTCACCCATATCCTCACTTAAACACCGCTCGCATTGTTATTGAGCCAAGCGCGCGTTTTCACCCCCTACCCTTTGTTTCTCATTCGCGGGTTCGTCCCAGGGGTGCCTTGAACAATAGAGGGGTCGAGGAGAGAGGGCCCAGGGATGAGGGGTGGCTCCCGGGGTGAAAGGAGTGCGGGAGAGGGGAGGGCGACGGAATGATCTACATCTACATCAATACCCTGCAAGCTAAAAAGGTGTGTGGCAGGGGGTGCAGCACCAGGAGGAAAGGGTAAGGGATGAGGGGGTTAGGGTTTTTCAAATGGATGGGGAAAGGTAAAGGGAAGCTGCAAAAAAAATATATAAATATGATCGTATAACCATGCGCAGTCTCTACCTTGTAGGTTAATACTTATTATGTCGAGCCGGCTGCTGGGGGATTTCGATTACAAGCATTCTGGTCTCTTATTGTTCTTGGAAAAAATGACCATTTAAACCTGTCGTGTTGAATCGCTTCGAGGTGTATTGTGCGGCCGAGGTGTCACCTTTGGCGGTGCATAAGTTGGACGAACACGTTTCGAGAGGAAACATAATTGGTAGGAAAGAGCGGCGGTCATACATTCGGGAATGCAAAGTAAAATCCATCAATGTTGCCACTGTTGCTGTTGCCTATGACTCTCTAATCTCCAAAATAACAAAACATGTAAACATTTGCATTAAACCGACAAAATTTTGAGGCACTAATCCTGTCGATTCTACGAAAGCAGAATCAAAATCATTGGTGCCATGAAAAGGGTAAAGACAATGTTAGTAAATATATTACTATTGTCACTATTATCAATGAATCCTCACGAAACAGGTTTGTGAACATACAGAAAACACTCAAACAAAAGGTGATGGACCAAATAAAAATTATAATATGAAATACCCTTAGCATTAGAAACAAAATATCGAATATTGAATATAATTTTATTATTATAAAGGTAGGCATAGCGGCTGGAACGGAGAGTTGGCTCACGAAATATAAAGAAAACCTTAAGGGTTTCGCAAAAGGTCTCACGATTTACAGAAAGGACAGACCTAATGGTCTTTGTGGGGGAAAATTTATTGCTGCAAATCCACGAATCAGTAGCCAACGTTAAAAATGCGATGAAATTCATATCGCTGGTGATATTTATCTACCGTTAATTAATCTATACCCGTACTGCATGGTAAAACCTGATAAAACACATATTGATACAGAAACCTCCATATTTTCGCAAAACACTCTTTAGAACTAATTGTTAAATCACCAACACGGGGCCACAGCATACTTGATATCTTCGTGACTTCTTCGCCCGAAATCATCACAGAAATTGAAAAAGATGGACGGTATCAGTGGTTATAAATCTTATAGAATTATATATTAAGTTCGTGAAAATAAACAAAGAAAAGCGTAAAATATACTTAATCAAAAAGGCAAGTGAAAACGGCCTTGGAGAATTTTTAAAGAACAAAATGCCAGTATTCAAGACAAAAACCTTACAAATCGCTAGAAACACACAGAGATATTAGGAAGAGAAAGAAGGTTATGATGAGCTTTAAAAAGAGTTTAAAAAGAGTCCACATAGTTTATGTGAGTACATCCAAGCAGAAACTAAAAAAATCACATAAATACATAATACATTGAATACTAAGTAAAATCATTAGAGCGCGCGTCACTCCAACTGATTTCAACTCTCCTTACAATACTTAGCGTTAAACTTTATTCCACGTTGTCAAAAGCTTTTCCCAAATCTGAGAGCTCTCCTAATCCAATTTTCAGAACTTATTGCAACATTTTATCGCGTATAGTTCCTTCTTAGAATGTAGCATCTTGAATTCGCAACGTGGGCCTCGAACAAGGTTCCAGTCTAGCAGCGATCCGTACACTGTAACGGTCCGCAGGCAGCTGACACAACCTTCGCCACAAATAGCCCCTTTCCAGCCGTCTGCTTTGGCGGTAAAAAAATCATTTGCGTTTGGTGGCTGTAATTATGCTTGTCATTATTCATTCCCTTTATCATGTTTTCTCTTTCGGCAATGTATCCCAAAAAAACTTCTTTCACTCCCCTTAATCGCAAAGTTTCCGTCAATATAATCTCTTTCATGAAATGAAATCCTAATTTATTTGAAGTTATAATACAATGAAACATTCTGCTTTCAGGTTACGAATGCCGAAAAAAAATAGCAAGAGCGTAAACATTTGTATAGAATATAACATGCATATAGAAATAAACAGAATGCAATGGAAATTCCCGTTTCGTGAAGGATATTCATGAACGAATAAATAAGGCCACATTTTAATTAGATTAACTTGTTTCGGGACACTGGAACACGCACACCAAAACACACGAACATTAGTAGACATAACACGAAGACCACTTCTCGAACGCAGAGAACACTACAAATCGTTAAAGTTTGTCAAATAAAAAGACGAGATGTTACTTGCAGAGAATCGGCAGACGAGACCGCTGCGTCATGAGGAGGGAAATTAACTGAAGGAGTCATTAGGAACGAAGCCCCCCCCCCAATTACGCGCAATTCGGAACCATGTAAGTCAAAGCATTTTACGTTGACAACCAATCCAATGGCCGGTGACGTAGCACCCTCCACCACAAACCCTCGTGGAAGTTAACGGGGTAACTCGGCTGCGCGTATCCAATAGCACACTACTTGTCCACCAGAACGTTCCAAGTGAAAACAACTAATTTCTTTCCCAAAAGAATAAAATGGAAAATATAGTTAGACCACTTCGCGCTCATATCTACAAATGTTCCCGGGTAAATTTACCGAATAAATAAGCAGACACGATTAATTTGACATACATTCCAATGACATACCGTCCACAGACCTCAGTGGACATATCAATTCCGAGGGGCGACAAAGTACTGTAACAAAAATCTAAGTATATCACCTTGAAAACATATAAGGCGATCTGATTGGGTCATTTGAAAGAACAAATGCGACGTGATTGGAGCAATTTGAATATCCGGTTGGAAGGTAATGGACGAAGTGGGGGCAAGGAGCCCTACACCTGCATACAATGGGAAGACGGCGAGAGAATCAGGAATGAGCGGAGGGGGGAGTGACCGGGAGGGAAGGGAGAGAAAATACGAACGGCAATAAAAACAATTTCGCCACCAGAAGGAAGGAGGAGGGTGGGCGACAAATCAATAGGGAAGGCTTTAATCAACCGCCGCCGACGCAGGGACGCGTGGGCAAACCTTGGGACTAATTATTCATATGGGTTGCAAACAATACGAGCAAGTTGTATTTGGAAAGATGAGATGGAAAAGAGGAGCCTCCCACCGATATCCTCACAGCGCCTCAATTCCCCACTCGGGGGGAAGTGGGAGGGGAATCTGGGGGAGAGAATAAGGTGGGGGGACGGCAGGGGGGGAGAGGGGCGATGGCGATAAGGGGGGGTGGGGAAGGGGAGGGGCACCACTGTAGGGATGGAAAGGAAGTCCCTCCCTCCCCCTTTCAGGTAAATGATGACTAATCAACAGCTGCCCTTCCGTCCCATTCGATAACCAATCCCCAGGAAGGGAGGACGGCGAGAGGAAAGGTCTCACCGAGATCGAAGGAGTGAAAAGTAAACCAAGTATGAAGAGGTTCGGAGGCCATGAATATGAGAAGAGTACTTTATAAAACGCAATTGTCAATGCAAGGAGAAACTGAGTACCTTAGACCAATATGTATGCTCAATGTCTCTGATAGTCTCATCAAAAGTTGGGAATACTTAGAGAGACGTAATCATATCCAATTTTGGAACGTTTTCAATTCTCAACTTGTCACATGCAAATTTAAATTTGTATTCTTACGCTTGAATACATGCTTTAAACACGAAAAAAATATTTAATCATTCTGCAGCTAAAAGTAATCAACACAGAGAAATATGTACACAACAGGTTGATAATAAAATGACAAACTTAAACATTTATGCATGAACCCATAAAAAGAAATATTGACCCATGGGAATATATTGCTGCAATAACAAGTGACTTACTTTGGGCCACCAACGATAACCCGGGTTTAGTAAGGTAACTGGATATGAGTAAAGGGTCTACGGCTAGGACGCACCTGAAATGAAAGCGCAGTCTACGCAAAATCACTTGACGACATAAAGGAAAATGCGAAGAGACAGTCTACATATATGCATATTTGTATGTACGTATGTATGAATTTAAGTATGAATGTAAGCATATAAACATATATATATATATATATATATATATATATATATATATATATATATATACATTCAAACACGAAATCCCGCCAAACGGCGAATAAATACTCATATATACAGAAACAGATATAAGGAAAAGGGATAGGAACACACATAAAGGACGAACACAATAGAGGTGGGGAAGGCGGAATCGAACGGATCACAAGAGTAAAAATATTTCCTTGACCGGGATTCGAACACCGGATCTTTCCACTTGCCGGGCGGATGCTCTTAACCACTTGAGCTATCGAGGAAACGTAATTTACCCTGAGATCCGTGGGTCTAATATGTCGCCAAGCGCCCCGATTCTTTAGCCAAGAGATGGCGTCAGGGGGCTGTTTCTTATATCTGTTTCTTATATCCTCCTTGTGAAAGTCTCCTTGCCTAGCGCAATTCTTCTCCTTAAGCCTTCTACTTTGACCATGTTGGTCCAAAACGCTTCCCTGACACGTAAACTGTTCTACCCGCTCGAGTTTTTACCCTTCTATTTTAATGTTTAGCTTAGCCTTTTTCTTTCTAAAAAACCGCAATATCTTTGTTTTATTTCCATTGATTCTCATCCCATACTTGTCGCACTGAATTTCCAAGTCACAAACCAACACTTAAAACCCCTTGCCTAACTGTCAAAATAAAATGTACTCATCAGCAAACCTGAGTGATTTTACAAATTCCGCGCCCACTTTTATTCCTCCCTCCAGTTCTTCCCATGCCTCTTTAATCAATTCCTCTACATAGAGGTTGAACAGCAATGGTGATAATGGACAACCCTGTCTTACACCTCTTCCTAACACTGCCCATTCGGACTCCCCGTTTCCCACCCGCACCTGAGCAGTCTGAGACATTCACAGGTTGCTGATAAGCCTCATTTCCCTCCAGTCTATTCCTATTTTCTGCAATATACTCATTAGTTTTTCCCAATTCACTCTATTAAACGCTTTTTCGAAAACTACGAAACAGGCAAATACCTCCTGGTTGTGTTCTATATTCCTCTCGATTAATAATCTCATTACTGCAATGGCATCACGCGTACCTCTCCCCTTCCTAAACCCAAACTTATCATCCCCTAAGTAATCATTCTCCCTACTATCTATCCTTTTGTTTATGATCCTGAGAACAACTTTAGCTACGTGGGATATCAAACTTATCGTCCTGTAGTCCTAACATGATGTAGCCTTTACCTTTTTCGGAATAGGAACTAAAACTGATCGTACAAAGTCTTCCGGCCAGATTCCTTCCTCATAAATACTACGGATCAGCCCATGTAGCCTCTTCTTCCCACATTTTCCTAAGCCTTTTAAAAGTTCCACGGGAATGTTA
Organism: Hetaerina americana; assembly: GCF_022747635.1. Lineage (NCBI taxonomy): Eukaryota > Metazoa > Arthropoda > Insecta > Odonata > Calopterygidae > Hetaerina > Hetaerina americana. The sequence continues at coordinate 4,667,826 of NW_027286741.1, read as the reverse complement.
TCCACCCCCACGGCCTTATTTAGTTTCATCTCCCTTAATGCCCTTTCCAACTCATCGTTCAGTATCCCTGGACCTAAGCTATCTTCCTCTACGTCATTTTCCTTTTCTATATCTAACATTGTTGGTCTAAGTTCTTTACTATACAGTTCTTCGATATATTCCTTCCATCTCTCTTGGATTCTTCCTGTGTCTACTACTATCTTACCCGCCAAATCTCTAACTGTTAACATAGATCTTCCTTTCTTACTTCCTGATAACGATTTAACTTTACTGTACAGCGCACCGATTTCACCCTTCCTCTGCAGACTTTCCATATCCTCGCACTGCGTCTTCCACCATGCTTCTTTTGCTTTATTTTTTGCTCGCACCAATTTATTGTTTAATTCCTTGTACTTCATTTTTTCTAACCCTGTACTTATATTCTTCCATTTTCTCCTCTCATCCATCTTTGTAACCATCTCATCCGTGATCCATGGTTTCGTAGTACTTTTAGCGTTAACGGTTCCAATAATGTGTTTTGCGGCTTTAGACAACCCTTTCTTGATACTTTCCCATTTTTATTCGATAGTTCTTAGCTCTTTACCATTCTACATGATTTCCTCTACAGCCCGTTTGTACTCCTTCTTATTCAGTTAATTTATTGCTTCCATATTCCATTTTTTAACTCGCCACCCCAGCCTTTTCTTATTGAAACGGACGCTATATTTCATAACAACAAAATTGTGGTCAGAGTCCGCATCCGCTTCCGGGAAGCTGTGGAAATTTATCATACAGCTCCTAAACCTGTCTAACCAGAATTAAATAAAAATGATAACTTTCTGAGTCAACTGGTATTTTTCATGTACACCTGCGTTTTGTGTAGTGTCTAAACCAAGTGTTGGTGAAGACTAACCCCTGTTTCCTGCAGAACTCAACTGCTTTCTCCCCGCGGTCATTCCTCGTGCCTAAAATGTAGTCCCCCACCTCGTCACCATCTCTTCCTTTGCCTACCGTCGCATTCCATACCCCCTTTTAATATCAAATTTTTCACTGAAGGAACACACGCAATAATGTCCTCTAACTGATCGTATATCCTATCGACCTCTTCTTCTTTATGGTTGCTCGGTGGTATGTTTACCTGAATAATAACCAAGTTCGTCGGTTCTGCTTTTATATTTACTAGCAATAATCTATCCGTTACCTGTTCTATGTTGACTATGCTTCTCCCTACCTTTTCATTTAATATTATGGCAACCACTCGTTGGCTCTCGTCCCCACCGCTGTACTATATTCTATGCTGATCACTCCAGTAATCCCCGCTATCCTTCCATCTCGCTTCGCATAGACCTAAAATATCTTTTTTCCTCTTTCCTTATCTCGCTTTATATTCTCCAGTTCACCTTTCCTCAACTTGCCCCCCTACCCTGATATGTTAATATTCACACGCGGTATAGGGCTTAGTACTTGGTGTTCCCTACCGTCACCTACAAAACCGACCTTCGGGTTGATTACTGTGTTTATGGTATATATATATATATATATATATATATATATATATATATATATATATATATATATATATATATATATATATATATATATACATAAATACATATGTTTATATTAAAACGCATACACATATTTATATACACACACTTACATACACATATTTATATATATTTATATATATATATATATCATAAACCATATACACAGTAATCAACCCGAAAGTCGGTTCGGTAGGTGATGGTAGAGTTCACTCAGTACTAAGTCCGACGGCTTGTGAAATTCACACATCAGGCTTAGGGGACCAGTTCCTTTCCCTGTGCCGGTTATGGTCTCCCAGGAAGGTCTGGTACCCTCCGGTTAGTAATCCAATGCTCTATCCCCTCGAGTACCGCGACCCACCCAAACACACAAGCACACATATATATGTATATATATATATATATAAACATATATATACATACAAAACATACATAAACATACAAACACACATATATATATATACATCTAATTGTACATTTACATAAACTTTAACCGTTCTGAGAATGGAAATTCCGCGTATTTCCAATGAGTCGAAAGATTACCACGACCTGTCGCCGGGATATAGCTAGGGATACGATATCATTTTTTGTTCACAGGAACGCATCAACTGTGTGGAACATAAAATTATAACTGAGGCTTTAAAATAACACCATTCGTCTGATATCATTAGATTGACTTGTTTCGGGCCCCGAAAAGATTACTTATGGAGCATGGTAATCCGAGAGCCAAACGTCCAAATGGAGCGAATCTAGCAAAGAGAATGCGAATACCTAAGGAAATGAAAAGAAGTTCCGATAGGAAACATTTTGTATGTCAGCACCTTACTTAAGAATGACAGTTGGTGGATGTGGGTTTAGTCATAGGATTCGCTAAAAGACGGCTTACAAAATTAAAGAATACAAATTTTGGAGCAACATATGCTTACCAATGGTCATGATCTTACTCACCTGGACATTCACCCTATTGATTATTACTCACACTCTAGGCGTGGCTCATTGAAGTTAATCTGATGCAAGAAGACAGTTATCCTCTCACGACAGCGTCTCCATCCATACAATACGGCGCAAGCCACGGCAAGGGCGTGTAGCGAGGGGTGGGGTGTCAGGTCACCACCAACCATGCGTGCACAATGGCAATCACGTCACTTCTACGTGCATGCAAATATCATTTAGACCATGCAACCGAAAAGGGGTAATCACAAAAATGAAGGTACACTACATGCAAAAATAATCAATTGTAGGATATGCATGTATAGTATATTCAAAATTAAATTTTTACGAATGGAAGTTGTCAAATTATTTGAGAAAGCGGACTTATTAGTCTGAACGAAGGTGTGGACGGGGAGGCGGAGGGGTAGAGCGGTCTTACGCCGGCGCGGAAGAGAGGAATGGAGACAGGGGCAGGGGGTGGATGGGGAATGTGGTGAAGGGGACGAAAAGGGAAGAAGGCCCGACGCATGCTCCTCTGTTCCCCAAGCAACTATCGCCGAAAGAGCGTCGCTTATCAAAGGAAGGACGCTCTCAAGGAGGAGAAACGAAAATTACAGCTCGACCATATCATTCGTTGATCCCGCACTAAGGATCCCTTAAAGACGAACCTTTGTTCCTGCGAGTGAGCGCCATTGGACACTCGACGTGGAGCCGGGCGCCACCTTTGACCACCATTGAGGAAGCCGTGCAAAATCGATCGCCAAACATTTCATTACTCTTCACTGGATCTAAATTTGGATTGATATGGCAATTTTTTTATGGAGAAGACTAACGCATTTTCGTTGGCCCCATCAAATGTGAGATCACGTGATCCTTTCGACGGATTGCAATCCGGCGTGCTGAGATCTCTTCTTTTCGATCAAGACAGGTGGAATTAAAAGATTTTGTTCCAGTGCAATCACGAATAAGATGTACAGCAGCGAAAAAGTGCTCGTATTGGTATTTGCACATACAAAACATTCACTTAAAGAGTTGATTGAGGAAATGGAAATTTCCACACGAAGGTAAACAAACAAATATGGCACTAAAAACGGAAACTTTCATCATTAAATAAGGAAGCTTAAGTAAATAAAAACTTCAATTGCGTCATCAGAGTTGGTGGGAAATCAACTGTACGCCAAAACGAAAACAAAAAAATCTTCATCAATGAAATAAGGAAGTAGCTCCCCTAGCTTTCAATTACGGAGCACTTAAGAATTCCCAGGTTTAATTCAGTTTTACTAATTCTAAATTCAATTTTTGCTAAAATTGTCACCAATATTGTGTGTTAAATATTATAAATCTTAGGGCAGAATATACCTCCATGTCTGCAAAAATATGCAACCATATCTCTTCCATTCACGAATATTATTCTAAAACGTACAGAATTTTAATTGCATGCATACATACCTGTACTTGTATATAATATATATAAATACGAGATCTGTCCATTAAATACGCGAACTGAGGCCATTAAAATTATATTTTGCGAAATTTAATCAACATCGATTTTGTCCCCTTCAAAGTACTATCAATTCGTAGGCTATGCACTAATTCCATCTTTTTTTCTACTGTTTAGTAAAAAACCCTTGGAAGTCCTCGGCAGCTAGGATTTTAAGGTTTATCGTCTTTTCTTGCTTAATTGTGTCCACATCTTCCCAGTGATGCTCCCTCATCACATGTTTGCATTTTGGAAATAGGATAAAAGTCGCAGGGAGCGAGATCTGGCGAATAAAGACGATAATCAAGAATGGTGATTGAATATTTTGCCAGGAACTGGAGAACAATCAATGCTGAACGAATGTGCAGGTGCATTGTCATGGTGAAGGATCCATCCATCCATCGCCTTGAGTCAAATTTGGTCGCATAGGACGCACGCAATTTCTCAAACGCTTGAGGACTGTGAGGTAGAACTCAGCTATTTACTGTTTGTCCTTCAGGAAGAAATTCATGATGAACAACACCTTTGACATCCAAGTAAACCAGGAGCATGAATTTTGATTTTCAATCGGCTTTTTCTTGATCATTTGATTTGATTCAATCCACTTGAAAACGGATGTTTTCTTCTGAGCGTTATCACCGCAAACAGCCTCTCAACATTTCAGTAATTCCTTTATAACTTCTACCGCACTTCACCAAAAAACTTGATGCTGATTCGTTACTCCGTGACTTCGTCAATTTCCATTTTCGACGAACAGTAAAAACAAAAGAAACAGAGACTAATATAACTGGAACTATTCACACAGCTCGGCGATACGCCAAGAACAGATGGCTCATTGGGTCTCACGCAACTACCGCCGCTAGTGGGCGGGGATGTATTCCGCGTCATAGCCGCCAGATTGCACCAGTTCCCGTAATTATTGGACAGACCTCGTATCTATACTTGTACGCATGATTACATATTATATTAAGCTTTAGTTGTCTGTCAGCCAAGGGATTGCAAGCATTGCTGAGTGAATTAGAAATTCAGTGCGACAGGTATGGGATGAAAATCAATATTAATAAAACAAAGGTTATGCGATTTTCTAGAAAGAAAAAGGCTAAGCTAAACATTAAAATAGGAGGGCAAAAACTAGAGCAGGTAGAACATTTTACGTATCTCGGAAGTGTTTTGGACCAACACGGTCAAAGTAGTAGGGACGTAAGGAGAAGAATTGCGCCAGGCAAGGAGGCTTTCACAAGGAGGAGGGAGTTGATGACGGGGACCTTGATTAAAGGCTATTAAGAAAATATTCGTTAAACTTTGATATGGAGCGTAGCTTTGTACGGCGCGGAAACGTGGTCGTTGACACAGGAGGATAGACGTAGAGGAATCCTATGGAGGCAGTATAAGTGGATGAAGGGGGTATTGACCGGCAGTGGGATGTTGAAGACATAGAGGGGAGAATGTTGGGCCAACGAGGAAAGGGAAGGAACAGGATAGGGATGTTGAACGGGATGAAGGGAGGAAGACGGTACTCAGAGATGAAGAGGAACCTGATGTAGAGTAGGATGTTGTGTTTTCCTAGGAGTCACAAATTATTTAATTAGTAGACTGTGTCCATCTACCGGTAGATTGCCTAATAATATATATATATATATATATATATATATATATATATATATATATATATATATATATCTACATAATACCCCGCAAGCCGCCGCAAGGGCGTGTGGCGGGGGGAATATATATATATATATATATATATATATATATATATATATATATATATATATATATATATATATATATATATACATATACAAACACATTCAAACTCGTAACCCCGCCAAACGTTGAACAAATACTCATTTATATAGAAACAGATATAAGGAAAAGGGACAGGAACACACATAAAGGACGATCACAGGAGAAGTGGAGAAGGCGGAATCAGGCAGATCACGAGTGAAAAAATATTTCCTAGACCGGGATACATACATATATACACACACACAGACATATATAAACTAAATAAGACCGTAGGGGGGGATAATACTACTGTGGAACTACTATAAGGTTTAGGAACATGTTTGAGGAAGAGGCTATATGGGCTGAGTTTTTAACTTGTTCAATCACATTTTATGGAAATTACTTGCTTTGAAGGCTGTTATTGTTTCTACAGAATTAAACCAATTTTAAATAAGCGAAAAGCTCTGAAAAATATAATGATAATATGTAGTTAATTTCCAAAATTTAACTCAGACTTTTGTGATAACAAAAATCATACTACCTTGATCAAAAATTTCCCGGAATCTATTCAGAAAATTAAAAATACAAGTTTATTCATCTAAATCTATATTGTCCCCTTCAAAGTAATCCCCATCGACTGCAACACACTTATGCCAGCGCTTGATCCAATCCTCGAAACATTTTTTATATTCGGTTTTCGGTATGTCCATCAGTGCTTCCTGCGATTTTTCCATTACTTCCTCTCGGCTGCTAAAACGCGTTCCCCGTAATGGTTTTTTAACTCGATTGAACAGAAAGAAGTCACAGGGAGCCAAATCAGGTGAATTCGGTGGCTGTTGGATGGTATTTGTTGCATTTTTCGTCAAAAAATTACGAATAATGATAGCACTGTGCGACGGTGCGTTATCTTGGTGCAAAATCCACGAGTTTTCTGCCCACATTTCTGGTCTCTTTCGGCGAATTGCTTCACGCAAACGTCTCATAACGCCCAAATAATACTCTTTGTTTACTGTCTGGCCTTCTGGCAAAAATTCATGATGCACTACACCGTTGTAATCCATGAAAACCGTCAGCATTGCCTTCTTTTTTGACTGAAAACGACGTGGTTTTTTTGGTCTCGGCTCATTTGGTGAACGCCATTCACTTGCCTGATGTCTGGATTGCGTGTCGTACTCATAAACCCACGTCTCGTCTCCAGTAATGATCCTTTTGATGAATATGGGATCGGATTCAGCCTCACAAATCATGTCTTTTGCGACGTCAACACGGTCTCTTTTTTGCATGAAATTGAGGTCTTTTGGCACCAACTTTGCTGCTACAAGACGGAAACCCAAATCATTAACCACAATGTCTTGGGCGGATCCATAGGCAATGTTCAAGTCCTCCGCTATTTCTCTGATGGTTAATTTGCGGTTATTGACCAACATTTCTTTTACTTTATCAATTTTTTCACCGACTTTCGATGTCGATGGTCTGCCACTGCGTTCATCATCTTCGATTGACTCACGACCACTTCTGAACCGCTCGTGCCACTGGTAAACGACCGTTTTTTTTAGAGAATCGTTGCCGAAACACTTTTCCAACATTTCCAACGTCCGTGCGCCACTAAATCCGTTTTTTACGCAAAATTTAATACATGTTCGTTGTTGCAAATTTAAATCCATTTCTGGAATTGTAAAAAATCGCCAACACACACAGAGATAGATGTACTCTTGGCTACGTAACTTTTGCAAATGTCAAGTTATGACACTAAGATTTAAAGGGAATATCAACAACAGATGTACCAATTTAACAAAAAAAACAGAACTCAAATCGGAACGATGGGAGCGGCACACGGTGGTTATTCCGGGAACTTTTTGATCAAGGTAGTATGCATATGCCATTAATGGCATATGCATATGATTTTACTTTATAAATAAAATAACAATACTTAAAGCCTTTACTCAATTTTTCAAATTTACAATTGCTTACGAAGTTATAAGCTTAGTTCTTAATAAATAATTTAATATTCGTTACTCATCGTATATGAATTTCATAAATATTTAATTAGCAGTTGAAAATCTCTTTCTTAATACTTTATATACTCTTTTTATCTTAAAATTTCCTCATTATTGACTCTAGAAAAATGGCCACCCCACTCATTGCTCCACTGTGTTATGTACTTTTTAATGTAATTATTTGTTCTTTCCATTTAATTATTAACCTTTACAACAGGCAGAGTCTTGCACCGGCTATCGTATACTAAACGATATTACACGATCAAAGGAAAGGCATCCTAAAGTTGACAAATCAACTGAAAACATTCACCCATGCATTCAGCATTTAACAATACCATGAACAACTTAACGAGCATAACGAATTCACTAAATACTTAAAAGATTTAGATAAAAAATCAAAAAGCAATGCCATACCTTATTTGAGACATTATTCCGCTCCAAAGGAAAGTTAGCCGCGGGAGGCAAAATTAGGAAAGACGCAAAGATGCGCTTGTTGCGATGTCGCTGAGTAAAATTGATCAGTGTCACAGTCTCCCGCGTATGAACTCCCGGCAACTAGAGTGGGCTGGCAGCTACGTAGGATTATTCGCAGTCAACATAGGAAATAGAATTTTAAAATGTGGACTACGAGAGTTGCTATTGATATCTTGAGCCTGGAAAACGGCGCCATTTGACGTTTTCATCTGAAAGCTTGACCCTTTTAACGCTTATTTCTTATAGAACATTTTGCCGTTTGATCATATATTGAGTTGTTTACAATAACTTTAAAATTTTATCTCAGCGAAAAAATGGAGTTAACTCGCAAACACTTTCGTTCGATGATTTTTTACTACTTTTTTTAGATTATCAAGACAGGAGCGCGTCGATCAACTTACTTCCACCTTTGGCGATGACTACCCATCCCATGCCACTGTGAAACGCTGGTATAACGGATTCCATCATGGCCGCCGTTGGCTCAGCGACGATAGTCGTGAAGGTCGTCCAAAATCAGTTGTTGTGGCATAAAGTATTGATTCTGTGCATGAACTAGTAAAGGAAAATCGTCATGTGACTTATCGTGAGATTGGGGCATCCTTGGGAATCAGTATGATGAGCATCAATAATATATTGCATGAAGATTTTGCAGTGAAAAAAATGCTCGCGTTGGATCCCGTATAATTTGACAAAAACTCAAAAAGATGCTCGTGTCAATTGGTGCAAAGAAATGCTCAACAAATAAAATCGCGGTGCATCAAACATCTACACAGGTGACGGATCTTGGATCTTATGCGTATGAGCCCGAAAAAAAATAGCAATTCATCTACATCTACATAATACCCCGCAAGGGCGTGTGGCGGGGGGTGTCAGGTCACCAACCGTAAAAAGGAACAATACCACATGCAAAACGACAACGTGGAAAATTACAGCCACAGCAGCGCACACACCCATGTAAATATCCCTCCATCCAACACTCATGCATACACATATACCGCTAAACAACAAAAAACTGCACCCAAGGATGCAGCACGAAAGCCATCCTACGACACGCAAGCTAATTCACTGCATAGGTCTTCCAAGACGAGCCAAATCCGACCAAAGTGATTTGTGCAAAAAGCACATCAAAGAAAATGATCACCTGCTTCTTCGGAATAACTGGACATTTGGCAAGCGTACCGTTACAGCAACGTAGAACCGTGAATTCCGACTCTCGAGTGAACTTACGATTCATTTGAGTAAACTTGAGTGAACTTTCAGTCACTAGGTATTGCGCAAATTCAAACAATCTAATGAATTGGATTCGCTCATGTTCAGGACACAGCAAGTCCATCAATGAAAACATGAAATAGTACGGTCAGCACGACGACTGATGACGCCGTCCTCTTCTCCGTCAGCTCGGCATGTTGGAGTCGACGCTGTCTACTCAACCTCAGACATTTGCGCGAAAGATAACTGAACGAAGAGAGATAACGAAATAACTGAACAGATGTTGTATCATTATGTTCTTTCGTGAGTTTTTGTCGAAATATTAACCACACTCTTAACCAAGAAAAATCGGAAAACCATACTGAACAGAATCCGCAGCACAATAATGCTTTTACTAAAACATTTTACCTTCAGAATCATCGATTATTTTTGTAGCTTGTTTCAATGGAAATTGCTTTGTGGCGATTTAAACGGGTCCAAATACATTAATTTTTAAAATGGTAGCAATTACTCTAAATTAGTTACTTCAAGTAGGTTTACCTGATCTCGAATATTTTCATGTAGACCTCTTTACTTAAAGGTAATAATTTTCTCAAATCGATTCCTGTTGGAATATTGCTCTGAAACGGTTTTTTACCTTAAGGATATATTTACAGCTTCACATATTACTGCAGTGGGGAAAATCATAGGTTATATGAAAAAACATATGAAGCAAAAATATTTAAATTATGCTTTTGTTTGTATTATTTATAATAAACTTCTCCACTAAGAAAATACCAGCAAATTAATCAAAACTTTAGGAATAACAAGAGGAAAACGGAGGTGAATGAGGAGGTCACGGGGGTATAAGAAAGGGGGTGACACCGCCTTAGGTGAGAAAGAAGGGTGTGTGTCGGGAGGTCGGAGGCGGTAGAGGGCAGGATTATGGTAGGGTTACCCAAAGACGTCGTGGGGAGGGGAGAGGGACGAGAAGTGGGGCGAGCGGGTGAGGGAATCCTCCCGTCCCCGCCTGAATTATTTAAAGGCAATCACTGGCAACACTAAGTTCCGGGGCCCAAGGTCCGTTCCGCCCCCTCCCCCGACTGAAACACTCCGGCCTGCACCGCAGAGGCCGGATGGATGGGAGGAAGGGCCCGGCCCGTCCGCCGGTCAACCCCCGCCACCCTTATTCCCATTCGACCCTAAATCTACCCACCCCTTCGTACTTCCCATAATCCCTAACCAACTTTTTGCCGGTGACCACAACACTTTCGGACACTTTTACTGTTACCTGAAATCTTATAATCCTCTGGGAACTCCTCCCCCCACTTCAAGGGCGCCTACTTGTCAATCCAGGGAAAAGATAGCCATCGATCAAGTCGAAAAGGTGCTCACTCCGTTGCAAATTCCCATAAAACCTCTGGTCACATCGTCTTTTAGGAATAAGGGAAAAAATTTGTATAATGGGGGCGGGGGGAAATAAGGGCGTCGAAAATTTGTACACCATAACAATGTGAGTCCCCCGAACCGAAGATATAACCTTTAACCTCGCAAGATTAAACCTTTGGGAAACCCGAGCTGGTTTTTGATCAACAACTATTGACTATCAAGATTTCTCATCATCAAACTAATAATGCTGATATAAATGTAAAAGTTACATTACTCATTTTCAATGGGAACCTTGTGATATATTAGAGACACCTTAAATACGTACATTTTTTCTAATTATAGTGCACTTTCCAACTCTAGTTCCTTAAATAAACGAAATTGTATTTGATCGGGCCCGGGGAATTGGTTAGAGCTAATGTTTTTCAGCATACGTTCAATTTCATTTTGTGAAATTTCAATTCTGGGCATGGCTTGGCGGGTAAGATATTACAGATATTGGTGAAGACGCTTTGAAAGAAGGAATTTAATAAGTTGGCCTTTTTCCAAACTGCTGGTTACTCTTGTTCACCTTTGTCGTACTTGAGATGCGCAATGTAAAATTAAAGAAGAAATTAATCGGTTTTTCAACCCGTCGGTGGCAACTTTTGGTGCGAGGGCGCACCAAGTAAAAAAGCGGAGAGCATCACAATCGCCTTGGATACACCAAAGAGGTGGCGTGGTGTTGCACCAATGAAAGCCGCTCCCGTCGGTAATCCCCGCTCCATCACCCAAGAGTGTCCTTTGGCGGTTGACCCTTCGCTGACCAAATGGAGAGAACTCCCGTGCATACATTAGGGTCGCTTCCCCGAAAGAAGCCGGGGAATGAATACATACTGTGGGTCCACGATTAGTTCATTAGGTGGGGCAGGGTACACGCCACGCGTAACCAAAGGGCAAAAAACGGGGTCGGCTAACATTAAGGGCTTCGTTGGAAGCAGGGGAGCTCCTCTGGAAATAAGACGCGGACCAGGGGGGTCAATTTGAATGCCGTCTCCTTTTCCGAGGGATGCGGCACAAACACGGACATCACTCCATCGCCAGAGGACAGACACTCTTTGGTGATGGGGCGGAGATTACCAACGGAAAAGGCTTTCGTTGGCGCGACACCAAGCCTCCTCTTTGGTGTATCTAGAGTGGTAGCGACGCCCTTGGCTTTTAATTGGCGCACAATCAACCCCACGATCAGTCGTAGTTTTTGAGAGAACTGTGTCAGGGATGTTGAGGCAACGCACGAAAAATGAATACGAATGGATCAGCATTCCATCAGGCCTCGGTTGTGGCGGGGTAACGTCCTCGTCTGCCAAACAAAGGGTTATTGGGTTCGATTTCCACCTGGGTTGGTTTTACTCCACCGAAGGCGTTTTTAATCGTCTCCATTGTTTTAATACTTCGATGCAAGGGCCAAAAAGTGCTGTTTTTGGACTAAGGCTAAATAAGTGAATAAAAAAAGCATTTGAATTCCATCCAACTACTTGTTTTTTCCGCCAAACAGAACCAAAGGGTTCACTTACACTCTATAACTGGACGTGCGGGAGTGAAGTGCGCCTGCCAACTGAGTTGGAGTGGCGTGTCTGTGATGCGAGGCAGAGTGGCGAAGAGAGCGCCCCGAACGAGTCCGTCGTCATCCTCGGGGAGAGGCGTCACCTCGAGCAGTGGGACCCACGGCACTCCCTTGGGAGGAAGGGTGTGGCTCCCCCTGCACGTCACAAATAAGAGCGGACGCCCCTTGGGTTGGCCCCCTCTTCCCAATCGCAAGAAGGGCTGTCCGGCGTTACTAGCAACGTGATGAAGGTGGTGACTTGGAGGTGGTGCGCCTCGACGAGTGGGAGGGGAAAGAGAGGTGAGCTGAGGAGGGAAGGGCAGAGGGGACATAGCCGAGGTATAACCTCCACTCGCCCCAGGGGTCCCAGCGACCCTTGTGCGGTGAGGGCAAACATTAGAGAGACGCCCCCTCGTATGGCATGATAGTTGTTTATTTATTTATTTATTCAGTATTAGTCCGAAAACAGCACATTTTGGCCTTTACATCGAACTATTAACAACGATAACAATGGTCACATTCACAAACACCCAAGCCGTAGGTGGAGGAAAACTCACCCAGGCGGGAATCGAACCCGCGACCCTTGGAATGGCAGACGAGGACGTTACCCCGCCGCCACCGGGGTCGGCAAGTTGTGTGAGAATGGAGACTGGGGAGCCAGATGGATTCCAGGGCGCACCCTAAAGAAGATGGATTAACCGAGAGATCTCCTTTCGTCTCTCTTCCTCGTGTCTTTATGTCGGAAATATCGGGAGTGGAGGAGGCCGAAGACGCTAAAGGTGCAACCCTAGACTGGGTGGATGCAATAGCAGGGCCGCGATTACTTCAAAGGTGGTGTGGCGGTTGGAGGTGTGGTCGACTGGCGCTTTCAACTCTTCAGGTTCCCCCAGGCCCTTTGAAATTTCTTCCGAGGGCAATGGTGCGTTCAGATCACGAGCAGTAGTTGCCCCTCTGATCAATTTTAACTAATGAAAACAAACGAGTAATTTTATGACACATCCGACATCCAAACCCGAACCATTTGCATAAAAACATGCTCCGTAAGCTGACTTGATGGGCCAAATGCAATTTCCTGTGAAGACTTATGGAGAGAGATTTCGGCAGACTCCTCCGCTGGTCGGGCAGTCTGTGTCCGGAGGGGAAGATGTGCCGGCAGGATACACTCCGTCCATGTGACATGGCAAAGCCTTCATGTGGATTTTGGAGGTGGTGGAATTTAGAGAGAGATATGGTGGATTTAAGCAGTCAGAGAATATTGACCGGACCGTAGCGAAGGGACATGCAGTGAAATAGTTGGGCATTGTTTCATGACTTTGATGAATGGGAAAAAGGTTCTTTCGAATGGATTCTTGAAAATGTATTCCAGGAAATCAGGCAGTACATCTGAAAATAGGACGAGCTTATTTGATGGAGGAAGGTTTGGGTGTTTTGGAGTGTTTGCGGAACTTTTTATAGTTGGGGTGCCGGTCATTCACTTTGAAGTGGGAAGTGCGGAGGTTATTTAGAGATTTATTGAGGGCTTTGGAATTATTAAAGATTCAGAGTCTACGAGTAGAGAGAAAGTGTGGGAGTAACGTTTGGTGTGTTATGGACGAGAGCTGGAGTAATAAATACATTATCATGGGCTGCACGTTTGATGGGGCAGGAAGCGTGAATTATAACATCAATCAAGAAGTACTAGATTTATTTGACCCCTGCCATTGTCATTTAGCACCTCTCACAACCCAATTCTTTCATCATAAATACTGAAATTAGCCAAATAAATGTACCATCAGCATGGCAGTGAACAACAAGATGACACCAAAGTAATATATGACAACACATGCCAAAGAAACTGCGGGAGATACCGCGACAGTCACTTTTAACAGAGTCATCCGCTGATGTGCATTTCAGTGCAACAATTTCATAGTGTAAAAGTCATTCGCCTTGACCGGGGTTCGAACCCGGATCCCTCAATGTCCGGTCGAGTGCTTTAGCCAGTTAAGCTATCGAAGCGTCCCCTTAAACTCTGAAATTTTAGGGGCTTTAAAGAGTTTCCCAAGAGTCTCCATAAAATCACAGTTTAAGAGGACGCCTCGATAGCTTAACTGGCTGAAGCACTCGATCGGACATTGAGGGATCCGGGTTCGAATCCCGGTCAAGGCGAATGACTTTTACACTATGAAATTGTTGCATTGATATGACTACAGGTTTGTAGTACCCGAATAAATTTTATTTTGCCAAAGTAGCAGGAGAGTAAATTTCATTTGAAACGGCTAGGGGTATCCTTGTTATCAACAAGCACTGAAACGAGGTCTTCCTGGATGTATAGCCACGTCATTACCTTCTTCTACGACTAAGATTGCTGGCTTCATGTCTTAACTATCATTGCATAGTCAGTCGCTTGCTATAGGATGACCTCGCTTCTTCCTCAATTCGTATTCAATATTATGGGAACCCCTCGTCTATTACTGACCACTCCAGTAATCCCCGCTATCCTTCCATCTCACTTCGCATGGACCTAAAATATCTATATTTCCTCTTTACATCTCTCGCTTTATATTTTCATATATGTGGTGGTAGTTATTAGGGGAGGCAATCGACAGCTTAGGTTATTTGCGCCATTAAGGATGGATGGTAAAGGAGGAAGTGTGGAGAGAAACCCGGCGTCGGTATCAGCCTGATCTTAACGAAAAAGGTACCAATGGGCAGTTTAATGTCCCATTCGACGGAGGGCGCACTCCCATGAATTGCTCTCCACAAAGCACCTCAAGTAGGGATCGGAAAACCATTGAAAAATACATGCACCCTCTAGGATTTGCACCCGGACCCTACCTACATTAACCGGTAGATTACTATAAAAATGTAAATAATTAAAAAGTCACTCCATACAATGCTAAACCTATGGGTAAATTTAAATACGAAGGTGAAACTATAAAAAAATACGAAGCTGACACTATAAAATACCCTAAATATTAATTCACAAAGAAATAAAAACAACAAATAAGCTAGACAAGTATTCATACAATTTCGCAGCATTTACAGACTAATATTTGAAAAATTAAATTGAAAGGGTTTAGCTAACTTGAGGGGGCGCGGTGTGATTAAATCGAAGTGAGTGATTGAAATAGAAAAGGTTGACACATGGATGGAAGAAGAAACGCAGTAGTTAAAGGAAATCCAGAAAGACCGAAAAATTTTGCGGATGAGCTTGGAAGTGTTAGGTACGAAGGAGGTGAAAACTGTGACTAAGGGGAGCGTGATGAGAGAGCGTGAGAAGCGCTCCGTGATCGGCTCAGCCGGGAGTGAGGAATGCAGGATGGTGAGGTGAATATGGTGAGTATACGCACGGCCTGCCACTCGCGGCAATGTGCACGGAAGACCACATGACGATGCGTAATAGTCCTCGGGTACAGCTCCGAAGGGCTATTTATACAATCTGCACGGTGCCTCCGATTATAACAGCGATAATCTCCCTGGAGGGCACAGGGGTCGCAGGGGAAGAGAGCGCAGCCCCTTGAGGCTAGAAGAGGGCGGAGAGAGCCGAGCAAAAGGGGGGAAGGGCAATTATTGGGTTTCCACTCTCTCTCTCTCACCTACATTCCGTGGTCACCACTCCTGCGAATTATTCCTCCCCCTCTCCGCCGCCCGGAATCTCTCTCCATCTGAGATGAAATCCCAACCGCACACTATCCTAATCTCTCCGGAGAGCTAAACTTGCCCACGCCTGACGAGCTCGCAGGGTGGGGGTGGGACCTACCCCTCCGAAACACCACCGACGGCACGACCGCCCGATAACCGCCGCTGCAGCCGGGGAAGAGACAGGGCTCCGTCGCACACATCCCGACCCTCGGAAATTCCGTTTCCCATATCCGAAAAACTGCGACCGAACCGCAGTCCGCCCTTCGGTCTCCCTGCCAACCCTCGCCCAATGGATCCGGGGTAGACCGAACCCTCCTCCGTCTTCCCAGGCAAACCGCCACTCATTCCGCCAGCCCCTTCCCCCATGACAAATGACATCACCGATCGATATTTAATTATGCGAGTTTGCAAACACGCACGAGGGTCCTTCGAAACGAGAGGGTTTGGCAGGACGAGGAAGGGCCCCGCGGGACATGGGGCGGGGAAAATGTCACCCGCCCTCGGCCAGGGCTGACTCAACCTCTCGGTCATCGCATCCGAGGACACCAAAATGGCGGTGGCCGAAATCCACTGTCCTCTCCAGGCCAAAGATTAGTCTTGTAAAACTGCCGAAGCACGGAAAAGAGCGGCACTTATACACGCCATCTGCAGGAGGGTACGATCAACGATTTCAGAGGTCCTTTCCCTCCTGACCGCCTTGTTTACTCGGACTTTGGAGAAATACACCACATTCATCACGCGTGCATTTCTCTGCCCCAGATCCGGATGCATTCGTATTTCCTCACTCACCTTCCACATACCCCGCAAGCCGCCGCAAGGGCGTGTGGCGGGGAGTGTTAGGTCACATACCGTAAAAAGGAGCAATACCACATGAAAAACCACAAATTAAAAAATTACATCCACAGCGCCGCACATACTCATGAAAAAATCCCTTCATCCAACACTCATGCAAACACATATACCGCAAAACAACAAAAAAAACTGCAGCCAAGGATGCAGCACGAAAGCCATCCAACAACACGCAAGCCAGGACACAACAAACAAGAATGTGATACATCACCACCACATGAACATGCACCACAAAACACTCTACCCCTCCGAAGAGACTGTAAGAGGCAGGGAATGCGACCCGACGTTGCAGGTAGCAGGAATTTGCCCCCGCGGAGAGGGACGAGGGATTGAAAGGGAAACTTAAAAACAGATGAACAGAACACGAATGAGGTCATTCGGAAAGAATGGGTAATTATAAAAAAACACATAAGGTTAGTGGAAGAGCATGCATTTAAGTAGAACTAAATATTACCTAGACGCTGAGGGTGGCAAATGGAATTTCTGCTATCTATAACCCTGCCGTTGCCATCCCGTATTGTCCGTGGGAAGAAGGAGTCCTTGAGTCGGCTAGTTCTGGCATCCATTTACCGAATTTGATATGCATGATCCAAGCAACCAATGTACAGGGATCGTCCGGAAAATAAGTGTACTGAGCTCAGGAAAAAAATTTATTACACTTTTACATATCTTAAGCTAATATTCCTCAAAATAGGACCCTTGTGAGTCGATACACTTGTTCCAGCGGCGTTCCCATTTCTGGAACGCTCCCGCGAAGGCATCATCGGGAACCTCTCGAAGACTCGTCGTCACGGCCTCTTTGACGGCGGCCAAAGTCCCGTATCGCGTTCCTTGGCGTTCCTTCACGTCTCGTCACCCGAAATACGTTCTCTAAAAAATGTGGATCATTTTTGCAGTGATCCGCAAGTTGTGTCGCGATTTCCAAACGATTGAGTCTTTGATAATCACTGAGAACTTTCGGCACCAACTTTGCACAAATTTTTCGCATCTGTAATTGCTCCCTAATAACCTCGTGCACTATTGTTTTTGGCACATTACACTGCTCTGCTATCATCCGAACACTAAGACGACGATCAGAGTTCAGTACATCGCGAACTTTTCGCACATTTTCGTCGGTGAGTGTCGTTGATGGGCGTCCAGGCCGTGGTTCGTCGTCGACCTCTTCTCTGCCCTCCACGAACATCTTGTGCCACCGAAAGATCATGTTTCTGGACATGGCTGACTCCCCGTAAGCCTGGTTAATCATACCGACAGTTTCGGTAGACGATTTCCTAAGCTTTACCGCAAATTTGATGGAATGTCGCCGCTCCAAAAACTTCGGCATCGCGTACCGTGACGTGGGTCGAGCGTGGAGGTTCGCGTTAACAGAGCTCCTCACTACACCACAGCTCAGAGCCGACTGCCTTTTTCCGCGTCGCATGCCAACATACCACCCTCCAATTGCAGCCCGTCAGAGCGGTGCTGGGCACGCCTGCAGCGGCGGGAAAAATTCAATACACTTATTTTCCGGACTAACCCTGTATGGAGGAGTACGAATAATTTGCGAGACCCCAGTGCTCAAACATGCGGATCTGAAAATATTTAATGATTTCAATCTTGCATTGAATCGTCTCTCTTTCAATGATTCCCACCCCAAATCCATGAGCATTTCGGTGACGCTTTGCGTTTTATCGTAGGAATTTTTTACAAAAATGGCTGCCCGGCGTTGAACCTTCTCAATTTCCCGAATGAGACATTTTTCACTCGGATCCCACACGCTACATGCGTATTCTAAATGAGGCTTTACAAGAGCGTGGTAACAACGTTCCTTGACCTTTGAGTCACTTTTGCCGACAATGCGTCTAATGAATCCCAATTTTTTATATGCTTGACCACAGACTTTATGTATGTGAGTCCCCCAAGTTGTCTTTTGTGAATGTGACACCTAGGTATTTTACCGTATCAACTACTGCTAGGTCCCCTCCAGCTAATTTGCAAGCAAATCCCGTTGATTTTTAAAGAAATTTACCACCGAACATTTATTATAATTTAGTGTCAATCTCAAGTCAGAACGCCATTTAGTAATGCAATCTAAATCCTGCGCTAGAATAAAACGATCCTCATCCCCAGATATATCCCGATAGATCACCGTGTCATCCGCGAATATCCTAATTTTACTTTTCACTTCGCGGTTCATATCGTTAACAAAAATCAAGAAAAGCAACGGCCCAATTACACTTCCCTGAGGTACCCCCGACGTGACTCGAACGCTGTCGGAACTAGCGCCATCAAGGACTACCCTCTGTTCCCGCTCTGAAAAAAAATCTTTAACCCAACTTATGGCGCACTTGTTTATACCCGCGACCTTTAATTTATAAATGAGTTTACCATGTGGGACCTTATCAAATGCCTTTTGAAAATCTAAGAAAATGGCATCCACTTGCCTACCTCTCTCACCAGATAAAAGTAAATCATGTGTAAATAATCCTAATTTGGGTTTCGCAGGAGCGGGTTTTCCTGAATCCGTGTTGATTGTCACTTAAAAAGTTAATATTGTCAAGGTGTCTCATTATTGAACTGACAAATATGTGCTCTAAAATTTTGCAACAGATAGAAGTGAGAGATATAGGTCTGTAATTAATGGGATCCTCCCTGTCACCACTTTCAAAAATAGGCGTTATTTGCGCGGTTTTCCAAATCTTAGGTACCTTGCACTCTGTGAGGGATTTGTTAAATATAAATTCAAAGTACGGGGCAATGTTTGGAGCTAAATGTTTTATCACCCTAGCTGGTATATATTCGGGACCCGGGGATTTGTTGGGATTAATCTCATTAAGCAATTTTAGAATTCCTCGATGGTCCACTGTTATTTTTTCCATTGGTGGAGTATGTATCATTTCTTGGAGATATGCGGTGGCAACATCATTTGAGAAAACGCTTTGGAAGAATGAATTTAGGATGTTAGCTTTACCCTCGCTGTCTGTATGAATTACATTGGTACAATCTCTTAAGCAAGCCACGGTTTGTTTACTCCCATTTACTTCCCTAACATATGACCAGAAAGCTTTGGGGTCAGAGTCCAAGTGCTCGCAAAGTACTTTGCGTTTCAAGTCCAGTAAAGCGCTACGTAATTGTGTTTTGGTTTCTATTTTAGAGGATCTATATGTGTCCCATAATTGTTGCTTTTCTTGATTTTTGTTAACGATTTGAACCGCGAAGTGAAAAGTAAAATTAGGATGTTCGCGGATGACACGGTGATCTATCGGGAGATATCTGGGGATGAGGATCGTTTTATTCTCGAGCAGGATTTAGATTGCATTACTAAATGGTGTTCTAACTGGGGATTGACTCTAAATTATAATAAATGTTCAGTGGTAAATTTCTTTAAAAGATCAACGGGATTTGCTTACAAATTAGCTGGAGGTGACCTAGCAGTAGTTGATACGGTAAAATACCTAGGTGTCACATTCACTAAAGACTTAACTTGGGGGACTCACATACGTAAAGTCTGCGATCAAGCAAATAAAAAATTGGGATTCATTAGACGCATTGTCGGCAAAAGTGACTCAAAGGTCAAGGAACGTTGTTACCACGCTCTTGTAAGGCCTCATTTAGAATACGCATGCAGCGTGTGGGACCCAAGTGAAAAAGGTCTCATTCGGGAAATTGAGAAGGTTCAACGCCGGGCAGCCCGTTTTGTAAAAAATTCCTACGATAAAACGCAAAGCGTCACCGAAATGCTCATGGATTTGGGGTGGGAATCATTGGCAGAGAGACGATTCCATGCAAGATTGAAATTATTAAATTAATTTAGATCCGCATGTTTCACCACCGAGGTCTCGAAAATTATTCGTACTCCTACATACATTGGTCGCTTTGATCATGCCTATAAAATTCGGGAAATAGATGCCAGAACTAGCCGACTCAAGGACTCCTTCTTCCCACGGACAATACGGGATAGCAACTGCAGGGTTATAGATAGCAAAAATTCCACTTGCCACCCTCAGCGTCTAAAAAATAATTAGTTGTATTTAAATGCATGCTCTTCCACTAACCTTATGTGTTTTGCTATAATAACCCATTCTTTCCGAATGACCTCATTCATGTTCTGTTCATCTGTTTTTAAGTTTCCCTTTCAATCCCTCGTCCCTCTCCGCGGGGGCAAATTCCTGCTACCTGCAACGTTGGGTCGCATTCCCTGCCTTTTAAAGACTCTTTGGGGGGAGAGTGTTTCGTGGTGCATTTTCATGTGGTGTTTCAATTTCTGGCTTGTTGTATCCTGGCTTCCGTGTTGTAGGATGGCTTTCGTGCTGCATCATGGGGTGCAGTTTTTTAGTTGTTTTGCGGTATATGTGTTTGCATGAGTATTGGATGAACGGATTTTTGCATGAGTGTGTGCGCTGCTGTGGGTGTAATTTTCCGTGTTGTTTTTTTTGCATGCGGTATTTTTCCTTTTTACGGTTGGTTATCTAACACCCCCCGCCACACGCCCTTGCGGCGGCTTGCGGGGTATTATGTAGATGTAGATGTAGATTCGTACTCCTACATACATAGGTCGCTTGGATCATGTATATAAAATTCGGGAAATAGATGCCAGGACTAGCCGACTCAAGGACTTCTTCTTCCCACGGACAATACGGGATAGCAACTGTAGGGTTATAGATAGTAAAAATTCCACTTGCCACCCTCAGTGTCTAAAAAATAATTAGTTCTACTTAAATGCATGCTCCTCCACTAACCTTATGTGTTTTGTTATAATAACCCATTCTTTCCGCATGACATCATTCGTGTTCTGTTCATCTGTTTTTAAGTTTCCCTTTCAGTCCCTCTTCCCTCCCGGCGGGGGGAAATTCCTGCTACCTGCAACGTTGGGTCGCATTCCCTTCCTTTTACTGTCTCTTTGGGGGGTAGAGTGTTTTGTGGTGCATTTTCATGTGGTAGTGATGTTTCACATTCTTGCTTGTTGTGTCCTGGCTTGCGTGTTTTAGGATGGCTTTGGTGCTGTATCCTGGGGTGCAGTTTTTTGTTGTTTTGCGGTGTATGTGTTTGCATGAGTATTGGATGGAGGGAGTTTTGCATGAGTGTGTGCGCTGCTGGGGTGTAATTTTCCGTGTTGTTTTTTGCATGTGGTATTTTTCGTTTTTACGGTTGGTGACCTAACACCCCCCGCCACACGCCCTTGCGGCGGCTTGCGGGGTATTATGTAGATGTAGATGTAGATGTTTATTCTCAGGGGGTGATGTGTTCACGCCTGCCTTCTTTACCCTAGAGTGTAGCATTCTCTGCTTTCGAAGGGCTTTTCTAACGTTTTTATTGTACCACCTGGGGTCGCGATTTTCTTTAACGTATTTTATAGGTATTAAATCTACGATTCCTTTTTGCATGATATTGACAAATTCTGTCCAAGTTTCTTCCTCGTTGACATGACTTAAGCGGGTTTTGAACTCGGTTAGTGAAGATTTTCATTGATTGGGAAAAGTTTTAAAGCCTGCTTTATGGTAATTATAAATTTTTCTTTTTGGTATAACAATCTTTTTTATTTCTATGTCCAAATGGACATTAACTGCTTTATGGTCACTCAAGCCCTCATCATATGATACACTAATAATACGTTCAGGCGTGTTTGTAAGAAATAGATCCAATATATTCTTTCCACGGGTGGGCATGTGTACTGCTTGATGGAGGGAGTTTCTTTGAACCAATTTTATCAAGGAATTGCAAGATTCGCGATCGCGGGTCCCAGATTTAACGATGTTGCTGTCCCAATCTATACCAGAGAGGTCAAAGTCGCCACCAACTATGTTGATGCTGTTATTATATTTACGTGTAAAATGGTAAATTTGATCGTTGAGGGAATGAAGGGTATTCAAATCTGAGTCCGGAGGTCTGTAGAAAGAGCATACATTTATGTTGGGTTGATTGGTCCGCATTAAGGTGCACCAAAAACTTTCTATGTTATTATTTTCAAATGAAACTTGCCTGCTTTCAAAATGACTTTTAACTGCCACGAAAACCCCTCCTCCGTGTCTTGTATCTCTATCGTGTCGGTAAACTTTGATATCTATTGGGAAAATTTCTTGGTCGTTTATGTCATTGCACTGCCAATTCTCTGTGCCTAATACTATATCAGCGGAATGAGTTTGGATTATGTGTTCTAGATCCGCTGATTTGGGTTTTGAGGCTTCTGCAATTTATAACAAGTATAGTTATATTATTTTTATTTTGAATAACGTCCTTATTTGTGACTGACTGTAATTTAGGACGCCTTTGTGGGGAAGTGCGTGTCACATGTCTCTCTAAATCAATCCCAGTGTTGTCGGTGACTTTTACATTTTTATTAATAATATTTTACGCGCTATCCCCAGATGTTACCAAACCACTAATTGACCTGCCCTCTATCCTAAAAACGGCCTACAGTGGTCGAGTATCCTATTTGCTACCATACTGGCCGCTTCCGCCATGTAGTGCACCCCAGACTGGTTAAGGGGAGTCCTGCAAGATCGGAGGGTTGGTCTCAGGTCGACGAAGGAGGCTCCTATGTCCGATCAGAATCTCGATAGTCTCTGGTTTATGCCCTCCACTCGGCTCCGAACCAGAGACCCGCAATCCTCCCTCGGAACGATGCTGCAGACCGTTAGTCCCAGCCGAACCCTCTCGACGCCCTGGACGCGCTTCACCTCGGAGCTCAGTTCCCTAAGGGAACGGAGAACCTCCTCGGATCCACGGTCCGTGACGTCGTTGGTGCCCACATGGGCCACGACCTGCAGCCTAGAGCACTTCGTGCCTTTTACCACCGCCTCGATCGCTTTCGTCACCTGAGGGACTTCTCCGCCTGGTATACACCAGGCGGTCACCCGTTGATCGGCGCCTACGCGGCGCGCCCTTTCCCACAATAGGACCATTACACGACGGACATTCGAGCTACCTATTACTACAATTCCCTCCCTTCCCGTTCCATGACGTCTTACCCTAGGCAGTGCCCTCGGAGTAGGGGTAGGGGCTGCAGGTATGGTGGTGCTGTCATTCGACAGCACCTGGTACCTGTTGGAGACGAGGATGGTATCTGCCTCCGCAGAATCCAATCCACGCCGCAGCGTTACCTTCCCCTTGCCCCGAGAGACGACCCTCCAATCGTCCGACCTACGTACGTGAGACACTCCCTCGTTGGGAGATGGGACGCGGGGTAGGTCTCTAATCGCCCAGCCACGTGTTGCATGCGGACGAATCCGTGCTCCCCCATGTGCGTGGCGGATTTTCGTATTCCCACCCCAAGCACCATCTCTCCTGAGGGGAGCCCTCCGGCCGGCGATCTCCGATCGAAGCTCCCGCACCATTCTCTCCAGCATGACGATACGGGCCCTTAAAGCCGTGCATTCGCCAGTGCCTTCGAGCATGGCAACAGGGGGCCTAGATGAAGCCACCCTAAATAACAACCGACTTCCCAACCAAAGCTAACTTGTATACGCTACGCTAAAATTTCTAAGAGGGGTTAGCTAAATTTACTTCAATCAATAAGTTACGCTTTGGAAGATAGTAAAGAAAGGAAAGAAAAAAGATAGTAAAGAAAATAAAGCACTCACCGATAATTAATTAGATTCGACGGACAAAAACCACCGCAAGCCACTAAGAGGACCCACTAGGAATACCACCACACTATTAAAAACTAATCACAAGCAACACAAAAACTAAATAAACTTAACTATTTCACAAACTTAAAGATAACACTGAACTACACTTCACTAGGGAAGAACAAACACAGAGGTACAGAAGTAACAGCAGGCACGCACGTAGTCTCAGGTAGGGTCAAACCGGTTCTAGGGAGCTATCTCGAGCACGACTGTTCTCGGCAGAAGCCAGGCAGAGAATGAATTTGAACCTGGAATGAAAAAATGACCTCCATGGGAGGGAGCTGTTGTGGCATTCACGGTCGGGAGTTTGGCGTAAGGGGAGCAGGGGTATAAATAAGCCCAAAATTTCTGTCGATACATCTCAAATATTTCAATTCTCGTTATCCATGAGTTCCAAAGGGAAATATCTAAGGGATATCTTATGCACTGGGTACCCACATTCCGAAATCGGACGTAATGACAACTACTTTTTCGATTTTGAGGAGAAAACGCATATATAATTACGTTATCTGAGATGAATTACAGCTTAAGCGGTGTAGTAATCCGTTCCCTTTTGGACATATTACGAAGCCTCATCCGTAACAGTAATATAGTATCGCGAAATACTGAGGGGCAAATTCACCCGAGGGTTCAGCAAAGATGACCGCCCAACCAGAGGCCGAGGCAACCGGGAATGTTCACCCACCCAATGGTGAGCGAGGGGACCCCAGGTTTGACAAGTTGGTTTCTAAATACAACCCTAACGGCTGAGTCACATTCACACAAATACTCTTTCTTAAATGGAACCATTGTTGATTGGAACCAGCTGCCTGGAGGTTTGTTTGAGCCCTTTCCATCCAATTTTAGGAGTTTTAAGAATAAGTGCAAAGCAGCCACTGGGTGATTACCTTCATTATAGTTGTTATAATACTGTTTGTGTGTAATGCGGACGGCATTTTGTATGTGATTTGGAAGCGTCATTGTATGTAAGCATATTTTGTCTCCTATCTGTTTTTCTAGTGCGTGAATGTACAGGGTCGCACCCAAAAGTGGTAGGACTGATTTTTTTACTGATACTTACATCGACTTAATAATCTTCAAAGTATGCTCCTTGAGCTGCTACACACTTAGTATAACGTTGATCCCATTCCCCGTATGCTCGCTGGAAATTTTCTTTGGGGATGCCGTTGATGACCCTCGTCGAAGCCTCTTGAACGGCCTTTATCGAGTCAAAACGTCGTCCCTTGAGCTGTCTTTTCATCAGGGGGAAGAAGAAGAAGTCCGGTGGTGCCAGATCGGGGGAATAGAGCGGGTGTGGCAACGTGGCAACGCCGTATTTGGCCAGGAGCTGTTGGTCGACACTCAGAATTTTCGGCACCGTCTTGGCGCACACCTTTCGCATGGCCAAATCCTGTGAAATATTGCGTTGGGCGTGGGATACAGACACATCTGGCTGGTCTGCAATTTCTTCACTGGTTAAGCGTCGGTCTGTGTTCAGCAGTGTCCTCACTCTGTCCACATTCGTGTCGGTTCTTGCCGTCGACGGCCGTCCGGAGCGATGGTCGTCTTCAACGAGCTCCCTACTCTCTTTAAACAACTTGTGTCACTCAAATACTGTGGACGGCTTAAGGCAGTGTCCCCATAAGCCTGCTTGATCATATCGAGGGTCTCAGAGTCCGTCTTCCCGAGTTTCGCACAAAACTTCACGGAATAACGTTGCTCTAAATTCAGATTCATTTTCTTTTTCGACGCGGACAAAAAACTTGCTTCACTAAAAACGGTGTCCTCACTAAACGACAGCCCGCAGGCGACTGAGGTTGGTGTCGGTCTACCACTAAGAGCCCCCTCCACCTTACCCTGCCAGGCAGACCCCCCTCCACCACTCCGTTCGAGCCGGAGAAAATCAGTCCTACCACTTTTGGGTGCCTCCCTGTATATATGGTAGTTGTAAGAGTGATCCATTGATCAAACTTGACCGTTAGCACCAGGACAATTGCCTAATTGAAACGTAGTTCTTAAAAAAAAATAAAAAAATCAGTGAACAACTTTAGTTATCGACTCCGACGCCTCACTCCACCAGTACGCCCGCCTTGAGAGCAATAAATCCCCGCCACCAATGATGACGCGGTCATTGCTGCTGCAGAATGGCAAATGGTGCTGATTCAGTGGAGTGCTTTCCATTACCAAAAGGTCCACGCGCCTTGACCACACCCTCCCCGAAGGTGAGGAGACGCTACACGAGTGGGTCCCAACCTGGAGTACGACCCTCGGTCTCTGGCAGATGACGTCCCGCTCCCCGGTGGCCTCGTCGCGTCCACGCTCCGAGAGACACAGCCACCCGCGGGCCGAACGGAAGAATGGCCGCAAGTGCGGAGAGTCCCGGCCATTGGGGTAATGTGCGCGGAGGGCCTCTCCATTCAATCGCCCGCCACCGCTGTGAGGACACCTCGCTCGCCTCTTCCTCCACTCGCACCGGGGGAAATGGAGAGGGGCATGGATTCCATTAGTCGATCGCCTAATACGTCCGGTATTGTCCGTCGGCATTTGTACCCTGCCCACTATGTTAAAGGTCAGTTGTTTGGTGTGTCGACGCAGCTCTCGTATTTCACGAACGAATGCTTCGGAGCTACAGATAATTGGGAATCAGCATTCACACGACACTGGGTCCTCTTCCTGTGCAGCATCCCAACTGGTTAAAAAGCTCATAAGACACTGTCGCAATTTTCTCTGGCAAAAAATCAAGGTTAGAATTTCAACCCGAGGGGTACAGTGAAAGAGGATAGGAGAGTTGCTATTTATATTTTGATACAAATAGTAAAAAGACATTCATTGTCGAAAATGGCTTCATTGTTTTTCAATGTATTCTCCATGGTCATAAATACGCTTTTGTATGCGCTTGAACCAGTTCTCCACTCCGATTGAGGTTTTTCCCACTCCAAAACATGGTTTTTGAATGCTTCTTCAGGCGCCGAAAAACGTTTGCCACGCAATTATTTCTGGATTAACGGGAATGAAAAGAAGTCATTTGGTGCTAAATCAGGGCTGCACGGAGGATGACTCATGAATTCGATGTTTTGGCCGGTCAAATCGGTAGTTGTTCCAGCCGATCTGTGAGAGCTGGCATTGTCATCTACATCTACATCTACATAATACCCCGCCATCCGCCGCAAGGGCGTGTGGCGGGGGGTGGTAGGTCACCAAACGTAAAAAGGAAAAATACCACATGCAAAAAAAAAACACGGAAAATTACACCCACAGTAGCGAACACACTCATGCAAAAATCCCTTCATCCAATACTCATGCAAACACATATACCGCAAAACAAATAAAAAACTGCACCCCATGATGCAGCACGAAAGCCATCCTACAACACGGAAGTCAGGACACAACAAGCAAGAAATTGAAACACCACATGAAAATGCACCACGAAACACTCTACCCCCAAAGAGTCTGTAAAAGGCAGGGAATGTGAAGGGGGAAGGCATTATGAAGGCTGATCCCCCATTGCTGCATCTTCTTCCGCATTTATATTCCGACTAATACATGGACCCGCAGAATATTCCGGAATGCATTCAAAATGATGTAATGTATAAAATTGATGCTCGCCAATACTTTGGAGACGAGAGCCGTAGGGAAGCCAATTGGATCTATGTTAAACATAAAGATCATGCTATTAAGAGTAAATAGAAAAAAGGATTATCCAAAAATACTTATTATACTCATCCACCGGTCCAGTTACATTCATACAGATCATTCTTCCATACACTTCATTCCCCGCTTTTTATCCCTGTCAAAATGTATTGCACCTCTTTTTAATGTGCAATAATTATGCGCCATTTCTGCGTACATGTAGGGCAGTGAATTTTCAAAACGCCGTAGGAACTTCCACGATAAAATATAAGGTAGGCGTGATACTATATGAAAGCATACCTCAACTTGTAACCTCTCAAGAATAGTCTGACTGTCAACGTTAAAATTGAGACCGAATCCACTTCTCACAGTCTCACAATGAAACGTGATTTTAAAGTGCTTGTTTCAGTGTGCATTATGTGTGCCTAGGCGTGTACAGAGGATTATCACTCAGGTTTTAAATCTTACATTGGTCCATTTGTTCAACAGTTGCAAACTTGGTCCACGACGCGAAGTACTCGCGCTTAGAAACCCGATCCAGGCGGCCAGCATCGAAGTACTGAATACAAACTGCCATGCGGAAGAATTCGCTCATTATTTGCATCATTTAGAAACTTTCAACAAAGCCGCATTTTTTCTCACTTGTGCATCGACGCAATCGGAATCCGCTGCTCCGCCCCGAGAGGATCCATCGCCGTTCAATAGAATGTTGTCCCCCCCCAGTCCGATTCGACGCGGATGGTCCCTCCTCCCGCGGCTAGGGTCGGCCATTGCATTCCACTAGGCATAGGCTAGGGCCGCCACTCCCTTCACTCCACAGGCCACGCGGGGCCCAGCCTTAATTTCGGCCTCCGACGGAGGGAGAGGGACCTCACCGGGACGGTTTATACTTGCCCGCTTGGGCAGTCAATGAACTTTTGTGTGGACCCGCTTCCCGCCGATAATCTCGCCGAGGGCACTCCCAAACGTCTGTCGAGCCGAACGGCAACAACTCTCGCTCCCGGCTAAGATGGCACTCTTTCGACGGCCAAATCGGAAATGAATTCTTTTGAAATGTATCCATTGAAATTATTATGCTTAGAATATCAGTCTCTATGTCTACATTTGCGCAATACCCCAAAAACCGCCGCAGGGAGTGTGACTGGGGATGATAGGTCTCCAGCCATTCATGCACTATCCCAATTATGTCACATCTAATCAAATATTAGTTTGATCATGCACTCGAAAAATGTTAAACAGACGAAATAAAGTACTCGCTTCCACATTCAATATCAGGATATGTATATTCAAATAATGCTGTAGAACAGCTAAAAAGATGGGTCTATTACATAATAAGGAAAACATGCAGGATATTTTCAAATGTATGTAAACTATCATTTATGATTTCTGTCATGTCTATTATGATCTCTAATAGTTCGAGGAAAATACAATATTTTCAATATTTCTTTTCTAGCATTATTGTCCCTGGTTTTACGTTGGTGTTGATCTGTTTAACCATAATAATTCGAGGCCTGTAATATGCCATTAGCATTCTCAAATAAGTAGCCTGCCTCAAATTTAGGCATTCAATTTAGCCTGTATTTAAGCCTACGGTCAACCATTGGCTGATATCCTAATTATTCCTATAAGGTGGTAACACAGCTACCTTGTGAACTACAACGTTTCACAAACCTATTTACTCTACGTTGCACTCGATCTAGTTCCTACATTAAGCCAAATTCATGGGGATCCAACACACCCAAAGCATACTCTAGGTGGGGCGTAACTGACTTGAAATTACAAAACTTCTTTACCCTTTCATTACAATTCCAAAGTATCCTTTTTATGAATCCTAAATTTTTATTTGCTATTCCTCAAATTTCACGAATGAGTTTTTCCAAGGACATGCCCTTAGTTACCGTTACACCAAAGCCGATGAAACACCCAAGGTGAACGAAATCTTCTAGAATGATCACGGCGGTATCTCTGCACACATCGTTCAAACATGCAAATACGATGCCTGTTGAAAACAATCGCGAACTTTGAATTTTCGCGGGTTGAGTATATTTGATGTTCGATTTTTTGTTGCGATTCGATTCTCTCGACTATTCCATCAGCCCCCACCCCTGTAACGGTTGACCTTTTCGAACGATTTCACAAGAACGCAAAAAATTATATATATTCAGACACACACATTTAGTTCTATTGTTTCAGGATTCACTTCGTGGAAGTAATTGATATCATTATTGAAATAGAAAGAAAGACTCGTACTTTTCCACAGATTTTATTATACGGTATAACGCGTTTCACCGACTTGCGGCATCATCAGGTACAAATTTGCAAAACAGACAGAGCAAGCATATATACCCTCAGGACAGAGTGGGGGCGGGGGGGGTTGGAAGGATTTGAGAGGGGTGGGGGCTCGCAGGTGCGTTGATGGATTGTTTTGACCATTTCCAGGCTAATTTCTCGGAGAGGAGTGGGGAGGGGTATGGGAATAATTGCCCATTACAAAGTGTCGTGTTGGGGTTCACCAAGTGCCTTCTAATCTCTAATTGCTCGAGAGCGTCCATTTTTAATCCTTTTGGGAGTGTGTGTAATATCTCTGGGACAAAGTCACTGCTGTGGTCGAATTCTAGTAAATGCTTGGCGAAGAGAGAGTTGTTATTCTGATTTTTGTGACACCTTGCGTGTTCCTTGACTCGTAACTTGATATTCCTGCCGGTCTGACCGACATAAACGCTGTTGCAATCCTCGCATTTCAGTTTATAAATGCCTGATTTGAGAAGGCTATCCTGGGTGTCTTTTCCATTGGCTAGAAGTTTGGAGAGGGTTATGGGTGGGTAGAAGGCTGCTTTGAGTGAGGTGGGTAGGCAGTTGGAAATCCTATATGAAAGATCTCCCAGAAACGGGATCGAGCACCACTTAAAATCTTTAGATACTGTGGGCTGAGATACGAAAATGCTTTTTATGGCCATTGCTTTTTGTTTTTTCCGTAGTAATGTGTCAACTAGTTTGGGGTTGAAACCATTGTTGGTAGATATATTAGTGATATTCACGAGTTTAATTTTGAAGTTTTTGGGGGAAAGGGGGATGTGTAGGAGGCGGTGGATCATGGAGTGGAGGGCTGCGTGCATGTGAGAAAAGTGGTGTGCGGAATCATTAGAAATTATATGGTCTGTATATGTGGGTTTCCTATAAATTGCAAATTCGTGTCTATTATCCCTAATTGTGATCACGTATACCGCAAAACAACAAAAAACTGCATCCCAGGATGCAGCACGAAAGCCATCCTACAACACGCAAGCCAGGACACAACAAACAAGAATGTGAAACATCACTACCAAATGAACATGCACCAAAAAACACTCTACCCCCAAAGAGACTGCAAAAAGTAGAACTAATTATTTTTAGACGCTGAGGGTGGCAAGTTGAATTTTTCTATCTACAACCCTACAGTTGCTATCCCGTTTTGTCCGTGGGAAGGAGTCCTTGAGTCGGCTGGTTCTGGCATCTATTTCCCGAATTTTATATGCATGATCCAAGCGACCAATGTATGTAGGAGTACGAATAATTTGCGAGACCTCGGTGCTGAAACATGCGGATCTGAATTTATTAAATAATTTCAATCTTGATTTCCACATTTTTCGGGCTGCGTCCGCGTATGTCGTTCAAATGTACAACAGTTTCGCCAGCTATCCTGCTGGCGTCCTCAGGTCAAGGACTTGACCTGAGGACGCCAGCAGGATAGCTGGCGAAACTGTTGTACATTTAAACGACATACGCGGACGCAGCCCGAAAAATGTGGAAATCACCTACTCATCGCCGCGGAAACCTTCGAACAAATTTCAATCTTGCATTGAATCGTCTCTCAGCCAATGATTCCCACCCCAAATCCATGAGCAATACGGTGAACGCTTTGTGTTTTATCGTAGTAATTTTTTACAAAACGGGCTTCCCGGCGTTGAACCTTCTCAATTTCCCGAATGAGATATCTTTCACTCGGACCCCACACGCTACATGCGTATTCTAAATGAGGCCTTACAAGAGCGTGGTGACAACGTTCCTTGACCTTCGAGTCACTTTTGCCGACAATGCGTCTGATGAATCCCAATTTTTTATATGCTTCACCCCAGACTTTACGTATGTGAGCCCCCCAAGTTAAGTCTTCTGTGAATGTAACACCTAAGTATTTTACCGTATCAACGGGTGACTGCCTGGTGTATATCAGGCATAGGAGTCCCTCAGGTGACGAAGGCAATCGAGGCGGCGGTCAAAGGCACGAAGTGCTCTAGGCTGCAGGTCGTGGCCCATGTGGGCACCAACGACGTCACGGACCGTGGATCCGAGGAGGTCCTCCGTTCCCTTAGGGAACTGAGCTCCGAGGTGAAGCGCGTCCAGGGCGTCGAGGGGGTTCGGCTGGGACTAACGGTCTGCAGCATCGTTCCGAGGGAGGATCGCGGGTCTCTGGTTTGGAGCCGAGTGGAAGGCATAAACCAGAGACTATCGAGATTCTGCTCGGACATAGGAGCCTCCTTCGTCGACCTGAGACCAACCCTCCGATCTTGCAGGACTCCCCTTAACCGATCTGGGGTCCATTACACGGCGGAAGCGGCGAGTAAGGTAGCGGATAGGATACTCGACCACTGTAGGCCTTTTTTAGGATAGAGGGCAGGTCACTTAGTGGGTCAGTAACATCTGGGGATAGCGCGTATAATATTATTAACAAAAATAAAAAAGTCACCGACAAAACTGGCATTGATTTAGAAAGACATGTGACACGCACTTCCCCACAAAGGCGTCCTAAATTACAGTCAGGCACAAATAAGGACGTTATTCAACATCAAAATAATTTAACTATACTTGTTATAAATTGCAGAAGCCTCAAGAACAAATCAGCGGATCTAGAACACATAATCCAAACTCATTCCGCTGATATAGTAATAGGCACAGAGAGTTGGCTGTGCAATGACATAAACGACCAAGAAATTTTTCCAATAGATTTCAAAGTTTACCGACACGATAGAGATACAAGACCCGGAGGAGGGGTTTTCGTGGCAGTTAAAAGTCATTTTGAAAGCAGGCAAGTTTCATTTGAAAATAATAACATAGAAAGTGTTTGGTGCACCTTAATACGGACCAATCAACCCAACATAAATTTATGCTCTTTCTACAGACCTCCAAACTCAGATTTGAAAACACTTCACACCCTCAACGATCAAATTTACAATTTTACACGTAAATATAATAACAGCATAAACATAATTGGTGGCGACTTTAATCTCCCTGGTATAGATTGGGACAACAATATCGTTAAATCTGGGACCCGCGATCGCGAATCTTGCAATTCCATGATAAAATTGGTTCAAAGAAACTCCCTCCATCAAGCAGTGCGCATGCCCACCCGTGGAAAGAACATATTGGATCTATTTCTTACAAACACGCCTGAACGTATTATTAGTGTATCAACTGATGAGGGCTTAAGTGACCATAGAGCAATTAATGTCCACTTGGACATAGAAATAAAAATGATTGTTAAACCAAAAAGAAAAATTTATAATTACCATAAAGCAGACTTTGAATCTTTTGCCAATCAATTATACTCTTCACTACCCGAGTTCAAAACCCGCTTAAGTCATGTCAACGAGGAAGAAACTTGGACAGAATTTGTCAATATCATGCAAAAAGGAATCGTAGATTTCATACCTATAAAATACGTTAAAGCAAATCGCGACCCCAGGTGGTACAATAAAGACGTTAGAAAAGCCCTTCGAAAGCAGAGAATGCTACACTCTAGGGTAAAGAGGGCAGGCGTGAACACATCATCCCCTGAGAATAAACAATTATGGGACACATATAGATCCTCTAAAATTGAAACCAAAACACAATTACGTAGCGCTTTACTGGACTTTAAACGCAAAGTACTTTGCGAGCACTTGGACACTGACCCCAAAGCTTTCTGGTCATATGTTAGGGAAGTAAATGGGAGTAAACAAACCGTGGCTTGCTTAAGGGATTGTAGCAATATAATTCATACAGACAGTGAGGGTAAAGCTAACATCCTAAATTCATTCTTCCAAAGCGTTTTCTCGAATGATGTTGCCACCGCATATCTCCAAGAAACAATGCATACTCCACCCATGGAAAAAATAACAGTGGACCAACAAGGAATTCTAAAATTGCTTAACGAGATTAAACCCAACAAATCCCCGGGTCCCGAAAATATACCAGCTAGGTTGATAAAACATTTAGCTCCAAACATTGCCCCGTACCTTGAATTTATATTTAACAAATCCCTCACAGAGTGCAAAGTACCCAAGATTTGGAAAACCGCGCAAATAACGCCTATTTTTAAAGGTGGTGACAGGGAGGATCCCAGTAATTACAGACCTATATCTCTCACTTCTATCTGTTGCAAAATCTTAGAGCACATAATTGTCAGTTCAATAATGAGACACCTTGACAATATTAACTTTTTAAGTGACAATCAACACGGATTCAGGAAAACTCGCTCCTGCGAAACCCAATTAGGATTATTTACACATGATTTACTTTTATCGGGTGAGAGAGGTAGGCAAGTGGATGCCATCTTCTTAGATTTTCAAAAGGCATTTGATAAGGTCCCACATGGTAAACTCATTCATAAATTAAAGGTCGCGGGTATAAATAAGGGCGCCATAAGTTGGGTTAAAGATTTTCTTTCGGAGCGGGAACAGAGGGTAGTCCTTGATGGCGCTAGTTCCGACAGCGTTCGAGTCACGTCGGGGGTACCTCAGGGAAGTGTGATCGGGCCGTTGCTTTTCTTGATTTTTGTTAACGATTTGAACCGCGAAGTGAAAAGTAAAATTAGGATGTTCGCGGATGACACGGTGATCTATCGGGAGATATCTGGGGATGTGGATCGTTTTATTCTAGCGCAGAATTTAGATTGCATTACTAAATGGTGTTCTAACTGGGGATTGACTCTAAATTATAATAAATGTTCAGTGGTAAATTTCTTTAAAAGATCAACGGGATTTGCTTACAAATTAGCTGGAGGTGACCTAGCAGTAGTTGATACGGTGAAATACCTAGGTGTCACATTCACAAAAGACTTAACTTGGGGGACTCACATACGTAAAGTCTGCGGTCAAGCATATAAAAAATTGGGATTAATTAGACGCATTGTCGGCAAAAGTGACTCGAAGGTCAAGGAACGTTGTTACCACGCTCTTGTAAGGCCTCATTTAGAATACGCATGCAGCGTGTGGGATCCGAGTGAAAAAGGTCTCATTCGGGAAATTGAGAAGGTTCAACGCCGGGTTTTGTAAAAAATTCCTACGATAAAACGCAAAGCGTCACCGAAATGCTCATGGATTTGGGGTGGGAATCATTGGCTGAGAGACGATTCAATGCAAGATTGAAATTATTAAATAAATTTAGATCCGCATGTTTCAGCACCGAGGTCTCGCAAATTATTCGTACTCCTACATACATTGGTCGCTTGGATCATGCATATAAAATTCGGGAAATAGATGCCAGAACTAGCCGACTCAAGGACTCCTTCTTCCCACGGACAATACGGGATAGCAACTGCAGGGTTATAGATAGCAAAAATTCCACTTGCCACCCTCAGCGTCTAAAAAATAATTAGTTGTATTTAAATGCATGCTCTTCCACTAACCTTATGTGTTTTGCTATAATAACCCATTCTTTCCGAATGACCTCATTCATGTTCTGTTCATCTGTTTTTAAGTTTCCCTTTCAATCCCTCGTCCCTCTCCGCGGGGGCAAATTCCTGCTACCTGCAACGTTGGGAGTGTTTCATGGTGCATTTTCATGTGGTAGTGATGTTTCAATTTCTTGCTTGTTGTGTCCTGGCTTCCGTGTTGTAGAATGTCTTTCGTGCTGCATCATGGGGTGCAGTTTTTTAGTTGTTTTGCGGTATATGTGTTTGCATGAGTATTGGATGATGGGATTTTTGCATGAGTGTGTGCGCTGCTGTGGGTGTAATTTTCCGTGTTGTTTTTTTTTTTTGCATGTGGTATTTTTCTTTTTTACGGTTGTTGACCTAACACCCCCCGCCACACGCCCTTGCGGCGGCTTGCGGGGTATTATGTAGATGTAGATGTAGATCAACTACTGCTTGGTCAATTCCAGCTAATTAGTAAGCAAATCCCGTTGATCTTTTAAAGAAATTTACCACCGAACATTTATTATAATTTAGAGTCAATCCCCAGTTAGAACACCATTTAGTAATGTAATCTAAATCCTCCACTAGTATAAAACGATCCTCAGCCCCAGATATCTCCCAATTGTAATAGTCTGGTGTTTAATGACGTCGCGGAAAACTGATGTCCCCGGGCGCAACCAATGAACGCCCGTATGAAACCTCCTTGCCCTTGCCATGCATTGCTTATAATTACGAGTGTACAGTCACACAGTTTTGCCACGGATATCCCTCGGCAATCTGCCTACTGTGATCGGGTAAAAGGAAGTGTGTTTCACTGCAAAGATGACTCTCACAAGAACGGAAAGAGATTAAATGAAATTCTTGGAGTCCTGGCATACTTCTATGCGAAAGAAAAACCTATATACGCAGAGAGTAAGTGAAAAACATAATGGGGTTAGCCAACATCCTCAAGTATCTTCAACAACCCTTCTGGATGAGCATTAATGAGCATTTCCTTATGCATTTCGAAAGCTGGAGATTTTTTTGTTGCATATTACGCCTTTATCACTGGCAAATTTCAAAATATATCTCACAAAAGAAATGCATATTTCTTTGCGGGCAGCTGTTTACGGATACTACACGGGGAAATTATTCTCAAGTACAAGTAAGTTGCCACAACGCTCCTGCGAAACGTCAAATTGCATCACGCCCCGAAAGACATGAATCTTAGAAGAAGCCAGTAAGCCAGCGTGCTTCAAAACTTGGGAAACCAACGCTCCTTTTAAAATAAAAAAACGCGTTTCATTGCGGAAGGATCGTAAGCAATTAAGAGATACGGTATATTGAGTCGATTGTAAACGACGCAAGAATTGTTCGAACAAATAGCCAATAAAATACGCCAATCGAAAAAGCTGAATCCAAGAAACCTCCCGAGGCAAAATTACTGCAGTATATTCCGACCGATTTGCGAAGATAAACAACGCGGAAGTTAAGGGCTAACAAAAGCCTTCCGTTCACGTTTCTAGAGTTGTTGCGAACAGCCATCACAACACGACCAAAACTGTACACACCAAAGACATAAACCAATGTTACCAGCCTCTGCGGAAAAGGATTTAATTTGTGGCATGGCATCTGCAATGGCCTTGACCACATCTCTGGCAGCCGTACCGGGTGTGTTCTCACCAGAAGCGATACTAGCGACTCCATCGTCGAAGGCCTTCGAGGACGGCGTGTGGATAGGGGGCACTGAGTCGCCACAGTCGGCGTCGGCCGCCACTGAAACTGGACCGAGCATTTTAACTACATACCCTCATTCGTTTCTCCAATCTATCCCTTCACCTCAGCCATTGATTCATAAACACTGTTCCTCATGGCTTACTTTGAGGCCAATACACAATTATTCTTAAGATAATTCATTATCGTTTATGTGGAAAAAATTGTCCTGCTAGAACAAACTATAAATGAAACCACAGTGACATCGGATTAGTTAACTATTTAAAAGTTAAGTTTGAGGTTAAAATTTTCTTACTAAAACAAAACTGTTACCCCAAATAGTTAACAGGACAGAGTTGCAGGCGTAGCATGGTTGAAATCCTTCATGACGAAACAAGATACTTTGCTTTTCCACATACATTTTTTTTATCAGAAGCTAGGCTTCGTTGTAGCGTTAAATTTTCAGGTGATCATCTTCACTTCGATTTTTCGATTGGCGTCCAACGAAACCTGGGTCTTAATAAAAAAGAAAATTCTTTGTGATAAAGTAAAGCGTCCTCTTTCATTAGTAAACAGGAAATTACTTACATGTCGAAGTAACGAAACGGATTCGAGCTTAGCCCGTAACTACCGCTCTGATTAGAAATCAATATATTTCAAGCATCGAGGACTTCCGTGCCAATTAAAATTAAGCTACAGTGGCGCCCGTGCACGGACAGAATTAGAAGTCTTCTGATGTTTATATGTTAACTTCTACAAACGTAGATGATGTGTTTTAATTATTATTTCATTTTTTTCCAGGATTTTAAATACCTTAGTTTCGGGAAGAGCATTATAGATTTTGGAATATTATTTGCCAAGTGTTATTCCAAAAGCGTAAAAAATCGCAATACGCCGTGTCATACAGAACAATGTTTTACCAAAATAGTAGTCTCCGAATTAGTAGTCAATTAGTCGTCTCCTTCACGAGATGAGGGGGGAGTAGCGTGTACTGCTTGGAAACTTGTACTTGTCACGAATGGTTTCTCAGTGACACAATCTTATGATTTGCTACGCCATTCAGCGGTCTTAGTTTTAAAAAACGCCTTTTCACAGAATTACGGAAGGAGAGGCCAGAATGAAAACGTGTGCACAGGAGTTGTGGAGAAAAGTGAATTCTTACATATGAACGCGTTATGGCGAAAAAATGATGTCGATCCGGTGAATTACGTGATTCGGCGGACATTATTAAGGCTTTCCATTTCCGAAAACAATTTCCAATTCAAAGCACTTGGCATGCACGAGGAGCCTCTGCATTGGGGAAACTAATTCCCCACTCACCGCAGTAAAAACAGAGGAAGTGATCGCGGCGCACCATTCGTCAGCACGAAATCTCAAGGACTCCTTCTTCCCCGTTGGACAATACGGGATAGCAACTGCGGGGTTATACTGGATAGCAAAAATCCCACTTGCCACCCTCAGCGTCTAGGGAATAATTAGTTCTATTTAAATGCATGCTCTTCCACTAACCTTATGTGTTTTGTTATCATAACCCATTCTTTCCGAATGACCTCATTAGTGTTCTGCTCATCTTGTTTTAAGTCTCCCTTTCAATCCCTCGTCCCTCTCCACGGGGGGGAAATTCCTGCTACCTGCAACGTTGGGTCGCATTCCCTACCTTTTACAGTCTCCTCGGGGGGTAGAGTGTTTTGTGGTGCATTTTCATGTGGTAGTGATGTTTCAATTTCTTGCTTTTTGTGTCCTGGCTTCCGTGTTGTAGGATGGCTTTCGTGCTGCATCATGGGGTGCAGTTTTTTAAGTTGTTTTGCGGTATATGTGTTTGCATGAGTATTGGATGAAGGGATTTTTGCATGAGTGTGTGCGCTGCTGTGGGTGTAATTTTCCGTGTTGTTTTTTTGCATGTGGTATTTTTCCTTTTTACGGTTGGTGACCTAACACCGCCCGCCACACGCCCTTGCGGCGGTTTGCGGGGTATTATGTAGATGTAGATGAAATCACCCTGTGGACGTCCATCGGTGTCTAGGAAGCGTTCATTCGGAGAATTCCAGGACGGGAAATGCTGTTTCATGTCGAGAGTTTGGGCGGATATGACGAGCCCGTATCGTTTTAATGATTAATTCACTACATTTTTGCCCAATATCCGTCGTCTTTTGTTTTTAGGCTTATTGCTTTAGATATTTCTCACTGGGAAAATATTTTAGGCATTGAGAGTATGTCATCTACTGTTATCAAGCCGAATGTCTATTTTCTGTTTTTATGGTCAAACATGGAAAGCTCGTCAATTTAAAAGTCAGTCAGAGATATTTGCCATTCAAGGACATTTGGCATCTATAAAAAAATTACTCTCGTAAATTAAAATTTTTTTGTCCATAGATACTCTAATTATGACTAGTTAATTATGAAGATTTTAAGACGGCACTACAGTATTACATTGATTATAAAATGCTCCTAACAGCGTTGCAGCATATGCACGGTTTGAATGTAAAATATCGGGAAAATAGATTTTTTTCAGATCATGCAGCAATGGCTCGAAAATCTTCAAGTACATCCCTCGAGAGCGTCGACACACTTTTACCCTTGCGGCTTTTCCACGACTCGAAGGCTCTCTGGGAGGCGGATTCCGGAAGGTCCTTGAGGGTAGGCAAGTAAGCTTCTTTGACTGAGTCCCATGTTGGTGTCCTTTGAGGGAGGATTTCACTTTATAGGGAATAGAACTAATGGCCTGCCGGTGCCTAGTCGGGACAGTAGAGCAGTTGGGGAATCGTCGCGATGCCGTTGCAGAAGGTCTTCGCAAGCCGATCCTACTCTTGATCGTCCGTTAAGACCTTCGGGAGGTCCAGTTAGCGTAGATCTGTCGCATCCCTACATTTTCAGTGATAACGGCGTATGCACTGTCATCTTATCAATGCCAATACGATCACGCGCACTCTTAAACGACGCTCTGAATTCAGCACTACACGTAAGTACGCCAGGAACACATTTTTAACGATACATTTTATAAAAACCTTAGGTGTTCGCAATAATTAGGTAATTTCAACTTCTTTCTAATTATGCTAATAGTATTTGAAATTCATTGAACTTTTCTCGATGAAATTACTGACAATATGTTGGCGAAGAACAAACTCTCTTGATTCCTTCTCGTGATCGGGTCGGATCAATGTAGCCAGGGCAAAGAAAGACCCCTGAGGCGACCCAGAAGGCGAGGCGGGAGGAGGGGGACACACGCCGGCCCTGCTTCACGAAGCCTCACACGTGAGGGCCTGGAGGGCGAGCAGCCGCCTTCCCTCCCGCGGAACTCTTGGATACTCCGAAAGGCCAGCCATCTCGGGGAGAGTGAATATTCTAGCGCGGAGGCGCCAGTAATTGCGCTCTCGCGGCCGGGAGGGGGGGCGGCGGCGCCGGATAAGCTCACGAGTGCGGAGCTTTGAAAGGCTAAGCCGGAGGCGCCCAATTACATAGAAGGGAGGAAGCTGCACACGTGTACGCATAATCCACCCCCCCCCCACCTTGAAACCTCATGAGGGCGTGCAGTAATGCAGCCAAGCGACTCGGATGTGGGGGCGCGTTACCTCTTAACTAAGGCGCAACTAAGTAAGAAACACTCGCTCGCCTCCTTACACTCACTGCCACCAATGGCTAAACAAGGAAATCCACTTTACAAATTCATGTCCACCGGTTGGAGCGGAGGAGTTCTTCACAGGCCACGGAAGGAGCGCTTCAAAGCGACGGCCCCCGAGGCACGGGTTGCGTGGCCCGCGGAGATCAGAGGACGGGGGGTATCCCTCGGTCCCTTCGGGGCCAATTCACCCCCAAGTCTTTCCGTCGCCGTTCCGAAACCCTTCCCTATAGGACTCATCAAAGGACAAAAGGGCTTTGCTGGTACGTCGGGCCGGGCTTTGACCGCGCGCCGCTCGTATTATCCCAGGTAGGCATTTTATGCGCCGGGGGTTGCCTGAGAAGAAAAACAACTATTTAAGTAGGAGCGCAGAAACTAAAACTCACGCAACACCGAAACTGCTTCTAGGAAATAGGGCTTATCGGGACATCTACTGAAGTACTAATAACTTCAAGTAGAGTTTTGATTCCAAGGGCCCATCTTCCTCAAAGCACGAATCGCAAAATTAATGGACTTTGTCTGTCTGTACATCTGTGCGTACACACTCATACATACTCATGAACAGCTGAGAGTTGCATGGTTGCTTATGCAATGAAAATATGCGGTTATCTACCAGATAAAGTTTTATTTTTGGTTGTCCCTGGCACAACACATTAGCGCTGTCTTCTTAAGTTCTTAAGACTTTTCTTACTTGCTGTAAATACTTTTCGATGCGATAACTCAGTCTTCAGCTTTGAATTCTTACCCCTTTTACCCTACCCCCATCCACTTCATCCACTCTTCTTTCTCCCTCCATCCACCGCCATTCACAGCACGCTCCCCACCCCTTCATATTTTCGTCACACTGCCTCTCAGTATCTCTTTCATTCACTTGTAAGACCCTCTTTAAATTTCAAAAGCGTCCAGTACTTCGTCCTCTGCTTTACCTTTGTTCCATTTAATGCCCTCCATTTTTCTCCACACCCACGTCTTAAAAGTCTACGAATGCCTCTTATTCCATTTTCTCAATTACTAACTTTACGAGGCGCACGATACAACGCTTCGCAATAAAATTCCATGTGCCCTTTCTTTATATCTTCACTTTCGGTGAATGTAAATAATCCCGACCCAAAAGCATCAGCACCCAATGCAATTATTTTTTAATGTCCTAATTACTTTGTCCACCTTTTTAAACCGGTTCATTGATAGCTGCTTTATCTTTTTCAGTTTTGTTTCTCAACTTTAATATTTATCATATTTACCTCCATCTTGATATTCTCATTGCATATTTTGGTGATTTATCCTTTTCCCTTACTTAGTTAATTTTATCTTGAATACGTATAGTAATGGTTGCAACCATACTGGCTACCTAAACCTAAATCAACAGGTTATTCAACTGATTTGAAGGGTTTCCCAACCGCTTTCATCCCAGGTTACGGCCCATTCCCTTCTTAGTATGTGCCCGTTCCCCTCTGCAGATTTATTTATTATAACAGATGGTAGCGGAAATAAGTAGCTCTACTCTCCTTCCAAACAAAGGCCATTCGAACTCTCCACCTTGCATCCGCAACTATGCATGCTCAAGTTGCGGATGTGCCCTCTCTCTCCAACTCTTCCACTCTCCTCGTCCAATCGCAAAATTAAATGTTCACAATTTGATAGGAACACATCCTCAAAACACAAGATGAAGACGATTAAGCATTGCTACCATTTTATGATAAATTCTCTCTTAATAAAAGCAGTCGCAAGAGAAATAAGTGTTACCTTTAGTTATTTCTTCATTATAAAATAGTCTGCTTAAAGATCATTGCTTGAAATCATTATTTATAAATTATTTATTACATACGGAAAGAAGGAATAACGATCTTTTTTTTAAAAAGCATGAGTTAAGACTATGTAGAGCATTGTTTTCTAGTGACAATGATATTCTAAGCAAAAAAAGCGGATACATAGAAATAATTTTCTCCATCAT
This sequence comes from Hetaerina americana, assembly GCF_022747635.1. Taxonomy (NCBI): domain Eukaryota; kingdom Metazoa; phylum Arthropoda; class Insecta; order Odonata; family Calopterygidae; genus Hetaerina; species Hetaerina americana. Next base: position 4,624,936 of record NW_027286741.1, on the reverse strand, counting down.
CTACAGCAACAACTTCTGTTGATTTTACAAACAAATCAGCAAAACGTCGCTGTTGAAATGAAAAAAGTTTTTCACCGTATGTTTCATTCCCCTTACTTTAGTGATCAGCTTTTCCATGCTCCATTTTTTCCCTTGTTGTCGCATTTATAATATTTTCCCTTAATCCTGGACCAAGGGCAAAAACTAGAGGGTCTTCTTGTATCAAAAGCTATTTGGTAAACTCTCATTGGAAGAAAAACAATTCGTAACCAGTTCAAATGAAACTTCACAAAAGTTTTTTTCGCAATAAACTTAAATATTTGTTTTGCTTACATTTAACCGCGTTTCATTCCGAGCACACACACACAAGCAAACACTTATTATTATCATTATAAGTCAATCTACCTATGTATCTTCAAAAAAGAATGCTCCTCAGCGTCGACATATATATATATACACACACACACACACACAAACACACACACACACACACACACACACACACACACATATATATATATATATATATATATATATATATATATATATATATATATATATATATATATATAGTACAATATACAGTAACACACAATATAGAAACACAAAAAAAAGAAGAACACACACGTTATTTCTTGATATTTCGACGGAAACACTCCGTCTTCATCGGAGAGCGCACCCTGACCCTCGACGTCTTCCATCCCTAGGGGTAGTCGTGCTGGGAGGGGGGGAATCTTATTGCTAGGGAGTTCCAACGTCCGGCGGTTGGTGGCCCCATTGCGGGAGAGGTCGGATAGGGACGTGACGAACCAGAGGGTTACCTCCTACTGTATGGCTGGGGGGTTAATTCCTAACGCCACGGCTGCAGTGGAGGCGGCGGTCCAAGGCACGAACTGCTCCATGCTGCGGATGGTAGCCCATGTCGGCACCAACGATGCTTCCAGGTACGGATCCGAAAAGATTTTGGGTGCCTTTAGGGACCTAAAATCCGAAGTGGATCGTGTGCGGGAGGCATCTGGTGTGGACTTACGGCTGACCATATGCAGCATTGTCCCGCGGACTGACTGCGGTGCTTACGTTTGGAGTCGTATTGAGTCTCTAAACGGAAGGCTGTGGAAATTCTGTCGGGACATGGGGGCCGAGTTTGTGGACTTGAGACCGGTGCTCGGATCTTGTAGCACCCCCTTGAACCGCTCTTGGGTCCACTACACCCCTGAGGCGTCGGTTCGGGTGGCTCATAGGATCTTCAAGCACTGTAGATATTTTTTAGGCAAATGCGTAGGTTAAGTAGTGGAGTAAATTTAAATTTAAAGATAAATTTCCCTGATAACGATATTATAAAGTGTAGGTCGATTAGTGGGTCTCACAATACTAGGTTGCCGAAAGAGATTTCTCGAAGTAACTACAGTGCTAAGGAGACAAAAGAAAGAATCACTTCTCAGAATATGGACCGATCGTGTATTAAGACACCCAAAAGACTTATAAATAGCATCACCAGAAAGCAGACGGAAACAAACACAAAGAAGGTTCTATACGAAGAAATAATTTCCGTAGTAGTAGTTAACTGTCGAAGTTTAAAAAATAAGATACCGGAATTTCACCACCTCATTCATAGCACAGAGTCAGAAATTATTATAATAGGAACTGAAAGTTGGTTGAATGATAGCAGGCAGCAAAATATTTCCCAAGTCCTTCACAGTTTATAGAAACGACAGACAGAATAGAGCCGGAGGAGGAGTTTTTATCGCGGTTAAAAACTCTACTATTAATAGAGCTGAGTTATTTCCTGATAACTGTATAGAAAGTGTCTGGTGCTCAGTAAAAATACCCAGTGCGAAAAGAATATATGTCTGTGCGTATTATAGACCACCCCATGCTGGCGTTAACTCAATACTAGATCTAGAAAGGCAGATAAAAAGCTTTACATCCCACAACAATGAGCGTAGACTGATAATTGGTGGCGATTTTAATGTTCCCACAGTAGATTGGGATTCGTACAGTTTTGTAAATGGAGGTAAAGACTAGGATTTATGCGAGTCCCTCTTATTGACGTTCACCTCAAATTCCCTACATCAATTAGTCACTTCACCAGCAAGGGGAAAGAACATCCTTGATCTATTAGCTACTAATATACCCAAAATGGTCTCAAATGTAGGAGTTATTGATGAAATCAGTGATCTAAACGTAGAAACGTACAAAAAGTTAACAAACCTAAGAGAAAAATGTATTTATTCAATAAAGCTGACTATGATGGCTTAAAACATGAGTTAAACTGTTCCTTTCTTAGATTTGACGAATCAAGCAAAACTAGGAGTGTTGAGGACACCTGGAATAATTTTCTAGGGATAACACGTTCAGCAATACAGAGATTCATACCTAGTAATTATATAAGAGAGTATAAGGAACCCCGTTGGTATAACTGAAGTTCGGAAATCACTAAGACGGCAAAGGGCGTGCCATGCCAGAATGAAAAACGCGGTTAAAGACTCCTCCTCTGATAAAATCAACGAAACCATACAGAATTACAAAGTATCTAGGTCCACTGCCAAGAAGGCATTCCGGAAGGCGCTAGCGGAATTCAAAAGGAAAAAATTAGGTGAACATTTAAACGATGACCCAAAGATGTTTTGGTCCTACGTGAGGGATGTGCAGGGAAAAAAGTCCACCGTAAACTCATTGAACAACGAAAAAGGGGATAAAGAAACAAGTAGTTTAGGTAAAGCCAACATATTAAACTCATTCCTCCACAGTGTTTTCAACAAATGCTCCCCGAATATACCAGAGAACCTTCCAAAAACATTTCTACAGCCAATGCAAGCAATCGACTTTTCCACCCACGGAATAGAGTTACTCCTTAAAAACATCGACCCCAAAAAATCTCCGGGACCTGATGAGATACCGGCTCGCGTGTATAAAGAACTGTCGTCTGAAATTGCTCCTTATCTTAATATAATATTTAAGAAATCATAAGCAGAAGAAAGCGTGCCAAGCGGCTGGAAGATAGCTTCTGTGACACCCATATTTAAAAATAGAGATTATACGCCAATATCGCTCACCTCCATCTCCTGTAAGATTTTTGAGCATATCATTATTAGTTCAATAATGAGGTACCTCGATAGCCAATATTTATTGATTAATAACCAACACGGGTTCCGTAAAGGTAGATCCTGCGAAACTCAACTCGCACTCTTTGTTCATGATATAATGCGATATTTCTAGATTTTAAAAAAGCTTTTGATAAAGTCCCTCATTGCAAGTTACTCGCGAAGTTGGAGACTTATGGAATACACGGGAGTGTTATATGCTGGATTAGACAATTTTTAAAAAGTCGTGTTCAGACAGTCGTCCTGAATGGTGTATCATCCGATGCTGTTAAGGTCACGTCGGGTGTACCACAGGGAAGTATCATAGGCCTCCTCTTGTTTCTTATTTACATAAATGACCTCAGCGCCGTGGTTAATAGCAGGCTCCGTCTTTTTGCTGACGATGCGGTGATTTATGGGAACATTCAAAGTCGCGATGACAGAGTCACGTTAGCTAACGACCTAAATGCAATCCAGACTTGGTGCGATACATTGCAATTGGAATTAAATTTGAAAAAATGCGTAGTAATACATTTTTGGGAAAAGAGTACCACCCCCCATTTAATTACAAAGTGAAACAAACAGAAATCGTGAGGGTAGATTCCTTTAAATACTTGGGTACAACAATTACTCACGGTCTGTACTGGGGAAAGCACATACGGGAAATATGCGGTCGTGCTAATAAAAAATTGAGATTTGTAAAAACGGTGCTGGGTAAATGTGACGAAAAAGTGAAGGAACGATGCTTTCTTACCCTAGCCAGGCCCCACCTAGAGTATGCTGCCAGTATATGGGATCCTCAAGACATACATTTAATTTCGGAATTGGATCGAGTTCAGCGGAGGGGGGCTAGATTTGTCAAAAATTGTTATGACCAACGCAGGAGCGTAACTACTTTGCTAGAAAATTTAGGCTGGGATTCCCTTACACAGCGGCGTTTACAATATAAATTAAACTTATTCTAAACATTTAAAGATGGGTCCTTTTCCGATGACATCAAGAACATAATACGAACCCCAAAGTATTACGGGCGGAGGGATCACGAATATAAGATTAGAGAGATTGACTGCAAGACAGACAGGTTTAAATGATCATTTTTCCAAGAATAATAACAGACCAAAATGCTTGTAATCGAAATCCCCCTGGAGTCGGCTCGACATAGTAAGTATTAACCTACAAGGTAGCGACTGCGCATGGTTCTACGGTCATATTTATATTTTTTTTTGAAGCTTCCCCTTACCTTTCCCCATCCATTTGAAAAACCCTAACCCCCTCATCCCTTACCCTTACCTTCTGGTGCTGCACCCCCTGCCACATACCTTTTTGGTGGCTTGCAGGGTATTGATGTAGATGTAGATGAAGTGTTTTGGACCAACACGGTCAAAGTAGTAGGGACGTAAGGAGAAGAATTGCGCTAGGCAAAGAGGCTTTCACAGGGAGGAGGGAGTTGATGACAGGGACGTTGAGTAAGGATCTTAAGAAAAGACTCGTAAAAACTTTGATATGGAGCGTAGCTATGTACGGTGCGGAAACGTGGTCATTGAAGTAGGAGGATAGACGTAGATTGGAGGCTTTTGAAATGTGGGTGTGGAGAAGAATGGAGAAGATGAAATGGACTGAGAAGAAAACAAATGAGACAAACTTGGTATGGCGGGCGAAGAGAGGCGTTTGTTGGGAGAAATCCTACGGAGGCAGGAAAAGTGGATGAAGGGGGTGTTGACCGGCAGTGGGATGTTGAAGACTGTGATAGAGGGGAGAATGTTGGGCAAACGAGGAAAGGTAAGGAACAGGATAGGGATGTGTGACGGGATGAAGGGAGGAAGAAAGTACTCAGAGATGAACAGGGACCTGATGAAGAGTAGGATGCTTGAGGTAGTGTTTTGCTAGGAGTCACAAAATATATATTTAGAAGCGGTTTCCATCCAAAAACCTACCTTATCCGGTAGATTACCTTATAATAATAAGAATAAACTTAGATTGAAATATTTAAATACAGAGAAAGGATACTCACATATTTAGTTTTGACGTTTTGACAACATGGCGGTCATCATTAAAATGCCGTTCTCGGGGGAAGAGCGGAGAGGATAGGTGCTGGGGGAATGAAGGAGGAGAGGTAAAAGACGCATATGCAACGGACAAGGGGTGGTAGGGGATGTGTAGATGGCTATTCAGTGGGCCTGATTCAACCCAGGAAGTTTAAATGACTGGAGCACCCAGATATGCACCATCTCGCGTTTTCCAACTCTATACTGCTAGCAGATTCAGGAAGGGTTTCGATTACCGAAAATGTCTCTTTGTTTCGGTATTTTATTCCTTTTAAACCCTCCAAAACTCAGATAGTGAGGACACGTCGTCAGCTTACCTAGCTAAAGCACTCGGCCGGATATCGAAGGATTCCGGCTTCCGGGCAAGGGGAATTATTTTTAAATTCTGAAGTTGTTGCATTAATTCTTTCTGTAAATTAGACTTCTAAAAATGCTTGCAAATGAATGAAACCGGACTATACGAGGCCTGTTCAAAAAGTATCGCGAATTGTGAATTTTCGCGGGTTGCTAATATTTGATGTTAGATTTTTTGTTGCGCTATGTTGGTAGTTATGTCTCTCACTTATGCCGAAAAGTTTGGCCACTTCGAATGTTCAGTTAATTGTTGATAGCTGTTTGACTTTGATGTTCTTTGGTTTGTCTTCGATTTTTTCCAGTTCCAAAAAATGCATCAAAGTATCTGCATTAAATTTTGTCTGAAAAACGAAATTCAGGGCGCGGACGCATTCCGAATGTTGACTGTGGCTTATGGAGAAGCTGCCTTGGACCAAAGCAACGTTTATCGGGGGTTTAAAATGTTCTCAGAGGGCCGAGAAGATGTGAACGACGAAGAACGTGCCGGACGCCCGGGCACGTCAACAACAGACGAAAACATTAATGAAGTGAAGAAAACATTGTTGGCAAATCGTCGAATCACCGTTAGAGAAGCTTCTGAGGACTAAACATATCGATTGGCTCGTGCCAGTCGATTTTCACCAATGATTTGGGTATGACACGGGTCGCTGCGAAATTCGTACCTTAATTTGTGCTTAATTTCTACCAAAAACAGCAACGCATTAACATTGCTACTGACTATCCGCGGCGACCCAAATTTGCTCCAGAGGGCCATAACTGGTGATGAATAACATGACTGGTTTATGGTTATGACGTAGAAACAAAAGCTCAATCATTCTGAGGGCAGCTGCAGCATGAGCCAAGACCGGAAAAAGCGCGCTCGAAAAAAGTTTGTTCGAATGTGAAAGTTTTGCTTACAGTTTTCTTTGATGCAGGGCGTCGGTGCTATTATGAGTTCTTGCCACAGGCTAGAAAGGTAAATATATTAGATATTAGGAATATTAGCTGCAAGTTAGTGCAATTTGTCCGAAACAATCCTCCACAAACGCACGGATTTGTGAAAGAACAAAAATTGGCTTTTGCTCCATGACCACGCCCCTGCTCACACATCGTTACCTGTGGACGAAAGTTTGGCCAAAGACAAAAAAAGGATTATCTGGCCCCCAGTGACTTTTTCTTGTTCCCGAAACTGAAGAGGCTCATTAAAGGACGACGCGTTTGACGAGATAAAGACTGCATCAAAGGAAGAGCTGAACAAGATAACAAAAAATGATTTGTTGAAGTGCTTCCAGGATTGGAAAAAACGTTGGAATAAGTGTATATGATCTAACGGGGATTACTTTGAAGGGGATAAAATAGTTATTAATGAATAAATAAATAATTTTTGAACAAACACAAAAGTCGTGATACTTGTTGAGCAGACCTCGTATTCATCTCAAGCTTCAAGAGGAATTTTTGGCTGGTCGCAGAGTCTCCGATTTCCGAAGGAGACATTCCCTAGAACCCCTCAAGGTATGCTGGTCAGGTGCGTGATTGGTCGCCGTTAAGGCAGCAGCTCCTGCTGGAATAGTTCCCGTCCCCGTGGGCCAGTGCCTCCCCCCCTTCCACTCTTCCAAGAGACTCAGGGAGGGGGCAATGATTTCGTTGGTTGCTTTTCACGGCCAGTATGGCAAGAGGCGCACTTTAATTAACAATCACAGAACGGATTTTAATTTACATGGGCATAAACGCTATCGTAATCACACGAAAACCGAAGAACGGAATACACTGATGCATCGCACCTACATGGGGAATGGTATTTGTCTCTAAAACACATGATACTCTATGAGGAACAATAAAGCATGCACAAATCAGACTCACTTTAGCTCTGGAAGTCTCTCAAGTGGAAGTTTACCTGAAAAATAGAAGAAATCAAATTCAGAAATGAAGAAAAACTATTGGTTGTCATGACAGGTACATAGCATGGTATCAATGCACATAATAAAAGCATAAAAACAGTTCGCGAAGGAATTGGTTTTAATTGATTCAATGGAATGATTCAAATTTAAACGTTCTCCAAGTAAATTCATCGTAATTAACGCCTTGTGTTATCAACGGATGACTGGCTTGAATGGTCCAATCTCTGAGTGAAATCCCTATTACCCTCTGCCAATCCTCTCATTTCTTCCCGTGGTTCCTCGCGCTGGCGTCTCCCATCAACTTCTTCTCGTAATCAATCATTTGTCGTCCGCTTCAATTTTCACTCGCGTTTTTTACGCCTTCCATCGATTTTCCTCACATCATTCTTCTCCAGCACAATCGCCTCCAATTCCCTCCTCTCCTCCGCTCCAACCACCCGTTACTTACAACCCACGCATGAGTACTCGTGACTATGTCCCACACCTTGCACCAAGAGCATGACCTCGCAATACGGCCCGCTGGTAGTCGTTTCTCGCCAAGTAAAGCCTCCATCACCGCCCAAATTTTGTGCAGCTTAGTCCCATTGTTCGGTTATGATATTTCAACATCGTCAGCAAAACGTGTTTCACTTGTTCCAGTATGAGTAATTCGAATGCAAAGCGAAAAATATTATACTTGATTAACTGAAGAACAGAAACGTATTTTCATAATTTTTTATTCAAAAGTTAGCCTATGACGTCAACTATACGCGTATGAGAAACAGAAAAACAGCAACACCAGCTCATAGAGGCAATTACCAAGAAATTTTCGCCAAAAGGCCGCCGTGAAATTGTGGCATCTGAAGGGTGGAACATGGTTTTGTGGGCGGTAGAAGTTTCAGACCACGAGGGATACCCAACGATGATCTGGATGCGCCTCACCCCTCGGGCACACAGGGAGGATGCCTACATCTACATATATCCTACAAGCTACCGCTGGGGTGAGTGGCAGCGGGTCATGACGCATTAAAAAATGTTTTAGCTGTTAGTTGCAATAATAATGTAAAATAATTAAACAGGTAAATTATGATCATTTTTAGTCCATGAACAACGAAATGTGGATATATTACTGCATCAAGTATGCGAGGTGAGAAGCTAGTAACATGAAGGTCAATAAAATAAGGTAACATGAAATAATGACAGCAGAGGTCATTTAGGCTAATTAAACGAAAATGCTTTACCCGCTGGCGCGGTCATGAGCAGTTATTTATAGTGTACATTCACTATGGGAAGGGTATTGCATCATGGCAGAAAAAGTCGTAATCACTTCGTAGAAATTCAGGTAATAGCTAGAGAGCGGTCGATCCTAGTTTCGGGAAGGACAAAATGACATTGGAGGGACTAAATCCGGTTCAAAAATACCTCCTTTCTTCTCGCTCAATGCTCACATATAAAACTCTCTGGTGGAATCGGCTCACCAAACAGATGGGCAGTTGAGAATGGCCTTCTTGGCTATGATGAAAGAGATTTAAGATGAAATAAATACGAGTCCGCGTACGTATTGAGTCACGGACGGAACTGAACTAGGTCTATGTGGGCACCGAATGTCCTTAGGTGCGGATCAGAACAAAAAGTTGAACTGACCACCCCAACATATGAGGACAATATGCGGATCAGCTTTAAAGAAACTTGGCTTCATTAAACCGGTGGTGGGGAAATGTAATGAGCAGGTTAAAGAGAGGTGTTATTTTGCTCTAGTTAGACCTCATTTGGAATATGCCGCAAGTATTTGGGATCCGTGGGAGAAAATTTGGCAAAAATAATTAGATAAAGTCCAGAGAAAATCCGCTAGATTCGTTAAAAATTGTTATGATAAAAACACAAGTGTGACAGGTCTCTTAGGGGATTTAGGCTGGGAACCACTTGAAGTACGGAGAGAACAAGCAAGACTTAGACTTTTAGAAAGGTTCAGAACAAATGAGTTTAACTATGACACTGAAGGAATTACGAGCTCGTACTCGCTACTCGTATAATGGCCCCACACTACTTAGGTAGATCAGACCACAAAGATAAACTAAGGGAGATAGATTCCAGGACAGATAGGTACAAATACTCATTATTTCCCCGAACAATCAGAAATCATAATAGAAGAAACCGAAGTTACTTTAGAAATATTGAAACCATTGAATTTACAAGTAGGAGCAAAGTTAAACACTGCAAAGCTGTTAGGTATACTTTCAGGTGCATGTGTATGTAAGATGTAGATTGAGTGTTTGCATGTGTGTGGGGTATAAGTGTTCATGCATGAATGTATGCCATGTTTTTTTTTGGGGATATATGATTTTGTGGTTATTGCATGCGGGTTTTTTTTCTTTTTCTTTTCTAAATTACGGGTGGTGTCCTAACACCCCCCGCCACACGCCCTTGCGGCGGCTTGCGGGGTATTAAGTAGATGTAGAACATGTCTCTCTCTATCTAGGGAAGACTGGAGCGGATGCAAAACTAAAGAGAATGAAAACCCACAAAGATAAGGAACGTAGAAACTTCAGTCATGGTTTCCATGCACCCAAAATACTAACTAATGTCAACAAGACACTGTCCGCAGTAATCGTGTATTTTGAGTGTGTATTTGGAAATATTGAGTGAAATAAGGTGATAGGTATACAAGGTATGAGTAAAAAAAGATCGGACTGATTTTATTCTGTGCAAACCTTTCAACTGATCAAAACGAGAGACAGTGCGCAATTGAGCGATACATCTGATAACTAAAACGAGAGGTGTTGTATTTGTTTACGTCAAGCCGTTACGCAGCAGCAGTGGTACGTGTTTTCACCTGTTCGTCACCACTTGCTACGGCAGCAATAAAGGAGCTAGAGGAACAGCGTGTGTGCATGAAATTTTGTTTCAAACTTGGCAAAAGTGCTACGGAAATATTTGGAATGATTCAGCAAGCCTTTGTTATTGAAACTATGAGTCAAAGCCAGTATTTTGAGTGGAACAGTCGTTTAAAATCGGGCAGAACCACGACAGGTGAAGATTCGCGAACGGGGCGGCCTTCCACTTCGACAGACCCCAACCATGTCAAATTGGTAAAAGATTTGTTGCAAATTGGTGAACGATCGTCGTTTAACTGTTAGGGAGATAGCCACGGAAATGAACATTAGTTTTGGATCCTGTCAAACAATTTTGACAGACATTTTGGGCATGACGCGCGTCGCATCAAAACTCGTCCCGCGGGTGCTTACTGACCAACAGAGACAAAAACGTGCCATTGCCGACCCAGAGTTTCTTGAAACCTTTTTTATGTTTCCAAATCTAGAATCAACCTTGAAAGGGCATCGATTCGACTCTTTTGCGGACATTAAAACTAATTGTACGGTGGACCTGAAGAGGATCCCAAAGGCAAGGCAAGGTTCGACAGCTGGAAGAAGCGTTGGCAAAGGTGTATCGTCAGCCAGGGCATGTACTTTGAGGGCGACAAGTTCGATTAAGCTGTATCCATCGAAATAAATAATTTTAAAAATCAGTCCTGTATTTTTTTGATCACACCTTGTATGCGGAAATGTCCTTTGTAGAATATCTGCAATTTATGAGAGCAAAGAAAAATATTAACGGTATTTCAAAGTCCAAGAAACACGAGGCATCATAGCGTCGCTAATTTTGAACTGTATAAAAATTTGGTTTAACCATTAATAGTTTAATAAGGAGGTTTCATTTCATATGATGTGGACAGAAATATGCTGTCTCAAAAAAGACACGCTCACGAATAAAATCGCAAAAGACGAGCGTAACTCTTTATCTGACACGCAAAAATGAAGGAAGAGGGAGGAGGTGGAGGAGCGGAAGGTGATAGTAAATGAGGGGTGAAGATAGCGGAAGAGCACTGCTCTCCTTGGAAGCCCGTTTCGTATCAAAGGATGAGTTCGCAGCAGAAGGGACAAATAAGGCACGACTTTCTCACCAACGGCCAGCACTCTTAATTTGTGGGCAAGCAGACGTGAGTTTCCGAGAAGGCACATTGAATGGAACACGGATTCTAGGCACGAGCATATTTATCTAGTTTGGAAGAACCTCACTCCCTTTGAAAATCCTTGTGAGAGAGACCCCCTCAGGGCCCCCCTTGTGCCTCCCTTCGGTAAATCACCCCGCACGACGAGAGTATTCCGCGTCGCTGCATAATGTGTCGATTTCCGTGCTGTCCGCAACACTCCCGGGTGCCACTCAGTCAAAGGGAGGGGACGGCCCCTGAAAGCGGCAGGGGGGAGGGTGCGAGGAGAGGAGATGGAAGAAGAAGGCGGGGGAGAGGGGGCGGAGAGAGCCCGGGGAGAGAGTTGTGCCAACGTCGACAAAGAGCTCCCTTTCCTCGCCGCTCCCCTCGACGAGAACATCAGAATGCAGGTGCGGTAGAGAAGGGCAGGTTGGCTTCCATCGCATCACACACCTAAGAGAGCCGTCCAGAAAGTAATATAAGTCTCGGCCTAACGCGGCCACAGTAGGTAGATATAGAGCCACCATCTTGGCATGTAAACGTGCCTACACCAAATGCTCATCCCGATGTGAGAGCATGCAAAAAACGGTTCTTCTATTTTGCACACTGAGAAGGGTTGAAATGTGCGCTGCAAATGTTAACCCCCTGAGTTAGGAAGTGTAATCTGTGATGAGGTTTTTATTGGCAAAGAACTGACACAAGCCAGTTGAAATTCGTAGGCAAATTTCTGAAATGTCCGGTAACAGAATAGGGAATGAATGAGGACTGAGTAAGGCAGTAATGCATTCAGTTTATAAATGGCCAGACCAACAACGTTTACAAACATGACACCACAGTGACCGGCTTAGGTTTCTAATGACAGATGAGCTGAAAGATGGCAGTGACCTTCCAAACACCGCAGTTCGAGGCGTTCTGCCCTAGTGTGTGTGTGTGAATACAACGAATTTACGGCTTCCACCTCTACTTCGCTCGCTACACGCTAATGGAAGTTCCTTTCTGGACAGCCCTCGTTCAGTTTGTGGGTACGTGAGTGATAACAAAGGTTTGTGTGAGTGTCTTTATATATATATATATATATATATACATATATACAGATGGATGAGCGGCGAAAATTGAAGAATGTAAACACAGAATTAGGCAAAATGAAGTACAAAGAATTGAACAATAAATTGAGGCGGGCAACAAATAAAGCAAAGGAAGCATGGTGGAAGACGCAGTGCGAGGATATGGAAAGTCTGCAGAGGAAGGGCGAAATCGGTGCGCTGTACAGCAAAGTTAAATCTTTATCGGGAAGTAAGAAAGGGAGATCAACGATTGCAGTTAGAGATAAGGCGGGTAAGGTAATAGTTGACGCAGGAAAGATCCAAGAGAGATGGAAGGAATATATAGAGGAACTGTATAGTAAAGAGCTTAGACCAACAAAGTTAGACATTGAAAAGGAACATGACGTAGAGGAAGATAGCTTAGGTCCAGGCATACTAGACAATTAAATAGAAAGGGCATTAAGGCAGATGAAACTAAATAAGGCCGTGGGGGTGGATAACATTCCGGGGGAACTTTTAAAATGCTTAGGAAAGTGTGGGAGGAAGAGGCTATATGGGCTGATCTGTAGTATTTATGAGCAGGGAATCTGGCCGGAAGACTTTGTGAGATCAGTTTTAGTTCCTATTCCGAAAATGGTAAAGGCCACGACATGTGAGGACTATAAGACAATAAGTTTGAAATCTCACGCGGCTAAAGTTGTTCTCAGGATCACAAACAAAAGGATAAAGTAGAGGGCAAATGATTACTTAGAGGATGATCAGTTTGGGTTTAGGAAGGGGAGAGGTACGCGTGATGCCATTGCAGTAATGAGATTATTAATCGAGAGGAATATAGAACACAACCAGGAGGTATTTGCCTGTTTCGTAGATTCCCAAAAAGCGTTTGATAAAGTGAATTGGGAAAAACTAATGAGTATATTGCAGATAATAGGAATAGATTGGAGGGAAAGGAGGCTAATCCGCAACCTGTACATGTCTCAGACTGCTCAGGTGCGAGTAGGGAACAGGGAGTCCGGTTGAGCAGTGTTAGGAAGAGGTGTAAGGCAGGGTTGCCCATTATCACCGTTGCTGTTCAACCTGTATGCAGAGGAAATGATTAAAGAGGTATGGGAATAACTGGAGGTAGGAATGAAAGTGGGTGGGGAATTCGTAAAATAAGTTAGGTTTGCTGATGACCAAGCTTTAGTTTGTCAGTCAGCCAAGGGGCTGCAAGCATTAATGAGTGAATTGGAAATTCAGTGCGACAGGTATGAGATGAGAATCAATATTAATAAAACAAAGGTTATGCGATTTTCTAGAAAGAAAAAGGCTAAGCTTAACATCAAAGTAGGAGCACCAGAAGGTAGCGACTGCGCATGGTTATACGGTCATATATATATTTTTTTTTTGCAGCTTCCCCTTACCTTTCCCCATCCATTTGAAAAACGCTAACCCCCTCATCCCTTACCCTTACCTTCTGGTGCTGCACCCCCTGCCGCATACCTATTTGGTTGCTTGCAGGGTATTGATGTAGATGTAGATGAAGTGTTTGGACCAACACGGTCAAAGTAGTAGGGACGTAAGGAGAAGAATTGCGCTAGGCAAAGAGGCTTTCACAAGGAGGAGGGAGTTGATGACAGGGACGTTGAGTAAGGATCTTAAGAAAAGACTCGTAAAAACTTTGATATGGAGCGTAGCTATGTACGGTGCGGAAACGTGGTCATTGAAGTAGGAGGATAGACGTAGATTGGAGGCTTTTGAAATGTGGGTGTGGAGAAGAATGGAGAAGATGAAATGGACTGAGAAGAAAACAAATGAGACAAACTTGGTATGGCGGGCGAAGAGAGGCGTTTGTTGGGAGAAATCCTACGGAGACAGGAAAAGTGGATGAAGGGGGTGTTGACCGGCAGTGGGATGTTGAAGACTGTGATAGAGAGGAGAATGTTGGGCAAACGAGGAAAGGGAAGGAACAGGATAGGGATGTTGGACGGGATGAAGGGAGGAAGAAAGCTCAGAGATGAAGAGGGACCTAATATAGAGTAGGATGATGGATTTTTGTTTTGTTTGGAATAATAAAATGTTTGTTTGGTAGTTTTGTCCATCCAAAAACCTACCTTAAACGGTAGATTACCTAAAAAAAAATATATATATATATATACATATATATATATATAATATATACATATATATAATATATATATATACATACATATACATATATATAATATATATATACACATATATATATATATATATATATATATATATATAACAAACTCGGACAGGATCAATAGTTAGTTCTAGTTCTAAAAAACAATTAATTCTACATATATGCATGCACTTCCACTGACCTTATGTGTTTTGTTATAATAACCCAATATTTCCGAATGACCTCATTCATGTTCTGTTCATTTGTTTTTGAGTTTCCCTTTCAATCCCTCGTCCATCTCCGCAGGGGGGAAATTCCTGCTACCTGCAACGTTGGGTCGCATTCCCTGCCTTTTGCAGTATATCCGGGGGATAGAGTGTTTTGTGGTGCATGTTCATGTGGTAGTGATGTTTCCCATTCTTGCTTGTTGTGTCCTAGCTTGCATGTTGTAAGATGGCTTTCGCACTGCATCCTGGGGTGGTGTTTTTTTGTTGTTTTGCGGTGTATGTATCTGCATGAGTGTTGGATGAAGGGATTTTTGCGTGAGTGTGTGCGCTGCTGTGGGTGTAATTTTGCACGTTGTTGTTTTGCATGTGGTATTTTTCCTTTTTACGGTTGGCGACCTAACACCCCCCGCAACACGCCCTTGCGGCGGCTTGCGGGGTATTATGTAGATGTAGATATACAGGTTAGCTTTTGTTGGGAACTCGGTTGTTTTTTAGGATGGCTTCATCTAGGTTCCCTGTTGCAATGCTCGAAGGCACTGGCGAATGCGCGGCTTTAAGGTCCCGTATCATCATGCTGAAGAAAATGGTGCGGGAACTTTGATCAGAGCTCGCCGGCCGGAGGGCTCCCCTCAAAAGAGATGGTGCTCGGGTTGGGAATACGAAAACCCGCCAAGCCCATAGGGATGCACGGATTCGTCCGAATGCAACACGTGGCTGGGCGATTAGAGACCTACCCCGCGTCCCATCTCCCAACGAGGGAGTGTCTCACGTCCGTAGGTCGGACGATTGGAGGGTCGTCTCTCGGGGCAAGGGGAAGGTAATGCTGCGGCAGGATTGGACTCTACGGAGGAAGATACTATCCCTGTCTCCAACAGGTACCAGGTGCTGTCGGATGAGAGCACCACCGTGCCTGCAGCCCCTACCCCCACTCCGAGGTCACTGCCTAGGGTAAAACGTCAGGGAACGGGAAGAGAGGGAATGGTAGTAATAGGTAGCTCGAATGTCCGCCGTGTAATGGTCCCATTGACGGAAAGGGCGCGCCGCGTACGCGCCGATCAACGGGTGACCGCCTGGTGAATACCAGGCGCAGGAGTCCCTCAGGTGAGGAAGGCGTTCGAGGCGGTTAAAAAAGGCACGAAGTGCTCTAGGCTACAGTTCTTGGCCCATTTTGGCATCAACGACGTCGCGGACCGTGGATCCTAGAGGGTTCTACGTTCCCTTAGGGAACTGAGCTCCGAGGTGAGACACGTCCCGAGCGTCGAAGGGGTTCGGCTCGGACTGACGGCCTGCAGTATCGTCCCGAGGGAGGATTGCGGGTCCCTGGTTTGGAGCCGATTGGAAGGCATAAACCAGAGACTTTCGAGATTCTGCTCAGACATAGGAGACTCCTTCGTAGACCTGAGGCCAACCCTCCGATCATGCAGGACTTTCCTTAATCGATCTGGGTCCACTACACGGCAAAAGCGGCGAGTAAGGTAGCGGATAAGAAACTCGACCACTGTAGGCCTTTTTTAGGATAGAGGGCAGGTCAATTAGTGGGTCAGTAACATCTGGGGATAGCGCGCATAGTATTATTAATAAAAATATAAAGGTCACCGACAACACTGGCATTGATTTAGAAAGACATGTGACACGCACTTTCCCACAAAGACGTCCTAAATTACAGTCAGGCACAAATAAGGACGTTATTCAAAATAAACATAAGTTAACTATACTTGTTATAATTTACAAAATCCTCAAAACCAAATCAGCAAATCTCGAACTCATAATCCAAACTCATTCCGCTGATATGGTATTAGGCACAGAGAGTTGGCTATGTAATGACATAAACGACCAAGAAATTTTCCCAATAGATTTCAAAGTTTACCGCACGATAGAGATACAAGACCCGGAGGAGGGGTTTCCGTGGCAGTTAAAAGTCATTTTGAAAGCAGGCTAGTTTTATTTGAAAATAATAACATAGAAACCGTTGACAGTGGCGGTCTTGTGTTTATCTTCGTCTTCACAACATTTCCCAACGAAGCCACTACTTAAAGTGCAAGAAGAGGAAATTATTACAAGGTGCAAGGCCAAGTCATCTCGATCTCATCAAAAGCGGTCCTCTCAACATTCTTATTTCTTTGCGTTGGTCGATGAGTATTTTTGGTACCTACCATGAACACAAATAGTGACATCCGAGGTTTCCTGTAGCAATCATGTAAATAGTCGTGCATCAAATAAGAAGAGAAAATTTATGAGGCAGAGCAGCGATCGCCAATCGTCTTCCAGATCGCAGTTCTTGGTCCACTTGTTGAACAATGTCATGGGTCTGGATATACTGGGCCTGCTGCTCCACTCTCCATCAAGCACATTTGTAAAACCATTTCTGAAGTCTAGACACCATTGTCTTATCGTTCCTTCACACATTACTATTTGTCCATAAAATAGGTACAACTCCCAATTAATTTGGGCCTATGACCATCCTTTTGCGCAAAAAAACGAATCACAGCAAACACTTTGCTGCTGGCGGGAGCAACGATTCCCACGGACATTGCTGTCTGCATCCGACTACGACAGACCACTGACTATTGAATCAAAACAATAACTCCAGTGGTTTCGGATTCAACCAATAGGTTTTCTTGCATGCGTACCACTTCATTCTGACCAGCCAACACTTAAGTATAAGGAAACGGCCTCTACTTTTCGAACATGCCTCACAATTCATGTTTTGAAGCTGGATTAAGCTACAGATAATTTCAAAATCAGGGTCGAGTGGAACTGCGAATAAAATGTCCAAGTTAAATGCTAAAATGTCCAGAATTATTTTTACTATCAGTTGGTTTAGTCGTGAACTGAATGTTCGATTTGTACGGCGATTGATTAGCACATAATTATCTTCTCCACATAGATTTGTATTTCTATATCTCAACTTACTATGTTGACCCTACTGATTAAGGCCCCCTTCAGGAGTACTTCACAACATACCGCGTCATCATGAGTCCTTTTTCCTTTGCTATTTTCACCATTTATTCACCGTATGTGCCTCTGTGCGGATGATTTTTCAGATCCATTTTGAAGATATCTGAATAGAGATTGAATAATCATGAGGGAATAGGTCATCCTAGCCTCACTTATCTCGTAAATATCCTTAGATAAGTTATTCCCTATTTTAATAGCAGCGCTTTGGCTCCAATAAAGATCTTTAAGTAATGGCCTCACCATCTCTATTAAGACGTAGATTTTATTAAAGCATGCCTTCGTGAAAATTGATCTCTCAAATCCGCTAAGAAGATATGACCAAAAAATCAATCTTTGAGGCTCGATAGGTTCTTACATTAACTTCTTCAATATTTCAGTCAGACTTCTGTTTGCCCTTATTCATTTGGAGAGAACTCGCCGCTCACCGCCGCACGTCTGCCAATTCTTTTATATAGCCCGCCGACCACACAAGTATCCCCGCTACTGAGCGCATCCTCTTTGTGATCGCCCAAAAGGTAGAAGCAGCAAACTCCTTTGCTGTCTCGAAGCATTTCGTCTTGAATAAATCTAATTGTGGGATCGCTTCGCCGCATATTTTCCGTCCCGATATACGGTGGCCTGTCCAGAAAATAATAACCTCCGTTTGAGATGTAGAGAGATATACGAGGGCGATTCGAAAAGTAAGGTCTCTTATTTTTTCATGAAAAATCAAATTTATTCTCTACTTTGTGTACATTGTAGGAAAGGCTGAGGATTTTTGCTATTTTTCTACATAGTCGCCTTGAAGATCAATCACTTTTGCATCCTTGTAACCAGCTTTTTAATACCGGCGTCGTACCTTTCTCTCGCCTCGTCACGAAGCCAACTAACGACTTCTTCTTGCTCTTCCTCGTCTGACTTGAATTTCTGTCCTCCAAGGTGTTTTTTGAGAGTGGGAAACAAGTGGAAGTCGCTGGGGGAAACGTCCGGGCTGTAAGGAGGGTGGTCGATGATATCCCATCAGCCGAATTCATTGAGTATGGTGGTCGTTTGATGTGACACATGAGGACGTGCATTGTCATGATGCAAAAACACTCCTTTGGTGAGACACCTTGTTGTAACTGAGGACCTCCGACACAATATTCTGCACGGAGAAGTAGCCACTATCTTCACTAAGGCCTTCCTTTATCTAAATGAATTTCCCCCGCCACACGCCCTTGCGGCGGCTTGCGGGGTATTAAGTAGATGAATGAAGGTAATTCTCCGGTTATTACGCACCATCCCGTCAATCAAATATCTCCCAGCACCACTTCCGCAAGTTTTTGATGTCCAAACACTTATCACCGTACACTTCCACTAAGTTGCAATGAGTTTATGTATCGGAGATTCAGTGCTCAAGTTGGCTTCGTGACGCGGCGGGAGAAAGGCACGACGCCGGTGTAAAAAAGCTGCTTACAAGGATGCAAAAAGTGATTGATCGTCAAGGCGACCATGTAGAAAAATAGCTAAATGCTCAACCTTTCCAAGGTTAGAAGGCCATGCCGCTTGTTGTTTGTTTAAAAAAGCGAGTCAAAATGGAAAATACAATTGATATTCCGCCAAATATGAAGTCCGTTCTGTGATAAGGTTTTTACTGATACAAAAACTTCAAAGCTGCTGACATTCGTCGGGAAATTTACGCTCCGTACGGACCAAATGTGGATATTGACAAGGGCAGTGCGTCAGCGTTGTCGTTCGTTTAAGAGAGAACATAAATTTGTTCATGATGATGACAGAAGTGGTCGCTCGTCTGTGGTGAATAATGAACTGCCAAACCTTAAAATTGATGACAAAGTTCGTGAAAAAATATTTTACGATATCTGATATCTAAAGAAAATTCGCCACTACTTTCTATGGCTCTAATGCATTTAAACAATACTGAAAAGTTAGGATTCAATAAATGTTTTAAGCTCGTCTCGATGAGTAACTCCCAGATACCTTAATCGGTTGGCTGCGATCTCAGGCTGCATGATTTAAAAACTTAAGGGATGAGTGAAATCTAGTTCAGATATACGACAAATGTTTACATCTGTTTGAAAATAGAAGAGATATGTTGTTTTGAGATGAAAATAATACATTCATTTTATAAAGTGCATCATTGCTGAAATGTGTACAGGCCTTAACTCAAATCATCCGCAATAGTCATGATGCAAACATCTTTTACACAGTTTTGCGTCGTCAGGCAAGAAGCGGATGTTAGCTATGACGTTGTGCTTATGGAGTTGATTTACAATATTAATAGATTCTGGTGTTTGAAGCGTAAGGCTTCCTCGAATAAACCTTGTCAATCAGCAACTCTCAAATCCAAATTTTATAAAAACCTATCATTCAATAATCAAAATTGGGTAGTTAAACACTTTATTTTATTCCCTCTAAAGAGAACGCCTTTCATCGGATTGTAATATATCTATATGCCCCCTCAACGATCAAATTTACAATTTTACACGTAAATATAATAACAGCATAAACATAATTGGTGGCGACTTTAATCTCCCTGGTATAGATTGGGACAACAATATCGTTAAATCTGGGACCCGCGATCGCGAATCTTGCAATTCCATGATAAAATTGGTTCAAAGAAACTCCCTCCATCAAGCAGTACGCATGCCCACCCGTGGAAAGAACATATTGGATCTATTTCTTACAAACACGCCTGAACGTATTATTAGTGTATCAACTGATGAGGGCTTGAGTGACCATAAAGCAATTAATGTCCACTTGGACATAGAAATAAAAAAGATCATTAAACCAAAAAGAAAAATTTATAATTACCATAAAGCAGACTTTGAATCCTTTGCCAATCAACTAAACTCTTCACTACCCGAGTTCAAAACCCGCTTAAGTCATGTCAACATGGAAGAAACTTGGACAGAATTTGTCAATATCATGCAAAAAGGAATCGTAGATTTCATACCTATAAAATACGTTAAAGCAAATCGCGACCCCAGGTGGTACAATAAAGACGTTAGAAAAGCCCTCCGAAAGCAGAGAATGCTACACTCTAGGGTAAAGAGGGCAGGCGTGAACACATCATCCCCTGAGAATAAACAATTAGGGGACACATATAGATCCTCCAAAGTTGAAACCAAAACACAATTATGTAGCGCTTTACTGGACTTAAAACGCAAATTACTTTGCGAGCACTTGGACACTGACCCCAAAGCTTTCTGGTCATATGTTAGGGAAGTAAATGGGAGTAAACAAACCGTGGCTTGCTTAAGGGATTGTAGCAATATAATTCATACAGACAGTGAGGGTAAAGCTAACATCTTAAATTCATTCTTCCAAAGCGTTTTCTCGAATGATGTTGCCACCGCATATCTCCAAGAAACAATACATACTCCACCCATGGAAAAAATAACAGTGGACCAACAAGGAATTCTAAAATTGCTTAACGAGATTAAACCCAACAAATCCCCGGGTCCCGAAAATATACCAGCTAGGGTGATAAAACATTTAGCTCCAAACAATGCCCCTTACCTTGAATTTATATTTAACAAATCCCTCACAGAGTGCAAAGTACCTAAGATTTGGAAAACCGCGCAAATAACGCCTATTTTTAAAGGTGGTGACAGGGAGGATCCAAGTAATTACAGACCTATATCTCTCACTTCTATCTGTTGCAAAATCTTAGAGCACGTAATTGTCAGTTCAATAATGAGACACCTTGACAATATTAACTTTTTAAGTGACAATCAACACGGTTTCAGGAAAACCCGCTCCTGCGAAACCCAATTAGGATTATTTACACATGATTTAGTTTTATCTGGTGAGAGAGGTAGGCAAGTGGATGCCATCTTCTTAGATTTTCAAAAGGCATTTGATAAGGTCCCACATGGTAAACTCATTCATAAATTAAAGGTCGCGGGCATAAACAAGGGCGCCATAATTTGGGTTAAAGATTTTCTTTCGGAGCGGGAACAGAGGGTAGTCCTTGATGGCGCTAGTTCCGACAGCGTTCGAGTCACGTCGGAGGTACCTCAGGGAAGTGTGATCGGGCCGTTGCTTTTCTTGATTTTTGTTAACGATTTGAACCGCGAAGTGAAAAGTAAAATTAGGATGTTCGCGGATGACACGGTGATCTATCGGGAGATATCTGGGGATGAGGATCGTTTTATTCTAGAGCAGGATTTAGATTGCATTACTAAATGGTGTTCTAACTGGGGATTGACTCTAAATTATAATAAATGTTCAGTGGTAAATTTCTTTAAAAGATCAACGGGATTTGCTTACAAATTAGCTGGAGGTGACCTGGCAGTAGTTGATACGGTAAAATACCTAGGTGTCACATTCACAAAAGACTTAACTTGGGGGTCTCACATACGTAAAGTCTGCGGTCAAGCATATAAAAAATTGGGATTCATTAGACGCATTGTCGGCAAAAGTGACTCGAAGGTCAAGGAACGTTGTTACCACGCTCTTGTAAGGCCTCATTTAGAATACGCATGCAGCGTGTGGGATCCGAGTGAAAAAGGTCTCATTCGGGAAATTGAGAAGGTTCAACGCCGGGCAGCCCGTTTTGTAAAAAATTCCTACGATAAAACGCAAAGCGTCACCGAAATGCTCATGGATTTGGGGTGGGAATCATTGGCTGAGAGACGATTCAATGCAAGATTGAAATTATTAAATAAATTTAGATCCGCATGTTTCAGCACCGAGGTCTCGCAAATTATTCGCACTCCTACATACATTAGTCGCTTGGATCATGCATATAAAATTCGGGAAATAGATGCCAGAACTAGCCGACTCAAGGACTCCTTCTTCCCACGGACAATACGGGATAGCAACTGCCGGGTTATAGATAGCAAAAATTCCACTTGCCACCCTCAGCGTCTAAAAAATAATTAGTTGTATTTAAATGCATGCTCTTCCACTAACCTTATGTGTTTTGCTATAATAACCCATTCTTTCCGAATGACTTCATTCATGTTCTGTTCATCTGTTTTTAAGTTTCCCTTTCAATCCCTCGTCCCTCTCCGCGGGGGCAAATTCCTGCTACCTGCAACGTTGGGTCGCATTCCCTGCCATTTAGAGACTCTTTGGGGGTAGAGTGTTTCGTGGTGCATTTTCATGTGGTAGTGATGTTTCAATTTCTTGCTTGTTGTGTCCTGGCTTCCGTGTTGTAGGATGTCTTTCGTGCTGCATCATGGGGTGCAGTTTTTAGTTGTTTTGCGGTATATGTGTTTGCATGAGTATTGGATGAAGGGATTTTTGCATGAGTGTGTGCGCTGCTGTGGGTGTAATTTTCCGTGTTGTTTTTTTGCATGTGGTATTTTTCTTTTTTACGGTTGGTGACCTAACACCCCCCGCCACACGCCCTTGCGGCGGCTTGCGGGGTATTATGTAGATGTAGATGTAGATGTAATATGCTAGACTGATTGTAATATATTGTAACAGACTGGATCTAAATTAGTAATGATTACAATAAGTATATATCAAATATGCTTCTTTATCTTATTTAAAAATCGTATAAAAGTCTTTATTTTGCACACGTTACTGAAATAAGGAAAACAAATATATACAGAAAATCATTCAAAAGATGTTCGGCGGTAGCAGTACAATTCTTATATGAAAAAAGACTAAAATATGACGCATTCCTGAAATTCCTCCAAACCTAACAATCTCCAATGTTTCGAAGACACTAACTTAAAGAGTTCAGTACTGACTACGGCCAATCGAGTTAAATATTTGGGGGTTGTTCTAACACCACGCCTTTCATGGGGAGCACATATCGGGACAATATGCGGATCAGCTCCAAAGAAACCTGGCTTCATAAAACGGGTGGTGGGGAAATGTAATGAGAAAGTTAAAGAGAGGTGTTATTTTGCTCTAGTTAGACCTCATTTGGAATATGCCGTAGGTATTTGGGATCTTTGGGAGAAAATTTGGCAAAAAGAATTAGATGAAGTCCAGAGAAAATCCGCTGGATTCGTTAAGAATTGTTATGATAAGAACACAAGTGTGACAGATCTCTTAGGGGATTTAGGCTGGGAACCACTTGAAGTGCGGAGAGAACCAGCGAGGCTTAGACTTTTAGAAAGGTTCAGAACAAACGAGTTTAACTATGGCACTGAAGGAATTATAATGGCCCCACGCTACTTACGTAGATCAGACCACAAAGATAAACTAAGGGAGATAGATTCCAGGACAGATAGATACAAATACCCATTCTTTCCCCGAACAGTAAGAAATCATAATAGTAAGAAACCGAAGTCACTTTAGAAATATTAAAAACATTGAATTTACAAGTCGGAGCAAAGTTAAACACCGCAAAGCTGTTAGGTATACTTTCAGGTGAATGTGTATGTAAGATGTAGATTGAGTGTTTGCATGTGTGTTGGGTGTAAGTGTTCATGCCTGAATGCATGCCATGTTTTTTTTTGTGGTTATTGCATGCGGTTTTTTTTTCTAAATTACGGGTGGTGTCCTAACACCCCCCGCCACACGCCCTTGCGGCGGCTTGCGGGGTATGATGTAGATGTAGAAAGAAAAATCTTGAATTGACTCCCTGTCGAACGAAGAACAGTTAAATGAATAGGCCGGCGTTTATTTCGATGCAACATGACTGGGAATAAAGAGGTGGCCTATCCAATGCGCGTTTTTTGAGATAAATCATACCGAATGTATATTGACAGGGTCCATAAGAACCAAAAGATAGAGTTTGCGGGGCTTTTATATCATTACTTTCGCGTAACTCGAGGTTCATTCCGTCCTCCCTCGCAAAAGGAATGAAATATCCTCGGGAAAAATATCGAGGCAGTGGAGTCGCTGTACAATTGTTAACCCGCCCAGCCAGGGGGCACGGGGGGGGGGGGGTAATTGGAAAAATAGGACAGAATGTTTTATTACTTTGGGGTTACGGGGTTGGTGGGAAGCGATAGGGGGCCGCGGGGGGAGCGGAGGATGACGTGGGCAATTTTTCGGTGGGAAAGGGGAATGGTCGTTGGCGGAGGAGAGAGGCCTCGTGGTCCGTGGTCCGTCCGAAAAGCAATTACAGTTGATTAACTCTGGAAAGCAGGAAGACCATTCATACACCCTCTTCAGGCATCGGGCATTCCTCCACACCCACTTACACACCCGACATTCCCTCTGCACTCCTATACCACACCACACGAGGGCGCCTCTCGAATACATATACGGGAAGCAGGAGGCACGCCTTCCCCAGGGGGCGGGGGTTTGATGGATGGCCGGACGCGGAGGCCGCCGACATGCACGGCACACGGCTCCCACACGCAGGGTGTGGGTGTGGGGGCCGCTCAATAAGTCAATAAAGGAAGCGGTAGGGAGAGAGAAAGAGTGAGTGAGCCCTCAATCCCACGAGATAATAAGTGGGGCGGGGAGAATGGGACGCGGGGGGAATGAATAACGAAAGGGGGGGCGGACGACCCCAAACGTTTGTGGCCGAGATCGCGGGGGGGGGGCGGGGGGTGGAGGGGGGCCTTTGAGTGTCGAAGATCCCGTGTTAGTTAATTCGAAATGGAAATGTAAGTGCCTAATAAAAATTTCACGAATTGACACCATTGATTTTATCAAAAAGTTTCCAACCAACTTTCATTTCACTAGCGATCCAAAGGCGATCCAGAACGAACTTCCTCATCGACCGCAATGAAATTCATCAACTGCACTTCTAGCTGGAAGAAAGGGACTCCGACCGAACGAGAAATGAAACAAACCGAAAATTTGAAAACAAATTTAAAGCGGCCGAAGAAGAGCTTGAGATTAGCCCAATGAAATACGACAAATGCGACTCGAAAAGATCAAGCAAGGCAAGTTCAAAGCATTGGGATATGTGTCAGCACTGATGAGATGTCAAAGTCGGCCCTAAGATAGAGGTGAAGGGAACGACGTTCAATTAGAAAAGTAAATCTAACAACAACTGCTCGTTTCAGCCAAGAGAGAGGTAAATATATTTACGCCATCGCGCGCCGAATTAACACACTTCAAATTCTGCTTCACAAAACTTTTTAATAAAAAAAATAGGATGTGGGCGTTAGACTTGAGACAACGGAATAGCCTTTTGATTTTACCACTCGCGTCACAGGGCTAACGCGATTGGCGGTTCATCCGTTTTTAACAAATGGTTAAACGTTTATTATGACAATTCGCACACAACCGAGTCTTCTTATTCAATGTGTTCGTGTCGCATGCGCATATACTGAGCGATTAATCGAAAAACATATAAGTCAATCAAGCTAAAAAAATCCTTAGAGAAAGGAGGAGGTTCAATGCGAATACAAAAAGAGGTGACAAAAAATCCTTTCAACTCCTAGGAAACGTAATTTGAAAATTTAGCCGAAAAGTAAACAATCGATATAATGGAGAATTGTTCTCATCACCCATATTAATAAGAGTGGAAATAAAATCCCGGGGATCACCGATAGATAACACCTCCCCTCACCATACACTACAGCCTTGACTTGGTGGAAGTATTTGCACTTTCTGAAGACCCCTTTGTGCTGACGGGGGCAATGCAAAGAACTGCCCCGGCCGGCAAAAAAATAAGACTGTGGGGATACTGCAAACATCCCTGTGGAATGGCTTGAGGATTTTGAAAAAATCTCCAAGCAGTTCCGCCAGTGGACGGGATAGAGTTTAAACAGAGGGTGGAAGAATTTTTGTGGCCTAATTTGTGGTATGTACGAGGGAGGAAATTGGCTGGAGGATTTCATTAGATCAATGTTGGTTCCAATCTCAAGAAAGGAAAGGCGTCTTTTTGAGAAGGCAATAGAACAATAAGTTTGGTTTTGCACGTAGCTAAGATGATATCTAGAATATGAAAAATATTTGCTGAGTTATTTCAATTTATCATGGAATTTTTATAGAGGAAATGGACTTATTAGTCCCAGTCTTGCAACGTGTTCGATATATTCTTAATGTCATTCCTAGGTTAAGAAGAGTTGATTTTCCCAGAGCCTTGGGGTATATAGTATATCTTGGTGCGTCTATATTCTCCGTCTCCCATACTTCCTCATGTCCGATCTTGCACGAAGGCAGACAAAATGGGCGGAGGAACAATGGGAGGCGGGAATCTGGCAGAAGAAGCGAGAATTCACCAATGTAACAGCTACCATGGACGTGTATTCAGACGCAACGCCCTTTCAAGCCGCCTGGACTATTCCATGCTTAGAATTAACAGAGATTTGGGCCTTTGAAAACATGCTTCCATTCTTGGAAGCCGAAGCCTATGCAGCGTTAATGGCTCTACTGCATTCGGCCCAAATAGCCCCGAGGATTTGTAATCTTTATTTATATTGTGATAATATGTCTGTCATACATTCCCTTTGCAAGGGAAGAGGTGTTATATTTAGTAACCCAGATGTCAAATACATGTATCTGTCAATAATAAAGGAAATGTCACAGGTTGTGACTTGGCAGTACATCTCCACCGCCGATAATCCGGCCGACCGTCCGTCTCGGACCGTCCTTCCTCCCTATGCCAGGTCGGCCGCCCATACGGCAGCTGGATGGATATATAGGAGGGACGAAGCCTGAGGCGGCAGTCGGTTGGAAACTCAAGGCCTTGGAGGTGTGCTGCCAGATCTCCCTCCCCCTATCCCTACTCCGAGGGCACTGCCCAGGGTAAGACGTCAGGGAACGGGAAGGGAGGGAATTGTAGTAATAGGTAGCTCGAATGTCCGTCGTGTAATGGTTCCATTGAGGGAAAAGGCGCGCCGCGTAGGCGCCGATCAACGGGTGACCGCCTGGTGTATACCAGGCGGAGGAGTCCCTCAGGTGACGAAGGCAATCGAGGCGGCGGTCAAAGGCACGAAGTGCTCTAGGCTGCAGGTCGTGGCCCATGTGGGCACCAACGACGTCACGGACCGTGGATCCGAGGAGGTCCTCCGTTCTCTTAGAGAACTGAGCTCCGAGGTGAAGCGCGTCCAGAGCGTCGAGGGGGTTCGGCTGGGACTAACGGTCTGCAGCATCGTTCCGAGGGAGGATCGCGGGTCTCTGGTTTGGAGCCGAGTGGAAGGCATAAACCAGAGACTTTCGAGATTCTGCTCAGACATAGGAGACTCCTTCGTAGACCTGAGGCCAACCCTCCGATCATGCAGGACTTTCCTTAACCGATCTGGGTCCACTACACGGCAAAAGCGGCGAGTAAGGTAGCGAATAGGATACTCGACCACTGTAGGCCTTTTTTAGGATAGAGGGCAGGTCACTTAGTGGGTCAGTAAAATCTGGGGATAGCGCGTATAATATAATTAATAAAAATATAAAAGTCACCGATAACCCTGGCATTGATTTAGAAAGACATGTGACACGCACTTCCCCACAAAGGCGTCCTAAATTACAGCCAGGCACTAATAAGGACGTTATTCAACATCAAAAATATTTAACTATACTTGTTATAAATTGCAGAAGCCTCAAGAACAAATCAGCGGATCTAGAACACATAATCCAAACTCATTCCGCTGATATAGTATTAGGCACAGAGAGTTGGCTGTGCAATAACATAAACGACCAAGAAATTTTCCCAATATATTTCAAAGTTTACCGACACGATAGAGATACAAGACCCGGAGGAGGGGTTTTCGTGGCAGTTAAAAGTCATTTTGAAAGCAGGCAAGTTTCATTTGAAAATAATAACATAGAAAGTGTTTGGTGCACCTTAATACGGACCAATCAACCCAACATAAATTTATGCTCTTTCTACAGACCTCCAGACTCAGATTTGAAAACACTTCACACCCTCAACGATCAAATTTACAATTTTACACGTAAATTTAATAACAGCATAAACATAATTGGTGGCGACTTTAATCTCCCTGGTATAGATTGGGACAACAATATCGTTAAATCTGGGACCCGCGATCGCGAATCTTGCAATTCCATGATAAAATTGGTTCAAAGAAACTCCCTCTATCAAGCAGTACGCATGCCCACCCGTGGAAAGAAATATTGGATCTATTTCTTACAAACACGCCTGAACGTATTATTAGTGTATCAACTGATGAGGGCTTGAGTGACCATAAAGCAATTAATGTCCACTTGGACATAGAAATAAAAAAGATTGTTAAACCAAAAAGAAAAATTTATAATTACCATAAAGCACACCTTGAATCTTTTGCCAATCAATTAAACTCTTCACTACCCGAGTTCAAAACCCACTTAAGTCATGTCAATATGGAAGGAACTTGGACAGAATTTGTCAATATCATGCAAAAAGGAATCGTAGATTTCATATCTATAAAATACGTTAAAGCAAATCGCGACCCCAGGTGGTACAATAAAGACGTTAGAAAAGCCCTTCGAAAGCAGAGAATGCTACACTCTAGGGTAAAGAGGGCAGGCGTGAACAAATCATCCCCTGAGAATAAACAATTAGGGGACACATATAGATCCTCTAAAATTGAAACCAAAAAACAATTACGTAGCGCTTTACTGGACTTTAAACGCAAAGTACTTTGCGAGCACTTGGACTCTGACCCCAAAGCTTTCTGGTCATATGTTAGGGAAGTAAATGGGAGTAAACAAACCGTGGCTTGCTTAAGGGATTGTAGCAATATAATTCATACAGACAGCGAGGGTAAAGCTATCATCTTAAATTCATTCTTCCAAAGCGTTTTCTCGAATGATGTTGCCACCGCATATCTCCAAGAAACAATACATACTCCACGCATGGAAAAAATAACAGTGGACCAACTAGGAATTATAAAATTGCTTAACGAGATTAAACCCAACAAATCCCCGGGTCCCGAAAATATACCAGCTAGGGTGATAAAACATTTAGCTCCAAACATTACCCCGTACCTTGAATTTATATTTAACAAATCCCTCACAGAGTGCAAAGTACCTAAGATTTGGAAAACCGCGCAAATAACGCCTATTTTTGAAAGTGGTGACAGGGAGGATCCCAGTAATTACAGACCTATATCTCTCACTTCTATCTGTTGCAAAATTTTAGAGCACATATTTGTCAGTTCAATAATGAGACACCTTGACAATATTAACTTTTTAAGTGACAGTCAACACGGATTCAGGAAAACCCGCTCCTGCGAAACCCAAATTAGGATTATTTACACATGATTCACTTTTATCTGGTGAGAGAGGTAGGCAAGTGGATGCCATCTTCTTAGATTTTCAAAAGGCATTTGATAAGGTCCCACATGGTAAACTCATTCATAAATTAAAGGTCGCGGGTATAAACCAGGGCGCCATAAGTTGGGTTAAAGATTTTCTTTCGGAGCGGGAACAGAGGGTAGTCCTTGATGGCCCTAGTTCCGACAGCGTTCGAGTCACGTCGGGGGTACCTCAAGGAAGTGTGATCGGGCCGTTGCTTTTCTTGATTTTTGTTAACGATTTGAACCGCGAAGTGAAAAGTAAAATTAGGATGTTCGCGGATGACACGGTGATCTATCGGAAGATATCTAGGGATGAGGATCGTTTTATTCTAGAGCAGGATTTAGATTGCATTACTAAATGGTGTTCTAACTGGGGATTGACTCTAAATTATAATAAATGTTCAGTGGTAAATTTCTTTAAAAGATCAACGGGATTTGCTTACAAATTAGCTGGAGGTGACCTGGCAGTAGTTGATACGGTAAAATACCTAGGTGTCACATTCACAAAAGACTTAACTTGGGGGACTCACATACGTAAAGTCTGCGGTCAAGCATATAAAAAATTGGGACTCATTCGACGCGTTGTCAGAAAAAGTGACTCGAAGGTCAAGGAACGTTTTTACCACGCTCTTGTAAGGCCTCATTTAGAATACGCATGCAGCGTGTGGGATCCGAGTGAAAAAGGTCTCATTCGGGAAATTGAGAAGGTTCAACGCCGGGCAGCCCGTTTTGTAAAAAATTCCTACGATAAAACGCAAAGCGTCACCGAAATGCTCATGGATTTGGGGTGGGAATCATTGGCTGAGAGACGATTCAATGCAAGATTGAAATTATTAAATAAATTTAGATCCGCATGTTTCAGCACCGAGGTCTCGCAAATTATTCGTACTCCTACATACATTAGTCGCTTGGATCATGCATATAAAATTCGGGAAATAGATGCCAGAACTAGCCGACTCAAGGACTCCTTCTTCCCACGGACAATACGGGATAGCAACTGCAGGGTTATAGATATCAAAAATTCCACTTGCCACCCTCAGCGTCTAAAAAATAATTAGTTGTATTTAAATGCATTCTAAATTCGAAAGAAACTGCGGGAGATGCCGCTACAGTAACTTTTAACGGAGTCATCCGCTAATGTGCATTTTAATGCAACAATTTCAGGGCGTAAAAATCATTCGCCTTGAATGGGACTCGAACCCAGATCCCTCAATATTGAGGGATCTGGGTTCGAGTCCCAGTCAAGGCGAATGATTTTTACGCTCTGAAATTGTTGCATTAAATGCATGCTCTTCCACTAACCTTATGCGTTTTGTTATAATAACCCATTCTTTCCGAATGACCTCATTCGTGTTCTGTTCATCTGTTTTTAAGTTTCCCTTTCAATCCCTCGTCCCTCTCCGCGGGGGGAAATTCCTGCTACCTGCAACGTTGGGTCGCATTCCTTGCCTTTTACAGACTCTTTGGGGGTGGAGTGTTTCGTGTTACATTTTCATGTGGTAGTGATGTTTCAATTTCTTGCTTGTTGTGTCCTGGCTTCCGTGGTGTACGATGGCTTTCGTGCTGCATCATGGGGTGCAGTTTTTTAGTTGTTTTGCGGTATATGTGTTTGCATGAGTATTGGATGAAAGGATTTTTGCATGAGGTTGTGCGCTGCTGTGGGTATAATGTTCCGTGTTGTTTCTTTTGCATGTGGTATATTTCCTTTTTATGGTTGGTGACCTAACACCCCCCGCCACACGCCCTTGCGGCGGCTTGCGGGGTATTATGTAGATGTAGATGTATTAGAAGAATTTTTCAAGACGCATGTTACTTTTTATGCTATTTTCAATAAAGAGGATATGGTTAATGATATTTGAAGTCAATACCAAATCTGAGACAAACTATAGACGTTGATTTATTTTTAAACAAATACAAACTTGTGACGCATAGCGGATAAATATTCCATTAAATTCCTTGCGTTACAGCAAAGTTTTACGCAGTCATGAATTAGTAGAGAACTCTACAGTAAATTTTTGAATTTCTCAAGATTACACATTTTGAAAATAAAATTCTAGTTACATATAAAATGTAATGAATGATTTTTTGCTCCATGGCCGCAATATAATTAATCTATTTATTTTGACCCACTATGAATACTCCTTATTAACGAATTTACAACCTGTTCCTTTCGTAAAATGACTGTAATTTAAGTACAAGCAGAATATAAGACGTGCGGTAGCATGTGAGGAAAGGTAATTAAAAAGAGTGGCAATTGGCCTGAGCATAAAACAAAAGTTTATAGCTATGCAAGGATTTTTTTTATGAACCTACCATGGCATGTTTCAGTTTTAAAAGAGGAAATATTTAACTATGCAACGTTACAAACTCACTCTACCTCGTTGTTTCTCTAGTTTTCCGAAGATCTTTGAAGACTCTACTACTATGTTTTTCGTGAATTTTTATCTTTCCTTGACCAATATTATTTCTTCCCTCATTTCTTCGCCATATTTGCTCCCTTCGCACTCTTCCCATCCTTCCTCCGAGGCACCCTCCCTTCCACGCTCACCCTCAACAGGCCCTCCAATATTTCCCCTGGAAACAATCCCTGCCTCATTCGGACTTCCCGCAGGGGCTTCCCCTTTGCGCACTACCTTATCGGTATCCAAGCGTTTCACCATCTCAGACCACCTTATTCTCTCCGTTCTCTACCATTCCTCCTCAAAAGCTTCCACTCTAAATTCATCCTTTCGTCTCAAAGGCAATATCACACATTTATAAGGCACCACGCGCAGCGTTGAAGTTAATCTAGTTATTATTAATTTCTTTTCTATATCTAACTCAATGCATCCATCACCAATGCTCTATATCTTTTTAATGCCCCTTTGTGTCAGGATCTGTCTCACCTTATACCATCTAGGGGACTCACATACGTATGGGGGACTCACATACGTGGGGGACTCACATACGTAAAGTCTGCGGTCAAGCATATAAAAAATTGGGATTCATTAGACGCATTGTCGGCAAAAGTGACTCGAAGGTCAAGGAACGTTGTTACCACGCTCTTGTAAGGCCTCATTTAGAATACGCATGCAGCGTGTGGGATCCGAGTGAAAAAGGTCACATTCGGGAAATTCAGAATGTTCAACGCCGGGCAGCCCGTTTTGTAAAAAATTCCTACGATAAAACGCAAAGCGTCACCGAAATGCTCATGGATTTGGGGTGGGAATCATTGGCTGAGAGACGATTCAATGCAAGATTGAAATTATTAAATAAATTTAGATCGGCATGTTTCAGCACCGAGGTCTCGCAAATTATTCGTATTATGTTATGTTAGTTATGTAGATACATTGGTCGCTTGGATCATGCATATAAAATTCTACATCTACATCTACATAATACCCCGCAAGCCGCCGCAAGGGCGTGTGGCGGGGGGTGTTAGGTCACCAACCGTAAAAAAGAAAAATATCACATGCAAAAAAACAACACGGAACATTACACCCTCAGCAGCGCACACACTCATGCAAAAATCCCTTCATCCAACACTCATGCAAACACATATACCGCAAAACAACTAAAAAACTGCACCCCATGATGCAGCACGAAAGCCATCCTACAACACGGAAGCCAGGACACAACAAGCATGAAATTGAAACACCACATGAAAATCCTTTCATCCAATACTCATGCAAACACATATACCGCAAAACAACTAAAAAAAACTGCACCCCATGATGCTGCACGAAAGCCATCCTACAACACGGAAGCCAGGACACAACAAGCAAGAAATTGAAACATCACTACCACATGAAAATGCACCACGAAACACTCTACCCCCAAAGAGTCTGTAAAAGGCGACCCAACGTTGCAGGTAGCAGGAATTTCCCCCCGCGGAGAGGGACGAGGGATTGAAAGGAAAGAGACTTAAAAACAGATGAACGGAACACGAATGAGGTAATTCGGAAAAAATGGGTTATTATAGCAAAACACATAAGGTTAGTGGAAGAGCATGCATTCAAATACAACTAAATATTACCTAGACGCTGAGGGTGGCAAGTGGAATTTTTGCTTTCTATAACCCTGCAGTTGCTATCCCGTATTGTCCGTGGGAAGAAGGAGTCCTTGAGTCGGCTAGCTAGGGCATCTATTTCCCGAATTTTATATGCATGATCCAAGCGACTAATGTATGTAGGAGTACGAATAATTTGCGAGACCTCGGTGCTGAAACATGCGGATCTAAATTTATTTAATTCAATTAAATTCAATTTAATTAATTTATTAAATGAAGAGGTAGGATGAAGCGTAGTCAACATAGACAAAGTAACGGATAGATAATTACTAGTAGAAATAAAATGCATGAGTATTGGATGAAGGGATTTTTGCATGAGCGCGTGCGCTGCTGTGGGTGTAATTTTCCGTGTTGTTTTTTTGCATGTGGTATTTTTCCTTTTTACGGTTGGTGACCTAACACCCCACGCCACACGCCCTTGTGGCGGCTTGCGGGGTATTATGTAGATGTAGATGTAAAATCAGAGCCAACTAACATGGTTATTATTCAGGTATATATGCCAACGCGCAACCATAAGGAAGAATATGTCGATCGGATATACGATCAGTTAGAGGACAAAATCGCGTGTCTTCTTGCAGGGAAACATATGATAGTGACGGGGGATTGGAATGCGACAGTAGGCAAAGCAAGAGATGGTATTCAGGTGGGGGACTACGGTTTAGGCACGAGGAATGACCGCGGGGAGAAAGGGAGTTCTGCAGAAGACAGGGGTTAGTTATCACCAACACTTAGTTTAGACACCACAAAAGACGCAGGTATACATGGAAAATGCCAGGTGACTTAGAAAGTTATCAGTTATATTCTATCCCGGTTAGACAGGTTTAGGAACAGTGTGATAAATTCCCATAGCTTCCCGGGAGCGGATGCGGACTCTGACCACAATTTAGTTGTTATGAAATGTAGCGTCCGTTTCAAAAAGATAAGGCAAGGGAGGCGGGTTAGAAAATGCACTGTAGAAGCATTGCATGGTTTGAAAAGGAAGGAGTACAATATGGCGGTAGAGGAAATCATGGAGGATGGTAAAGAGCTAAGTACTATCGAAGAAAAATGGGAAAGTATCAAGAAAGGGTTATCGAAAGCCATGAAAGACACTATTGGAACCGGTAACGCTAAAAGGATTAAGAAACCAGGTCTCACGGACGAGGTGATTACAGAGATGGATGAGCGGAGAAAATGGAAGAATGTAAATACGGAGTTAGGCAAAATGAAGAACAAAGAATTAAACAATAAATTGAGACGGGAACAAATAAAGCAAAAGAAGAATGGTGGAAGACCCAGTGTGGATGTGGTTAGTTTGCAGAGGAAGGGTGAAATTGGTGCGATGTACAGCAAAGTTAAATCTTTATCCTTACGTAAAAAAGGAAGGTCGCTGATAGCAGTTAGAGATAAGGCGGGTAAGGTAATAGTTGACGCAGGAAAGAAGAAATGGCAGGAATGTATAGTAAAGAACTTAGACCATTAATGTTAGACATAGAAAAGGAACAAGACGTAGAGGAAGACAGCTTAGGTCAAGGCATACTCGACGATGAGATAGAAAGGGCATTATGGGAGATGAAACTAAATAAGGTCCTGGGGGTGGATAATAATCCCGCTGAACTATTAAAATGTTTAGGAAAATTTGGGAGAAAGAGGCTATATGGGCTGATCCGTAGTATCTATGAGGAAGGAATTTTGCCGGAAGACTTTGTGAGAGCAATTTTAGTTCCTATTCCTAAAAAGGTAAATGCTACATCATGTGAGGACTACAGGATAATAAGTTTGATATCCCACGCAGATAAAGTTGCTCTCAGGATAAAAAACAAAAGGATAGAGAGTAGGGCAAATGATTACTTAGGGGATGATCAGTTTGGGTTTAGGAACGCGAGAGGTACGCGTGATGCCATTGCAGTAATGAAACTAATTATCGAGAGGATTATAGAACACAACCAGGAGGTATTTGCCTGGTTCGTAGATTTTGACTAATAAATATATTGCAGAATATAGAAATAGATTGGAGGGAAAAGAAGCTAATCCGCAACCTGTACATGTCTGAGACTGTTCAAGTGCAAGTCGCGAACGGAGAGTCCGCATGGGCAGTGTTAGGAAGAGGTGTAAGGCAGGGTTGCCCATTATCACCATTGCTGTTCAACCTGTATGCAGAGGAAATGATCAAAGAGGCATGGGAAGAACTCGAGATAGGAATAAAAGTGGGCGGAAAATTCGTAAAATCAGTTAGGTTGACCATTGCTGAGTGAATTAGAAATGCAATGCGACAGATATGGGATGAAAATCAATATTAATAAAACAAAGGTAATGCTATTTTCTAGAAAGAACAAGGCTAACCTAAACATCAAAATAGGAGGGCAAAAACTAGAGCAGGTAGAACAGTTTACGTATCTGGGAAGTGTTTTGGACCAACACGGTCAATGTAGTAGGGACGTAAGGACAAGAATTGCGCTAGGCAAGGAAGCTTTAACATGGAGGAGGGAGCTGATAAGAGGGACGTTTGGTAAGGGTATTCATCTACATCTACATAATACCCCGCAAGCCGCCGAAAGGGCGTGTGGCGGGGGGTGTTAGGTCACCAACCGTAAAAAGGAATAATACCACATGCAAAAAACAATACGGAAAACTACAACCACAGCAGCGCACACACTCATGCAAAAATCCCTTCATCCAATACACATGCAAACACATATACATTCGATCGATATATATTCGATTCGATATGCGATCTTACACTGACCAAGCAGGGAATAGTACATCTGCTCCGTAGTATCAAAGCACACAAGGCACCTGGTCCGGAAGAAATACCTGCAAGAATATTAAAGGAATTAGCTGACGACATTGCCCCATTTTTACATATTGTTTTTCTAAAATCGATAGAAGAAGGCTCAGTGCCTCGCGACTGGAAGCTAGCCCATATAACTCCCATCTATAAAGGCGGCGATAGGGATAAACCAACCAATTACCGACCCATTTCTTTAACATCGATCTCTTGTAAAATATTGGAACACGTTATTGTCACTAACATTATGAAATTTCTTGATAGTAGGAAAATACTAATCCACAACCAGCACGGATTTAGGAAAAGCAGATCTTGCGAAACACAACTTGGTCTCTTCATTCACGATATACTTAGATCGGGAGAAAACAACACCCAAGTCGATGCAGTATTCCTGGATTTCAAAAAAGCCTTCGACAAAGTCCCACACAATAAATTGTTACACAAACTTAAATACTTGGGATCAATGAGAAAATAATTAATTGGATTAGGGACTTCTTGTCAAACCGCAAACAAATAGTAGTCATAGATGGGTTGTGCTCAACGGAGAGAGATGTTACTTCGGGCGTCCCCCAGGGAAGTGTAATAGGGCCTCTTCTGTTCTTAATATACATAAATGACTTAAGCACACACGTTAGTAGCAATCTAAGGTTATTTGCTGACGACACGGTGATATACAGGGAAATAAGGAGCCAACTAGATCGCGAGCTACTCTCTAGAGACTTAGACAATATCTCGGGATGGTGCAATAAATGGGGATTAACACTTAATATAGATAAATGTGCAGTTTTGAAATTTTGGAATAAAGGAAGCGAGGAACAGGATATAAACTACAAAATAGAGGGTTCAGTATTGACTACGGCAAATCAAGTTAAATATTTGGGAGTTGTTCTAACACCACGCCTTTCATGGGGAGCACATATCAGGACAATATGCGGATCAGCTTTAAAGAAACTTGGCTTCATAAAACGGGTGGTGGGGAAATGTAATGAAAAAGTTAAAGAGAGGTGTTATTTTGCTCTAGTTAGACCTCATTTGGAATATGCCGCAAGTATTTGGGATCCGTGGGAGAAAATTTGGCAAAAAGAATTAGATAAAGTCCAGAGAAAATCCGCTAGATTTGTTAAAAATTGTTATGATAAAAACACAAGTGTGACAGGTCTCTTAGGGGATTTAGGCTGGGAACCACTTGAAGTGCGGAGAGAACAAGCGAGGCTTAGACTTTTAGAAAGGTTCAGAACAAACGAGTTTAAATATGACACTGAAGGAATTATAATGGCCCCACACTACTTAGGTAGATCAGACCACAAAGATAAACTAAGGGAGATAGATTCCAAGACAGATAGGTACAAATACTCATTCTTTCCCCGAACAATCAGTAATCATAATAGCAAGAAACCGAAGTCACTTTAGAAATATTAAAAACTTTGAATTTACAAGTCGGAACAAAATTAAACACTATAGAGATGTTAGGTATACTTTCAGGTGCATGTGTATGTTAGTTGGTAGTTTGAGTGTTTGCATGTGTGTGGGGTGTAAGTGTTCATGCATGAATGTATGCCATGTTTTTTTTTTATATATGATTTTGTCGTTATTGCATGCGATTTTTTTTTTAATTATTTTTCTTTTCTAAATTATGGGTGGTGTCCTAGCACCCCCCGCCACACGCCCTTGCGGCGGCTTGCGGGGTATTGAGTAGATGTAGATGTAGATGTAGATATACCGCAAAACAACTAAAAAACTGCACCCAAGGATGCAGCACGAAAGCCATCCTACAACACGCAAGCCCGGACACTACAAGCAAGAATGTGAAACATCTCTACCACATGAATATGGACCACAAAACACTCAACCCCCAAAGAGTCTGTAAAAGGCAGGGAATGCGACCCAACGTTGCAGGTAGCAGGAATTTGCCCCCGAGGAGAGGGACGAGGATTGAAAGGGAGACTTAAAAACAGATAAACAGAACACGAATGAGATCATTCGGAAAGAATGGGTTATTATAACAAAACACACAAGGTTAGTGGAAGAGCATACATTTAAGTAGAACTAATTATTTTTTAGACGCTGAGGGTGGCAAGTAGAACTTTGCTATCTATAACCCTGCAGTTGCTATCCCGTATTTTCCGTGGTGAGAAGGAGTCCTTGATCGGCTAGTTCTGGCATCTATTTCCCGAATTTTATATGCAAGATCCAAACGACCAATGTATGTAGGAGCACGAATATTTTGCGAGACCTCGGTGCTGAAACATGCGGATCTGAATTTATTTAATAATTTCATTTAATATTAAGAAAAGACTCGGGCGGGTGAAGAGAGGGGTTTGTTGGGAGAAATCCTATGGAGGCAGGAAAAGTGGGTAAAGGGGCTATTGGCCGGCTGTGGGATGTTGAAGACTGTAAATGAGGGGAGAATGTTTGGCAAACGAGGAAAGGGAAGGAATAGGATAGGGATGTTGGACGGGATGAAGGGAGGAAGAAAGTACTCTAAGATGAAGAGGGACTTGATATTGAGTAGGATGATGGATTATGTGCTTTGTTAGGTGTCACAAAATGTTTTATTTAGTAGCTTTTTCCATCCAAAAACCTACCTTAAACGGTAGATTACCTATTAATAATAACAATATATATAAACCATAAACACAGTAATCAACCCGAAGGTCGGTTTAGTAGGTGATTGTAGATTTCACCCAGTACTTAGCCCTATACGGCGTTTGAAATTCACACATCAGAGTACGGGGGCCAGTTCCTTTTCCTGTGACAGTTATTGTTTCCCAGGAATACCCGGTACCCGAAAAATCACTTTAGCTTGGGTGGAGAGTCAGGTGCCCAGAGTGCCTTGCCCGGGAATTGAACCCGGACTGACCCTCCGGTCAGCAGTCCAACGTTCATCTGGACTACCGCGACCCACAATAATATATATATATATGTATATATATATATATATATATATATATATATATATATATATATATATATATATATATATATATATATATATATATATAGATTTAGACAATATCTCGGAATGGTGCAATAAATGAGGATTAACACTTAATATAGATAAATGCGCAGTTTTGAAATTTTGGAACAAAGGAAGCGGGGAACAGGATATAAACTACAACATAGAGGGTTCAGTATTGACTACGGCAAATCAAGTTAAATATTTGGGGGTTGTTCTAACACCACACCTTTCATGGGGAGCACATATCAGGACAATATGCGGATCAGCTTTAAAGAAACTTGGCTTCATAAAACGGGTGGTGGGGAAATGTAATGAAAAAGTTAAAGAGAGGTGTTATTTTGCTCTAGTTAGACCTCATTTGGAATATGCCGCAAGTATTTGGGATCCTTGGGAGAAAACTTGGCAAAAAGAATTAGATAAAGTCCAGAGAAAATCCGCTAGATTCGTTAAAAATTGTTATGATAAGAACACAAGTGTGACGGATCTCTTAGGGGATTTAGGCTGGGAACCACTTGAAGTGCGGAGAGAACAAGCGAGGCTTAGACTTTTAGAAAGGTTCAGAACAAACGAGTTTAACTATGACACTGAAGGGATTATAATGGCCCCACACTACTTACGTAGATCAGACTACAAAGATAAACTAAGGGAGATAGATTCCAGGACAGATAGGTACAAATACTCATTCTTTCCCGAACAATCAGAAATCATAATAGTAAGAAACCGAAGTCACTTTAGAAATATTGAAAACATTGAATTTGCAAGTCGGAGCAAAGTTAAACACTGCAGGGCTGTTAGGTATACTTTAAGGTGAATGTGTGTGTAAGATGTAGATTGAGTGTTTGCATGTGTGTGGGGTGTAAGTGTTCATGCCTGAATGCATGCCATGTTTTTTTTGTGGTTATTGCATGCGGTTTTTTTTTCTAAATTACGGGTGGTGTCCTAACACCCCCCGCCACACGCCCTTGCGGCGGCTTGCGGGGTATTAAGTAGATGTAGATGTAGATATGACGTCGCACCAGACTACTTAGAATCTGATGTTTCTCTGAAATCGCGGTTGTTTGCTGAGGGAGGCATCTGGGGGCAATGAAGGGGGCTGGAGGCCCTAAGAGGCGAGGGCCATGGCCTCCAAGGGGTCGAGAGGAATTCCCGGCATCCACTTCGTGTGGTGCGTACTGGGAAGGAAGTCTTTGATTCCTCGTCGTCGCGGGCCAGGTGCGAGAGGACTGCCGGCTGCGTGGCCCGCTCCTTCTGCCGTGAGATGCTCTTCGCCCTGAAATGCGCCGCTCGCTAAAGGGTTCAATGGGGGCATCACTTCGAAATGCGGCCCGCCCAATTTGTGAGCGGTTTGTGCGACCGGAATTCGTTGATTGCAGCAGAAGACGTTCAAAGGATGCCGGAGCACTTCTTGGAAGTGGCTCACGGGAAAGGGCAACACTGCCATCTTGTGAAGCGAAATTAAATACCTGAGATAACAGCTTCGGCAAGCGCCGAAATCTCATTCCTGCAATTCACTTATTTGCTCAATATCTTTCCAGTTGTTTCCTTACCTGAGCAATTGGTTATTATCGCCAGGTTTTCAAGCCATTAAATGGAAAGCATTCTTAAGAACTGCTATATGCGTGTTAAACGGCAACTTAAACAACGGTCAATTGATCCTGGTGGCTGTAACAGTGGTTTCATGATGATTTAAGATGCAATTTTGGAGTTCCTCGAAGCACAGGAAAACCATTACTGGTATATTAAGAGTGTGAAGTAGAATACATAACTCTAATTTATTGATGCCGAATCATGACCTAGATATGCAAAACGCTGTCGTGATAAACTCAGTAGCGTATCCATTACATATATTAGAGCAGCTAGGCTGGGAATCACTCGAGGAAGAGCTAAGGTTATATTACACAGATTTAATTTATGGCATTAATTAGAAGAACGTCTGTTCAGCAGTGATCTTGAAAATGTATTATTACCCCCATCATGTCAATAAAATTAAAGAGATTAAGTGCAGAACAGATTTAAGATACCTTTTTTCCCGCTAACGATAAGAGATCAGAATACCACTTTCTGACCGCGGTAGGGTCATGTACCGGTTAAAATTAGTCTGGTGTGTAATAAACCCTTGCGGCACACCTTTACCGATGGCTTACGGGGTACTAAAATACAAAATGTAAAGTATCAAAAAGTTCAGTCCATTTAGACTACGCTATGGGGAAAATATTTATTTTTTCATTCTCCCTAGCTTACTATGCCCTCCTCATCAACGGTAAGGACGCAGGCATTTTGCAAGGTTCAGGAACAGGCAAGTTAACTCGGACACAAAGGGTAATTATATTGGCTGAAAACTATTTCAGTCGGGTTGGACCGTTGGGCGTGCATCGGCTTGTTTTTTTTGCGGGCAGTGCATGCAGTAGTCCACGGGTGTTGTTCCCGCACGCTCCGCCGCATGCACTTGAGTCGAAGGGTGCGGGTGATCGAGGCGATGTCGGTGCACGAGTAGTTTAACCAATCTGACGGCTCTCATCTGCACCTTGCTCAATTCTGCACTTTGATACTTTCTTTCGATGGAGCGCATTGGCTCGTCGCATATTCTCGGTGGGATCTTATTAAAGAAAATAAGCTCGTCTCCTCCAATATGATAAATGCTACGAATGAACTAATCAAAACTCTTATTCCAGAACTTTATTAACCTCTACATTAAACAATCGAATTGTTCGTTTTCACGACAAAAATAAATGAAGCTGTTTAAAACAAGAGTTGAAAAGCATTCCACCCGAGAGCACGAAGAAGGATGACGCGCGACGTTTCAGCGAGAGAAAAGAAAGACTTCTCCGAGTGAGAGTGGGAGCGTAGATGCCGATCGTTCGCCATCTGCCGCTGCGAGGAGTAACATGGCACCTCCCAGGGGTCACGCCCCTGTCCCCTCCACACCCCTTCGCCATGGCGACACATTATTATATTACGCGCCATCTCGTGAGTCGCAGGGAGACGTCAGCGCCGTGGAGACCAGATTGTTTATTTTCCTCCGGAAGAGATGTCCTGGATTCCAGAGAACACGGGGGGAAGGAAGAGGGAGGAGGGAGGGGGAATTCCCGCTCCAAAGCCGGCCCTGGACGATGTACCCGCTGGTCCAGGAGGAGTGGCAAAGGAAAGGACTTGCTTTTGAGAGGACACCCACCTTGGCACGATCGTCCATAAGGAGTGAAGGGGGAGGGAGGGGCGAGAGGGGGGGGGGGTACTAGCCCTTCTGGGAGTGACGGGGGCCGGATGGGCCTGTCATCCCTACCCCCGTTACCATGCCGAACACACCCCTTCCCCCACGATTCTTCCATTCGGCTGGTCTCTCTCGTGGTCCGGGAGCATTTAGCATGAGAAATGGGGGGAATGTGCCTAGGACACAAACTCCCCTCCCCCTTAAGGGGATACACATTCTTATTCACGTACCATAGGGGGTGGATGGGAGGCATGAGGGAGGGCTGAGAAATGTTAAGTTCTCCAAAGATGCTCGGATGGAGTCATGGGCGACGCAACATGCAGCGATGCGTGCATGTGCGGGTCACCACCGCACTTGGGATGCCCCAAAGGGAAACCGGAAGGTTGAAAGAGTGGGAGGGTGCAGTTGGGTGGGGGGAGAGAGGGAGGCGGAAGGGGAATTGGGATTTGGTCATTCGCCGAGTTCCCTCTATGCAGTTAGTCACCCCGCGGACAAAACCAAATACTGCAGATAAGTCTCCATATTCGCGCGTGAGAAAACGAAATCCCAAAATGAAGCGAAGGTAAGAGAGGCAAAGGACACTCGGCTCATCTAGGCATTCCGGGAACGAGAGAACAATGGTCTGTATACATTTCGCACTTTATTTGCAGTCTGTGAATACTTACGCTATATATATCTAAATAGCGTAAGTATTTAAACGGATTCAGGAAAACCCGCTCCTGCAAAACCAAATTAGGATTATTTACACATTATTTATTTTCTCTGCTAAGCGAGGTCGGCAAGTGAATGCGATCTTTTTAGATTTTCAAAAGGAATTTGATAAGGTTCCCCAGGGTAAACTCATTCATAAATTAAAGGTCGCGGGTATAAATAAGGGCGCCATTAAATGGGTTAAAGATTTTCTTTCAGAGCGGGAACAGAGGGTAGCCCTTGATGGCGCTAGTTCTGACTTAGTGTACCTATAAGTAGTGTACTTATTCACTACTTATAATCAACTTTGCAAAAGGTTTTAATCATCCACTTCTATTGGCATCTTTCAACAGCTTCTAATTCTTATCGACTGATTTCCCAATAATCTTTGTCTTTTATCCATTGAGCACCACACTCCACATGACTTTTTCAAAAATGCCTTCCGCTCTTGTGAAGTAATTCTTTTATGGTAAAGCGCCGTAAGGGCTTTCTTTCATCTTTCAGAGCGGGAAGAGAGGGTAGTCCTTAATGGCGCTAGTTCCGACAGCGTTCGAGTCACGTCGGGAGTACCTCAAGGAAGTGTGATCGGGCCGTTGCTTTTCTTGATTTTTGTTAACGATTTGAACCGCGAAGTGAAAAGTAAAATTAGGATGTTCGCGGATGACACGGTGATCTATCGGGAGATATCTGGGGATGTGGATCGTTTTATTCTAGCGCAGGATTTAGATTGCATTACTAAATGGTGTTCTAACTGGGGATTGACTCTAAATTATAATAAATGTTCAGTGGTAAATTTCTTTAAAAGATCAACGGGATTTGCTTACAAATTAGCTGGAGGTGACCTAGCAGTAGTTGATACGGTAAAATACCTAGGTGTTACATTCACAAAAGACTTAACTTGGGGGACTCACATAGGTAAAATCTGCGGTCAAGCCTATAAAAAATTAGGGGTCATTAGACGCATTGTCGGCAGAAGTGACGCGAAGGTCAAGGAACGTTGTTATCACACTCCTGCAAGGCCTCATTTAATATACGAATGTAGCACGTGGGATCCCAGAGAAAAAGGCCTCATTCGGGAAATTGAGAAGGTTCAACGCCGGGCAGCCATTTTTGTAAAAAATTCTTACGATTAAACGCAAAGCGTCACCGATATGCTCATGGATTTGGGGTGGGAATCATTGGAAGAGAGACGAATTAATGCAAGATTGAAATCATTAAATAAATTTACATCCGCATGTTTCACCACCAAGGTCTCGCAAATTATTCGTACTCCTACATACATTGGTCGCTTGGATCATGCATATAAAATTCGGGAAATAGATACCCTAGCTAGCCGACTCAAGGACTCC
Organism: Hetaerina americana; assembly: GCF_022747635.1. NCBI lineage: Eukaryota > Metazoa > Arthropoda > Insecta > Odonata > Calopterygidae > Hetaerina > Hetaerina americana. The sequence goes on along the minus strand of NW_027286741.1, from coordinate 4,580,171 downwards.
TTCTTCCCACGGACAATACGGGATAGCAACTGCAGGGTTATAGATAGCAAAAATTTCACTTGCCACCCTCAGCGTCTAAAAAATAATTAGCTCTACTTAAATGCATGCTCTTCCACTAACCTTATGTGTTTTCTCATAATAACCCATTCTTTCCGATGACCTCATTCGTGTTCTGTTCATCTGTTTTTAAGTTTCCCTTTCAATCCCTCGTCCCTCTCCGCGGGGGCAAATTCCTGCTACCTGCAACGTTAGGTCACATTCCCTGCCTTTTACAGTCTCTTCGGGGGTTAGAGTGTTTTGTGGTGCATGTTCATGTGGTGGTGATGTTTCACATTCTTGCTTGTTGTGTCCTGGCTTGCGTTTTGTAAGATGGCTTTCGTTCTGCATCCAGGGGTGCAGTTATTTTGTTGGTTTGCCGTATATGTGTTTGCATGAGTGTTGGATGAAGGGATTGTTGTATGAGTGTGTGCGCTGCTGTGGGTGTAACTTTCCAAGTTGTTGTTTTGCATGTGGTATTGTTCCTTTTTACGGTTGGTGACCTTACACCCCCCGCCGCACGCCCTCGCGGCGGCTTGCGGGGTGTTATGTAGATGAGATCCGTGGGTCTAATATGTCGCCAAGTGCCCCGATTCGATATTATTACGTAAAATGAGGGATTGAAAGGGAGACTTCAAAACAGATGAACAGAACATGAATTAGGTCATTCGGAAAGAATGGGTTATTATAACAAAACACATAAGGGTAGTGGAAGAGCATGCATTTAAGTAGAACTAATTATTTTTTAGACGCTGAGGGTGGCAAGTGGAATTTTTGCTATCTATAACCCTGCAGTTGCTATCCCGTACTGTCCGTGGGAAGGAGTCCTTGAGGCGGCTAGTTCTGTTATCTATTTCCCGAATTTTATATGCAGGATCCAAGCGACCAATGTATGTAGGAGTACGAATAATTTGCGAGACCTCGGTGCTGAAACATGCGGTTCTGAATATATTTAATAATTTCAAACTTGCATTGAATCGTCTCTCTTCTAATGATTCCCACCCCAACTCCATGAGCATTTCGGTAACGCTTTCTTTGAATAACGTTTTATCGTAAGAATTTTTAACAAAACGGGCTGCCTGGCATTGAACCTTCTCAATCTCTCGAATGAAACCTTTTGCACTCGGATCCCACACGCTACATGCGTATTCTAGATGAGGCCTTACAAGAGCGTGGTAACAACGTTCCTTGACCTTCGAGCCACTTTTGCCGACAATACGTCCACTAAATCCCAATTTTTTATATGCTTGATCATAAACTTTATGTATGTGAGTCTATATAATATATATATATATATATATATATAGTATGTATATATATATAGTATGTATATATATATAGTATGTATATGTCGTAAGGAAAAGAGGCTTTCACAAGGAGGAGGGAGTCGATGACAGGGACGTTGATTGAGGATATTAAGAAAAGACTTGTAAAAACTTTGATATGGAGCGTAGCTATGTGCGGCGCGGAAATGTGGTCATTGAAGCAGGAGGATAGACGTAGACTGGAGGCCTGTGAAATGTGGGAGTGGAGAAGAATAGAGAAGGTAAAATAGACAGAGAATAAAACAAATGAGGAAGTACTTGGTATGGTGGGCGAAGAGAGGGGTTTGTTGGGAGCAATCCTATGGAGGCAGAAAAAGTGGCTGAAGGGGTTATTGACCGGCAGTGGGATGTTGAAGACTGTGATTGAGGGGAAAATGTTAGGCAAGCGCGGAAAGGGAAGGAACAGGAAAAGGATGTTGGACGGGATGAAGGGAGGAAGAAGGTACTCAGAGATTCCCTTTTCTCGTTTGCCAAACATTCTCCCCTTTTTTACATTTACAGTCTTCAACATCCCACTACCGGCCAATACCCCCTTCGTCCAGTTTTCCTGCCTCCATAGGATTTCTCCCAACAAACCCCTCTCATCGCCCACCATTCCAAGTACTTCCTCATTTGTTTACCTCTCGGTCCATTTCACCTTCTCCATTCTTCTCCACACCCACATTTCAAAAGCCTTAAGTCTAGGTCTATTCTCCTGCTTCAATGACCACGTCTCCGTACCGAACATAGCTACGCTCCATATCAGAATTTTTACGGGTCTTTTCTTAACATCCTTACTCAACGTCCCTGTCAACAACTCCCTCCTCCTTGTGAAAGCCTAATTGCATAGCGCAATTTTTCTCCTACTACTACTCCTCCTCCTACTACTTCGATCGTGTTAGTCCAAAACACCACCCAGATACGTAAACTGTTCTACCTGCTCTAGATTTTACCCTCCTGTTTTGATGTTTAGCTTAGCCTTTTCCATTCTAGAAAATCGCATAACATTTGTTTTATTAATATTGATTCTCATCCCAAACCTGTAGCAGCGAATTTCCAATTCACTAAGCAATGCTTGTAACCCCTTGGCAGACTGACAAACCAAAGTATGGTCAACAGAAAACCTATCTGATTTTACGAATTCCCCGCCCACTTTCATTCCTACCTCCAGTTATTCCCATGCCTCTTTGATCATTTCCTCCGCAAACAGGTTAAACAGCAACGGTGATAATGGGCAATCCTGCCTTAAACCTCTTTCTAACACTGCCCATCCGGACTCCGCCTTCCCCCCCCCCCCGAACCTGAGCAATTTGAGACATGCACAGGGTGCGGATTAGCCTCTTTTCCCTCCAATCTATTCCTACTTTCTTCAGTATACTCATTAGTTTTTCCCCCTTCACGCTATCAAACGATTTTTCGAAATCCACGACACAGGTAATTACCTCCTGGTTGTGTTCTATATTCCTCTCGATTAATAATCTTATTACTGCAATGGCATCAAGCGTACTTCTGCCTTTCCTAAACCTAAACTGGTCATCCCATAAGTAATCATTTGCTATACTCTTTATTCTTTTGTTTATGATCCAGAGATTACTTAAGCTGCGTGGGATATCAAGCTTATTGTCCCGTAGTCCTCAAATGATGAAGCCCTTACCTTTTTCGGAATACGAACCAAAAATGATCTCAAAACGTCTTCCGGCTAGATTCCTTCCTCATAGATACTGCGAAACAGCCCATATGGCCTCTTCCTCCCACATTTGCCTAAATATTTCAGTAGTTCCGCTGGAATGTTATCCAACCCAAGGCATTATTTAGATTTATCTCCCTTAATGCCTTTTCTGTCTCCTCGTCGAGTATGCCTAGCCTATCTTTCTCTACGTCATGTTGCTTTTCTATGTCTATTTTTTTTGGTCTAAGTTCATTTCTATACAGTTCTTCTATCTATTCCTTCCATCTCTCTTGGATCTTTCCTGTGCCAACTATTATCCTACCCGCCTTATCTATCTGTTAGCATAGATCTCCCTTTCTTACTTCCCGGTAAAGATTTAACTTTGCTGTAGAGTGCACCAAATTCACCCCTCCTCTCCAAACTGTCCATATCCTCGCACCGCGTCTTTCACCATGCTTTTTTACTTAATTTGTCGCCCGCCTCTAATCATTGTTTAACTCTTTGTTTTTCATTTTGCTTATCTCTGTATTTACATTTTTTCATTTTGTACTCTCATTCATCTTTGTATTCATCTCATTCATGATCCATGGTTTCTTAATCCTTTGCACGGCAACGGTTCCTAAAGTGGCTTATGCTGCTTAAGATAACCCTTTCTTGATACTTTCCCATTTTTCTTCGATTGTACTTAGCCCTTTACCATCCTCCAAAATTTCCTCTACCACCTGTTGGTACTCCTTCCTTTTTAATCCATTTTAGGCTTCTACGTTCCATTTTCTCACCCGCCGCCGTCCTGCTTTATCTTTTCGAAACGGACGCTACATTTCATAACAACTAAATTGTGGTCAGAGTCCTCATCAGCTCCCGGGAATCTGTGCCAATTTATCACAATGTTCCTAAACCTGTGTCTAATCAGGATATAATCTACCTGATACCTTTCTGAGTCACCCGACATTTTCCATGTATACCTGCGTCTCTTGTGGTGTCTAAACCAAGTGTTGGAGATGACTAACCCCTGTCTCCTGCAGATCTCAACTTCTTTCTCCCTGCGGTTTTTCCTCTCCCCTAAACCGTAGTCCCCCAACTCGTCACCATCTCTTCCTTCGCCTAACGTCGCATTCCAATCCACCATTACTATCTAATGTTTCCCTGCGGAAACACACGTGATTATGTCCTCTAACTGATCGTATATCCTATCGACTATTCTTCCTTATGGTTGCTGGGTGGCATGTATACCTGAATAATAACCAAGTTCGTCGGTTCTGCTTTTATCTCTACTAGTAGTATTCTATCCGTTATATATATATACAAATATGTATAAGTTAGGGTATACACGGTTTGTATAAAAAGTTTCGGGAACAGTTGTTCCCAACCTGACTATGCGTCGCACGGCGCTCGCACCGCGGAGGCCCGGTGGTAAGGGGTTTGAACTTAAATTCGGTTCGCTTGGATCATGCATATAAAATTCGGGAAATAGATGCCAGAACTAGCCGACTCAAGGACTCCTTCTTCCCACGGACAATACGGGATAGCAACTGCAGGGTTATAGATAGCAAAATTCCACTTGCCACCCTCAGTGTCTAAAAAATAATTAGTTGTATTTAAATGCATGCTCTTCCACTAACCTTATGTGTTTTGCTATAATAACCCATTCTTTCCGAATGACCTCATTAGTGTTCTGTTCATCTGTTTTTAAGTTTCCCTTTCAATCCCTCGTCCCTCTCCGCGGGGGCAAATTCCTGCTACCTGCAACGTTGGGTCGCATTCCCTGCCTTTTACAGACTCTTTGGGGGGTAGAGTGTTTCGTGGTGCATTTTCATGTGGTAGTGATGTTTCAATTTCTTTCTTGTTGTGTCCTGGCTTCCGTGTTGTAGGATGGCTTTCGTGTGTCATCATGGGGTGCAGTTTTTTAGTTGTTTTGCGGTACATGTGTTTGCATGAGTATTGGATGAAGGGATTTTTGCATGAGTGTGTGCGCTGCTGTGGGTGTAATTTTCCGTGTTGTTGTTTTGCATGTGGTATTTTTCTTTTTTACGGTTGGTGACCTAACACCCCCCGCCACACGCCCTTGCGGCGGCTTGCGGGGTATTATGTAGATGAAGATGTAGATGTAAACACATATCAAAAGCGAATCCCCTTCACATCGCCTACTATAGCGTTTGCTCACTCTAGATCGTGTACTTAGTGGACTCATATCGAGTGATTCTTATCAAGCGCAGAATTCAGCGAACGATTTAGCATTGGTAACAAATGTTGTGCTAGACTAGATAAATCTGATTCAGAGACGTTTTTCATGGTTTTTAGAAAGTTAAGGTTGAACGCATGACACAAACTGTAGATTTTAAGCGGCAAAAGTTTTTCAAAAATGGCCGAGAGAGTGTGGAGGACGAGCCTCGCCTTGGACGGCCGTCGATGTCAAGAACCGACGATTACGTGCGACGTGTGCATGAAGTACATACTGAATTCAGACGGCACGTCGTTTGAAGGTGTGCATAATTGCAGATCGTATTTGTGATGATACAATGGCTTTGCACGCCATTATGCGCATCATAGAAAATGTTATTTGGATTGATAAAATAAAACTGCCCACCATTTTTACTGAAAACTTGGTGAAGGGAAAGTTCTGTGCTAAACTCGTGCCGTAGGTCTGAAGACTTAGAGGTTCCAGGGTAGCCAACTACTTGACGAAAAGCATAATTGCGACGATTCCTCAACCTCCTTACAGTCCCAACTTGGCACCAGCAGACTATTTCCTATTACAAAAAGTAAACTCAAAGGACACCACCATAGGATCGTAAGTGCCGTCAAAGGAGCTTGCACGCGTGCCCTTTAGAACCCTCCGCTTACCAGGGAGCCTTAAGTTGCGAAAAATCCGCTGGCAAAAGTGTGTAGACACTCTCAAAGGATATACTTCGAAGATTTTTGAGGCCCCGAGGCAAAATCTGAAGTAAATCTATGTTTACAGAAATTTCCCGATACATTTCTACAAGTCTTACATATGGAATCAGGGTCCATGATAAAAGCTAACTTAATATGCTGCCTCACGTCCCACCTCTTTGCAAGGAAGGGGAATGATTACCACCCCACGCTTTGTTTCGCTCACACTTCAGTTATCCATTCGTTTTTCAGCCATATAACCTGCAAAATCTTATTTCTTTCCTGACGAGCAATTCGAGTTTCAAGCGCCAACTATCCAAGTACACTTGAACTTCTTGAATATCCAAGTACAATTGACGACCCACTCAAACGACTGTCAAACAACAACTGAGCGTCCAAAATTGCTGAAATTTTGGTGAGTATTTTTCGACGCATGCGCTCACACGTGCTTAACTTTTGTTGAAGAGTGTTTACGTATTAATGCTGAGGTCGGAAACTCTTCAAATAGTCCACGTATCTCCTTGGCCCTGGCCTGATTAGGCAATGCCACATGAATAAAGGACGACATCCATCACTGTGACCGTTGTACCACACTCTTCGGTTGAGATTTATGAATAAAAGGGATGGTGTGTGCTATGCTAACAAACTTTACAGAATCCGTTAAATTTTCAAAACTTCACTGTCAAAGATGGCTAGATAGTAATGGCACACTTTCGCCTGCACACCACAAGCGAATCCAAAACCCGTCCCAAAGCTCGCAATTTAATATTCATGAAAAGCCATTTTCCCTCCTGAAGGGACTACCTTGATAGCACCGATGCTCCACCGCAACCAAATACTACGAAGTTTTGTAGCATGCAATGCAATGGGAGCTGAATCATCAGGTTCGCCTCCCTGAAAGCGACGCGCCTTGTAAAGCGACCAAGGCGTGTCTTTGCCCTCCGCTCCCACTCTGCCCCGATAAAAACTCCACCGCCATCAGCACCTAACAATCTTCAATTACTTTTTAAAATGTGATACTTCATGGTAATACTCTAAATAAGTCCCGCATAAGAACAAAAGAATAAGCATAGAAAATATAATATTCCTTTGTAGCCATTCCTTCGCCGAAGCAATGCAGAAGGTAGAATCGATTCCTGAAAGTGTACCCACAAGCGAGTGCATAGGAACCCGCACTTCACATAGGTCTGATTTACCACCCACATTTAGTGCAATTTCTCGCTCTCCAAGTCACCAGCCACTGCCCTCGTCTCCCGTCCCCTACGGCGGCCCCCACCACCGGCACATGCTGCAGCCGCCCCCACGGCCCGGGGGGAGGGGGCGGGGGGAAGGAGGACTCGAGGGTGAAATTAGCGCGATAGGGTAAGGACGTGATTTTCCAAATCCTCTCCGTTCGGAGCGATCCCGCGTGGACGTGTGGGTTGGCAGTGGAAATGGAGGTGACGCCCTAATCCCCGCCCCCACCGCTCACATCCCCCCAGCTTCTCCGGGGCCATAACTCTTACCTCCCCCAGACAAAGTGAGCGCCCAGGCTCCTCTCCTGAAATCACGGTCCGCCTCATATGCGAATAAGAAGCGGGCGAAACCGACTTTTTATTCGACCCACCACTCAAATCCACTCCCGGCGGCTCCGAAGCGCCGTTCATCCCATAAGTCAAGTCGGATGATGGTTACTAAGACTTTCCCCTGAGTAGATAAGGGGGCAGCCCTGAGTGAGGGGGGGCTCTAAAATTCAGGGGCGAAGGGGGTTTCACTTCCCTCCTATGCGGCGGAAATCAACCCCCTACCAACCACTCCCACCACGTCCGTAAATAATATTCGCCCAAGGGGCGGGTGACCCCCGGAGTGAGTGCCTGCTCCGAAAGAATACGTGGGTCGCGCACCCATCCTTACAAGGGAGGGAATGGACCAGGGGCGCACCTGGCCGTGTCGGAGTTGGGCACTTGCAAGTGTCGCATTGTTTACTCAGGAGGTTGAATTAATACATACAAACAGTTTAGAGTGTAGATAGGAGCGATCATTTGTCTTAGTGGCCATTTTACTTTTTATCAATGTTTTAATTAATCCATCAAATATGTTTTTTTACATGGAAAAGATTCATAACAAAGAATAAAATTTCAATCAGAAATAGTATGATGACATAAATCAAGTATTATAACGGTTTTTTAACATAAGATCTGTTGACATTTTTACATTAAAAAATCTTCGCTACATAAAAAAAAAGAAAAAATCGCACTTGCAATCATTTCTGAGAAAAAACTCCTCGTTTTTACTGCTTATTGAAAAAATTAGCACCACATTCTTTCCCTTCAGTTAATTAAATTTTTACATCGACTGAAATACTGAACTATATATATTACCTTGATCAAAAAGTTCCCGGAATAACCACCGTGTGGCGCTCCCATCGTTCCGATTTGAGTTCTGTTTTTTTTGTTAAATTGGTACATCTGTTGTTGATATTCCCTTTAAATCTTAGTGTCATAACTTGACATTTGCAAAAGTTACGTAGCCAAGAGTACATCTATCTCTGTGTGTGTTGGCGATTTTTTACAATTTCAGAAATGGATTTAAATTTGCAACAACGAACTTGTATTAAATTTTGCGTAAAAAACGGATTTAGTGGCGCACGGACGTTGGAAAAGTGTTTCGGCAACGATTCTCTAAAAAAAAACGGTCGTTTACCAGTGGCACGAGCGGTTCAGAAGTGGTCGTGAGTCAATCGAAGATGATGATTCGCAGTGGCAGACCATCGACATCGAAAGTCGGTGAAAAAATTGATAAAGTATAAGAAATGTTGGTCAATAACCGCAAATTAACCATCAGAGAAATAGCGGAGGACTTGAACATTGCCTATGGATCCGCCCAAGATATTGCGGTTAATGATTTGGGTTTCCGTCGTGTAGCAGCAAAGTTGGTTCCAAAAGACCTCAATTTCATGCAAAAAAGAGACCGTGTTGACGTCGCAAAAGACATGATTTGCGAGGCTGAATCCGATCCCACATTCATCAAAAGGATCATTACTGGAGACGAGACGTGGGTTTATGAGTACGACACGCAATCCAGACATCAGGCAAGTGAATGGCGTTCACCAAATGAGCCGAGACCAAAAAAACCACGTCGTTTTCAGTCAAAAAAGAAGGCAATGCTGACGGTTTTCATGGATTACAACGGTGTAGTGCATCATGAATTTTTGCCAGAAGGCCAGACAGTAAACAAAGAGTATTATTTGGGCGTTATGAGACGTTTGCGTGAAGCAATTCGCCGAAAGAGACCAGAAATGTGGGCAGAAAACTCGTGGATTTTGCACCATGATAACGCACCGTCGCACAGTGCTATCATTATTCGTAATTTTTTGACGAAAAATGCAACAAATACCATCCAACAGCCACCGAATTCACCTGATTTGGCTCCCTGTGACTTCTTTCTGTTCAATCGAGTTAAAAAACCATTACGGGGAACGCGTTTTAGCAGCCGAGAGGAAGTAATGGAAAAATCGCAGGAAGCACTGATGGACATACCGAAAACCGAATATAAAAAATGTTTCGAGGATTGGATCAAGCGCTGGCATAAGTGTGTTGCAGTCGATGGGGATTACTTTGAAGGGGACAATATAGATTTAGATGAATAAACTTGTATTTTTAATTTTCTGAATAAATTCCGGGAAATTTTTGATCAAGGTAGTATATATATATATATATATATATATATATATATATATATATATATATATATATATATATATATATACATAAATGGGCTGACACAATATAACACAAATAGAATAGAATAGCAACATTTAAAAGGACGCTCACACGGATAATTGTTCGAGCTTTCGGCCCTCTCGGAGGCCTTCTTCAAGCAGTCACAAACCAACGCTGTTCCTGACAGGTAGAAAGACTCCAGACCACGACCGAAGGCTTACGTCACCATCCCCTTCATCGCAGGGACTTCGGAAAGAATCGCGAGGGCTTTAAGGAAGCATGATGTGGTGACCAGATTCAACTTCAACATGAAGTGGATGCCATCTTCTTAGATTTTCAAAAGGCATTTGATAAGGTCCCACATGGTAAACTCATTCATAAATTAAAGGTCGCGGGTATAAACAAGGGCGCCATAAGTTGGGTTAAAGATTTTCTTTCAGAGCGGGAACAGAGGGTAGTCCTTGATGGCGCTAGTTCCGACAGCGTTCGAGTCACGTCGGGGGTACCTCAGGGAAGTGTGATCGGGCCGTTGCTTTTCTTGATTTTTGTTAACGATTTGAACCGCGAAGTGAAAAGTAAAATTAGGATGTTCGCGGATGACACGGTGATCTATCGGGAGATATCTGGGGATGAGGATCGTTTTATTCTAGCGCAGGATTTAGATTGCATTACTAAATGGTGTTCTAACTGGGGATTGACTCTAAATTATAATAAATGTTCAGTGGTAAATTTCTTTAAAAGATCAACGGGATTTGCTTACAAATTAGCTGGAGGTGACCTAGCAGTAGTTGATGCGGTAAAATACCTAGGTGTCACATTCACAAAAGACTTAACTTGGGGGACTCACATACGTAAAGTCTGCGGTCAAGCATATAAAAAATTGGGATTCATTAGACGCATTGTCGGCAAAAGTGACTCGAAGGTCAAGGAACGTTGTTACCACGCTCTTGTAAGGCCTCATTTAGAATACGCATGCAGCGTGTGGGATCCGAGTGAAAAATGTCTCATTCGGGAAATTGAGAAGGTTCAACGCCGGGCAGCCCGTTTTGTAAAAAATTCCTACGATAAAACGCAAAGCGTCACCGAAATGCTCATGGATTTGGGGTGGGAATCATTGGCAGAGAGACGATTCCATGCAAGATTGAAATTATTAAATAAATTTAGATCCGCATGTTTCAGCACCGAGGTCTCGCAAATTATTCGTACTCCTACATACATTGGTCGCTTTGATCATGCCTATAAAATTCGGGAAATAGATGCCAGAACTAGCCGACTCAAGGACTCCTTCTTCCCACGGACAATACGGGATAGCAACTGCAGGCTTATAGATAGCAAAAATTCCACTTGCCACCCTCAGCGTCTAAAAAATAATTAGTTGTATTTAAATGCATGCTCTTCCACTAACCTTATGTGTTTTGCTATAATAACCCATTCTTTCCGAATGACCTCATTCATGTTCTGTTCATCTGTTTTTAAGTTTCCCTTTCAATCCCTCGTCCCTCTCTGCGGGGGGAAATTCCTGCTACCTGCAACGTTGGGTCGCATTCCCTGCCTTTTAAAGACTCTTTGGGGGTAGAGTGTTTCGTGGTGCATTTTCAGGTGGTGTTTCAATTTCTTGCTTGTTGTATCCTGGCTTCCGTGTTGTAGGATGGCTTTCGTGCTGCATCATGGGGTGCAGTTTTTTAGTTGTGTTGCGGTAAATGTGTTTGCATGAGTATTGGATGAAGGGATTTTTGCATGAGTGTGTGCGCTGCTGTGGGTGTAATTTTCCGTGTTGTTTTTTTTTGCATGTGGTATTTTTCCTTTTTACGGTTGGTGACCTAACACCCCCCGCCACACGCCCTTGCGGCGGCTTGCGGGGTATTATGTAGATGTAGATGTAGAACTGCGTCACCTAGATAGCTGACACCCTACCCGGACCCAAGGATGGAATTTCACCGTTAATATCAGAAGGCGTGTACCAAGTGCCATGCTCCTGTGGCAAATGGTACATCGGTGAAACATGCAGAGCGCTGAAAACACGTATGAGTGAACACCAGAGGGCAACCAAGGCCAAACAGTTTAGAGCATCGGCCATCGCTGAGCACGCCTGGAGTGAACCCGGACACTCTATTCTGTTCGACGATGCTGAAATAATAGCGAAAGAAGAAAAATACTTCCAGAGAATAATCAGAGAGGCCATTGAAATCGTTAAAAGGCCAGAAAATGTTAACAGAGAGGATGGATATCCACTCCACAGTGCGTGGAAAAGAATTATTCCGCGCAAACATGAGGACGTTCCCTGATTGGCCAAGAAATTTCCCGGTATTGGCGCCGGATTTTCCCTATATAAGACGGGACAACAAGCTTCCTTTCATCCTTGACCTGAGGACGCCAGCAGGATAGCTGGCGAAACTGTTGTACATTTAAACGACATACGCGGACGCAGCCCGAAAAATGTGGAAATCACCTACTCATCGCCGCGGAAACCTGCGAACGAACATACTGTCTTATTGACGATTCTGTAGAATATTTACAAATCACTACAATTTAATGGCTTCGTCACAAACTGCATCCATTCAAGTAGTAGTACTTCGGAGATCACTACGTTAATGTAAACATAACAGCTACTAAATGAATAATGACGGTTAGAACATTTTTCAACGCATAACACTTAACTTGTGATATCATATTGTTTGGTCGGGAAAATTATCCACGAGGCTCACAGTTCCCTTAAAGATGCTCAACCTGAAGACATTTCTTACTAAGAAGAAGCGCCATTTCAAAGGAACCAGGGCAAGGAAGACAATGCACACAAAACCTTCTAAGGAGTTTATCTGGCCATACTAGTATCATAAGAGTTGATGTTTCGTTGTCCTGTGGCAGGGTCGAACCTTTCATTCGCGTCCCTTCCGATCGATCGTCGGCATAGAGAGAGAAGGGGGGGCAAGAGGGGGAGAAGAGGGGCGATGATGCGGGGCGAGGGGGGGAGAGAGAGAGCCCGGAGAGACGAGAGTACGCCCTCGGCATGCCCAAAGCCCACGAGTGGAGCCCACCTCCCAATAAGGTGGATTTTGCACTTTGTTGGTGGCGAAGGCGGTCGGGACAATGTGTCTGGAGATAGGGGTTGGGGGCCGTTTAGCACACGGCGTGGACCATCGTAGCCCCGGGCATTGTCCGCAGTTCTATGCAGACAGAGACACGCGAGAGGTTTGAGTTGGCACAAGAGAGATGACCAAAAGCCGGCGGCCAAGCGGGGCATTCCAAACTTCCCTCGCCATTGTCCTTTATACCTGCCTTTATTCTTTTCCTTCCGTTTCCATAAAAACCCAAGATTTCTTGATGCTGGGACGTCGGGAGTACTCCAATGTGGAGCGAAGAGGTGTCCAAATGCAATGTGAATACCATCCCATTCGACATAAGCGGCTGCCGGCCAACCCCCCCGAACGGAACGTGGGGGTAGCGAGAGGTGTGTCGGGGGAGGCGGGATATGGCGGCGTTTCGCTGATGTCATTTGTCCCCGGAGGTAGAGAGATCACCCGGGTGGGGGCGGGGGAGAGGATGTCTTTCCTTGGGAATATAAATCTTTGCCCCACTTCCCATATCTTCAGCGGCCGCGGCACGAGAGGACGGCCCTTGATGAGGTGCCTCGAAAGCTGACAATCGGGAAAATCATACGCAGGTCCTGGTATTAGGGAGAAGAGATGACCCGTATGGCGCACGCACAAGGCGGGCGGATCTGCTTGTGGTGGGGGCGCCGCCACTCGAGAGAGAGAGAGAAAGCCAGGCGACCCCTTTCTTCGAGGCCATTTCAGCGATGAATACCGAAATCCAAGGACGACGTTTCAGTCATTTTGCCTCTTAGGTCATGTCGCCAATTTAAAAACGGAAAAGAAGACGGGCTGGATGCTGTAGAAATCCGTTTAATTCGGTGTTTATTATAGGTGAGTTTTTATTTAACTTAGAGTGGTGGATTCCTTTATTGATTTAATTAGATAGCATTAAAATGAGGCATTGACATTGATAAGAGAAGACTGACGACATGGACTCAACACCTTCTGGGATTTCCTTGTTCTGAGGAAATTTACGTCCGCAGACTGAGATTCTGGACTCCATGGAAGGGCCGTAACGAAGGAGCCACGGACGAGACCAAAGGAAGCTAACTATTTCTCTGGGCCAAGAATGCAGCCTGGCGGTGCGCCCCAGTGGTTCGCGCGTCCCTAACTCTTCATCCATACCTACGTCAACGCCGGATCCGTCCGCTGCTGCATGGAAGGGGGGTAGGGAGATTTATATGTATATGCAGATACACGGAAGCTTAAAATAGCACACAAAGAGTGGGGATTTTCGACGGACAGGGAAGACATTAAGGGACAGCGTTAATAGAGGAGATCAAATCCCAGCCTCCCAACTCGTTGGTCACCCTCCCACCCACGGCTGTGGTCGCATACACCAAATGCACCGCTCCTCCATCTCTAGTGGCGTCAACTACTTCCATTACTCATCTCCCTTGGGGGAGAGAGAGGGTGGTGCTAAATTTGCAGAAGATTATGAACGATTTTTAGAGGTGTACGTACGGGGCCATTAGTTCGAGGAGAGCGTGGACCATTCACACGCCATTATGCTCCAATTCCACAAATATTGGCTCATTCTATTGACTAAAGATTATTTGGAGCTACCCTTTGCATAAAAATACAATTTGCAGCCCGTAAATATTTTGCTTGAATTAACGTAGCTACTCAGTACACGCTCAATCGATTAACATTTCTCGGCGCAATGGGGGGTGATTTTGGGTAGTTCGACGTGCGGTGAAAATTTGAGAAACTGAAGCACAGACACAAAACAGTTACTATAATTTTAAAATATCATATCTACATATTTTTTCAAAGTATTTCATAAATTTCATTTCGTATATACTTTTAAAGCCGTTTTCTTTCAGAGTAAGGATGGTCGAGAAACGCCTGTCTTTGGGATACTAGAAGTTTCCATGGTAAATTTGACTTCTAATTAATACATTACTAAATAAATGTATTGTGCTGCTATTGTGCGGGGTTTAAAGGAATGTTAGATGCTGCCATTCGAGCGAGAGCTATAGAGGAATTTATAACGGAGGGGCACAGAGTCAACGCTTGGCAGCCATAGCAATCAACGGGAATCTGCGGAAAATGGTCACGAACCCGTGAAGTACAGAATATTGCGAGGATAAACAACACCAGATTTGGATGATTTAGGGGTAATTTAGTTATGCACTTCGACAAGTGCACACATTGATGAGATATCAAATGGTACACACGATCACTTCGGCTCTTAGTTTTTCACGGCGTTTGACGGTATAGTCTCCATTTTTCGGGTCACCAAGTACGTCAGCATTGAGGAAAACAGTGCCGCTGGTGTCTCAAACGGTGCCTTCAAGTCGAAGGTGTCACATTGAAGTTTTGGAAATCATGGAGCCAGCTAGCCCGTGGGACACCCCCATATGGTGACTGCCAAAACTTCAATCGCACTCCTTCCACTTGAAGACACAAGTTGAAATACCAGCAAAATTGTTGACTAAAAGGCTAACTTACGCGATGAAGACTCAAAACTGAAGAAAATTCTTCAGTGCATAAAATTAGTTTGAAAAAATGATAGCAAATGGGTGCGGTAGGAAAGAGTCGATAATGATCTGGGATTGTAATTCGGTTGAAAGTGAAGAGAAAAGCAGGAGTAAGGATGGAGAACACGGTTTGGACGAAGGTATTACCGCGGGGAGATTATTATCTACATCTACATCTACATCTACATAATACCCCGCAAGCCGCCGCAAGGGCGTGTGGCGGGGGGTGTTAGGTCACCAACCGTAAAAAAGAAAAATACCACATGCAAAAAAACAACACGGAAAATTACACCCACAGCAGCGCACACGCTCATGCAAAAATCCCTTCATCCAATACTCATGCAAACACATATACCGCAAAACAACTAAAAAACTGCACCCCATGATGCGGCACGAAAGCCATCCTACAACACGGAAGCCAGGACACAACAAGCAAGAAATTGAAACACCACATGAAAATGCACCACGAAACACTCTGCCCCCAAAGAGTCTTTAAAAGGCAGGGAATGCGACCCAACGTTGCAGGTAGCAGGAATTTCCCGCCGCGGAGAGGGACGAGGGGTTGAAAGGGAAACTTAAAAACAGATGAACAGAACACGAATGAGGTCATTCGGAAAGAATGGGTTATTATAACAAAACACACAAGGTTAGTGGAAGAGCATGCATTTAACATGCATACAACTAATTATTTTTTAGACGCTGAGGGTGGCAAGTGGAATTTTTGCTATCTATAACCCTGCAGTTGCTATCCCGTATTGTCCGTGGGAAGAAGGAGTCCTTGAGTCGGCTAGTTCTGGTATCTATTTCCCGAATTTTATATGCATGATCCAAGCGACCAATGTATGTAGGAGTACGAATAATTTGCGAGACCTCGGTGCTGAAACATGCGGATCTAAATTTATTTAATAATTTCAATCTTGCATTGAATCGTCTCTCAGCCAATGATTCCCACCCCAAATCCATGAGCATTTCGGTGACGCTTTGCGTTTTATCGTAGGAATTTTTTACAAAACGGGCTGCCCGGCGTTGAACCTTCTCAACTTCCCGAATGAGGCCTTTTTCACTCGGATCCCACACGCTGCATGCGTATTCTAAATGAGGCCTTACAAGAGCGTGGTAACAACGTTCCTTGACCTTCGAGTCACTTTTGCCGACAATGCGTCTAATGAATCCCAATCTTTTATATGCTTGACCGCAGACTTTACGTATGTGAGTCCCCCAAGTTAAGTCTTTTGAGAATGTGACACCTAGGTATTTTACCGTATCAACTACTGCCAGGTCACCTCCAGCTAATTTGTAAGCAAATCCCGTTGATCTTTTAAAGAAATTTACCACTGAACATTTATTATAATTTAGAGTCAATCCCCAGTTAGAACACCATTTAGTAATGCAATCTAAATCCTGCGCTAGAATAAAACGATCCTCATCCCCAGATATCTCCCGATAGATCACCGTGTCATCCGCGAACATCCTAATTTTACTTTTCACTTCGCGGTTCAAATCGTTAACAAAAATCAAGAAAAGCAATGGCCCGATCACACTTCCCTGAGGTACCCCCGACGTGACTCGAACGCTGTCGGAACTAGCGCCATCAAGGACTACCCTCTGTTCCCGCTCTGAAAGAAAATCTTTAACCCAACTTATGGCGCCCTTGTTTATACCCGCGACCTTTAATTTATGAATGAGTTTACCATGTGGGACTTTATCAAATGCCTTTTGAAAATCTAAGAAGATGGCATCCACTTGCCTACCTCTCTCACCAGATACAAGTAAATCATGTGTAAATAATCCTAATTGGGTTTCGCAGGAGCGGGTTTTCCTGAATCCGTGTTGATTGTCACTTAAAAAGTTAATATTGTCAAGGTGTCTCATTATTGAACTGACAATTATGTGCTCTAAGATTTTACAACAGATAGAAGTGAGAGATATAGGTCTGTAATTACTGGGATCCTCCCTGTCACCACTTTTAAAAATAGGCGTTATTTGCGCGGTTTTCCAAATCTTAGGTACTTTGCACTCTGTGAGGGATTTGTTAAATATAAATTCAAGGTACGGGGCAATGTTTGGAGCTAAATGTTTTATCACCCTAGCTGGTATATTTTCGGGACCCGGGGATTTGTTGGGTTTAATCTCATTAAGTAATTTTAGAATTCCTTGTTGGTCCACTGTTATTTTTTCCATGGGTGGAGTATGTATTGTTTCTTGGAGATATGCGGTGGCAACATCATTCGAGAAAACGCTTTGGAAGAATGAATTTAAGATGTTAGCTTTACCCTCACTGTCTGTATGAATTACATTGCTACAATCCCTTAAGCAAGCCACGGTTTGTTTACTCCCATTTACTTCCCTAACATATGACCAGAAAGCTTTGGGGTCAGTGTCCAAGTGCTCGCAAAGTACTTTGCGTTTAAATTCCAGTAAGGCGCTACGTAATTGTTTTTTGGTTTCAATTTTAGAGGATCTATATGTGTCCCATAATTGTGTATTCTCAGGAGATGATGTGTTCACGCCTGCCCTCTTTACCCTAGAGTGTAGCATTCTCTGCTTTCGAAGGGCTTTTCTAACGTCTTTATTGTACCACCTGGGGTCGCGATTTGCTTTAACGTATTTTATAGGTATGAAATCTACGATTCCTTTTTGCATGATATTGACAAATTCTGTCCAAGTTTCTTCCACGTTGACATGACTTAAGCGGGTTTTGAACTCGGGTAGTGAAGAGTTTAATTGATTGGCAAAAGATTCAAAGTCTGCTTTATGGTAATTATAAATTTTTATTTTTGGTTTAACAATCTTTTTTATTGCTATGTCCAAATGGACATTAATTGCTTTATGGTCACTCAAGCCCTCATCAGTTGATACACTAATAATACGTTCCGGCGTGTTTGTAAGAAATAGATCCAATATGTTTTTTCCACGGGTGGGCATGCGTACTGCTTGATGAAGGGAGTTTCTTTGAACCAATTTTATCATGGAATTGCAAGATTCGCGATCGCGGGTCCCAGATTTAACGATATTGCTGTCCCAATCTATACCAGGGAGGTTAAAGTCGCCACCAATTATGTTTATGCTGTTATTATATTTACGTGTAAACTTGTGAATTTGATCGTTGAGGGTGTGAAGTGTTTTCAAATCTGAGTCTGGAGGTCTGTAGAAAGAGCATAAATTTATGTTGGGTTGATTGGTCCGTAGTAAGGTGCACCAAACACTTTCTATGTTATTATTTTCAAATGAAACTTGCCTGCTTTCAAAATGACTTTTAACTGCCACGAAAACCCCTCCTCCGGGTCTTGTATCTCTATCGTGTCGGTAAACTTTGAAATCTATTGGGAAAATTTCTTGGTCATTAATATCATTGCACAGCCAACTCTCTGTGCCTAATACTATATCAGCGGAATGAGTTTGGATTATGTGTTCTAGATCTGCTGATTTGTTCTTGAGGCTTCTGCAATTTATAACAATTATAGTTAAATTATTTTGATGTTGAATAACGTCCTTATTTGTGCCTGACTGTAATTTAGGACGCCTTTGTGGGGAAGTGCGTGTCACATGTCTTTCTAAATCAATGCCAGTGTTGTCAATGACTTTTATATTTTTATTAATAATATTATACGCGCTATCCCCAGATGTTATTGACCCACTAAGTGACCTGCCCTCTATCCTAAAAAAGGCCTACAGTGGTCGAGTATCCTATCCGCTACCTTACTCGCCGCTTCCGCCGTGTAATGGACCCCAGATCGGTTAAGGGGAGTCCTGCAAGATCGGAGGGTTGGTCTGAGGTCGACGAAGGAGGCTCCTATGTCCGAGCAGAATCTCGATAGTCTCTGGTTTATGCCTTCCACTCGGCTCCAAACCAGAGACCCGCGATCCTCCCTCGGAACGATGCTGCAGACCGTTAGTCCCAACCGAACCCCCTCGACGCCCTGGACGCGCTTCACCTCGGAGCTCAGTTCCCTAAGGGAACGGAGGACCTCCTCGGATCCACGGTCCGTGACGTCGTTGGTGCCCACATGGGCCACGACCTGCAGCCTAGAGCACTTCGTGCCTTTGACCGCCGCCTCGATCGCCTTCGTCACCTGAGGGACTCCTCCGCCTGGTATACACCAGGCGGTCACCCGTTGATCGGCGCCTACGCGGCGCGCCCTTTCCCTCAATGGGACCATTACACGACGGACATTCGAGCTACCGAGTATTCGAGTTATAAAGGTTTTATAAAAATAGCTTAAATATAATATACGCCTGGTTTATGCATAATATACATAGCTTCAAAGGACTGGAGGAAGGATTGCAGTATTGCAATAGTTAGCGCATAGCAGTACTCCAGTGGTAGATATGGAATCAGGAATAGTTCTAATTGCACGAAATAAATTAGAATATCTGGAAATTGAAAGACTGAGGTAAGCATTGCATTTGGGGTACGTATAAGAAATTAGATAAGGGGCAGTAGTTTATCTAGTTGTTATAAAAGAGGGGAAAAAATAAAATATTGTCTAATGAAGTGTTTTGTTGAGTAAAAGCATGTAAAACAGGCGAAAACCTGCTGACATTAAGTAATAATTGAAAGAAACCGAGGAACACTTAATTATCGAACGTAATTTTGTACGGCTGGGAAACTTAGTGGTTGGGGCAAGAGAATGAGAGCAGATTGGAGGATTTAAAGATAGAGGCAAGAGTAAAGAAAGAATAATGGATAAAATAAATGAACGGAGAAAGAAAACAAATTATGAATATTTAAGCGTTGTAAGGGATGAGAAAAGGGGAACGGGCGAAGAGGGAAAGGCAGTGCATAAATACATCAGATATTGACGAGAGGCATTGTAAGGGGGGGTTCTGGAGGACGACATGGCGGGAAAGCGAGAATGAGGGGCGAAAAGCCATTCCGAATGAAATATTAAGTGAATAAAGTACGCACAACTTAGGCATTAGTGACTATGACATATAATGCAGGCTTTAAGGGAATTCTTTGCCATAGTATTCAAAGATAAGAGCAGAGTGGTGTGAATATACCCGGAACCTTCTGAAACTGTCCCTAACGCGGTAGATAACAATCATTAATAATGAAGTAGTAGTAGTATATAGGGGAGGCGACCGACAGCTGAGGTCATTTGCGCCATTAGGGATGCGCAGTTAAGGATGAAGGGTGGAGAGAAACCCAGCGTCGGCATTAGCCTACTCTTTATGAAAGGCGCCAAGGGGTCCGCAGCTTAACGTCCCATCCGACGGACAGCGTACTCACTCAAAGTGCCCTCCACAAAGCACCTCAAAAACTGAAATATATTCAAAACCGCTGGGATTTGAACCCTCTGGGAGGGAGGCCAGTACGTTAGCCAAAGCATCATCTCGATCCCAATTAATAATGAAATAATATCCCTCTTCTAACATAATTCTTTCGCTGAAAACATATTGTATCTTTTATGCTTTTGACTGTCTAAAACTTCAAATCATTCTCGTAGTGAGTGTTTGAACTCATAATATTCCACGCCAATTACTATGATAATGCTTCATGCTCCTTCGCCTAATTTTAGCATACATCCGTCAATCAATCTCTGGGCATTATCAAAGCAGTGTAGCAAACTGATACACATTTGTTCATTAATGGGGCTTACGAATCACATTATATCATGAGCCATTTCTTCCCCAACCTATGCTCCTATTTTTACGACTAAAGCTCCTCTAGTTCCCGAAGGACTGCAAACTGAACCCATTAACGGAAACAAGTACAGATGTTGCTTTCATACGATTAAATGGGAAGGAATACATTTTCAAACAAAGATTTTTGCCAATATTGCGTTAAATGAGACTCCGGTTGAGACCCTTTAGTCTCCACTGAACCGATAACCTTCCTCCCGACATCCTAACGTTCCCTGGGCCTCACCAAATTCTTTCAACAATATCCTCCTTAAGTTTACAAAACCGCACTTGTCCATTAGCATTTTCGCTAACCCTCTTATTCTACACATCAGCATCTACATAATACCCCGTAAGCCGATGCAAGGGCGTGGGGCGGGGGGTTTTAGGCCAACAACCATAAAAAGGTGCAATACAACATAAAAATTACACCCACAGTAGCGAACACACTCATGCAAAAGTCCCTTCATCCAACACTCATGCAAACACGTATACGGCAAACCAACAAAATAACTGCACCCCTGGATGCAGCAAGAAAGCCATCCTACAACACGGAAGCCAGGACACAACAAGCAAGAATGCGAAACACCACTGCCACATGAACATGCACCACAAAACACTCTACCCCCCGAGGAGACATTAAAAGGAAGGGAATGCGGTCCAACGTTGATGGTAGCAGGAATTTCCCCCCGCGGAGAGGGACGGGGGATTGAAAAGGAGACTTAAAAACAGATGAACATAACACTAATGAGGTCATTCGGAAAGAATGGGTTATTATAACAAAACACACGAAGTTAGTGAAAGAGCATCCAATTGAGTAGAACAAATTATTCTTTAGTCACTGGGAGTGGCAAGTGGAATTTTTTTGTATCTATAACACGCCTGTAACTGTATCAGTACGCATGCCCACCCGTGGAAAAAACATATTGGATCTATTTCTTACAAACACGCCGGAACGTATTATTAGTGTATCAACTGATGAGGGCTTGAGTGACCATAAAGCAATTAATGTCCATTTGGACATAGCAATAAAAAAGATTGTTAAACCAAAAAGAAAAATTTATAATTACCATAAAGCAGACTTTGAATCATTTGCCAATCAATTAAACTCTTCACTACCCGAGTTCAAAACCCGCTTAAGTCATGTCAACGTGGAAGAAACTTGGACAGAATTTGTCAATATCATGCAAAAAGGAATCGTAGATTTCATACCTATAAAATACGTTAAAGCAAATCGCGACCCCAGGTGGTACAATAAAGACGTTAGAAAAGCCCTTCGAAAGCAGAGAATGCTACACTCTAGGGTAAAGAGGGCAGGCGTGAACACATCATCCCCTGAGAATAAACAATTATGGGACACAATTAGATCCTCTAAAATTGAAACCAAAAAACAATTACGTAGCGCCTTACTGGAATTTAAACGCAAAGTACTTTGCGAGCACTTGGACACTGACCCCAAAGCTTTCTGGTCATATGTTAGGGAAGTAAATGGGAGTAAACAAACCGTGGCTTGCTTAAGGGATTGTAGCAATATAATTCATACAGACAGCGAGGTTAAAGCTAACATCTTAAATTCATTCTTCCAAAGCGTTTTCTCGAATGATGTTGCCACCGCATATCTCCAAGAAACAATACATACTCCACCCATGGAAAAAATAAGTGGACCAACAAGGAATTCTAAAATTACTTAATGAGATTAAACCCAACAAATCCCCGGGTCCCGAAAATATACCAGCTAGGGTGATAAAACATTTAGCTCCAAACATTGCCCCGTACCTTGAATTTATATTTAACAAATCCCTCACAGAGTGCAAAGTACCTAAGATTTGGAAAACCGCGCAAATAACGCCTATTTTTAAAAGTGGTGACAGGGAGGATCCCAGTAATTACAGACCTATATCTCTCACTTCTATCTGTTGTAAAATCTTAGAGCACATAATTGTCAGTTCAATAATGAGACACCTTGACAATATTAACTTTTTAAGTGACAATCAACACGGATTCAGGAAAACCCGCTCCTGCGAAACCCAATTAGGATTATTTACACATGATTTACTTGTATCTGGTGAGAGAGGTAGGCAAGTGGATGCCATCTTCTTAGATTTTCAAAAGGCATTTGATAAAGTCCCACATGGTAAACTCATTCATAAATTAAAGGTCGCGGGTATAAACAAGGGCGCCATAAGTTGGGTTAAAGATTTTCTTTCAGAGCGGGAACAGAGGGTAGTCCTTGATGGCGCTAGTTCCGACAGCGTTCGAGTCACGTCGGGGGGTACCTCAGGGAAGTGTGATCGGGCCGTTACTTTTCTTGATTTTTGTTAACGATTTGAACCGCGAAGTGAAAAGTAAAATTAGGATGTTCGCGGATAACACGGTGATCTATCGGGAGATATCTGGGGAATGAGGATCGTTTTATTCTAGCGCAGGATTTAGATTGCATTACTAAATGGTGTTCTAACTGGGGTTTGACTCTAAATTATAATAAATGTTCAGTGGTAAATTTCTTTAAAAGATCAACGGGATTTGCTTACAAATTAGCTGGAGGTGACCTAGCAGTAGTTGATACGGTAAAATACCTAGGTGTCACATTCACTAAAGACTTAACTTGGGGGACTCACATACGTAAAGTCTGCGGTCAAGCAAATAAAAAATTGGGATTCATTAGACGCATTGTCGGCAAAAGTGACTCAAAGGTCAAGGAACGTTGTTACCACTCTCTTGTAAGGCCTCATTTAGAATACGCATGCAGCGTGTGGGACCCGAGTGAAAAAGGTCTCATTCGGGAAATTGAGAAGGTTCAACGCCGGGCAGCCCGTTTTGTAAAAAATTCCTACGATAAAACGCAAAGCGTTACCGAAATGCTCATGGATTTGGGGTGGGAATCATTAGAAGAGAGACGATTCAATGCAAGACTGAAATTATTAAATAAATTCAGATCCGCATGTTTCAGCACCGAGGTCTCGCAGATTATTCGTACTCCTACATACATTGGTCGCTTGGATCATGCATATAAAATTCGGGAAATAGATGCCAGGACTAGCCGACTCAAGGACTTCCTCTTTCCACGGACAATACGGGATAGCAACTGTAGGATTATAGATAGTAAAAATTCCACTTGCCAACCTTCAGTGTCTAAAAAATAATTAGTTCTACTTAAATGCATGCTCCTCCACTAACCTTATGTGTTTTGTTATAATAACCCATTCTTTCCGAATGACCTCATTCGTGTTCTGTTCAAATTCTGTTTTTAAGTTTCCCTTTCAATCCCTCGTCCCTCTCCGCGGGGGGGAAATTCCTGCTACCTGCAACGTTGGGTCGAATTCCCTTCCTTTTACTGTCTCTTTGGGGGGTTGAGTGTTTTGTGGTGCATTTTCATGTGGTAGTGATGTTTCACATTCTTGCTTGTTGTGTCCTGGCTTGCGTGTTTTAGGATGGCTTTGGTGCTGTATCCTGGGGTGCAGTTTTTTGTTGTTTGGCGGTGTATGTGTTTGCATGAGTATTGGATGGAGGGAGTTATGCATGAGTGTGTGCGCTGCTGGGGTGTAATTTTCCGTGTTGTTTTTTTGCATGTGGTATTTTTCGTTTTTACGGTTGGTGACCTAACACCCCCCGCCACACGCCCTTGCGGCGGCTTGCGGGGTATTATGTAGATGTAGATGTAACCCTGCAGTTGCTATCCCGTATTGTCCGTGGGAAGAAGGAGCCCTTGAGTCTGCTAGTTCTGGCATCTATTTCCCGAATTTCATATGCATGATCCAAACGACCCATATTTATGCATATTAATGTAGGAGTACGAATTATTACACATAAATACACATAATAATAATAAATACACATAAGTCAATCATCAAAGTGAACACCTCTCCTGGGAGTCCATTGCCTTTCACACCGCAATATTTATACGATATAAAGAATCTACGTCTACATCTACTTAATACACCGCAAAACGCCGCAAGGATGTGTGGCGGGGGGTGTTAGGACACCACCCGAAAGTTAGAAAAGAAAAAACCGCAGAGTAAAACCACAAATTCATGCGTCCACAAAAAAACATGGCATACATTCATCAAGGAACACTTACCCCACACCCATGCAAACACTCAAACTACACTGAAAGTATACCTAACAGCTTTGCAGTATTTACCTTTGCTCCCACTCGTAAATTCAGTGTTTTTAATATTTCTAAAGTTACTTCGGTTTCTTACTATTATGATTTCTGATTGTTCGGGGAAAGAATGAGTATTTGTACCTATCTGTCCTGGAATCTATCTCCCTCATTTTATCTTTGTGGTCCGATCTACCTATAATAGTGTGGGGCCATTATAATTCCTTCAGTGTCATAGTTAAACTCGTTTGTTCTGAACCTTTCTAAAAGTCTAAGCCTCGCTTGTTCTCTCCGCACTTCAAGTGGTTCCAAGCCTATATCCTCTAAGAGACCTGTCACACTTGTGTTCTTATCATAACAATTTTTAACGAATCAAGCGGATTTTCTCTGGACTTCATCTAAATCTTTTTGCCAAATTTTCTCTCACGGATCCCAAACACTTGCGGCATATTCCAAATGAGGTCTAACTAGAGCAAAATAACACCTCTCTTTAACTTTTTCCTTAAATCTCCCCACTACCCGTTTTATGAAGCCAAGTTTCTTTAAAGCTGATCTGCATATTGTACTGATATATGTTCCCCATGAAAGGCGTGGTGTTAGAACAACCCCTAAATATTTAACTTGATTTGCCGTAGTCAATACACAACCCTCTATTTTGTAGTTTATATCCTGTTCCTCGCTTCCTTTATTCCAAAATTTCATAACTGCGCATATATCTATATTACATCTACATCTACATCTACATAATACCCCGCAAGCCGCCGCAAGGGCGTGTGGCGGGGGGTGTTAGGTCACCAACCGTAAAAAGGAAAAATACCACATGCAAAAAAAACAACACGGAAAATTACACCCACAGCAGCGCACATACTCATGCAAAAATCCCTTCATCCAATACTCATGCAAACACATATACCGCAAAACAACTAAAAAAAACTGCACCCCATGATGCAGCACGAAAGCCATCCTACAACACCGAAGCCATGACACAACAAGCAAGAAATTGAAACACCACATGAAAATGCACCACGAAACACTCTACCCCCAAAGAGTCTCTAAAAGGCAGGGAATGCGACCCAACGTTGCAGGTAGCAAGAATTTGCCCCCGCGGAGAGGGACGAGGGATTGAAAGGGAAACTTAAAAACAGATGAACAGAACACAAATGAGGTCATTCGGAAAGAATGGGTTATTATAACAAAACACATAAGGTTAGTGGAAGAGCATGCATTTAAATACAACTAATTATTGTTTAGACGCTGAGGGTGGCAAGTTTTAGGAAATTAAGTGTTAATCGCCATTTATTGCACCATTCCGAGATATTATTCCGAGATCGGGGACGCCCGAAGTTACATCTCTATCCGTTGAGCACAACCCATCTATGACTACTATTTGTTTGCGGTTTGACAAGAAGTCTCTAATCCAATTAATTATTTTCTCGTTGATCTCATAGTATTTAAGTTTATGGAGCAATTTATTGTGTGGGACTTTGTCGAAGGCTTTTTTGAAATCCAGGAAGACTGCATCGACTTGTGTGTTGTTTTCTCCCGATCTAGGTATATCGTGAATGAAGACACCAAGTTGTGTTTCGCAAGATCTGCTTTTCCTAAATCCGTGCTGGTTGTGGATTAGTATTTTCCTACTATCAAGAAATATCATAAATATAGTGACAATAATGGTGGGAATCATTGGCTGAGAGACGATTCAATGCAAGATTGAAATTATTAAATAAATTTAGATCCGCATGTTTCAGCACCGAGGTCTCGCAAATTACTCGTACTCCTACATACATTGGTCGCTTGGATCCTGCATATAAAATTCGGGAAATAGATAACAGAACTAGCCGCCTCAAGGACTCCTTCCCACGGACAGTACGGGATAGCAACTGCAGGGTTATAGATAGCAAAAATTCCACTTGCCACCCTCAGTGTCTAAAAAGTAATTAGTTGTATTTAAATGCATGCTCTTCCACTAACCTTATGTGTTTTGCTATAATAACCCATTCTTTCCGAATGACCTCATTCATGTTCTGTTCATCTGTTTTTAAGTTTCCCTTTCAATCCCTCGTCCCTCTCCGCGGGGGGAAATTCCTGCTACCTGCAACGTTGGGTCGCATTCCCTGCCATTTAGAGACTCTTTGGGGGTAGAGTGTTTCGTGGTGCATTTTCATGTGGTAGTGATGTTTCAATTTCTTGCTTGTTGTGTCCTGGCTTCCGTGTTGTAGGATGGCTTTCGTGCTGCATCATGGGGTGCAGTTTTTTAGTTGTTTTGCGGTACATGTGTTTGCATGAGTATTGGATGAAGGGATTGTTGCATGAGTGTGTGCGCTGCTGTGGGTGTAATTTTCCGTGTTGTTTTTTTTTTGACATGTGGTATTTTTCCTTTTTACGGTTGGTGACCTAACACCCCCCGCCACACGCCCTTGCGGCGGCTTGCGGGGTATTATGTAGATGTAGATGTGACATTTTTCTTCCGGTACAACATGGAAACATGCTTAAGGTCATTCATCAATATTCTTCAGGCGACGTCCCCTCATGGCGGCGCGCGCACCGCCACAACATGCATTCGAGTATAATACGAGCACTTTCGTATCCCTCGCCGTCGATCAACCGCCACTTAGATGGAAGGGGTCCAACGGCGCTAGGGCCCGACCGACCCCTCCCGCCTGCCCTTCCTTTCATTCTCGCCCCCGCGCGGGCAATTTTGAGTGGTGGTAGCCAATCACTCGCATCGCAGTGCAATCGGCCGAGATGAACGACGGGGGTGAGAACAGGGGGGGGAAAAGGAAAGGGAGGGGGCAAAAGAGAGAGGGGGGCAAAGGGGGTGGGTGGAATTGCCTCTTCACTGATCCTAAATGCGGCGAGCGCCTGATTCGGTCATGAAATCGAAACGGTTCGATCGATTGCGAACGGGTCGCGGGAACAAATGGAGCCCTTGAAAAGAACCTTTGGCGAAATGAAGAGGTTCCCTCTGCTGTTTCACGCTACGAGAAAAACGAAAGAGCGAATGACATGAGAACATACGCACAAACGGAAGAATTGCGAAGGCGTAGTGGATCGAGTGTTGAGCAACTGACGGTAATACCTGGGGTTGACAACGTGTGGAGCCAGTGGATTGCACCCTAGGGGATTCCCAAGGTGTGTACATTTTTCTTTAGGTCGATCTTTACGTTAAAATGCGGGAGGGAGGGCATCTTCGCCTGAAGTGGGTTCTCAAGGTTTGACCGGCTCGCGATCGGTCGACACAAGTGTGGGAATAGAGGACACCACACGGACACATTGGATGAACTGCACGGGATTGGACTTGGAATATCCGAGGGGCGCACTGGCGATTCAGGTGAAGATCACACGTCGGCCTTTTCGAAAGAAATTAAGTTTTGTAAGATCCTGAAAACGTGGCAGGATAATGGCCAATTTTCAAAATGGCGGTTTTCAGAAACAGAGTTTTATAACTGAAGCATTTAACTGACCAACAGAGTGGAGTTATCTCTTTGATTTCACACGTGAGATGTGTTAGCAGTTGGAACTTACCGTTCAGCGCTTGGAATGATTGGCGTTGGTGCATTGTAAGTTATTTCGCAAAACATTGATGCAATGACAGGAATTCCAGAACATACCTGCAAGAAAGAGAGAAATGAAATCAAAGCTAGGATTTGGATATCACATCGCATTAATTATCAGCACTTGTGCGTATTTCATTTTTGAGCAGGACATGTGACCGCAATATTCGCACGTCAAATATTGCAGAAAAATCCACGCCTCCAATCGGCCATAATATTTGAAATAGCTGGAAATGAAATTGTTACAGAAAAAGCTATATTTGGAATGCTTTTCGGCTTTCAAGACAACTCCCTGATCTGATACACTTAATAATTCCATTAACTCAAATTTCTAATTTTACCTGTGAATTCTTAAATTAGCATATTGAAATATTCAACTACATCTACATCAACATAGTACCCCGCAAGCCGCCGCAAGGGCGTGTGGCGGGGGGTGTTAGGTCACCAACCGTAAAAAGGAATAATACCACATGCAAAACAACAACGTGGAAAGTTACACCCACAGCAGCGCAAACACTCATGCAACAATCCCTTCATCCAACACTCATGCAAACACACATACCGCAAAACAACTAAAAACTGCACCCCAGGATGCAGCACGAAAGCCATCCTACAACACGGAAGCCAGGACACTACAAGCAAGAATGCGAAACACCACTGCCACATGAACATGCACCACAAAAAACTCTACCACCCGAGGAGACTGTAAAAGGAAGGGAATGCGACCCAACGTTGCAGGTAGCAGGAATTTCCCCCCGCGGAGAGGGACGGGGGATTGAAAAGGAGACTTAAAAACAGATGAACAGAACACGAATGAGGTCATTCGGAAAGAATGGGTTATGATAACAAAACACACGAGGTTAGTGGAATAGCATGCATTTAAATAGAACTAATTATTCTTTAGACGCTGGGGGTGGCAAGTGGATATTCGGTATCTATAACCCTGCAGTTGCTATCCCGTATTGTCCGTGGGAAGGAGTCCTTGAGTCGGCTAGTTCTGGCATCTTTTTCCCGAATTTTACCTGCATGATCCAAGCCACCACTGTATGCGCAGCGTCTAAAAGGAGTACGAATAATTAGCGAGACCTCGGTGCTGAAACATGCGGTTCTGAATCTATTTAATAATTTCAATCATGCATTGAATCGTCTCTCTTCTAATGATTCCTACGCCAACTCAATGAGCATTTCGGTGACGCTTTGCGTTTAATCGTAAGAATTTTTTACAAAACGGGCTGCCCGGGGTTGAACTCCTACATACGAGGGTCATCCGGAAAGTAGTACCCGTTCGTGCCGCATGAAGTGCTGACGACGCGAGTAGCCGCTGGACGAGGTCAGATAGCTTCAGTGGCTTGTCTGCCTTCTCTGAGCCAAGTTGCGTGACGCTAGCATTGCCTGTGTTGTTTCTGTGATTGTTTACAATGTTTAAAAAAATTGAGAACGCCGCCAGTTGTGAAGTGAGGGCAGTGATTAAATTCCTCAATGCAAGAAACGTTCGCCCATGTGATATTCATCGCCAATTAAAGGAGGTGTATGGAGACAATGTAATGGACGAGTCGTCTGTTCGGCGGTGGTGTCGCAACTTCAACATGGGGAGGGGGAACACACACGACGATGAGCGTTCGGGGAGACCGTCTGTCATTACAGACCAACTGGTGAGCTCAGTTGACGAATTCGTGAGGAACGATCGGCGCGTCACAATTGATGACATCTGTGAGCATTTTCCCAATGTTTCTCGAACAATTGTTCATGAAATTGTTAAACACCATCAGCATTATGCAAAAATTTGTGCAAGATGGGTCCCTCGCGTATCTCAATGAGCTGGCGGCGAAGGACTATGCAGCAGGAATACAGAAACTTGTCACACGTTATGACAAATGCCTAATTTGCTTGGAGATTATGTTGAGAAGTAGTTTAAAGTATCCTCTTTCAAATAAAATTTTTTATGTTTGTTAATATTTACTTTTGTGTCTTTATTTCACGCACGGGTACTACTTTCCGGATGACCCTCGTACATTAGTCGCTTGGATCATGCATATAAAATTCGGGAAATAGATGCCAGAACTAGCCGACTCAAGGACTCCTTCTTCCCACGGACAATACGGGATAGCAACTACAGGGTTATAGATAGCAAAAATTCCACTTGCCACCCTCAGCGTCTAAAAAATAATTAGTTGTATTTAAATGCATGCTCTTCCACTAACCTTATGTGTTTTGCTATAATAACCCATTCTTTCCGAATGACCTCATTCATGTTCTGTTAATCTGTTTTTAAGTTTCCCTTTCAATCCCTCGTCCCTCTCCGCGGGGGGAAATTCCTGCTACCTGCAACGTTGGGTCGCATTCCCTACCTTTTAGAGACTCTTTGGGGGTAGAGTGTTTCGTGGTGCATTTTCATGTGGTGTTTCAATTTCTTGCTTGTTGTGTCCTGGCTTCCGTGTTGTAGGATGGCTTTCGTGCTGCATCATGGGGTGCTTTTTTTTAGTTGTTTTGCGGTATATGTGTTTGCATGTGTATTGGATGAAGGGATTTTTGCATGAGTGTGTGCGCTGCTGTGGGTGTAATTTTCCGTGTTGTTTTTTTGCATGTGGTATTTTTCTTTTTTACGGTTGGTGACCTAACACCCCCCGCCACACGCCCTTGCGGCGGCTTGCGGGGTTATATGTAGATGTAGATGTAGATGAACCTTCTCAATTTCCCGAATGAGGCTTTTATCTCTCGGATCCCACACGCTACAGGCGTATTCTAATTATTGAACATATCAGAGTGAAACTTTTTAGTACACCTTTTAGAGGCGGCTAAGAGAATGATACAGAATTATTAATGAAATAAAATTCAAGGCATCATCAATGGGCGAAAGATAGTGAAAAGGGAAAACTCCCACATAACCTCCCAATGAAAAGTAAATTCGGAAAAATTTGTCATGCGTTACCTTTTGGGGATATATGATCTCGAAAAGAGAAGTCATGGAGCATTTTGCACTTTTTTATGAACTATCTTTAATTTATTTACGAAATACTAAATAAAGCCATATGAATTCTTGCGATGCCACACGCTGCGGCGTGGATTGGACTCTGCGGAGGCAGATACCATCCCCGTCTCCAACAGGTACCAGGTGTTGTCGGATGACAGCACCACCGTACCTGCAGCCCCTACCCCTACTCCGAGGGCACTGCCTAGGGTAAGACGTCAGGGAACGGGAAGGGAGGGAATTGTAGTAATAGGTAGCTCGAATGTCCGTCGTGTAATGGTCCCATTGAGGGAGAGGGCGCGCCGCGTAGGCGCCGATCAACGGGTGACCGCCTGGTGTATACCAGGCGGAGGAGTCCCTCAGGTGACGAAGGCGATCGAGGCGGCGGTCAAAGGCACGAAGTGCTCTAGGCTGCAGGTCGTGGCCCATGTGGGCACCAACGACGTCACGGACCGTGGATCCGAGGAGGTCCTCCGTTCCCTTAGGGAACTGAGCTCCGAGGTGAAGCGCGTCCAGGGCGTCGAGGGGGTTCGGCTGGGACTAACGGTCTGCAGCATCGTTCCGAGGGAGGATCGCGGGTCTCTGGTTTGGAGCCGAGTGGAAGGCATAAACCAGAGACTATCGAGATTCTGCTCGGACATAGGAGCCTCCTTCGTCGACCTCAGACCAACCCTCCGATCTTGCAGGACTCCCCTTAACCGATCTGGGGTCCATTACACGGCGGAAGCGGCGAGTAAGGTAGCGGATAGGATACTCGACCACTGTAGGCCTTTTTTAGGATAGAGAGCAGGTCACTTAGTGGGTCAATAACATCTGGGGGTAGCGCGTATAATATTATTAATAAAAATATAAAAGTCATTGACAACACTGGCAATGATTTAGAAAGACATGTGACACGCACTTCCCCACAAAGGCGTCCTAAATTACAGTCAGACACTAATAAGGACGTTATTCAACATCAAAATAATTTAACTATACTTGTTATAAATTGCAGAAGCCTCAAGAACAAATCAGCGGATCTAGAACACATAATCCAAACTCATTCCGCTGATATAGTATTAGGCACAGAGAGTTGGCTGTGCAATGATATTAATGACCAAGAAATTTTCCCAATAGATTTCAAAGTTTACCGACACGATAGAGATACAAGACCCGGAGGAGGGGTTTTCGTGGCAGTTAAAAGTCATTTTGAAAGCAGGCAAGTTTCATTTGAAAATAATAACATAGAAAGTGTTTGGTGCACCTTACTACGGACCAATCAACCCAACATAAATTTATGCTCTTTCTACAGACCTCCAGACTCAGATTTGAAAACACTTCACACCCTCAACGATCAAATTCACAAGTTTACACGTAAATATAATAACAGCATAAACATAATTGGTGGCGACTTTAACCTCCCTGGTATAGATTGGGACAGCAATATCGTTAAATCTGGGACCCGCGATCGCGAATCTTGCAATTCCATGATAAAATTGGTTCAAAGAAACTCCCTCCATCAAGCAGTACGCATGCCCACCCGTGGAAAAAACATATTGGATCTATTTCTTACAAACACGCCGGAACGTATTATTAGTGTATCAACTGATGAGGGCTTGAGTGACCATAAAGCAATTAATGTCCATTTGGACATAGCAATAAAAAAGATTGTTAAACCAAAAAGAAAAATTTATAATTACCATAAAGCAGACTTTGAATCTTTTGCCAATCAATTAAACTCTTCACTACCCGAGTTCAAAACCCGCTTAAGTCATGCCAACGTGGAAGAAACTTGGACAGAATTTGTCAATATCATGCAAAAAGGAATCGTAGATTTCATACCTATAAAATACGTTAAAGCAAATCGCGACCCCAGGTGGTACAATAAAGACGTTAGAAAAGCCCTTCGAAAGCAGAGAATGCTACACTCTAGGGTAAAGAGGGCAGGCGTGAACACATCATCTCCTGAGAATACACAATTATGGGACACATATAGATCCTCTAAAATTGAAACCAAAAAACAATTACGTAGCGCCTTACTGGAATTTAAACGCAAAGTACTTTGCGAGCACTTGGACACTGACCCCAAAGCTTTCTGGTCATATGTTAGGGAAGTAAATGGGAGTAAACAAACCGTGGCTTGCTTAAGGGATTGTAGCAATGTAATTCATACAGACAGCGAGGTTAAAGCTAACATCTTAAATTCATTCTTCCAAAGCGTTTTCTCGAATGATGTTGCCACCGCATATCTCCAAGAAACAATACATACTCCACCCATGGAAAAAATAACAGTGGACCAACAAGGAATTCTAAAATTACTTAATGAGATTAAACCCAACAAATCCCCGGGTCCCGAAAATATACCAGCTAGGGTGATAAAACATTTAGCTCCAAACATTGCCCCGTACCTTGAATTTATATTTAACAAATCCCTCACAGAGTGCAAAGTACCTAAGATTTGGAAAACCGCGCAAATAACGCCTATTTTTAAAAGTGGTGACAGGGAGGATCCCAGTAATTACAGACCTATATCTCTCACTTCTATCTGTTGTAAAATATTAGAGCACATAATTGTCAGTTCAATAATGAGACACCTTGACAACATTAACTTTTTAAGTGACAATCAACACGGATTCAGGAAAACCCGCTCCTGCGAAACCCAATTAGGATTATTTACACATGATTTACTTGTATCTGGTGAGAGAGGTAGGCAAGTGGATGCCATCTTCTTAGATTTTCAAAAGGCATTTGATAAGGTCCCACATGGTAAACTCATTCATAAATTAAAGGTCGCGGGTATAAACAAGGGCGCTATAAGTTGGGTTAAAGATTTTCTTTCAGAGCGGGAACAGAGGGTAGTCCTTGATGGCGCTAGTTCCGACAGCGTTCGAGTCACGTCGGGGGTACCTCAGGGAAGTGTGATCGGGCCGTTACTTTTCTTGATTTTTGTTAACGATTTGAACCGCGAAGTGAAAAGTAACATTAGGATGTTTGCGGATGACACGGTGATCTATCGGGAGATATCTGGGGATGAGGATCGTTTTATTCTAGCGCAGGATTTAGATTGCATTACTAAATGGTGTTCTAACTGGGGATTGACTCTAAATTATAATAAATGTTCAGTGGTAAATTTCTTTAAAAGATCAACGGGATTTGCTTACAAATTAGCTGGAGGTGACCTAGCAGTAGTTGATACGGTAAAATACCTAGGTGTCACATTCACTAAAGACTTAACTTGGGGGACTCACATACGTAAAGTCTGCGGTCAAGCAAATAAAAAATTGGGATTCATTAGACGCATTGTCGGCAAAAGTGACTCAAAGGTCAAGGAACGCTGTTACCACGCTCTTGTAAGGCCTCATTTAGAATACGCATGCAGCGTGTGGGACCCGAGTGAAAAAGGTCTCATTCGGGAAATTGAGAAGGTTCAACGCCGAACAGCCCGTTTTGTAAAAAATTCATACGATAAAACGCAAAGCGTTACCGAAATGCTCATGGATTTGGGGTGGGAATCATTAGAAGAGAGACGATTCAATGCAAGACGGAAATTATTAAATAAATTCAGATCCGCATGTTTCAGCACCGAGGTCTCGCAGATTATTCGTACTCCTACATACATTGGTCGCTTGGATCATGCATATAAAATTCGGGAAATAGATGCCAGGACTAGCCGACTCAAGGACTCCTTCTTCCCACGGACAATACGGGATAGCAACTACAGGGTTATAGATAGCAAAAATTCCACTTGCCACCCTCAGCGTCTAAAAAATAATTAGTTGTATTTAAATGCATGCTCTTCCACTAACCTTATGTGTTTTGCTATAATAACCCATTCTTTCCGAATGACCTCATTCATGTTCTGTTAATCTGTTTTTAAGTTTCCCTTTCAATCCCTCGTCCCTCTCCGCGGGGGGAAATTCCTGCTACCTGCAACGTTGGGTCGCATTCCCTACCTTTTAGAGACTCTTTGGGGGTAGAGTGTTTCGTGGTGCATTTTCATGTGGTGTTTCAATTTCTTGCTTGTTGTGTCCTGGCTTCCGTGTTGTAGGATGGCTTTCGTGCTGCATCATGGGGTGCTTTTTTTTAGTTGTTTTGCGGTATATGTGTTTGCATGTGTATTGGATGAAGGGATTTTTGTATGAGTGTGTGCGCTGCTGTGGGTGTAATTTTCCGTGTTGTTTTTTTGCATGTGGTATTTTTCTTTTTTACGGTTGGTGACCTAACACCCCCCGCCACACGCCCTTGCGGCGGCTTGCGGGGTTATATGTAGATGTAGATGTAGATGAACCTTCTCAATTTCCCGAATGAGGCTTTTATCTCTCGGATCCCACACGCTACAGGCGTATTCTAATTATTGAACATATCAGAGTGAAACTTTTTAGTACACCTTTTAGAGGCGGCTAAGAGAATGATACAGAATTATTAATGAAATAAAATTCAAGGCATCATCAATGGGCGAAAGATAGTGAAAAGGGAAAACTCCCACATAACCTCCCAATGAAAAGTAAATTCGGAAAAATTTGTCATGCGTTACCTTTTGGGGATATATGATCTCGAAAAGAGAAGTCATGGAGCATTTTGCACTTTTTTATGAACTATCTTTAATTTATTTACGAAATACTAAATAAAGCCATATGAATTCTTGCGATGCCACACGCTGCGGCGTGGATTGGACTCTGCGGAGGCAGATACCATCCCCGTCTCCAACAGGTACCAGGTGTTGTCGGATGACAGCACCACCGTACCTGCAGCCCCTACCCCTACTCCGAGGGCACTGCCTAGGGTAAGACGTCAGGGAACGGGAAGGGAGGGAATTGTAGTAATAGGTAGCTCGAATGTCCGTCGTGTAATGGTCCCATTGAGGGAGAGGGCGCGCCGCGTAGGCGCCGATCAACGGGTGACCGCCTGGTGTATACCAGGCGGAGGAGTCCCTCAGGTGACGAAGGCGATCGAGGCGGCGGTCAAAGGCACGAAGTGCTCTAGGCTGCAGGTCGTGGCCCATGTGGGCACCAACGACGTCACGGACCGTGGATCCGAGGAGGTCCTCCGTTCCCTTAGGGAACTGAGCTCCGAGGTGAAGCGCGTCCAGGGCGTCGAGGGGGTTCGGCTGGGACTAACGGTCTGCAGCATCGTTCCGAGGGAGGATCGCGGGTCTCTGGTTTGGAGCCGAGTGGAAGGCATAAACCAGAGACTATCGAGATTCTGCTCGGACATAGGAGCCTCCTTCGTCGACCTCAGACCAACCCTCCGATCTTGCAGGACTCCCCTTAACCGATCTGGGGTCCATTACACGGCGGAAGCGGCGAGTAAGGTAGCGGATAGGATACTCGACCACTGTAGGCCTTTTTTAGGATAGAGAGCAGGTCACTTAGTGGGTCAATAACATCTGGGGGTAGCGCGTATAATATTATTAATAAAAATATAAAAGTCATTGACAACACTGGCAATGATTTAGAAAGACATGTGACACGCACTTCCCCACAAAGGCGTCCTAAATTACAGTCAGACACTAATAAGGACGTTATTCAACATCAAAATAATTTAACTATACTTGTTATAAATTGCAGAAGCCTCAAGAACAAATCAGCGGATCTAGAACACATAATCCAAACTCATTCCGCTGATATAGTATTAGGCACAGAGAGTTGGCTGTGCAATGATATTAATGACCAAGAAATTTTCCCAATAGATTTCAAAGTTTACCGACACGATAGAGATACAAGACCCGGAGGAGGGGTTTTCGTGGCAGTTAAAAGTCATTTTGAAAGCAGGCAAGTTTCATTTGAAAATAATAACATAGAAAGTGTTTGGTGCACCTTACTACGGACCAATCAACCCAACATAAATTTATGCTCTTTCTACAGACCTCCAGACTCAGATTTGAAAACACTTCACACCCTCAACGATCAAATTCACAAGTTTACACGTAAATATAATAACAGCATAAACATAATTGGTGGCGACTTTAACCTCCCTGGTATAGATTGGGACAGCAATATCGTTAAATCTGGGACCCGCGATCGCGAATCTTGCAATTCCATGATAAAATTGGTTCAAAGAAACTCCCTCCATCAAGCAGTACGCATGCCCACCCGTGGAAAAAACATATTGGATCTATTTCTTACAAACACGCCGGAACGTATTATTAGTGTATCAACTGATGAGGGCTTGAGTGACCATAAAGCAATTAATGTCCATTTGGACATAGCAATAAAAAAGATTGTTAAACCAAAAAGAAAAATTTATAATTACCATAAAGCAGACTTTGAATCTTTTGCCAATCAATTAAACTCTTCACTACCCGAGTTCAAAACCCGCTTAAGTCATGCCAACGTGGAAGAAACTTGGACAGAATTTGTCAATATCATGCAAAAAGGAATCGTAGATTTCATACCTATAAAATACGTTAAAGCAAATCGCGACCCCAGGTGGTACAATAAAGACGTTAGAAAAGCCCTTCGAAAGCAGAGAATGCTACACTCTAGGGTAAAGAGGGCAGGCGTGAACACATCATCTCCTGAGAATACACAATTATGGGACACATATAGATCCTCTAAAATTGAAACCAAAAAACAATTACGTAGCGCCTTACTGGAATTTAAACGCAAAGTACTTTGCGAGCACTTGGACACTGACCCCAAAGCTTTCTGGTCATATGTTAGGGAAGTAAATGGGAGTAAACAAACCGTGGCTTGCTTAAGGGATTGTAGCAATGTAATTCATACAGACAGCGAGGTTAAAGCTAACATCTTAAATTCATTCTTCCAAAGCGTTTTCTCGAATGATGTTGCCACCGCATATCTCCAAGAAACAATACATACTCCACCCATGGAAAAAATAACAGTGGACCAACAAGGAATTCTAAAATTACTTAATGAGATTAAACCCAACAAATCCCCGGGTCCCGAAAATATACCAGCTAGGGTGATAAAACATTTAGCTCCAAACATTGCCCCGTACCTTGAATTTATATTTAACAAATCCCTCACAGAGTGCAAAGTACCTAAGATTTGGAAAACCGCGCAAATAACGCCTATTTTTAAAAGTGGTGACAGGGAGGATCCCAGTAATTACAGACCTATATCTCTCACTTCTATCTGTTGTAAAATATTAGAGCACATAATTGTCAGTTCAATAATGAGACACCTTGACAACATTAACTTTTTAAGTGACAATCAACACGGATTCAGGAAAACCCGCTCCTGCGAAACCCAATTAGGATTATTTACACATGATTTACTTGTATCTGGTGAGAGAGGTAGGCAAGTGGATGCCATCTTCTTAGATTTTCAAAAGGCATTTGATAAGGTCCCACATGGTAAACTCATTCATAAATTAAAGGTCGCGGGTATAAACAAGGGCGCTATAAGTTGGGTTAAAGATTTTCTTTCAGAGCGGGAACAGAGGGTAGTCCTTGATGGCGCTAGTTCCGACAGCGTTCGAGTCACGTCGGGGGTACCTCAGGGAAGTGTGATCGGGCCGTTACTTTTCTTGATTTTTGTTAACGATTTGAACCGCGAAGTGAAAAGTAACATTAGGATGTTTGCGGATGACACGGTGATCTATCGGGAGATATCTGGGGATGAGGATCGTTTTATTCTAGCGCAGGATTTAGATTGCATTACTAAATGGTGTTCTAACTGGGGATTGACTCTAAATTATAATAAATGTTCAGTGGTAAATTTCTTTAAAAGATCAACGGGATTTGCTTACAAATTAGCTGGAGGTGACCTAGCAGTAGTTGATACGGTAAAATACCTAGGTGTCACATTCACTAAAGACTTAACTTGGGGGACTCACATACGTAAAGTCTGCGGTCAAGCAAATAAAAAATTGGGATTCATTAGACGCATTGTCGGCAAAAGTGACTCAAAGGTCAAGGAACGCTGTTACCACGCTCTTGTAAGGCCTCATTTAGAATACGCATGCAGCGTGTGGGACCCGAGTGAAAAAGGTCTCATTCGGGAAATTGAGAAGGTTCAACGCCGGGCAGCCCGTTTTGTAAAAAATTCCTGCGATAAAACGCAAAGCCTCACCGAAATGCTCATGGATTTGGGGTGGGAATCATTAGAAGAGAGACGATTCAATGCAAGACTGAAATTATTAAATAAATTCAGATCCGCATGTTTCAGCACCGAGGTCTCGCAGATTATTCGTACTCCTACATACATTGGTCGCTTGGATCATGCATATAAAATTCGGGAAATAGATGCCAGGACTAGCCGACTCAAGGACTCCTTCTTCCCACGGACAATACGGGATAGCAACTGTAGGATTATAGATAGTAAAAATTCCACTTGCCACCCTCAGTGTCTAAAAAATAATTAGTTCTACTTAAATGCATGCTCCTCCACTAACCTTATGTGTTTTGTTATAATAACCCATTCTTTCCGCATGATATCATTCGTGTTCTGTTCATCTGTTTTTAAGTTTCCCTTTCAGTCCCTCTTCCCTCCCGGCGGGGGGAAATTCCTGCTACCTGCAACGTTGGGTCGAATTCCCTTCCTTTTACTGTCTCTTTGGGGGGTTGAGTGTTTTGTGGTGCATTTTCATGTGGTAGTGATGTTTCACATTCTTGCTTGTTGTGTCCTGGCTTGCGTGTTTTAGGATGGCTTTCGTGCTGTATCCTGGGGTGCAGTTTTTTGTTGTTTTGCGGTGTATGTGTTTGCATGAGTATTGGATGGAGGGAGTTTTGCATGAGTGTGTGCGCTGCTGGGGTGTAATTTTCCGTGTTGTTTTTTGCATGTGGTATTTTTCGTTTTTACGGTTGGTGACCTAACACCCCCCGCCACACGCCCTTGCGGCGGCTTGCGGGGTATTATGTAGATGTAGATGTAGATGAAATGTGAATGTAATGGAAACATGGTTTCAAAAATAATGCATAATTATAGAAATTCGCAAAAAAGAAAAATTGCCTTAAAAGAATAGCAATAATAAGACTTTTCGAACCACATAGTTGCGTCGCACGAGTGGATACATATCTCCTTCCTTCTGAGTTTTCACCGCATGCGTTGTCTTCAATGGAAAAGTTTCGCTGATATCCCAATCAGCCTCTTCACGTCTAATATAACTGGAAATAATATCTTCTTCAGCCAACGCACAAGGCGGCAATACGAAAGAATT
Organism: Hetaerina americana; assembly: GCF_022747635.1. NCBI lineage: Eukaryota > Metazoa > Arthropoda > Insecta > Odonata > Calopterygidae > Hetaerina > Hetaerina americana. The sequence goes on along the minus strand of NW_027286741.1, from coordinate 4,539,661 downwards.
GAGATATTAACAACAATAAAGTTAGAGAAAATAAGGGAGAAAGAGTTTTGATGAACTTTTTAGTACTTAAAGAGGAAAGAATTAGGCCGGCTAATTTCGTCAGATCAGGGTTAGCTCCTATTCCATAAGGCAGCAATTTGTGAGGACTACAGAACAATAAGTCTGATTTGTCACGCAACTAAAGTGGTTACAGGATCATAATCAAAAAGATTGTAAGCCGGACAAACTATTACTTAGGTGATGTTCAGTTTGAGTTTATGAAGGGAAGAGGCACGCCATTGTAGGAATGAGATCACGAATCGAAAGGAATATGACAGTGTTTACTTATTTCTTGGATTTCGAAAAGCGTTTGAGGTGAGTGAATTTGGAGAAACTCTTGAGTGTATTTCCGAAAATATGAAGAAATTGGAGGAACAGGAGGCTAATCCGCAACCTATACATTTCTCAGACTGCTCGGATGCGAGTGGGAGATGAAGAGTTCGCATGGGCAGATTTAGGAAGAGGTGTAAGGCAGAGTTGTCCATTATCACCGCTGCTGTTCAAGGTACACATTTCGGAGGAGGAAATGATTTAAGAGGCATGGCAAGAAATGATGATTGATTAGTAAATTCAAGGCAATAGATATGGGATTATAATAAATATTTAAAAAACAAAGGATATGCGGTTTTCCAGAGAGAAAAAGTTAAGTTAAACGTTAAAATAGGTGGGAAAAAACTAGAGCAGATGAAACAGTTCACGTATCTCGGAAGTGTTTTGGTCCAAAATGGACAAAGTAAGACATAAGGAGAAGAGTTTTACTTGGCAAATAGGGTTAGCTACAAGGACGAGGAATTTGATGACAGGGACGTTGAGTAATGACGTTAAGAAAGGCCTTATTAAAACTTTGATATGATGTGTAGTTGTGTACGGCGCGGAAACATGGTCACTGAAGCAAGATGATAGGTGTAGATTGGAGGCTTTTGAAATGTGAGTGTGGAGAAGAATGGAGAAGGTGAAATGGATGGGGAGGAAAACAAGCAAGGAAGTGGGCTAAGTAGCTTGGTATGGTGGGTGAGGACAGGGGATTGTTGGGAGGAATCATGAGGGGACTGGAGAAATGGATGTAAAGCTTATTGATTGGCAATGAGATATTGAAGATGGTGATACCTTAGAGAGGGGAAAATGTGGGGAAAACGAGGAAGAGGCAGGCATAGATGATAGAGGCGTTGGACGCAGTGGAGGGAGGAGGTAAATATGCAGGATTAAAGAGGGGCTTAATCTAGTGTTTGTGAGCCATGTTGGGAGTAGCGGTCGTGTCTATGCTCATGAACAGTCTTCTTTAAAAAGTATAATTTATTATTATGACCAAATGCTCTTGTGCAATTATTACAGTTTTTCACAAAATTCTTTCCAGATAAAGTTCCAACGTATACGACATTTCAAAAACAAAGGACTATAGAAAAACAATCATGCTATATGTATGAAAAGAAATGGAATTTTTGAGTCCTCTAAACCTCACCAGACACTTTTCTATCGCATTTTATTTTGAAATACCAAATGAAATAATTTTTTAGTTAGTTTATTGTTAATAATCACTTTCATTAAAGATATACTTCCACGAAAAGTTCTCTATACTGTTAATTGGAATTCATGTAAATATTAATTTCGCAATATGAAGCATTAATTTTCCCATTATACTAATGTGTACTTCGGATATCCTCGATAGTAATAAAGTTATTAAATTAGAAGTAGTAAAGGAAAACAGAAGGGCAATTTACGACCGTTACTGTAACTAGAGCTATCATTGAGAGATTTGAATGAATACCACCAATTATTGCCGATAAGGTTTCCAATGTTTAAGGTTTGATTGATTATATATTCAGATTATCAACGCATCATCCAATTTCATTTTATTTAATGATATCCACCTTAATCTGCGTTTATTTCATTGTCTCAATCTCGGCCCAAAATAAAGACGATTATCTATCTATCTATTAATTTACATGCATCGTCATAATCCATTAATTGATACATTCAGATTATTAAAGACCAAATAATAGTTAACTCCAGCGTCGCATGCTTCCCATTGCATTACCCCGTTCTGCCACCCCGTCGGCGTGTGTGCCCTCCCTCCACAGTTGCGACACCGCATGCGGAGGAGGCTCTGCCGAGGGCGAGCGTTGGGCACGCTCCCCCCCACAGCGGTCACCCTGCATAGAGGCCCGTCAACCCGGGGAGGTCGTTCCCCTCCGTGCCCGTCCATCTCCGCCCCCAGTTTGACCCAACGCTACCTCGAATACGTGCCCTCTCCTGCCTCTACGAACTGCGCCTCCTATAAGTCCCGGGGCATCGCTGCTGCCCTCCCGTTCTGTCGCAAGCCTTTACGTATTGCCACGTCCCCCATATCCATATTCTATCTACAATAATAAGAAAGTAATTTGGTCTAAATGAAAATCTTTAGTCGAGGCCCCAATTTGGCCCAAGTCGTTTCAGTCTCCCAGCCTTGAAGGAACGTCTACCTCATGACCTTCATCCTAATATTACTCGATAGGGGGGCATTCATTAAGGACACATCTAAATGCGCCGGTATTCTTGAAAGGTCAGTTATTCCACTCTCTCAGGTTTCATCAGCCACCTTCTGTTGAGGCGCGCGATAAAAAAACTCCATACTGATGGGAAGCGTGCGATTATGAAATATTATTCTTTCAGTAAACACCGAGGGTGGAACCAAGGTTAAGATATTGTTAAAAAGTGAGCTGGATCCATATTTCCTGAATTAATATTCGTCGCTCGAAGATTCAGAATACACATATTCATAGTCATATTAACAATTTTTAGCTGGACAGCGCGGTTATGGATTTTCAATTAATTAGTTACGGCTTCAAATTATTCATCGAGTTTGCCGGTCCAACATTCTCAATTTTCGTTCCATCTTTTGTGCACCACATATCCCTCACCTCTCCAAACCTTTTCGGACAAATGCAGTCAAAGGTGATTTTAATGAATTCATTCATCAGAAGAAGCCCACCCTTGTGATTGTCAAGGCTCAGTTATATCTCCGATTCCTTTCTAACCCCGAGGATAAATACGTTGAGTCATTTGCTGACATTTTAAATGTTCTTTGACTCAATTAATCAGATAAATACAAAACGTCGCCTCCCAATGACGTTTTCAACTCCATGGGGTAAACCTTTGCAGGTCAATGAAAAAAAATGAAAAGTGTATAAAAAGCGTGTAAATAGATTGGACGAAGTGATAGGAGAGTGGAGAAGAAGAGCAAAGAGAAGCATGTAACATCAACAGCGGGGAGTGGGGGGGGTGTCGGGGAAGCAGGCCTAACACTGACCAAAGTGAGTCCAGACTTGCATCCATTCATTACCCACGCGCGCCATGGGTCGGTCGGTTTTAAGAGCGGCCGGCACAGAAGCGAGGGTTTTGGCCATCGGGGGGTGGTTCGGATCGGGGGCCCGCGCTGGTACAAAGGGCGACGGGATGAAGGGGCCGCCAACAAAAGCAGCGAGGGAATTTCATTAGCGGCCAGGCCTCTTGCTTAGTACGGTGGATGCAAGGGGCTTACGTGGCCGAAATTACTCGCGGACCACAATGACCTCAGGAATCCAACGACCAAATGCCCCTCCGGCATGTCCGCAGAGCTCTTCATTCCAGCGAAGCAGTCGCTGATTCCACTGCTTTTCAACGAAACACAATTCCTTCGTTCACGCACGGCAATTAACGGCCAACGGAGACAGTGTGCGACTGATGATGCCTTTGATGTCTGCGAGAGGGGGTGTGATTGAGGTTTCAAGTGGAGAGAGGGAAACACTGTGGCTTCGTTGACCGCGGATCATCAATTGGCACTTTGGAGAGCCGCGGTGAGGGACAAGGCGTAAGGAGACAACAAACAAGAAATTTAATTACGGAAATGGCAACTGATTTTGGTGGAAGTAAGGCGGATTAATTGCCCAAAAGGCGGATTGATTTGAATATCCAACGAAAGAGGAGTTGGTCGCATGAGTTGACTCTTTATGGGATAACTGACCTCAAAGCACAGTCGATATCATGTGATTGCACTCCGGAGACGAATCCTCCGTCAGTGACTGCTGAAGTCACTTCAAATCAACCAAGGAGGGGAGTTTTTTGAGTAGTTGGGGTGAGGGCAGCCGATCAGTGCCCTCTTTGGCGATGACCGCAGGTACTACGCACATTTGAGATATTGCGGATTGCAGCAGTGCTCTTAGTTGAATATTAGTTTTTAAGTCAATATATAAGACTTTCTTGTGCATATGATCTTTCACCACATTCAGAGTGAATGAATTGAATAAGGAAATGGGACACTTTTCCAGGCAGAAAGTTTTGGCTGATAGGAAAATGGCTCCAATGATCGCATTCTATTACCTTTTCAGGCGTCAATCAATTGTTGGCACCAAGAGGAAACGTCACGCGGAACGATGCTACAGCAAACCTAGACGATCTCTTATATACTATATAACCTCATATTTACAAACATGCAAGGTTTGCATCAAAAGTACCGGTGATAATATTTTCCTGACGTGTGCATAAGGTACTGAATTCAGACCATCGGTTGTTAAGTGTGCGCTTGATAGCAAATCGCATCATTGGCATTGATAAGATGAAAATGCACATCATTATCATTGAAAATTCGGCGAAGGGAAATACGATCTGCGGTAATTTGCCAGCAACTTTGCACCGATTTCAGTCCAGGGCGTGCAAATTTGCTGGACACTTGAAATAAATGGATATTCCCGTTGGAAAGAGGCCGAGTGTGGACTCATTGTCCCTTATTACGGGGTTGCTTGATAATCGGCTCCTTAATGATATCAAGTCACTTAATAACCTGCTGGATTATTTGAGAGAGAGAAAGTAGGTTGAGAATAAGGTTTGAACACTCAGAGTAGCGTTCTTTCGTAAGAAAACGCGGGCGGCAGGATTTTGTTATTGAGTTATATCGGAGTACCCGCCGTTACCTGGGGAGGGATTGACGATCTCCGTAAAGAGAGGGTTTTTTAGATTTTCTTTTTTGACAATTATATTTGTCAAACTAAACGCTCTTGGATTAACCTTTGACGGAATTATCAGGCAATGGCGGGGAACACATTTCTGTTGGAGGCGATTGATACAGCGAAAGCAGATGTTGGGGTATCAATGCTAACAAAACCAACTCACTGCCGACACAAATTGTAATCTGTGGATAAATGGTGTATTTGATTCAATAAAACACATTTAAATTACGCTTTCCGAGGGTTGCTCTCGAAATACCCTGGATAAAGAGCTACCCCATTTACAATGTTGCTTAAACCGTTGAAATTGCCTTTGATGAGACTTTTACTCCGCCAAATATTATTTCTGTATATCATACAATAAAAAATGGCGATATTTTTCAAACGACATTAATGTATCGAATTTACATAAGCCACTATCCCTAATCAAATTATTACACCTGACAGAGAATCTCTATTACATTACTTCCGTAATTTACATCTACATCAACTTAATACCCCGCAAGCCGCCGCAAGGGCGTGTAGCGGGGGGTGTTAGGAAACCACCCGTAATTTAGAAAAGAAAAAAAAAACACGCAAGAACCACTAATTCATATTTCACAAAAAAACATGGCATGCATTTATGCATGAACAATTACACCCCACACACACGCAAACACTCAATCTACATCTTACATACACATGCACCTGAAAGTATGCCTAACAGCTTTGCAGTGTTTAACTTTGCTCCGACTTGTAAATTCAAAGTTTTCTATATTTCTAAAGTTACTTCGGTTTCTTACTATTATAATTTCTGATTGTTCGGGGAAAGAATGAGTATTTGTACCTATCAGTCCTGGAATCTATCTCCCTCATTTTATCTTTGTGGTCCGATCTACCTATAATAGTGTGGGGCCATTATAATTCCTTCAGTGTCATAGTTAAACTCGTTTGTTCTGAACCTTTCTAAAAGTCTAAGCCTCGCTTGTTCTCTCCGCACTTCAAGTGGTTCCAAGCCTATATCCTCTAAGAGACCTGTCACACTTGTGTTCTTATCATAACAATTTTTAACGAATCAAGCGGATTTTCTCTGGACTTCATCTAAATCTTTTTGCCAAATTTTCTCTCACGGATCCCAAACACTTGCGGCATATTCCAAATGAGGTCTAACTAGAGCAAAATAACACCACTCTTTAACTTTGTCATTACATTTCCCCACCACCCGTTTTATGAAGCCAGGTTTCTTTAAAGCTGATCTGCATATTGTCCTGATATGTGCTCCCTATGAAAGGCGTGGTGTTAGAAAAACCCTCAAATATTTAAATTGATCGGCCGTAGTCAATACTGACACCTCTATTTCGTAGTTTATATCCTGTTCCTCACTTCCTTTGTTCCAAAATTTCAAAACTGCGCATTTATCTATATTAAGTGTTAATCCCCATTTATTGTACCATTCTGAGATATTGTCTAAGTCTATAGAGAGTAGCTCGCGATCTAGTTGGCTCCTTATTTCCCTATATACCACCGTGTCGTCAGCAAATAACCTCAGATTGCTACCAACGTGTGTGATTAAGTCATTAATGTATATTAAGAACAGAAGAGGCCGTATTACACTTCCCTGGGGGACGCCCGAAGTTACATCCCTATCAGTTGAGCAAACTCCATAAATGACTACTATTTGTTTGCGATTTGACAAGAAGTCTAATCCAATTAATAATTTTCTCATTTGATTCCATAGTATTTAACCTTATGCAGCAGTTTATTTTGTGAGACTTTGTCGAAGGCTTTTTTGAAATCCAGGAATACTGCATCGACTTGTGTGTTGTTTTCTCCCGATCTAAGTATATCGTGAATGAAGAGACCAAGTTGTGTTTCGCAAGAACTGCTATTCCTAATTCCGTGCTGTTTGGGGATTAGTATTTTCCTAATAGCAAGAAATCTCATAATGTTAGCGACAATAATGTGTTCCAATATTTTACAAGAGATCGATGTTAAAGAAATGGGTCGGTAATTGGTTAGTTTATCCCTATCGCCGCCTTTATAGATGGGAGTTATATGGGCTAGCTTCCAGTCGCGAGGCACTGAGCCTTTTCTCATCGATTTAAGGAAAACAATATGTAAAAAACAGGGCAATGTCTTCAGCTAATTCCTTTAATATTCTAGCAGGTATTTCTTCCGGACCAGGTGCCTTGTGTGCTTTGATACTATGGAGCAGATGTACTATAAATGTACTATGAATGAACAGTGGGACGTTTACCCTGTATTTCCCTAACATAGGACCAGAATGACTTTGGATTTTCCTCAATATATTCGCTAAGCATTTTAGATTTAAAAGAGTGTAGTGCTGTGCGCATAATACTTTTCGTCTTACTACGACATTCTTTTAGTTGCTGTTTGGATTTATTCACATAAACTATATCGTCACCTTTTAAACTCCTTTTGAAATTTGACTGTAGCTTTCTTTGCCTTCTTAATGCCGATCTGACTTCCCCGTTGTACCATCTAGGTTCCTTACTGTCGCATTTGAGTTTGGACGGGATGTACGTCTTCATTCCTTCGCGGAAAATATTTAAGAAATAATTCCATGTGTTCTCTGTATTGGTTGTCAGTGTTTTTGTCTTGTATTCTGGTATTTTTATCTTTAAATATTCTCTTAGTCCGTTAAAATTTGCTTTGTTGTGTAGGTATCTTTTACGCTTTTCTTTGTTTATTTTGACCAACTTAGTTTTTAACTCTACAAGAATAGCCTTATTGTCACTGATTCCGTCTATTATTTCAATGTTAGTAATGATTTCGGGCGTAGAAGTCGCAAAGATGTCTAGTATGCTTCGGCCCCGTGTTGGTGATTTAACAATTTGTTCTAAGGAGTGTTTTGTGAATATATGAAGTAGTTCTTGGCATGAATCTCTGTTTTTGGCAGATTTTCCAACACAATACGTGTCGCAGTCAATTGACGGTAGATTTGTGTCACCAGCGATTATAATAATACTGTTGCTATGTCTGCTGCTGAGAGTGAATTTTTGTTCGTCAAGCTCGTGTACAACATCTGTGTTAGAATCTGGGGGTCTGTAAAATGAATACACGAATAGGCTTCTGCCGTTGTAGTCCTTAATGTTGCACCAAACGCTTTCTATGTCATCTACGTCGCATTCATATCGTTGGCTACTAAGATGTGACTTTACTGCAATGATTACTCCCCCACCAAATCTATTTGGTCTGTCCTTTCTGTAAATTGTGAAACGGTTTGGAAAAAACTTATTGTTGGCTATATCTCCCATGAGCCAACTTTCCGTTCCAACTACTATGTCTGCGTTTGTACTGACAAAAATATGTTCAATATCCGATATTTTATTTCTAATGCTACGGCAGTTTAATGTTATAATTTTTTTTTAACAAAATTTGTTAATAATATAATTTGGCCAATTACTTTTTGTTTTTCGGTTATATGCACGCTTACAAAACTGTTTTCAGACGACTCGAGGCAAAAGAATTACATTCCCTAGCATTGCTAGCTGTTATGTATTTAGTGGCACCAATTTTATTAAATTTACAAGGGATATTTGTTGTTTGGGATGGAATGTTGTTGTATATTTGTTATTTGTTGTAATTTTTTTGGGGATTTGAGAGGCATAACCTGATCTGAAGTGACAAAAAGCGCTGGATTCTACTATATTTTTACCAATATATGACGTACGCTCTAGCCTACCAGCTATGCTAAACCCTCGAAACGTGCAATATCCCAGCAATCTCTGATTTAAACCCTCAATGCGGCTCCAAACGAGCCTTCCGCGGTCTATACGCGGCACAAAACTGCAAATACTTAATTTAATTGGGATCTTCAACTCTACTCCAACTTTGTTTCACCTCCGAGTGCATCTCCTTAAAGGAGCCCAGGATCTCTTCAGATCCACGTTCCGAGGCGTCGTTTGTCCTGACATGAGCCACAATGCGTAGCTTGGAGCAGCCCGTATTACTGACGGCCGCCTTCACCGCCAGCGTCGCCTGGGGTACCCCGCCGCCTGGAATACACCAGGACGACAAGAATCCAACACCTCCCTCCTGTTGGACTCAGTGGCGCAGCGGGTTCATTTTACGCCGGAAAGGGGAACTACCTAATATAACGGTTCCCTCCCTCCCCGACCGCTGATGTCTTACCCTAGGCAGTGCCCTCGGAGTAGGGGTAGGGGCTGCAGGTACTGTGGTGCTGTCCCCCGACAGCACCTGGTACCTGTTGGAGACGGGGATGGTATCTGCCTCCGCATAGTCCAATCCTCGCCGCAGCGTTACCTTCCTCTTGCCCCGAGAGACGACCCTCCAATCTTCCGACCTACGGACGTGAGACACTCCCTCGTTAGAGATAGGACACGAGGTAGGTCTCTAATCGCCCAGCCACGTGTTGCATTCGGACGAATCCGTGCATCCCTATGGCCGTGGTGGGTTTTCGTATTCCCAGCCTGGGCACCATCTCTCCTGAGGGGAGCCCTCCGGCCGGCGATCTCCGATCGAAGCTCCCGCACCATTCTCTCCAGCATGACGATACGGGCCCTTAAAGCCGCGCATTCGCCAGTGCCTTCGAGCATGGAAACAGGGGACCTAGATGATGCCATCCTAATTTAACCACCGAGTTTCCAACAAAAGCTAACCTTTATACAATATGTTAAAATTTCTAAAAGGGGTTAGCTAAATTTAGCTCAAAATCCAAAGAAACTGCGAGAGATGCCGCAACAGTAACTTTTAACGGAGTCATCCACTAATGTGTATTTGCCCTGACGCGAATGATTTTTACACTCTGAAATTGTTGCATTAAATTTAGCTCGATTTATAAGTTACGCTTTGGAATGGAATATGAAGCTTGAGAGGTAAAAACGATGCTTGAGTAAGGTCTAGTTTTCAGAGGAAAAAAATAGTAATAAAAAAGAAAAGCACTCACCAATCACCAATCAGAGTCGAAGGACAAAAACCACCACAGGCCACTAAAATAAATTACTCCTACCGCACACTACGGTTAACAAACCACTTACAAAACGAAAATTATATATAGGAGGCAACGTGTTCGTTGAAACTACACTTCACTTCACTAAAACCAAAAGCACCAAGAATCAAGCTGGCAGGCAGGTAGTCTCTGGTGGGTCAAACCGGTTACCAGGAGCGCTCAGTAGGCAGGTCCGCTCAGGTTGAGGGCCAGAGAGAGAATGAATGTTATGCTACTATGTAATCTTGTTTGATATTTCTTTTTCTCATGTTGTGTGATTGATGTTAATTATATGAGAACACTAAAGGTAGATTAAGCGAGAGCAGAAAACCCCTCAACATATCATGCTATTTTATTTTACGCTATTTTTTTGTATTTGCTTCCGCATTAGAAAAAAGGAGAGGTGTGATTTAGGGAATTCCTTCACCACATTTCCTTATTATTTTATTATTGGGCAATCTACCGGTTAAGGTAGGTTTTTGGATGGACGTAATTACTAATTAAATAATTTGTGGCCACTAGCAAAAAACAACATCCTACTCAACATCAGGTCCCTCTTCAGCTCTGAATACTTTCTTCCTCCTTTAATCCCGTCCAACATCCCTATCATGTTCCTCCCCTTTCATCGTTTGCCTAACATTCTCCCCTCAATTACAGTCTTCAGCATTCCGCTGCCGGTCAATACCCCCTTCATCCACTTTTCCTGCCTCCATTGGATTATTCCCAGCAAACCCCCCTCTTCGCCCACGATACCAAGTTTTGTTTTCTTCTCTGTCCATTTCACCTTCTCCATTCTTCTCCACACCCACATTTCAAAAGCCTCCAGTCTACATCTATCCTCCTGCTTCAATGACCACGCTTCCGCGCCGTACATAGCTACGCTCCATATCTAAGTTTTTACGAGTCTTCTCTTAACATCCTTACTCAACGTCCCCGTCATCAACTCCCTCCTTGTGAAAGCCTCTTTGTCTAGCGCAACTCTTCTACTTACGTCCTTACTACTTTGACCGTGTTGGTCCACAACACTACCGAGATACGTAAACTGTTCTACCTGCTCTAGATTTTGCCCTCATATTTTAATGTGAAGCTTAGCCTTTTTCTTTCTAGAGAATCGCGTAACATTTGTTTTATTAATATTGATTCTCAACCCATACCTGTCACACCGAATTTCCAAATCACTCAGCAATGCTTGCAGCCCCTTGGCTGACTGACACACTAAAGCTTGGTCATCAGCGAACCTTACTGATTTTACGAATTTTCCGCTCACCTTCATTCCCACCTCCAGTTCTTCCCATGCCTCTTTAATCATTTCCTCTGCATACAGGTGGAACAATAACGGTGATGATGGGCAACCCTGCCTTACATCTCTTCCTAACACTGCCCTACTTGATTCCTCGTTCCCCACTCGTACCTGAGCAGTCTGAGACATGTACAGGTTGCGGAATAGCCTCCTTTCCCTCCAATCTATTCCTATTTTCTGCAATATACTCATTAGTTTTTCCCAATTACCTCTATCAAACGATTTTTCGAAATATACGAAACAGGCAAATACCTCCTGGTTGTGTTCTATATTACTCTCGATTAATAATCTCATTACTGCAATGGCATCACGCGTACCTCTCCCCTACCTAAACCCAAACTGATCATCTCCTAAGTAATCATTTGCCCTACTCTCTATCCTTTTGTTTATGATCCTGAGAACAACTTTAGCTGCGTGAGATATCAAACTTATCGTCCTGTACGAAAAGTGAAGAGTCAGGCGTGATGTTGTGGAATCGAGACATAATAAAAACTTCGTTGGAAATTTCCACAGTTAAAACTTTATTTCCGACCATGGTTTCGATACACTGTATCATCATCACCTGATGATGATACAGTGTATCGAAACAATGGTCGGAAATAAAGTTTTAACTGTGGAAAATTGCAACGAAGTTTTTATTATTATCGTCCAGTAGTCCTCACATGATTTAGCCTTTGCCTTTTTCGGAATAGGAACTAAAACTGATCTCACAATGTCTTCAGGCCAGATTCCTTCCTCATAAATACCACGGATCAGCCCATATAGCCTCTTCTTCCCACATTTTCCTAAGCATTTTAAAAGTTCCACGGGAATGTTATCTACCCCCACGGCCTTATTTAGTTTCATCTCCCTTAATGCCTTTTCTATCTCAACGTCTAGTATGCCTGGACCTAAGCTATCTTCCTCTACGTCATGTTCCTTTTCTATGTCTAACTTTGTTGGTCTAAGTTCTTTACTATACAGTTCTTTTATATACTCCTTCCATCTCTCTTGGATCTTTCCTACGTCAACTATTACCTTACCCGCCTTTTCTCTAACTGTTAGCATAGATCTCCTTTTCTTTCTTCCCGATAACGATTTAACTTTGCTGTACAGCGCACCGATTTCACCCTTTTCTCTAGACTTTCCATATCCTCGCACTGCGTCTTCCACCATGCTTCTTTTGCTTTATTTGTTGCCCGCCTCAATTTATTGTTTAATTCTTTGTACTTCATTGTTTTTTCATTTTGCCTAATTCTGTATATACATTCTTTCCTTATTATTAATTATTAAAATTAATTACCACCCACGATAAATTTCAACATTGCATGCCCCTCTAAGAATAATAATATCGGAAAAAAGAAACACCGTCACACCGGAATATTCGCACTCTTTTCTCAAACGCTTGGATTCAGTGCCCAAGAAAGTTAGATGGGAGACGAAGACGGACAAATTAACGGATATATCAGTAAATCGGTAAATAGGAAACAAATATGTAGTATAGTAAAAGAGGATAGAAAAAGGAATAAATAATAATTTAAGTTAAAAAATCAACTTTGAGGTTTAATAATAAAAAAATAAGTAAGAAAAAAAATGAAGTAATGAAAAAAGAACTTAACTTTCGAGATAATTACTAACATATTAGCAGAAAGCGGTATTGACTAAGCACACCGTTCGCAGAGTGAGCAAGCAATTGTAATGCATAAATTGATTTTGAATATCTTGTGAAAAAGATGGAATATAACCGACGTGATAAGTTCACTGGAGAAGTCTTTACATAATGATTACTTGAACTTGTTTGTCAAGCTAAAATTAACGTCGAGTAAGGATTTTATAAAAGGGCTAGCAAAGGATACCATTTAGGTCAGTGGAGTGAGGACGAAGATTACGAGCAGAAAAAGGTGTACTCGAAGACTGGGGGCATGCGATTATACTTTGGACAATTTAATTTCTCCTGGCATAATGGACACTGAATTCGAAAGAAAACAGATGAAGCATATTGAAAGTTTACTCCTGAAAAAATAATTCGAGACACTGAATTTCATCCTAAAAATTGATTAAGGCTACCATTTCCACAACGCGTGGAAGAGAGTTCTCCGGGAACGGACCAATCAGCGAGTAGTCACTAGACGGGACCACCTATATAAGGGTGCCAAAAATCCGAGTCCCTTATCTTCGACCTGAAGACGCCGAATGCAGCTTCGGCGAAACTGTGGTCAGCATTAAACAACAACGTGGTGAAACCCGAGAATACAGAATTCTTCAAACCACCGCCGCGAAAACCTACGCAGCCATATTCTTCCGAGATACGTTAACTGTTTCAACTGCTCTAGCTCATGAACCGTATTAATATTTAACTTAGCTTTCCTCCTTCAAAACCACATACGTGTACGTACATAAAACCGTATGCATAAGTATGCATATAATTATTCTATGAATTGAACAGACGAAAGTGTTTTGCGGCGTAGTGGGGATTTCTCCAGCTGCGGTAAAAGGTTGTTGTCGGGAGAGAGACGTAGAGGGGGCGGGAGGGAGAGAGGGAGGGAGAGAGAGAGGGAGGGAGAGAGAGAGGGAGGGAGAGAGAGAGAGGGGGGAGAGAGAGGAAGAGAGAGAGAGGGAGGCAGAGAGAGGAAGAGAGAGGGGGGAGAGAGAGGGGGAGGGAGAGAGAGAGGGGGAGAGAGAGAGGAAGAGAGGGAGAGAGAGGGAGGGAGAGAGAGGGAGAGAAAGAGGGAGGGAGAGAAAGAGGGAGGGAGAAAGAGGAAGAGATAGAGAGGGAGGGATAGAGAGGGGGGGAGAGAGAGGGGGGGGGAGAGAGAGGGGGGGGAGAGAGAGAGGGAGGGAGAGAGAGAAGGGGGGAGAGAGAGAGGGAGGAATGAGGGTTGCGGGGAGGGGGGATGCGATATGAGGGGAAGGGAAGGAGGAGGTTAAGTTGAGCGAGGAAGCCGAATGGTATTCCAGATTTCACCTCGCCTTTCAATTCCTCCAATCCCTTAGATACGACTTTCCACTCTCAAGCATTAGATACATGTTTTTCCTTTTCATTGCCGCAATCACAGCATTCACTAAGAGTCCAAGCAACCCTGAAGTTTGAACTCGAGTTTCGGTCAACATCCGGGAGCGTACGACCATCTCTAATAGTGGCCCCCAACAGTCTCCATGTGTATTCCATTTAGCGTTTTCTACGCGGTCCTGTCACTTTCCCTGGATGGAAGATATCTTCCATGCGCCCGTAGTCGTCGTTGGTCCGACCAGTAAGTGAGCGGGTGAGGGGTTGGTCGGGTGGGGGTGGGCGGAAGGTGAGAGATAGAGGCGCTGTTAACAGGGGGCACGCGGGGGTGGGGAGTGGAGTGGAGGGATTGTAGGTGGATGATGACGTCAGGAACCCCGGAATGATTTCCCCAGGGTGGAGCGTGAAAGGGAGAGGGGTACGCCGTGCTCGGGGAGATGGGGGGGGGGCGCTTGAGAGGGCCGAGAAGGGAGAGAGGTGCGGCCCGCAACAATCCATCACAAACAAGGGCGAAGGAGGGCCGCGTTCATTTTTTAAGGGTAGGCGCCGCTCACCAATGGACAACCACTTGCAATTCACGGAGAACAATCGACCCCTCGAAGTGAAACTGTTAAATGTCGATCGTTGTACGGAACAGCAGCACTGGGTTGGTCATGGGGGCATCAGTGCAAGTTTTTTCAAATGAACGTGCATATAATTACTGCTCAAAGGACGCTATAGTTGTTTGCATTTTCTCGAAGTAATAATTTAAAGAGGAAGTGTCCAAAAATAATCTTAGACATGATGCTGAGAAACCGCTTGTCTGCTGCAGCAGTTTTATGGAGAGCGGTGGCAAAACGATGATACGCGTTTGAAGTGATGGTGCCGACGAAGTGGTTTAGTTCGCGAAACCGGATCATAGTGGAGAGTTGGCGACGCCCTGGTCAATATTCCGTAGTCGAGGGTGCAAACAATAAGGGGAAGGCGACACATCTCACTCGCAGGAGCGAGGATATTTTCGAATGAAAATCCGAGGTGGCAGAGGGTAAGACCTCGCCTTAAATGTGCGTCGATGGGACGCTCCCTGGGACATATTTCTGAAACTAAATAGGATACCCAAATAAGACTGATGGCATCGGATTAATAACAGGCATGACGAAAGAAAAGCGCCGTAATACTTTATTAAAGCCTTTGTTGGCTTCGCAATTACTTACGTAATCTGTGAGAATTATATCTCAGCTTCCATGGGTCACACAATATACGGAGACCTAAAAGGATTAGGGGTGATCTTCAAAATAAATGTAGGTTGGGATGGACACTAAATATACTGAACCAAATATTTGTTTACCTCTCGTTACACAATACAACCTCTATACTGACACTGCGGTAAGTCCCTCGTTCATTCTTCCTTCCTCCCTTCACAGCGCCCAACATCCCTCTCCTATTGCTGCCTCTTCCTCGTTTGCCTCGCGTTCCCTCCTCTATCGCAATATTCATCTCACAATCACCAATCAAAACACTCTCTATCCAACTTTTATGCCTACTCTGAAGTTATTTCATTAATTACTCGTTTTCTCTCTACATGCATAGCAACTACACTCGCAATGGCCCACATTTAAAAGCACGACATCGACACAAAATCGACCGCATCCTGCTTCAGCGATCAAGTTTACACGCCGTGCAAAACTGTGCTCCATATCAAAGTTTTAATTAGTCTTTTTTTAACATCCTTACCCAACTTCCCTGTCATCAATTCCCTACTCCTTGCGTAAGCTTCTTTCCCTAGCGCAATTCTTTTTTTTTAATATCCCAACCACCTAAAACTGTTTGGTCCAAAACACTTCCACGGTATATAAACTGTTCCCATTACACTAGTTTATGAACACCATTTTAAAGTTTAACAGAGTCCTTATCTTTCTAGAAATTCGCATAAGGTTTGATTTGAATGCATTTATTCTTGTTTCGTAGTAACACTATCGCGTTGACTTTCCAAACCCCTTAGCTCACTGGCTAACTCCGATTAATAACCATGGTATGGAATGAATACCTCTCTACTGTATTATTTATAAAATCCCGAATATAGTATTTAAACATATTTTCTGAGTGTATTCTATGCTAGTGCCCCGAGTTCGCAACAATAGGAATTCATGTATTAATATCTACCGGATCAAGTGGGAATGTAATCAATTTAATGGCTACGCGAGATTTGTTCAATAAGGTGTTGGCATACGTTGCCATCCTCATAGTTTATCGTGCGCACACATAACATACTGCTAGGGTAATGTGTACCATTTAATTGATACGCTTCCTTTTTTGATTCATTGGAATCTGCTGATATTTGAAACATGATTAGCTCTCGTGAACCCGCCTCTGGTGATCCAAAACGCTCTTCAAAGAGTGTTTTGTTACATTTGACGTATGATAAACACTCAGTATATTGATTTTTGCGAGATTGTGTGATTTAATAGAGGCTTTCCATGAAAAAATACGCCTCAGCAGATATGTAATTATTGCTATGGACGATTGGGTTACTCCGATAACAATCGGGCTGGGATAATGGGAGCTGGAATTAAATACCAAAATATGTACCCTTATGCATTTCTTAAACGATAGAAAACAGGAACAAATTTTACCAACTTACACACTCAGAGGTGCTCGGATGACCGTCGTGAATAAAGTAAAATACTAGAGGGTCATCATTGAATCGCATTTTTTTGGGAAAACATGTACGCCCCAGTTGTGGATGGGTGCTAAAAAAGCTGGCATTCGTCAAACGTATATTCGGAAGGTAGAGCGACGAAAAAGTGACAGAAACGTGTTGTTTATTTTTAATTAGGCCTTACATTGAGTATACGGCGGGCGTTTGGGATCGATTTCAAAAAAATTAACTGCAGAATATAATCGGGTACAGAGGAAGGCTGTTACGAGGGTTTGGGAGCGAGCGTCTTATATTAAATACAGAATCTGGGGTGGGAACCTTGAAGTGTGAAGACTCGGGAATGGATTAAACGTATAGCAAAGATATAAAGGGGTAGGCTTTGCATCCGACATTGGGGATATAATTAGGCCCCCTAATTGTATTGGCAAGGCCGACAATTGCTATAAAATTAGAGATTGTTGAACTGATAGATTCAAGTATTTGTTTTTCCCGCGCCCTATTCGCGGCAAAAATAAAAGGAGGAAAACCTAACAAAATAATAGGTGGGCGCCGTCTAAAATAGAGGTATGCAATATTAAGCTCCCACTAAACACTCTTCAAATCTGGCGTCCTAAGCCCTTCACCGAGCGCCCTTGAACCCGGTGGGGTGCAGGTGAATTTCTATATTGTCTATTATATTTGTGCATAGTCCGTCCGGAATGTGTGGAACGCTAACCGGTAATAAGTGTCGGAATTGAATGTGTGCCTGCCCTTCCTCTTTTAACGTATTTTCATGCCGTCTTTTTTTAGGCATAGGAATAGCCGCTAGCCATATATTACTCGTAATATATGCGAGCATGTTACCTGAACGATGTTCGCTTTCCACGCCGCTTTTGGTGGATCATCGGTTGCCAGGTGCATGAGGAAATAGCGGGAATATATAGAATAGATGGTGACCTACCACCCCCTGCCTCATCTGCGTTATACCCCTTGTAACGGCTTGCGGGGTATAACGCAGATGAATATGATAATCTGAATATTTCCGATCAGGTTTCTAATGCCAATGACGCTCTTTTCTCGCAATCGCAGCAGCCATGTTAATGCTTACACACTTATGCAAGCTTTGAATACCGATACTCAGGTCCACCTTCCCATGAAACTGTCCCCCAACCCTCTTCAAATATTTTAAAAGCTTTCCAGCTGCACCTCAAAGAAGAAGGGCAATTTTAGGTGAATTGAAATACGCTTCAAATTAATGAACGACTGTCCTTGATGTAATGCTGGAGTCAAATTAAGGAAGTTTGAATCACATCAAATTACAAATTAAGTTTCAAATACAACATAAATACATGTTTGCGCAATGAGTTATATGAAACATATGCATGATTGGTCATTGTGGGCACCTTTCGTACTTAATGCTTATGCTTATTCACTTTCGCCAAAACAGCTATTGTTTCCATATTCTATTTCTATAGCAATGCGGTTGTTCATTCTGGCAGTTATGCCCACGTTCGTAATAAACTTCTTCGTCCCGGTGATTTGACTGCTTTTTCTAAAGGGCAATTGACGAATACAATGATCATTTTGAGTGGGATAAACGCCATTTTGCCGGATATTCTTCGAAGAAACCGTTTTAATATATTTATGGCAGATATAATCATCAGCAACGGTTTACAACGTCTTTTTACTATGCTCTGTTAAAGCCGAGGGTATTCTGACATCAAGGTTGCAACGCATCTGCATCGTGGAAATGGAATGACATCTGCCTTGGAGCCAGCGATTTTGATGATGGAAATATATAGTATTATAAAGTTTAGCATTTGTATGCTCCCACGCTACACCAAGCACTTTCCACGCCTATGCTTTCGCTTTCATAAGGATAACTATAGAGCTGTGAGTCAATAAAACACTAGCTATTACACATAATGGAATAGTGCTTGGAACAAAACGTGACACAATATACGAGTATGTAGCATGTAACTTTAAGCTCTCATTTTTGTTTACGTGGCACCTGCTGTTAAGCCAGAACTGACTGGCTTAGCAGAACCAGGATGAGTATTTCATGTAAACATTTTTAATGTACTCTACTACTGTAAATCATGAAGATCATATCACTATGTTTTATGAAGAAAATTGTCCGTAATTGCATGTTGTATTGATTGCCTTAGTTCTTTGTATATCATATATGCTGAATATTGTACTAATAGAGTTATAAGTAAGGGCAATGAATGATCCAATACTCTTTAAGGCCATCGTTTAATAAGCCTTCCCGGGCACGATATCATATATTTTAACATCAGCTATTGGAAAATTTAGCATAGAGATAAAAGTAGCGCATTCTTATGCTACTGAAAACAAAAAGGAGCCGCAAAAGGGTTTGTGCTCAGAACAGATCACCATTCTAAATGTATCTTTCCTGAAGCGTCAGGGGTACCACGGGGAGATTCTATAGGACACCTTCCTCTTTTGATATGCATTAATGACCTTAGTCACCGCATTACTAGTTAAGCTACATAAATCGCGGACGACTTGGTATTTTACAGAGAAATCAGTACATCAGTGAGACGCGTGATGAGATATAGACCTGACACCGGTATGGCGAAGAGAACAGTGGTTGGGATTAAATTTCAGAATATTTACGCCACAGAAGTGTTGGAATGAGAGAAATGAGTAGTCAGACATGCATTACAAAATGCAAGGGATCACATGAAATAAATCGTAGAAGACCAAATACATGGCTGTTACACAGGTATCAAATATCTAGTCGGGCACCCAAAGTGATTGCGGGTGAAATAAATTAGGTTTTCTTAAACGGTTTGCAGGAAAACGTAATCAAAATTTAGAAGGGAGGCATTAGCCCTCTTCATTTATGCCAGGTAGAGATCGGCTAGCAATAGATTTACAAGCGTGAAATGGTTGATTTAGGAATTGGAAAAGGTCCAGGTGAAGCATCCTCGATTAAAAAGTACTACGAGAAGATGGTAAGGGTTACTTTAATGCTTGAAGGAATAAGGTTGGCAATCCTTTCATTATTAACCCAGAGAGCAGGCAACAATCTGAGAGGGGGTCAGGATTGCCATCGCAATATGTAATCGCAGATTCGGCCGAGGGGATTGAACAGCAGTTGTGGATGCGACGGATTCAATCGCTCCTTTCCGCTCTCACGTTACACATCCATTAGAAAATTAAACCCAAGCACGGAATGTTAACACACAGGATCCACAATTTATTGACCTAAGAAAACACACCAATTACTACATTACGTATACGTTCGAGAACGTGTGTATAATTGCTACTGCATATGTGTAAATTGATATTCATATGCAAATACTGCAAATATGGTCTGATATTTGTATCTATGGTGGCTGCCCTAACACCACAAGCCAAGAGTCCTTGCGGCTCCCTAAAGGGTACTCGGTTAGATGAGGATACGAGGTATCCTGGTTCCATCATCATTTGACTGACGGTATTCAGTGAATTATATAGACTGCTAAAAGATAATGATGTATTTTATTTCCTTTTTATCAATCAATAGTCTGCCATTGTTTATCATTTTGATATTGCTATACCACAATTTCTTACTTCTTAATCTTTTATATATATTTATGTGTACATATGAATGTAACTATAAGGTTAATGCCTTATGTATACGACGATGGGTTAAATGGAAGAAGGGACCATTAGGTCTCAATTTCGTTCAAATAAAGACCCCTATCTATATTTTCTTACTCTTTATTTCTTTCTTCGTTTACAAAGGCCTGGCGCAGGTTTTGCGTTTCTCCATTCACGGAAGGGTGAATGTCGGGGGCTACCAACAAACAATAAAAGTCCTTCCTCCAAAGATGTCCTCTGCAAAGACTCATATGCTTTTCCATCATTCCTGTCTCTTATGACTTTCTCTTAATAATTACTTCTCCTTCAATCTCACCGTACGTAAGCTAGCACTTCCTCAATTGTTTTCACCTCCGGTCACTTCACCTTCTCCGCACCAGCGTTGGAATTCTTCCAACCTAGGCCTATCATTTCGCTGCAATGACCAAGTTTCGGAGCCGTTCAATACCGCGCTCTACATTTAAGTTTTCACAAATATATTCTTAAAAAGCGTTCCCAACGCCTTGTCATCCATTCTTACTTCCTTTTTAAAGATCCCTTGCCTAATACGAAGTAGTCATCTTTTCTCCCTACCTCGTGTACTTCGACTATCTTGGTGAATTACACTTCCGAGACAGGTTAATCGTTCCACCTGCTCAAGTAATGGACTCTTACGTTAATATTTCATGTATCCTTTCTCTTTCTCGAAAACCGCATAAGCTTAGTTCTTTTACGTTGATTCTCATCCCCAACCTAGCGCACTGTTTCCAATACGCTTAGAAATGCTTGAAATCCGTTGGCTGACTGGCAAACTAAAGCGTGATAATTCGCAAAATGGTTTAACGAATTAGCCTTACGAATTGCATTCTTATCTCAAGTTCCTCTCATGTCTATTTAAACATTTTCTTCGCATGGAAGTTGAAAAGCAGGAGTTTTAATAGACATTCCTCTTTCTATTAGTTCTCATAACTCAACGCACCAATCGCACCTGAGCAGTATGAAATATGTACACTTTACGAATAAGTTTATTCCTCCAGGATACTCTTATTACCTTATTCCATTTTTGTGATATATGCATTGGTTAACTCCAATTCACTCCATTCAATTCCTCGAAATCTACAAAACGGAAAAATCGATCTTGATTTTATTCCACGACCATCTCTATCAGTGACCACATAACTGCGATGGTCCCTATTCTTTCGGAAACCAAACTGATCATCATGGATGCGCTATTTTCTCTGCTCTCCGTCTTCTTATTGATGGTTCTGACGACCACTTCAGTTCCGTATGACAATAAACTTAATGTATTAAAGCCCCAAAATCTGCCCAATTTTTTTTTGTTGGAATAGATTTGGATAGGTCTGACGCGACCTTCCGACCTGATTCCTTCCTCATAGATACTACGAATTAGTACATGTAGACTCTTCCTCTCACATTTTCCTAAACCTGTTAGTAATTTCGCAAGAACGCTGCCTACCCCCACGTCCTCATTTAATTTTCTCTCCCTTAGTGCCCTTTTTATCTCATCATCGAGTATGCCGGGACCTATGCTATCTTCCTCTACGTCATGTTCCTTTTCTATTTCTAACTTTGTTCGTCTAAGTTCTTTACTGTACAGTTCTTCTTTATATTCCTTCAATCTTGCTTGGATCTTCCCTGGCTTAATACCGGAAATGACTGGGAAGAGCCAAGTGTTTTATAGGGAATGAAAAGTTTCCATGAAGGGAAGACGTTAATAAAAAGAGCCCAAATTAGGTCACGGATAGAGGTAAATACCCATATATGTAGAATTAAAACCAACATGTATTTAAGGGAGGGGAAGATTCCATGGTCCTTTTGTGGAATCCTCCCAGCACGGAGACAGGATAGATTTCATTAAAACCAACGACAATTTTTAACACGTGAATACATGCATATCTGTCGCGTCACGATATCTTTAGCCAATCATCCTCGTGATACTCGCAATACATTGTGGAGAAGTGATGGAAGGAGAGGCGGGATTACATTTCCTGGAATACGGACAAAGGAAGTGCGCTCAAGATGACTGGACAGTGGGCATTTCGCAGGCGAGGGAGAAAGCGAGGCTCCCCCGGGAGATACGACGACTCTAAATGTGTACTCTTGATCACCCAGTCATTATTTCTGCGAAATGCACTGTCGTTTTTTCCGTGGTTTGCTCGTACCAGACTGGGTATAATCAATGGGTGCGCTGAATATGAGACAGGAGGAGGCAAGGGGTGGGTGGGTTGGCCAGGGTCTGCACGCTTCGGGCGTCCGATTCGGCGAGCAGCTGGCAGGGGCGGCGGGTGGAGTTCAGGGGTGGGAAGTGAGTCGTGCTGTGCGGGTAGGAGGAGGTGATGTGGAGGATGCTCGGGCAACAGCGCCCCATGTCCGCCATGTCTCCTTCACCCGGATATGCCTCTCCCCCCACCCACTCTCTTTTGACCTATGACGACATTCGCCACTTGGGCGTTTGCAGGGGACCTGATAATGACAACGGAAGAATTGAAACTGGTTTCTGTACATTCGAATGGAACGAAGAAAAATGGCGAAGTATTTTAATCTTATTGCCATAACAGCTAGGCATATCTGTGGGATGAGGCGCACATCTAACGACTTTTTTCCTAGGTAAGTCGAAGTCAATGGAGAAAAAGGTGACTTATCCACAATCTGTGCAAGTCTCACACCTCTCAGTTGAAATTCGGGGGGGGGGGGGGGTGCTGAAATCGGAACGATGAGATGTGAAATGAAGGGGTTTAAGACAGTGCTGCCCTCCATTCTCCGTGCTTTGCAACTTGAGACACCAAGAAAACGGTGATAAAGACATGGGAAGAGCGGGAGATCAAAAGAATGAAAGTACGGGGTTAATGCATAAAATTAGTGAAATACAGCGATGATCACGATACCTTTAGCTAGTCCACTAAATTCCAATAAACTGCGGGAGATGCCGCAACAGTAGCTTTTAACGGAGCCATCCGCTAATACGAATTACTGCCTAACTTAAGCTTAACAGGCTAAAGCACTCGGCCGGACATTGAGGGATCCGGGTTCAAATCCCGGTTCAATGCGAATGATTTTTACACTCTGCAATTATTGCATTGTAGTCCACTAAATATTTTAAATTTTGCTAAGTTCATTAAAAAAATCAATGCCATGTGTGTTAGATAGGAAAACATTTTAACCAGCCAAGATTAATAGATTCCAAAATAACTTCTGGAGATGACGCAACATAACTTTTACAGAGTCATCCACTAATGTGCATTTAAATGCAAAAATTTCGGAGCGTAAAAATCATTCGCCTTGACCGTGATTCGACCGCAAAAATGTCAGAGTTTAAGAAGACTCCTCGAAAGCTTAACTGGCTAAAATACTTGGCCGGACATTGAGGGATCTGGGTTTCGAATCCCGGTCAAGACGAATGACTTTCACAATCTGAAATTGTTGCATTCAAGATTAATCGGTTTTCAAGAAACAGGAATGGCAAGTGAAACTTTAAATGCAGAGAACATAAACTAGAGGATTTGAAATAGAATACTTATCATGGAAGCGTTTTTGACCATGGTGACCAAAGGACATGTGGTGAAGTGTTTTGCTGGACAAAAAGGATATATAATATAACCCACGTGAATTTAATAAAATTGGTGCTTCTAAATACATAAAAGATTGCAATGCGAGTGAATGTAATTCTTTTGCCTCCGTTAACCACGAGTCGTCTGAAAACAGTTTTGTTAGCTTACATAAAACCGAAACACAAAAAGTAATTGACCAAATTAAAATTATAACATTAAACTGCCGTAGCATTAGAAACAAAATATCGGATATCGAACATCTTTTTGTCAGTACAAACGCAGACATAGTAGTTGGAACGGAAAGGTGGCTCACGGGAGATATAGCCAACAATGACGTTTTTCCAAACGGTTTCACAATTTACAGAAGGGACAGACCAAATAGGTTGGGTGGGGGAGTTTTCATTGCATTAAAGTAACATCTTAGTAGCCAACGATATGAATGCGACGTAGATGACATAGAAAGCGTTTGGTGCAACATTAAGGACTACAACGGCAGAAGCCTATTCGTGTGTTCATTTTACAGACCCCCAGATTCTAACACAGATGTTGTACACGAGCTCGACGAACAAATATCCACTATCAGCAGTAGACATAACAACAGTATTACTATAATCGCTGGCGACACAAATCTGCCGTCAATTGACTGGGACAATTACTGCGTAGGAAAATCTGCCAAAAACCGAGATTCATGCCAAGAACTCCTTCATATATTCACAAAACACTCCTTAGAACGAATTGTTAAATCACCAACACGGGGCCAAAGCATACTAGATATCTTTGCGACTTCTACGCCCGAAATCATTACTAACATTGAAATAATACACGGAATCAGTGACCATAAGGCTATTCTTGTAGAGTTAAAACACAAAATTCGATGCAGTATTTCTGGATTTCAAAATAGCCTTCGACAAAGTCCTACACAATACTGTTACATAAACTTAAATACTATGGAATCAATGAGAAAATAATTAATTGGATAAGACACTTCTTGTCAAATCGCAAACAAATAGTAGTCATAGATGGGTTTTGCTCAACAGATAGAGATGTAACTTCGGGCGTCCCCCAGGGAAGTGTAATACGGCCTCTTCTGTTCTTAATATACATTAATGACTTAATCACACACGTTGGTAGCAATCTGAGGTTATTTGCTGACGACAGGGTGGTATATAGGGAAATAAGGAGCCAAATAGATCGCGAGCTACTCTCTAGAGACTTAGACAATATCTCGGAATGGTGCAATAAATGGGGATTAACACTTAATATAGATAAATGCGCAGTTTTGAAATTTTGGAACAAAGGAAGCGAGGAACAGGATATAAACTACTAAATAGAGGGTTCAGTATTGACTACGGCAAATCAAGTTAAATATTTGGGGGTTGTTCTAACGCCACGCCTTTCATGGGGAGCACATATCAGGACAATATGCGGATCAGCTTTAAAGGAACTTGGCTTCATAAAACGGGTGTTGGGGAAATGTAATGAAAAAGTTAAAGAGAGGTGTTATTTTTCTCTAGTTAGGCCTCATTTGGAATATGCCGCGAGTATTTGGGATCCGTGGGAGAAAATTTGGCAAAAAGAATTCGATATAGTCCAGAGATAATCCGCTAGATTCGTTAAAAATTGTTATGATAAGAACACAAGTGTGACAGATCTTTCAGTGGATTTAGGCTGGGAACCACTTGGAGTGCGGAGAGAACAAGCGAGGCTTAGACTTTTGGAAAGGTTCAGAACAAACGGGTTTAACTATGACACTGAAGGAATTATAATGGCCCCACACTACTTAGGTATATCAGACCAGAAAGATATACTAAGGGAGATAGATTCCAGGACAGATAGGTACAAATACTCATTCTTTCCCCGAACAATCCGAAATCATAATAGTAAGAAACCGACGTAACTTTAGAAATATTGAAAACATTGAATTTACAAGTCGGAGCAAAGTTAAACACTGCAAAGCTGTAGGTATACTTTCAGGTGCATGTGTATGTAAGATTTAGTTTGAGTGTTTGCATGTGTGTGGGGTATAAGTGTTCATGCATGAATGTATGCCATGTTTCTTTTTTGTGGATGTATGATTTAGTAGTTATTGCACGCGGTTTTTTTTCTTTTCTAAATTACGGGTGGTGTCCTAACACCCCCCGCCACACGCCCTTGCGGCGGCTTGCGGGGTATTAAGTAGATGTAGATGTAGATGTTAACTGTCGAGTGTATTTAGACTTTTTAACTGGATATGAATGTGATATCGTTTTTCGAGAACTATATTGGTTTTAGCTGGCTCTTTACTTGAGTTAATGATTTATCACAGTAGCACGTGTTAATGAATGGCAATGGAGGAGCGATTTGTTGCGACTATTTCATATTTAGGTCACTGCGGCAAGGGATACATGTTTGGCGAGTTGCCCTAGCGGTCTCTTCTCGGCCACTATGATGCATTCGAAATGGATGTTTTTTTAAGGAAGTCACTGACGTCGTCCTGCGCCGGTTGTGGCGGATATCCCTAAGGAGAGCAAGGGGGGGAAGGGGGAAGGGGGAAGATTTAGGGTGGGGGCGTGTGGCGGGGTGGACGAGGGACGGGACACCAGTTATGCATGGAAAACCCATAATGTCTCTGTGAGACCATGTCGTCTTGGGAAAGTGTGTTTCGGTGGTTTTCCGGGCGAGATGAGGGTGAGGCCTTGGATGGGGCCACGGGGTGCTCCAGCTTCATTCAGTCTGCACTCCACCAGCGAAGCAAATGAGAAAGAGCTCGCATCAGCCGGCTGAACCATGTGCAGAGACAGAGAACCATGTCATGAAACAGAGACGACCACAGTCAATCTCCGGCACTCTTCTCTTAAGTCCCGTAATTTTAAGAGAAATGTTTTAAGCAAGGATTCATTCACTGTTATCCAACGGAAAATCTCGGAATGGGCAATGAACGTTTTCCCTTTACGTGTTGCGCGTGTATGTGCATAAAAATTGGTTTCTGAATGATTTGGAAATTTATATTGTCAAAAATCTAACAATCGATGATTTAGAGCGCACTGTTATTTCTGTGAATCGAGTTTTTCACTGTCTGAATGAACAGTCTTTCGGTGCCATGAAGAAGCTAATTCATAGGCGGGAAGATTGTGTTTCGCCGTGACGATGTGAAGTTAA
The DNA here is from genome assembly GCF_022747635.1 of Hetaerina americana. Classification (NCBI taxonomy): domain Eukaryota; kingdom Metazoa; phylum Arthropoda; class Insecta; order Odonata; family Calopterygidae; genus Hetaerina; species Hetaerina americana. Next base: position 4,512,512 of record NW_027286741.1, on the reverse strand, counting down.
CGCTGCGGCGAGGGATGGGAGATGCGAAGGAAAACCCATCCCCGTCTCCAACAGTTTCCAGCAGAGAATAGCCCGGTAGTACCTCCGCCCTTGTGAGAGCATCACCCAGAAGGAACCGTCAGAGTGGGAAGGGGGGATCCCAGTGAGAGGAAGCAGTAACTTCAGGCGTGTGATGGTCGCATTGCGGGAGAGGGCAGACCATGAGGGTGTGCGCCAGCGCCTCAACTGCATGGTGCTTTCCTAGTGGCGGCGTTCCGCAGGAGACGAAGGCGGTTGGAGAGAAAGCTGCAGGTCGTGGCTCATTTTGGCGTCAACGATACAGTGGACCGTGGATCTGAAGAGATTATGAATTCCTTCAAGGAATCGAACTCTGAAGTGAAGCGGGTGGGTGTTGTCGAGGGGGTTGATGTGACGCTCTAGATCTGCAGCCCTGTCCCCTTGAGGGTTGATCTCTGGTTTGAAGCCGAGGGGAAGACATCGAGCAGAGGTTGCGAGGTTTCTGCAGGGATATCGGAGTGTCCTTCGTCGACCTTCAGCCGACGATCCAATCGTGTAGGAATCCCTTGAACCGTTCTGGTGTTCTCTATAAGTACATCTGTAGCCGCCAGGTGTGTAGCAGGTAGGATATTCGATCACTGCAGGGCCTTTTTTAGGTAAAAGTGTAGGTCAGCGTGTAGGTCAAATATTGGGTCTATTAAGTATTCTTTTCAAATGATTTACCTTTGAATTTAGTGTGTGTCAGCGCTAGAGATACATACCATAGGACACTTCGCATGAATCAGATGACATCGGACGGAAAATTTTACATGGCATTCAATATGAAAAAGAAAACGGTCCTTGTCATACATTCAAGAAATGGTAATGTCGAGGAAACATTTTGTGTATTAGCTGTCAATTTCCGTAGTTTAAAAAAACAAAGTTTCAGAATATCATCACCTTATTCAAGGAAAAGGCGCAGATAAAAATATTGAAACTGAAACCTGGTTATACACTGAATTCGCCAAAGGTGAAATTTTTCCTACATTCTTTTCCGTTTACAGAAACGATGGTATAAATACAATCGGGGGTAATGAATAATTTGCAGTTAAAAATTCTTGCGTCAGAAGGGCTGAGGTAATTGAAGGTAATGGTTTGGGTAGCTTTTGTTGTTCAATTAAAAGTCCTCAATTTAAAAGAATAGATGCATTCTCTCTCTGGCCCTCAACCTGAGCGGACCTGCCTACTGAGCGCTCCTGGTAACCGGTTTGACCCACCAGAGACTACCTGCCTGCCAGCTTGATTCTTGGTGCTTTTGGTTTTAGTGAAGTGCAGTGTAGTGTCAACGTATACGTTGCTTCGTTTATATAGTTTTCGTTTTGTGTGTGGTTTGTTAACCGTAGTGTGTGGTAGTAGTAATTTATTTAGTGGATGGTGGTGGTTTTTGTCCTTCGACTCTGATTGGTGACCGGTGAGTGCTTTCCTTTTTCTTTCTATATTTTTTTGGTCCTCTGAAAACCAGACCTTACTCAAGCATCGTTTTTTCCGCTTAGGTTTCATATTCAATTCCAAAGCGTAACTTATTGTTTGAGCTAAATTTAGCTAACCCCTTCTAGAAATTTTAGCATAGTGTATACAGGTTAGCTTTTGTTGGAAACTCGGTGGTTAAATTAGGATGGCTTCATCCAGGTCCCCTGTTGCCATGCTCGAAGGCACTGGCGAATGCGCGGCTTTAAGGGCCCGTATCGTCATGCTGGAGAGAATGGTGCGGGAGCTTCGATCGGAGATCGCCGGCCGGAGGGCTCCCCTCGGGAGAGATGGTGCTCAGGGTGGGAATACGAAAACCCGCCACGCCCATAGGGGTGCACGGATTCGTCCGAATGCAACACGTGGCTGGGCGATTAGAGACCTACCTCGTGTCCCATCTCTCAACGAGGGAGTGTCTCACGTCCGTAGGTCGGACGATTGGAGGGTCGTCTCTCGGGGCAAGGGGAAGGTAACGCTGCGGCGAGGATTGGACTCTGCGGAGGCAGATACCATCCCCGACTCCAACAGGTACCAGGTGCTGTCGGATGACAGCACCACCGTCCCTGAAGCCCCTATCCCTACTCCGAGGGCACTGCCTAGGGTAAGGCTTCAGCGGTCGAGGAGGGAGGGAACCGTTATATTAGGTAGTTCAAATGTCCGGCGTATAATGAACCCGCTGCGCCGCAGAGTCCAACAGGAGGGAGGTGTTGGATTCTTGTCGTCCTGGTGTATACCGGGCGGCGGGGTACCCCAGGCGACGCTGGCGGTGAAGGCGGCCGTCAGTAATACGGGCTGCTCCAAGCTACGCATTGTGGCTCTTGTCGGGACAAACGACGCCTCGGAACGTGGATCTGAAGAGATCCTGCGCTCCTTTAAGGAGATGCACTCGGAGGTGAATCAAGTCGAGGCAGAGTTGAAGGTCCCAATTAAATTAAGTATATGTAGTATTGTGCCGCGTGTAGACCGCGGAAGGCTCGTTTGGAGCCGCATTAAGGGGTTAAATACATCTACATCTACATTATACCCCGCAAGCCGCCGCAAGGGCGTGTGGCGGGGTATTATGTAAAATATGTAGTATTAAATAAGTGATTGCTGGGATTTTGCCGGGGAATCGGAGCGGACTTCGTTGATCTGAGGCCCGTCCTCTCATCGTGTCGGGTACCCCTTAATCGCTCCGGGGTCCATTATAATGCCGAGGCATCGCAGTTGGTAGCGCGTAGGTTACACGAACACGTTTCGAGGGTGTAGCATAGCTGGTAGGCAAGATCGTAGGTCATATATTGGGAAAAATAAAGTAGAATCCAGCGCTTTTTGTCAAATCAGTTCAGGTAATGCCTCTCATATCCCCAAAAAAATTGAACAAACAAATACTTGCGTTAAAACAACATATAACCCACGTAAATTTAATAAAATTGGTGCCTCTACATACATAACAGATAGCAATGCAAGTGAATGTAATTCTTTTGTCTCTGTTCACCACGAATCGTCTCAAAACAGTTTTGTTAGCGTACATAAAACCGAAAAACAAGAATTAATTAATTAATTAAAAATAGCAATTTTCCACAAAAATAAAATTTAATGCGACCGGTTTCAATGTTACTACATCATCATCAGGTGACCTGATGATGATGTAGTAACATTGAAACCGGTCGCATTAAATTTTATTTTTGTGGAAAATTGCTATTTTAAATTAATCATGATATTCCACCATATCACGCCTGAAACGTCTCTTTTTTTTATATGAAAAACAAGAAGTTATTAGCCATATAAAAATTATAATATTAAACTGCCGTAGCATTAGAAACAAAATATCGGATATTGAACATTTTTTTGTCAGTACAAACGCAGACATAGTAGTTGGAACAGAAAGTTGGCTCACGGGTGATATAGCAAACAATAAGGTTTTTCCAAACGGTTTCACAATTTACAGAAGGGACAGACCAAATAGGTTGGGTGGGGGAGTATTCATTGCCGTAAAGTAACATCTTAGTAGCCAACGATATGAATGCGACGTAGATGACATAGAAAGCGTTTGGTGCAACATTAAGGACTACAACGGCAGAAGCCTATTCCTGTGTTCATTTTATAGACCCCCAGATTCTAACACAGATGTTGTACACGAGCTTGACGAACAAATATCCACTATCAACAGCAGACAAAGCAACAGTATTACTATCTACATCTACATCTACATAATACCCCGCAAGCCGCCGCAAGGGCGTGTGGCGGGGGGTGTTAGGTCACCAACCGTAGAAAGGAAAAATACCACATGCCAAAAAAAAAACAACACGGAAAATTACACCCACAGTAGCGCACACACTCATGCAAAAATCCCTTCATCCAATACTCATGCAAACACATATACCGCAAAACAACTAAAAAACTGCACCCCATGATGCAGCACGAAAGCCATCCTACAACAAGGAAGCCAGGACACAACAAGCAAGAATGTGAAACAGCAAAAGAAAATGCACCACGAAACACTCTACCCCCAAAGAGTCTCTAAAAGGCAGGGAATGCGACCCAACGTTGAACGTTGAAGTTAGCAGGAATTTGCCCCCGCGGAGAGGGACGAGGGATTGAAAGGGAAACTTCAAAACAGACGAACAGAACACGAATGAGATCATTCGGAAAGAATGGGTTATTAAAGCAAAACAAATGAGGTTAGTGGAAGAGCATGCATTTAAGTAGAAATTATTATTTTTTAGACGCTGAGGGTGGCAAGTGGAATTTTTGCTATCTATAACCCTGCAGTTGCTATCCCGTATTGTCCGTGGGAAGAAGGAGTCCTTGAGTCGGCTAGTTCTGGCATCTATTTCCCGAATTTTATATGCATGATCCAAGCGACCAATATATGTAGGAGTACGAATAATTTGCGAGACCTCGCTGCTGAAACATGCGGATCTAAATTTATATAATAATTTCAATCTTGCATTGAATCGTCTCTCAGCCAATGATTCCCACCCCAAATCCATGAGCATTTCGGTGACGCTTTGCGTTTTATCGTAGGCATTTTTTACAAAACGGGCTGCCCGGCGTTGAACCTTCTCAATTTCCGAATGAGACCTTTTTCACTCGGATCCCACACGCTGCATGCGTATTCTAAATGAGGCCTTACAAGAGCGTGGTAACAACGTTCCTTCACCTTCGAGTCACTTTTGCCGACAAACTATACTATACTCGCTGGGGACACAAATCTACTGTCAATTGACTGGGACAACTACTGCGTAGGAAAATCTGCCAAAAACAGATATTCATGCCAAGAACTCCTTCATATATTCACAAAACACTCCTTAGAACAAATTGTTAAATCACCAACACGGGGGCAAAGCATACTAGACATCTTTGCGACTTCTATGCCCGAAATTATTATTAACATTGAAATAATAGACGGAATCAGTGACCATAAGGCTATTCTTGTGGAGTTAAAAACTAAGTTGGTCAAAATAAACAAAGAAAAGCGTAAAATATACCTATACAACAAGGCAAATTTTAACGGACTAAGAGAATATTTAAACATAAAAATACCAGAATACAAGACAAAAACACTGACAACAAATACAGAGATTACTTGCAAATATTTCTTAAATATTTTACGTGAAGGAATTAAGACGTTCATCCCGTCCAAACTCAAATGCGACAGTAAAGAACCTAGATGGTACAACGGGGAAGTCATATCGGCATTAAGAAGGCAAAGAAAGCTACAGTCAAATTTCAAAAAGAGTTTAAAAAGTGACGATATAAATTATGTGAATACAACAAAACAGCTACTAAAAGAATGTCGTAGTAAGACGAAAAGTATTATGCGCACAGCACTACACTCTTTTAAATCTAAAATGCTAAGCGAATATCTTGAGGAAAATCCAAAGTCATTCTGGTCCTATGTTAGGGAAATACAGGGTAAACGACCCACTGTTCACTCTTTGAGGACGGAAAATGGAGAAATCATTACAGATAGCGTGAAAAAGACAAATATGTTAAACCATTTTTTCCAGAGCGTCTACAACAAAAACACAAAAGCACCAAACGATCCTCCACACCCACCCGGGGAACAGATGAGCGATCTTACACTGACCAAGCGGGGAATAGTACATCTGCTCCGTAGTATCAAAGCACACAAGGCACCTGGTCCGGAAGAAATACCTGCTAGAATATTAAAGGAATTAGCTGAAGACATTGCCCTGTTTTTTACATATTGTTTTTCTAAAATCGATAGAAGAAGGCTCAGTGCCTCGCGACTGGAAGCTAGCCCATATAGCTCCCATCTATAAAGGCGGCGATAGAGATTAACCAACCAATTACCGACCCATTTCTTTAACATCGATCTCTTGTAAAATATTGGAACACATTATTGTCACTAACATTATGAGATTTCTTGATAGTAGGAAAATACTAATCCACAACCAGCACGGATTTAGGAAAAGCAGATCTTGGAAAACACAACTTGGTCTCTTCATTCACGATATACTTAGATCGGGAGAAAACAACACACAAGTCGATGCAGTATTCCTGGATTCCAAAAAAGCCTTCGACAAAGTCCTACACAATAAATTGTTACATAAACTTAAATACTATGGGATCAATGAGAAAATAATTAATTGGATTAGAGACTTCTTGTCAAACCGCAAATAAATAGTAGTCATAGATGGGTTGTGCTCAACGTAGAGAGATGTAACTTCGGGCGTCCCCCAGGGAAGTGTAATACGGCCTCTTCTGTTCTTAATATACATAAATGACTTAAGCACACACGTTAGTAGCAATCTAAGGTTATTTGCCGTCGACACGGTGATATACAGGGAAATAAGGAGCCAACTAGATCGCGATCTACTCTCTAGAGACTTAGACAATATCTCGGAATGGTGCAATAAATGGGGATTAACACTTAATATAGATAAATGTGCAGTTTTGAAATTCTGGAATAAAGGAAGCGAGGTACAGGATATAAACTACAAAATAGAGGGTTCAGTATTGACTACGGCAAATCAAGTTAAATATTTGGGGGTTGCTCGAACACCACGCCTTTCATGGGGAGCACATATCAGGACAGTATGTGGATCAGCTTTAAAGAAACTTGGCTTCATTAAACGGGTGGTGGGGATATGTAATGAAAAATTTAAAGAGAGGTGTAATTTTGCTCTAGTTAGACCTCATTTGGAATATGCCGCAAGTATTTGGGATCCGTGGGAGAAAATTTGGCAAAAAGAATTAGATAAAGTCCAGAGAAAATCCGCTAGATTCGTTAAAAATTGTTATGATAAGAACACAAGTGTAACAGGTCTCTTAGGGGATTTAGGCTTGGAACCACTTGAAGTGCGGAGAGAACAAGCGAGGCTTAGACTTTTAGAAAGGTTCAGAAGAAACGAGTTTAAATATGACACTGAAGGAATTATAATGGCCCCACACTACTTAGGTAGATCAGACCACAAAGATAAACTAAGGGAGATAGATTCCAAGACAGATAGGTACAACCACACATTCTTTCCCCGATCAATCAGTAATCATAATAGCAAGAAACCGAAGTCACTTTAGAAATATTAAAAACACTGAATTTACGAGTGGGAGCAAAGGTAAATACTGCAAAGCTGTTAGGTATACTTTCAGTGTAGTTTGAGTGTTTGCATGAGTGTGGGGTGTAAGTGTTCCTTGATGAATGTATGCCATGTTTTTTTGTGGACGCATGAATTTGTGGTTTTACTCTGCGGTTTTTTCTTTTCTAACTTTCGGGTGGTGTCCTAACAACCCCCGCCACACGCCCTTGCGGCGGCTTGCGGGGTATTATGTAGATGTAGATATTTTTGGGATGAATAACATCATCCCAAAAATAAGAATTTTAGGCTTTTTTTAGGATTTTAAGCCACGACACCGAAACGCTCGGCCGTTAAAAGTGTATGAACAAGGAATGGCACACTAGATGGACGCTTGTCGGGCTTTTGTCTGGTGCTCGCGAAGCACCAGGCGCCTTGGGGATGGCCCTTTGCCCGCGAACCACCCAACGGGCGACTCGCAGGAAAGGATCCTGAAGCGGGCCCTGGATCACGGATCCCCCCGAACTCCATGGCACCCTAATGATATCTGCTCAACGCTAGCGACTGACGAAGCAACGTGTGAAACCTCGAAAAGATATCATTCATTTTCTGACCATTTAAATTACTAGCTCATCTACATCTACATCTACATAATACCCCGCAAGCCGCCGCAAGGGCGTGTGGCGGGGGGTGTTAGGTCACCAACCGTAGAAAGGAAAAATACCACATGCCAAAAAAAAAAAAAACACGGAAAATTACACCCACAGTAGGGCACACACTCATGCAAAAATCCCTTCATCCAATACTCATGCAAACACATATACCGCAAAACAACTAAAAAACTGCACCCCATGATGCAGCACGAAAGCCATCCTACAACAAGGAAGCCAGGACACAACAAGCAAGAATGTGAAACAGCAAAAGAAAATGCACCACGAAACACTCTACCCCCAAAGAGTCTCTAAAAGGCAGGGAATGCGACCCAACGTTGAACGTTGAAGTTAGCAGGAATTTGCCCCCGCGGAGAGGGACGAGGGATTGAAAGGGAAACTTCAAAACAGACGAACAGAACACGAATGAGATCATTCGGAAAGAATGGGTTATTATAACAAAACACATAAGGTTAGTGGAAGAGCATGCATTTAAGTAGAAATTATTATTTTTCAGACGCTGAGGGTGGCAAGTGGACTTTTTGCTATCTATAACCCTGCAGTTGCTATCCCGTATTGTCCGTGGGAAGAAGGAGTCCTTGAGTCGGCTAGTTCTGGCATCTATTTCCCGAATTTTATATGCATGATCCAAGCAACCAATGTATGTAGGAGTGCGAATAATTTGCGAGACCTCGGTGCTGAAACATGCGGATCTGAATTTATTTAATGATTTCAATCTTGCATTGAATCGTCTCTCTTCCAATGATTCCCACCCCAAATCCATGAGCATTTCGGTGAGGCTTTGCGTTTTATCGCAGGAATTTTTTACAAAACGGGCTGCCCGGCGTTCAACCTTCTCAATTTCCCGAATGAGACCTTTTTCAATCGGATCCCACACGCTGCATGCGTATTCTAAATGAGGCCTTACAAGAGCGTGGTAACATCGTTCCTTGACCTTCGAGTCACTTTTGCCGATAATGCGTCTAATGAATCCCAATTTTTTATATGCTTGACCGCAGACTTTACGTATGTAAGTCCCCCAAGTTAAGTCTTTTGTAAATGTGACACCTAGGTATTTTACCGTATCAACTACTTCCAGGTCAACTCCAGCTAATTTGTCTCCTATCCAGGGCTCCCTATCCAGATGTGTTTTATTTGGTACCAAACCGCGATGGATGCAAATCTTTTCCAATCGGGAACTTGAAAATCATTTGTAATTCTAGGACAATTGCATTTTAATGATTTTTTGCCTGCAATGGGAAACCAGATACACCGAAAAACAATGACAAGATAGAAAAGGAACATTAATAAGCATACGTTCACGTCCGTCTCTGGGCAACACAACAGCCTCTGCAGGAAGGTTAATATGATATTCTGAATAAAATACAAGACGGAATGGAGAAGCTAATGCTATACGGCGACAGAAACGATAAAATGGACCCACGATGAGCAATGGAGGAGTGAGAGCGGCCACAAAGGAGGCGAATGCTAAGGAAAAAGGAAATTGATTACAAAGAAAGACTTACCTACCTTTACATCTACATCTACATAATACCCCGCAAGCCGCCAAAAGGGCGTGTGGCGGGGTTTTAGATCACCAACCATAAAAAGAAACAATACCACATGCAAAAAAAACAACACGGAAAATTACACCCACAGCAGCGCACACACTCATGCAAAAATCCCTTCATCCAACACTCATGCAAACACATATACCGCAAACCAACAAAATAGTGCACCCCATGATGCAGCACAAAAGCCATCCTACAACACGCAAGCAAGGACACAACAAGCAATAATGTGAAACACCACTGCCACATGAACATGCACCAAAAAACACTCTACCACCCAAAGAGACTAAAAAACGCAGGGAACGCGACCCAACGTTGCAGGTAGCAGGAATTTCCCCCCGCGGAGAGGGACGAGGGATTGAAAGGGAGACTTCAAAACAGACGAACAGAACACGAATGAGATCATTCAGAAAGAATGGGTTATTATAACAAAACACATAAGGTTAGTGGAAGAGCATGCATTTAAGTAGAAATTATTATTTTTCAGACGCTGAGGGTGGCAAGTGGAATTTTTGCTATCTATAACCCTGCAGTTGCTATCCCGTATTGTCCGTGGGAAGAAGGAGTCCTTGAGTCGGCTAGTTCTGGCATCTATTTCCCGAATTTTATATGCATGATCCAAGCGACCAATATATGTAGGAGTGCGAATAATTTGCGAGACCTCGGTGCTGAAACATGCGGATCTGAATTTATTTAATGATTTCAATCTTGCATTGAATCGTCTCTCTTCCAATGATTCCCACCCCAAATCCATGAGCATTTCGGTGAGGCTTTGCGTTTTAACGTAGGAATTTTTTACAAAACGGGCTGCCCGGCGTTGAACCTTCTCAATTTCCCGAATGAGACCTTTTTCAATCGGATCCCACACGCTGCATGCGTATTCTAAATGAGGCCTTACAAGAGCGTGGTAACAACGTTCCTTGACCTTCGAGTCACTTTTGCCGACAATGCGTCTAATGACTCCTAATTTTTTATATGCTTGACCACAGACTTTACGTACGTGAGTCCCCCAAGTTAAGTCTTTTGTGAATGTAACACCTAGGTATTTTACCGTATCAACTACTGCTAGGTCACCTCCAGCTAATTTGTAAGCAAATCCCGTTGATGTTTTAAAGAAATTTACCACCGAACGTTTATTGTAATTTAGTGTCAATCCCCAGTTAGAACACCATTTAGTAATGCAATCTAAACCCTGCGCTAGAATAAAACGATCCTCATCCCCAGATATCTCCCGATAGATCACCGTGTCATCCGCGAACATCCTAATTTTACTTTTCACTTCGCGGTTCAAATCGTTAACAAAAATCAAGAAAAGCAACGGCCCGATCACACTTCCCTGAGGTACCCCCGACGTGACTCGAACGCTGTCGGAACTAGCGCCATCAAGGACTACCCTCTGTTCCCGCTCTGAAAGAAAATCTTTAGCCCATTTTATGGCGCCCTTGTTTATACCCGTGACCTTTAATTTATGAATGAGTTTACCATGTGGGACCTTATCAAATGCCTTTTGAAAATCTAAGAAGATGGCATCCACTTGCATACCTCTCTCACCAGATAAAAGTAAATAATCCTAATTGGGTTTCGCAGGAGCGGGTTTTCCTGAATCCGTGTTGATTGTCACTTAAAAAGTTAATTTTGTCGAGATGTCTCATTATTGAACTGACAATTATGTGCTCTAAGATGTTGCAATGGATGGAACTGAGAGATATCGGCCTGTAATTACTGGGATCCTCCCTGTCACCACTTTTAAAAATAGGCGTTATTTGCGCGTTTTTCCAAATCTTAGGTACTTTGCACTCTGTGGGGATTTGTTAAATATAAATTCAAGGTACGGGGCAATGTTTGGAACTACATGTTTTATCACCCTAGCTGGTATATTTTCGGGCCCCGGGGATTTGTTGGGTTTAATCTCATTAAGCAATTTTAGAATGCCATGTTGGTCCGGTGTTATTTTTCCATGGGTGGAGTATGTATTGTTTCTTGGAGATATGCGGTGGCAACATCATTCGAGAAAACGCTTTGGAAGAATGAATTTAGGATGTTAGCTTTACCCTCGCTGTCTGTATGAATTATAATGCTACAATCCCTTAGACAAGCCACGATTTTTTTACTCCCATTTACTTACCTAACATATGTCCAGAAAGTTTTGGTGTCAGTGTCCAAGTGCTCGCAAAGTTCTTTGTGTTTTAAGTCCAGTAAAGCGCTACGTAATTGTGTTTTGGTTTCAATTTTAGAGGATCTGTATGTGTTTCATAATTGTTTATTCTCAGGGGAATATGTGTTCACGCATGCCCTCTTTAGCCTCGAGTGTAGCATTCTCTGCTTTCGAAGTTCTTTTCTTACGTCTTTATTTTACCACCTGGGGTCGCAATTTGCTTTAATGTATTTTATAGGGATGAAATCTTTGATGCCTTTTTGCATAATATTGACAAATTCTGTCTAGGTTTCTTCTACGTTGACATGAATTAAGCGGGTTTTGAACTCGGGTAGTGAAGAGTTGAATTAATTGGCAAAAGTTTCAAAGTCTTCCTTATGGTAATTATCAAACTTGACCGTTGCAACCAGGGCAATTGCCTCATTGCAACTCAATTCTTAAATAATATTAATAACAATCCTAACACGTTTGGCTAGGAATTCGGGTCCAGGGGTCCCAGGACTAGAGGAGGGGTCCCCACGGGGGTGTGAGTTTTATTGCTATCACGGGTGACCCAAGAAAAGCGGCTCACGAAGCGAGGCAATTCCGTGCTCCCTCCGGAAAGGGTCGCTCGCCCTTCTTGCGAGAGGGCCCTCGTTTCCCAACCGCCCCGGAGGGGGGTAGAGGCAGTCAGTTTTCCCTGTCGGGGGCGCGGGTGGGCGACGTCGAGATAGGTGGGAGCCCAATGACGTCATCGGGCGAGACCGCCCCTCCGCCGCGCCAGCCTCGGGGGCTGATGGGGCGGCGTTTAAGGGAACACGGCTGGCCCTTGCCCCCATCGCCACTCCGAAATGGGCCTTTGTGCGGCGGGAGGCCGCGCGCCTAGGAGACCTAATCTGACTTCGACGCCAAGGTGTGCCCTCAACACGGAGAAATCAATACTCGTTGCCAAAACCAGGATGGCGGCGCGATTTGCTCGCGACTGAATGCCCGAGGCCACGTATCATGCACCTCGGCCGGAACGCACAAGGCAATGCACAAGCAGCACCATCGATGGGGGGTCGTGGACCCTCTTTGACGGCCTGCCCCCTCGAGGTGGCAGTGGTCGAGTAGGTAGGGCATTGTATTGGGCCGGCCCTTCGAGACAACCGGGAGGTTTCTCCCGGACACCCCTTGCTGCAACCTCCAGCCGTCACCTCTGGTCACACCAAGAGGGTGTAAATTAAATAACAGAAAGCAGTTTGATAGTTCTACACCATCAGTTCCTCAAGCGTTTGCAATTATTAATTATGAATGCATTGAGCACTTAAAAAGTTTTAAAGAGGGACACCATCACAGTTAATGGCGCCTTGGGAGATACATATATAAACCTATTTATTCGGGCGAGGATGGGAGTGTGGGTTATATTGCGCTTTGAATTAATGATAACAGAAACGCAAGCTTCATATTGAAATACGACTGCAATGGTACTTCGCCGTAGACGTGTATAAGAACGACGCCTTTCGCCGCATTAAGGCATCGACAGGAGGCAACCTTACGCTCCTGGCTGAGATGACAAGCGAGAAACCGCGTCGTTCCCATTAGGATCCGTGGGATATTACCACTGCATCCTCATCTTGAAAAGAACATCCTAAACTTAAATTAAGAGAATCCAGAAGCAGTTGTGTTTAAAAATAATCTTTACAAAACACTCTTTATGATTAACTTCGTTTTCGTCCGTCAATGTAGATGTAGTGGGCTCGTGCTAGACAAGAGACAAAATATGAGGCGGGATATTAAGAGAACCAATTTCGAGCAAAAGGGAAAAATATAAAGATATCGCAGCGTCTGCCGTTGAAAAGAAAGTGATGGGAACCTTGGATTTTGCCATTCGTTTTCATTTCAATGTCACCGTTCGCATGAGACCAAGGGGAACCCCATTCGATCAGAGCCTTTCCCTGGAACAAATGCTATCCCTATCTATTTCCCTCATTCGCACGATACTTTTAAAGACTTCATCGTTACAAGTTTCGAAGCGTACCACGCAAAGATAATATTTGTTGAATTTAACGCGCAGGAGCTTTTTACACGACCTCTCCAGGTCATTCCCATCCCGATCACGCTCGAAGGCGGGCGAAGCCTACGAGTCGTGGTGGCACGTACGAGCAAGATTCCACCCGTCTCCCTGGCATAAATACTAGATGCTGGTGCCACCAACCAACCCAACGCTCCTCGTTCCGTCGGGGACTTCTCCGTCAATGGGGGTCGCCCGCATCCCCACCTCCACTCCCCGTCCGTCCCCCCCTTTCGAAATGTCGTCGCAATTCATCACCGGCGTAATCCGGCCCGACATCATTTCACGCCCCCGGCCAGGTGCGCTCTTCCCCCGTCCCCCATGCTACTCCGCCCCCCGAGGGCCGGGCGCGTGACCTCGACAGTCCCACCTTCCGTTCACACGCCCAGCGTAGACGCGATAATCGGGAAACGCAGGGTGGATAGCGTGCGCATGGGCAAAGAGAACTAACGAGGACATTGCTCTGAAATGTTGCCAAAGGTGTCAGCATATTACTAGCCTGTAACTACATCTAAAGGTAGTTTGAATATTTGTAATCAATGAGAATAATATTAAGTATTACGACATTAGCTTTCTACTCATATGTTAGGTAAGTAAATGGGAGTAAAAAAATCGTGGCTTGTCTAAGGGATTGTAGCATTATAATTCATACAGACAGCGAGGGTAAAGCTAACATCCTAAATTCATTCTTCCAAAGCGTTTTCTCGAATGATGTTGCCACCGCATATCTCCAAGAAACAATACATACTCCACCCATGGAAAAATAACACCGGACCAACATGGCATTCTAAAATTGCTTAATGAGATTAAACCCAACAAATCCCCGGGGCCCGAAAATATACCAGCTAGGGTGATAAAACATGTAGTTCCAAACATTGCCCCGTACCTTGAATTTATATTTAACAAATCCCCACAGAGTGCAAAGTACCTAAGATTTGGAAAAACGCGCAAATAACGCCTATTTTTAAAAGTGGTGACAGGGAGGATCCCAGTAATTACAGGCCGATATCTCTCAGTTCCATCCATTGCAACATCTTAGAGCACATAATTGTCAGTTCAATAATGAGACATCTCGACAAAATTAACTTTTTAAGTGACAATCAACACGGATTCAGGAAAACCCGCTCCTGCGAAACCCAATTAGGATTATTTACTTTTATCTGGTGAGAGAGGTATGCAAGTGGATGCGATCTTCTTAGATTTTCAAAAGGCATTTGATAAGGTTCCACATGGTAAACTCATTCATAAATTAAAGGTCACGGGTATAAACAAGGGCGCCATAAAATGGGCTAAAGATTTTCTTTCAGAGCGGGAACAGAGGGTAGTCCTTGATGGCGCTAGTTCCGACAGCGTTCGAGTCACGTCGGGGGTACCTCAGGGAAGTGTGATCGGGCCGTTGCTTTTCTTGATTTTTGTTAACGATTTGAACCGCGAAGTGAAAAGTAAAATTAGGATGTTCGCGGATGACACGGTGATCTATCGGGAGATATCTGGGGATGAGGATCGTTTTATTCTAGCGCAGGGTTTAGATTGCATTACTACATCTACATCTACATCTACATAATACCCCGCAAGCCGCCGCAAGGGCGTGTGGCGGGGGGTGTTAGGTCACCAACCGTAAAAACGAAAAATACCACATGCAAAAAACAACACGGAAAATTACACCCCAGCAGCGCACACACTCATGCAAAACTCCCTCCATCCAATACTCATGCAAACACATACACCGCAAAACAACAAAAAACTGCACCCCAGGATACAGCACGAAAGCCATCCTAAAACACGCAAGCCAGGACACAACAAGCAAGAATGTGAAACATCACTACCACATGAAAATGCACCACAAAACACTCAACCCCCCAAAGAGACAGTAAAAGGAAGGGAATTCGACCCAACGTTGCAGGTAGCAGGAATTTCCCCCCGCCGGGAGGGAAGAGGGACTGAAAGGGAAACTTAAAAACAGATGAACAGAACACGAATGATATCATGCGGAAAGAATGGGTTATTATAACAAAACACATAAGGTTAGTGGAGGAGCATGCATTTAAGTAGAACTAATTATTTTTTAGACACTGAGGGTGGCAAGTGGAATTTTTACTATCTATAATCCTACAGTTGCTATCCCGTATTGTCCGTGGGAAGAAGGAGTCCTTGAGTCGGCTAGTCCTGGCATCTATTTCCCGAATTTTATATGCATGATCCAAGCGACCAATGTATGTAGGAGTACGAATAATCTGCGAGACCTCGGTGCTGAAACATGCGGATCTGAATTTATTTAATAATTTCAGTCTTGCATTGAATCGTCTCTCTTCTAATGATTCCCACCCCAAATCCATGAGCATTTCGGTAACGCTTTGCGTTTTATCGTAGGAATTTTTTACAAAACGGGCTGCCCGGCGTTGAACCTTCTCAATTTCCCGAATGAGACCTTTTTCACTCGGGTCCCACACGCTGCATGCGTATTCTAAATGAGGCCTTACAAGAGCGTGGTAACAACGTTCCTTGACCTTTGAGTCACTTTTGCCGACAATGCGTCTAATGAATCCCAATTTTTTATTTGCTGTTCTACTAAATGGTGTTCTAACTGGGGATTGACACTGAATTACAATAAACGTTCGGTGGTAAATTTCTTTAAAACATCAACGGGATTTGCTTACAAATTAGCTGGAGGTGACCTAGCAGTAGTTGATACGGTAAAATACCTAGGTGTTACATTCACAAAAGACTTAACTTGGGGGACTCACGTACGTAAAGTCTGTGGTCAAGCATATAAAAAATTAGGAGTCATTAGACGCATTGTCGGCAAAAGTGACTCGAAGGTCAAGGAACGTTGTTACCACGCTCTTGTAAGGCCTCATTTAGAATACGCATGCAGCGTGTGGGATCCGATTGAAAAAGGTCTCATTCGGGAAATTGAGAAGGTTCAACGCCGGGCAGCCCGTTTTGTAAAAAATTCCTACGTTAAAACGCAAAGCCTCACCGAAATGCTCATGGATTTGGGGTGGGAATCATTGGAAGAGAGACGATTCAATGCAAGATTGAAATCATTAAATAAATTCAGATCCGCATGTTTCAGCACCGAGGTCTCGCAAATTATTCGCACTCCTACATATATTGGTCGCTTGGATCATGCATATAAAATTCGGGAAATAGATGCCAGAACTAGCCGACTCAAGGACTCCTTCTTCCCACGGACAATACGGGATAGCAACTGCAGGGTTATAGATAGCAAAAATTCCACTTGCCACCCTCAGCGTCTGAAAAATAATAATTTCTACTTAAATGCATGCTCTTCCACTAACCTTATGTGTTTTGTTATAATAACCCATTCTTTCTGAATGATCTCATTCGTGTTCTGTTCGTCTGTTTTGAAGTCTCCCTTTCAATCCCTCGTCCCTCTCCGCGGGGGGAAATTCCTGCTACCTGCAACGTTGGGTCGCGTTCCCTGCGTTTTTTAGTCTCTTTGGGTGGTAGAGTGTTTTTTGGTGCATGTTCATGTGGCAGTGGTGTTTCACATTATTGCTTGTTGTGTCCTTGCTTGCGTGTTGTAGGATGGCTTTTGTGCTGCATCATGGGGTGCACTATTTTGTTGGTTTGCGGTATATGTGTTTGCATGAGTGTTGGATGAAGGGATTTTTGCATGAGTGTGTGCGCTGCTGTGGGTGTAATTTTCCGTGTTGTTTTTTTTGCATGTGGTATTGTTTCTTTTTATGGTTGGTGATCTAAAACCCCGCCACACGCCCTTTTGGCGGCTTGCGGGGTATTATGTAGATGTAGATGTAAAGGTAGGTAAGTCTTTCTTTGTAATCAATTTCCTTTTTCCTTAGCATTCGCCTCCTTTGTGGCCGCTCTCACTCCTCCATTGCTCATCGTGGGTCCATTTTATCGTTTCTGTCGCCGTATAGCATTAGCTTCTCCATTCCGTCTTGTATTTTATTCAGAATATCATATTAACCTTCCTGCAGAGGCTGTTGTGTTGCCCAGAGACGGACGTGAACGTATGCTTATTAATGTTCCTTTTCTATCTTGTCATTGTTTTTCGGTGTATCTGGTTTCCCATTGCAGGCAAAAAATCATTAAAATGCAATTGTCCTAGAATTACAAATGATTTTCAAGTTCCCGATTGGAAAAGATTTGCATCCATCGCGGTTTGGTACCAAATAAAACACATCTGGATAGGGAGCCCTGGATAGGAGACAAATTAGCTGGAGTTGACCTGGAAGTAGTTGATACGGTAAAATACCTAGGTGTCACATTTACAAAAGACTTAACTTGGGGGACTTACATACGTAAAGTCTGCGGTCAAGCATATAAAAAATTGGGATTCATTAGACGCATTATCGGCAAAAGTGACTCGAAGGTCAAGGAACGATGTTACCACGCTCTTGTAAGGCCTCATTTAGAATACGCATGCAGCGTGTGGGATCCGAGTGAAAAAGGTCTCATTCGGGAAATTGAGAAGGTTGAACGCCGGGCAGCCCGTTTTGTAAAAAATTCCTGCGATAAAACGCAAAGCGTCACCGAAATGCTCATGGATTTGGGGTGGGAATCATTGGCTGAGAGACGATTTAATGCAAGATTGAAATTATTAAATAAATTTAGATCCGCATGTTTCAGCACGGAGGTCTCGCAAATTATTCGCACTCCTACATACATTAGTCGCTTGGATCATGCATATAAAATTCGGGAAATAGATGCCAGAACTAGCCGACTCAAGGACTCCTTCTTCCCACGGACAATACGGGATAGCAACTGCAGGGTTATAGATAGCAAAAATTCCACTTGCCACCCTCAGCGTCTGCAAAATAATAATTTCTACTTAAATGCATGCTCTTCCACTAACCTTATGTGTTTTGTTATAATAACCCATTCTTTCCGAATGATCTCATTCGTGTTCTGTTCGTCTGTTTTGAAGTCTCCCTTTCAATCCCTCGTCCCTCTCCGCGGGGGGAAATTCCTGCTACCTGCAACGTTGGGTCGCGTTCCCTGCGTTTTTTAGTCTCTTTGGGTGGTAGAGTGTTTTTTGGTGCATGTTCATGTGGCAGTGGTGTTTCACATTATTGCTTGTTGTGTCCTTGCTTGCGTGTTGTAGGATGGCTTTTGTGCTGCATCATGGGGTGCACTATTTTGTTGTTTTGCGGTATATGTGTTTGCATGAGTGTTGGATGAAGGGATTTTTGCATGAGTGTGTGCGCTGCTGTGGGTGTAATTTTCCGTGTTGTTTTTTTTGCATGTGGTATTGTTTCTTTTTATGGTTGGTGATCTAAAACCCCGCCACACGCCCTTTCGGCGGCTTGCGGGGTATTATGTAGATGTAGATGTAAAGGTAGGTAAGTCTTTCTTTGTAATCAATTTCCTTTTTCCTTAGCATTCGCCTCCTTTGTGGCCGCTCTCACTCCTCCATTGCTCATCGTGGGTCCATTTTATCGTTTCTGTCGCCGTATAGCATTAGCTTCTCCATTCCGTCTTGTATTTTATTCAGAATATCATATTAACCTTCCTGCAGAGGCTGTTGTGTTGCCCAGAGACGGACGTGAACGTATGCTTATTAATGTTCCTTTTCTATCTTGTCATTGTTTTTCGGTGTATCTGGTTTCCCATTGCAGGCAAAAAATCATTAAAATGCAATTGTCCTAGAATTACAAATGATTTTCAAGTTCCCGATTGGAAAAGATTTGCATCCATCGCGGTTTGGTACCAAATAAAACACATCTGGATAGGGAGCCCTGGATAGGAGACAAATTAGCTGGAGTTGACCTGGAAGTAGTTGATACGGTAAAATACCTAGGTGTCACATTTACAAAAGACTTAACTTGGGGGACTTACATACGTAAAGTCTGCGGTCAAGCATATAAAAAATTGGGATTCATTAGACGCATTATCGGCAAAAGTGACTCGAAGGTCAAGGAACGATGTTACCACGCTCTTGTAAGGCCTCATTTAGAATACGCATGCAGCGTGTGGGATCCGAGTGAAAAAGGTCTCATTCGGGAAATTGAGAAGGTTGAACGCCGGGCAGCCCGTTTTGTAAAAAATTCCTGCGATAAAACGCAAAGCGTCACCGAAATGCTCATGGATTTGGGGTGGGAATCATTGGCTGAGAGACGATTTAATGCAAGATTGAAATTATTAAATAAATTTAGATCCGCATGTTTCAGCACGGAGGTCTCGCAAATTATTCGCACTCCTACATACATTAGTCGCTTGGATCATGCATATAAAATTCGGGAAATAGATGCCAGAACTAGCCGACTCAAGGACTCCTTCTTCCCACGGACAATACGGGATAGCAACTGCAGGGTTATAGATAGCAAAAAGTCCACTTGCCACCCTCAGCGTCTGAAAAATAATAATTTCTACTTAAATGCATGCTCTTCCACTAACCTTATGTGTTTTGTTATAATAACCCATTCTTTCCGAATGATCTCATTCGTGTTCTGTTCGTCTGTTTTGAAGTCTCCCTTTCAATCCCTCGTCCCTCTCCGCGGGGGGAAATTCCTGCTACCTGCAACGTTGGGTCGCGTTCCCTGCGTTTTTTAGTCTCTTTGGGTGGTAGAGTGTTTTTTGTTGCATGTTCATGTGGCAGTGGTGTTTCACATTATTGCTTGTTGTGTCCTTGCTTGCGTGTTGTAGGATGGCTTTCGTGCTGCATCATGGGGTGCACTATTTTGTTGTTTTGCGGCATATGTGTTTGCATGAGTGTTGGATGAAGGGATTTTTGCATGAGTGTGTGCGCTGCTGTGGGTGTGATTTTCCACTTTGTTGTTTTGCATGTGGTATTGTTTCTTTTTACGGTTGGATACCTAACACCCCCCGCCACACGCTTTTGCGGCGGCGGGGGGGGGTTTTTTGTAGATGTAGATGTAAAAATATTCATACGCACAGATTTGAATCATGTATTGTAAAGGTAAGCGACTACCTAACTTCCAGAATACTTTGGATTACCTCTTAATTTTTTAGCTTTTATTTATTTAAGTTACCATTTTCATTTCTTTTTCTTTCTAGCTGATCTTTGTTTGTTGATGGTATAAATTTGTGGCTTTTGCATGCGATAGTTTTCTTTCTTAATTACGGGTAGTGTCCCAACACCCCGCGTCACACCCTCTTGCGGCGGCTAGCGGAGTATTAAGTAGATGTACATTTAAAGGTTTACGGATTGAAATATCTGAAATTTCTTACAGCTCCCAAATAGCTGTCTGGTTAATTTAACTTTTACCATTGTCTATGTATCCTCCGATCCAACGAAAAACAAATAAGCAATTAACGTTCCAAAATCCCTAAAATCAACTTGAGAACTTCCAAAATTGAACCTTTGCTTCAAGAAAACACATACACACACCTTTCAGTGAAGAAAGCCACCGAGTAATGACGCCTTCTCGTGGAAAAAACCTCCCAAGGTCCCCTCACGCGTTTACATTCCTCCCTTTCTTCACTGGCTTGGTAGAATTCAGGAACGCAATTCATGATTTAGGTAACTAGTCTCTGATACATCCTAATGGAACATCGGGAGCAGTGAGGAGGTACGATAAAACCACACCAGAGCCTATACTTTCATCATAACAAATAAAAATAATAAACACGAGTAATACGTAAATTTTGCTGGAATCGGTCCTTAATGGCAGGAGAGGAATGGCAATAATGAAAGGAATATTGACGGTTAACGCCGCACTTTTAGAGTCTCAGCTACTAAAAGCCCGTCATTCCGTAATTAACGGAAGCCCCCGCCCGAAGAACTCTGGTGCTATTCATTTTCGATTTCCAAATTGATTCTTGAAAGACTTAACCAGCAAAGGTGTCTATCCAACCTTCGCGTGGGCACTATCATACTTTCGAGAGATATCGTCGGAATGCGAATGCGACGATTTCTGTCGTCACCATACAAAGAAAATTTTAAATTCCTTAATTATACAAGATACGGAGAAAAAGGAAAATAAGGTAAATAATAAAATGGACTGTATCGAGCTAAGAAATTAGAATATGTCAAACTTGGTTGCGATCCTTACATAAAACGTTTTCATATGCTTCATATGTGGGTCAAGACTTATATAAGTTAGTCTTCATTTGATGAGTTATACATAATTTTGATAAGATAAATTAGAAGTTTTCCTTCACATTGCAGAACTTGGAATTGTTTGCCAGATGTTCCCGCTAGATTTATCAAAATTTGAAACGAGAACAGGGTGAGCAGGGGTGGGTGTGCTTATGGAACTAGACTGGGAAACCCTGGCTTTGAGAGGAGCGCAGGTAAGACCTAGGCTTTTCAAAAGGTGAAGTAGAGCTTTGCCTACGACATAGAGGGAATTATTATGGCCTCAGATAATACTTGTTAACTCGACCATGGAGATGAGAGTGTTAAATTTATATAAACCGTCGCAGTAATTCTGAATAACTCTTTCTTCTTCCTCACAATCAAAAATCATTCAATAAATCGAACCAGAGAATTCAATTAATTTGTATATAACCAACAAAAATTCATAGATTTAGTTTAAGCATCCCTATTATAGCATGTTTTCATTAGAATTCTACCGTTTACGTTAGCTCTTGGCTAGACAGAATAAATGACGATAAATTCATTCCAAAAAGAAAACTCAACGTGGTGACCGACAATACATTTAAATATTTTTCAATTCAATCACTCCATTCAATCTCTCTTTACTCCGTCCAATTACCACATGAAGCAATAACGAACGCAGATTTAAGCATTGCATGATACAATATATTGGCATTTATCGTATTTGTGTGATAGTTCATGTATTTGTGTTCATTAACAAAAGTTGTTTGGGCGTCAGTAGTCATGTGTTACTAGTGCATATATATAAACCATAAACACAGTAATCAACCCGAAGGTCGGTTTAGTAGGTGATGGTAGAGATCACCCAGCACTAAACCCGACGGCGTGTGAAATTCACACATGGTAGGGGGCCCTTTCCTAACCCCTGTGCCAGTTATGGCTTCCCAGGAAGATCCGGTAGCCGAAAAATCACATAGCCTGGGTGGAGCTGCAGATACCCAGAGTGCCTTGCCCGGGAATCAAACCCGAGACCCTCCGGTCAGCAGTCGAGCGCTCTACACACTGGACTACCGCGACCCACACACACACACACACACACACACACACACACACACATATATATATATATATATGCATATAGATATATATATATATATATATATATATATATATATATATATATATATATATATATATGTATATATATATGTATATATATATATGTATACATATTTAATAAATTGGACAGTACAAACAACATAGAAAAACATAAAAAAACATCACTCACACGTTATTTCTTGATCATTTCGACGGAATTCTGCTCCGTCTTCATAGGTCTGTTGAAAAACTGCTGGAATCTTTCAAAAATACCTATTACCTCCAAATAAAGGGCTGTGCCATTGGAAGCAGATTCAGCCCTTCATATGCAAACCTCCACCACGGTGTCCTAGAAGAGGATTTCCTTTCCAACTATCCTCTGCACTCCTGTGGCTCCGATACATTGATGTCATCTTTCTACTCTGGCCACATAGGATAGATTCCCTCCATCCCTTCTTCTCCCAGCTCAATGATACCTCATCTCTGTCTTTCACCTCGACCATTTCATCCTCTCAGATCACCTTCCTCGATGTCGATATTTCCCTCAGCAAAAACAAATTCCTGGCCTCTGTTCAAACTAAACCTACTAATAAGCAGCAATATCTTCATTACAGCAGTTACCACCCCTCGCATACCAAGCGCTCCCTCCCTTACTCCCTCTCTATCCAGGGTCACCGTATGTGCAACCATCCCGAATCCCTTAACAAATACATCAACAACCTTCAACAATCCCTCCTTCAACAAGGATACCCAGATTCTCTCCGCCACAAAAAAATACTCAAACATTCTTACACCCCCAAGCCTGCCGTAACCACAGACTCCCACCCTCTCTCAATCTGTACTGCCTACTTCCCAGGCATTCAGTCCCTCAAATTCATCCTCAAAGACCTCTTCCCCATCCTCAAAAATCACAACACTTCCTCCAACCTTCTTCCCAAAGCCCATCTGTCACCTTCAAATGGCGCGCCAACCTAGCAGATATCATCAAATCCACCAGGCCGCTCTCAAAATCCCCTCACACCCCCAGAGCCATACCCACTCCATGTTATCGAGGAAGATGTAAAACCTGCCCAATTTTCACCACTCCACCCCACTCAATCCCACCATTTAACTCTCTCCCGCCCTTCCCCCACTCCTCCTGCATTTTCAAGAATGTTGTTTATCTTCTCACCTGTAAACTCTGCCAATATAACTACATAGGCCAATGTTCCACACCCCTAAACCTTAGGATTAACAACCACCGCGCCTCGTGTAATCCCTCCTCCCCGTCCGCGGCTCTCCCCATTCCTAAATATGCTTCCCATCACAATACCCCTTCAACCAGTGCTACAATGTTTCCGTCCTAGCGTCCCTTCCCACATCTGATAAACTTATAGAATTGAAAACTCTTGAAATGACATTCACTTGCCTTTGCATGGTCTATCAGCATCCGGGCCTGAATGTCGTTCACTGATAGGAATGGCCTGAATTGTCACTTTCTGGCAGCGATGCATATTGGAGAGTTGAATACTTTGTTTTTCCGCATGAGTTTGGTGTGTGTGGCCTTTGTTTCGACTTGCAGGGTCTTGATCACGACTTTGAAAGCTGAAACCTGGGTCTAGGATGTTGCAATAGTTTCGGTGAGCAGATTGTTTTCTTTCCCGATTTTGTGTTAATTCCTACTCCTCCCTCTCCCTCCTTCCCTATCTCTACTCCCTTCTAGCCTCGCCTCTCCCTGTCCTCTCCCTAACCATTCCTCTCACCCCTCCTCCACCTCCCGTTCTCACCACCCCCTGGGCCCCTTCCCTTTCTCTCGCACCCCTCACCGCATCTATTCCAGCAGTCATTTCATCTATATCTTCCGATGAAGACGGAGCAGAATTCCGTCGAAATGATCAAGAAGTAATGTGTGAGTGATCTGTTTGTGTTTCTACATTGTTTGTGGCAGTCGAAATTATTATTCAACACTTCGTGTTACGTCGACGTAATCATCGTGTGTATATATATACACATATATTATATATAAAATACGAGGGTCATCCGGAAAGTAGTACCCGTTCGTGAAATAAAGACACAAAAGTAAATATTAACAAACATAAAAAATTTTATTTGAAAGAGGATACTTTAAACTACTTCTCAACATAATCTCCAAGCAAATTAAGGCATTTGTCATAACGTGTGACAAGTTTCTGTATTCCTGCTGCATAGTCCTTCGCCGCCAGCTCATTGAGATACGCGAGGGACCCATCTTGCACAAATTTTTGCATAATGCAGATGGTGTTTAACAATTTCATGAACAATTGTTCGAGAAACATTGGGAAAATGCTCACAGATGTCATCAATTGTGACGCGCCGATCGTTCCTCACGAATTCGTCAACTGAGCTCACCAGTTGGTCTGTAATGACAGACGGTCTCCCCGAACGCTCATCGTCGTGTGTGTTCCCCCTCCCCATGTTGAAGTTGCGGCACCACCGCCGAACAGACGACTCGTCCATTACATTGTCTCCATACACCTCCTTTAATTGGCGATGAATATCACATGGGCGAACGTTTCTTGCATTGAGGAATTTAATCACTGCCCTCACTTCACAACTGGCGGCGTTCTCAATTTTTTTAAACATTGTAAACAATCACAGAAACAACACAGGCAATGCTAGCGTCACGCAACTTGGCTCAGAGAAGGCAGACAAGCCACTGAAGCTGTCTGACCTCGTCCAGCGGCTACTCGCGTCGTTAGCACTTCATGCGGCACGAACGGGTACTACTTTCCGGATGACCCTCGTATATACAGGACGCGTTAAGCAGAGAATTATCCATACGTATGGATTTGAACCCGACTTATCGGGCTCTATATCCTTAGGTAACGCCCCAGGGCGCACAAGAGAAGGGGCCCCGCAAAACCTTTTATTATTTACCCCAAAGGACATATATCTCTCGCACACACGTACGTATTCATCGCTTCGCTTTTCAGACTGGAAGCCCTTGCGTCGGATGGGCGAGGAGGAAGTCAGCGTCCCTCTGCCATCGCGATCGGTGATTGATGGCCGAGAAGGGCGATGACTGATTGAGCTGACGACCCATCGATCCGATAGAGCCACCGCATCGATCGAAAACCAGCGGGGAGGGCAGCGAGGTTGGCGGTCGTGGGGGGGAGGCTCCTCCCGTGATTCGGACGGTCGAACGCGCGCTAGGGGCGCTATTTCATCTACATCTACATCAACTTAATACCCCACAAGCCGCCGCAAGGGCGTGTGGCGGGGGGTGTTTGGACACCACCCATAATTTAGAAAAGAAAAAGAAAAAAAACCGCATGCAATAACCACAAATTCATACATCCCAAAAAAAAAAAAACTTGGCATAAATTCATGCATGAACACTTACACCCCACACATGCAAACACTCAATCTACACCTGAAATACACATGCACCTAAAAGTATACCAAACATCTCTATAGTGTTTAATTTTGTTCCGAATTGTAAATTAAACGTTTTTAATATTTCTAAAGTGACTTCGGTTTCTTACTATTATGATTTCTGATTGTTCGGGGAAAGAATGAGTATTTGAATGTCTATCTTTACTAGAATCTATCTCTATATTTTCTCTTTGTGGTCTGTTCTACCTAAGTAGTGTGGGGCCATTATAATTCCTTCAGTGTCATGTTTAAACTCGTTTGATCTGAACCTTTCTAAAAGTCTAAGCCTCGCTTGTTCTCTCCGCACTTCAAGTGGTTCCCAGCATAATTCCCCTAAGAGACCTGTCACACTTGTGTTCTTATCATAAAATTTTTTAATGAATCTAGCGGATTTCCTCTGGTCTTTACCTAATTCTTTTTGCCAAATTTTCTCCCAAGGATCCCAAATACTTGCAGCATATTCCAAATGAGGTATAACTAGAGCAAAATAACACCTCTCTTTAATTTTCTTATTACATTTCCCCACCACCCGTTTAATGAAGCCAAGATTCTTTAAAGCTGATCCGCATATTGCCCTGATATGTGCGCCCTATGAAAGGCGTGGTGTTAGAACAAACCCCAAATATTTAACTTGATCGGCCGTAGTCAGTACTGACCCCCCCAATTTCGTAGCTTATATCCTGTTCCGCGCTTCCTTTGTTCCGAAATTTCAAAACTGCGCATTTATCTATATTAAGTGTTAATCCCCATTTATTGCACCATTCCAAGATATTGTCTAAGTCTCTAGAGAGTAGCTCGCGATCTAGTTGGCTCCTTATTTCCCTGTACACAACCGTGTCGTCAGCAAATAACCTCAGATTGCTACCAACGTGTGTGCGTAAGTCATTAATGTATACTAAGAAAAAAAGAGGCCCTATTACACTTCCCTGAGGGACTCCCGAAGTTACATCTCTATCTGTTGAGCACAACTAATCATTGACTACTATTTGTTTGCGACGTTTATGTAACAATTATTATGTGGGATTTTGTCGAACGCTTTTTTAAATCCAGGCATACTGCATCGACTTGTGTGTTGTTTTCTCCCGATCTTAGTATATCGTGAATGAAGAGACCAAGTTGTGTTTTCCAAGATCTGCTTTTCCTAAATCCGTGCTGGTTGTGGATTAGTATTTTC
Source organism: Hetaerina americana (assembly GCF_022747635.1). Classification (NCBI taxonomy): domain Eukaryota; kingdom Metazoa; phylum Arthropoda; class Insecta; order Odonata; family Calopterygidae; genus Hetaerina; species Hetaerina americana. Next base: position 4,485,400 of record NW_027286741.1, on the reverse strand, counting down.
CTACTATCAAGAAATCTCATAATGTTAGTGACAATAATGTGTTCCAATATTTTACAAGAGATCGATGTTAAAGAAATGGGTCGGTAATTGGTTGGTTTATCCCTATCGCCGCCTTTATACATGGGAGTTATATGGCCTAGCTTCCAGTCGCGAGGCACTGAGACTTCTTCTATCGATTTTAGAAAAACAATTTGTAAAACTGGAGCAATGTCTTCAGCTAATTCCTTTAATATTCTAGCAGGTATTTCTTCCGGACCAGGTGCCTTGTGTGCTTTGATACTACGGAGCAGATGTACTATTCCCTGCTTGGTCAGTGTAAGATCGCTCATGTGTTCCCCGGGTGGGTGTGGAGATCATTTGGTGCGTTTGTGTTTTTGTTGTAGACGCTCTGGAAAAAATGGTTTAAAATATTTGCCTTTTTCACGCTTTCTGTAATGATTTCTCCATTTTCCGTCCTCAAAGAGTGAACAGTGGGACGTTTACCCTGTATTTCCCTAACATAGGACCAGAATGACTCTGAATTTTCCTCAAGATATTCGCTTAGCATTTTAGATTTAAAAGAGTGTAGTGCTGTGCGCATAATACTTTTCGTCTTACTACGACATTCTTTTAGTAGCTGTTTGGTTGTAGTCATATAAATTATATCGTCACTTTTTAAACTCTTTTTGAAATTTGACTGTAGCTTTCTTTGCCTTCTTAATGCCGATCTGACTTCCCCGTTGTACCATCTAGGTTCCTTACTGTCGCATTTTAGTTTGGACGGGATGTACGTCTTCATTCCTTCAAGTAAAATATTTAAGAAATAATTCCAAGTGTTCTCTGTATTTGTTGTCAGTGTTTTTGTCTTGTATTCTGGTATTTTTATCTTTAAATATTCTCTTAGTCCGTTAAAATTTGCCTTGTTGTATAGGTATATTTTACGCTTTTCTTTGTTTATTTTGACCAACTTAGTTTTTAACTCTACAAGAATAGCCTTATGGTCACTGATTCCGTCTATTATTTCAATGTTAGTAATGATTTCGGGCTTAGAAGTCGCAAAGATGTCTAGTATGCTTTGGCCCCGTGTTGGTGATTTAATAATTTTTTCTAAGGAGTGTTTTGTGAATATATGAAGGAGTTTTTGGCATGCATCTCTGTTTTTGGCAGATTTTCCTACGCAGTAGTTGTCCCAGTCAATTGACGGTAGATTTGTGTCACCAGCGATTATAGTAATACTGTTGCTTTGTCTGCTGCTGATAGTGGATATTTGTTCGTCGAGCTTGTGTAGGACATCTGTGTTAGAATCTGGGGGTCTGTAAAATGAACACACGAATAGGCTTCTGCCGTTGTAGTCCTTAGTGTTGCACCAAACGCTTTCTATGTCATCTACGTCGCATTCATATCGTAGGCTACTAAGATGTGACTTTACTGCAATGAATACTCCCCCACCCAACCTATTTGGTCTGTCCCTTCTGTAAATTACTATTATTAAATAGAAAGAACACGACGCCCGCTACAAACACAAGAAACCAGACAAGTCCAGTATGGCACAGCATTTAATTGAAACAGGACACCACATGACAAAAGACAATTTAAATCTCCTAAAACAAACTACCAATAATTTACCTGACACTTATAAGAGCATTTTAATTTTCAAAAACAGAGACATTCTCCTAAACAGTGACACAGGACCTAATTCATATTCCTCACTTTTATCCCGGTTAAATTTAATGTAGCCATTAGTTCTTTGTAAACCTACAGTCTCTTCAACGTTTGTGCTTCTTATCCTTTTTCCTTTCCCTTCCCTAACCGTCAATTTTCCGATCTTGTGGTATTTCCTTCATCCTCTGTAACGTTTTTCCTACATCTTCAACGGATATTTGTCTATAGGTTGCCTTTCACTTCTCCCCCCCATCTACGTCCGCTTAACGGTTGTGCTAAGCTTCCCCTTCACTCCCCCCCTCTTTGCAACGGTCATATTCTTGATCGTGTAATTACCCCTCCCCTTCACTACATTACCTATCTTTTCAATCTCCTCTACTATCAGCTTTGTCTATTGGCTCTTATCTCTTTCACCAACCCCCCCTCCCCCACACATGTAACACTATATAGTCTTCGGATAACCCTTACCCTTTCTCACTTCGACTAGTGTTGTCGTGACGATTACCCTTCTGTACGCTGAAGAGGTCTACTTTGTGGCCGAAATACGCGTATTCGTATTACCTTTCTTATCCCTCTCCTTTTTACATTTTACCCCTTCTTGACTTGTGGTGTTAGCCAACTAATGTCATTTGCACTTTGTTTAGACAGGTAAACTGTTTACGGTTATTGGAGTTTTAGATTCATTCAATACTACTAGACGTAAGAGCTCAATTCTAGCGATAATTTATGCCAACTCAATCTTTGTGACCGACAGGCTTAGCAAATGGTCGTCAGCAGAGGCTGCATTTCATTGTCCAGAATAGATCTCATTTAATGTCAAGTTCAACACGCATTGAGTGCCCTACATGTTTTGTGTCGTAGACATATAAACGCAAAGGTGGGTCCATTCACGAGTTACTACTCAAGTTTCCTCCTACCAGACTGAATATCTTCAAGCGTTTTCAAGAGAGAGTGAATCAACATTTTGAAATGAATAAAATGAAAAATGCATGTACACAAACGGGCAGCCAAGGATATCGGCGCGGGTATTTCGGATCTGGGCGTGATGAGAGCGTAGAAATTTCGCCCTGAACTCATTCGTTCAAATCCTTCGCCAGGATTGACCCTCTTCGACGAGCCCGGGGTCCTCTTGATTGAGGAGGACCCCCATGCCATCGCCCGACCTCAAGGCGGAAGTTGACGACCATTTGAATCGCCTCGTCTCAATGGCATCTACATCTACATAATGCCCCGTAAGCCGCCGCAAGGGCGTGTGGCGGGGGGTGTTAGGTCACCAACCGTAAAAAGGAAGAATACCACAGACCAAACAACAACGTGGAAAACTACACCCACAGCAGCGCACACACTCATACAACAATCCCTTCATCCAACACTCATGCAAACACATACCGCAAACCGACAAAAAAACTGCACCCCAGGATGCAACACAAAAGCCATCCTACAACCCGGAAGCCAGGACACAACAAGCAAGAATATGAAACACCAATACCACATGAAAATGCACCACAAGGCATCCTCCTATCGGCGAAGCGGAGGAAAATCCAGAAGGAGGGAGGGTAGGTGAGTGGGCGGAAGTGAGTGTCGCCCGTCCCTTCCGGTCCACCCGCCCGCCAGGAATGGCAAGGGGGTTGGGGAAGGGAATAGCGTAAGGGAGTCCAACCCTTAATAAAAAAACAAGCACCCGTAGAGAGACGTCCCAACCGCGCTACGACAGAGGATTACGAACCGCTGTTGGGGGCGGAGAGGGGTGGGACGGAGGGGGCAGCGATTTCTCCTTCGCAACACACGGACCACAAAAACACGTGTTCTTTCCTCGGGGTCCCCGCCTTCCTTTTTGCCCCCGAGGCCACCGCCGCCCCATAACTCTGGCGACAGCTAAACGAGGGCCGGCCGCAAACCGCAAATTCCCTTAAAGTCCCGCTCGGCCGCCAAACATTCCTTTCTCCACCCCCTCCCACCTCAACCCCCCGTTGACTCTAAAGTCGGCGAGCTTCCCTCGGGATGCGCGTCTCGGGGGAGAGGTGGCGCACTGTACAGCGAGGAGGGCAGCTGCACCCGTCATAGGGGTACAGCGAAGCGACCGAAAGAATTTCAAGCGAAGGGCCACGATTTTACGCCCCACCGGGGGTGGATCTTTTTGGGGGACTCAGATCGGTGCAGGGGCAGGTGTTCCGCGGAAATTGGGTCACCATCTACTGGCTGCAGCAACGCGAAACTGTAAATCAGACGAGGACCACAAATTTTCAGAAATAATGCAAATTGCCAAGCTTTGTTGAGACCATCTGAAGTCAGAATTCTACAGATAAGAGAACGATGACCTCAAAACATTAGTTTGGCTGAAAAGGAGTCTGAGGAGGACTCGCAATGACATATACATGATGCAGTGCAAGATGTCAGGGAAGTGTGTGCCGGAGGATGAACTTGGAGTTTAATAACAATTACGGTCATGTCCGCATACGAAGGACTAGTCGCAAAAAAACTTCAGTAAAAGTAGGTATCGGAAAATAACGCGCATCTATACATGGCTAAAGTACCAGACTAGTTTGGTTTGTCATAGAAAGAGAATATGACTGAGATGGGAATGGCTTAGGACCAGGCTTACTCGATGGCGAGATAGGGAGGGATTAAGGGAATTTAAATACAATAAAGCTGTGGGGCAGACTGCATTTCCTCTTTACATTAACGACATTGACTCCATGACTGATAGTAAGGATCGTTTACTTGCCGAATGCCTATTGCATTGGGAACAACACGAAGGAATATATAGATTAGACTAAGTACTTATTGCACATAAGGACAGTCAAGGATTTCTGCGCGGGTATTTCGGACCTGGGTGTGATGAGAGCGTAGAAATTTCGCCCTGAACTCATTCGTTCAACTTCTTTGCCAGGATTGACCCTCTTCGACGAGCCCGGTGTCCTCTTGATTGCGGAGGACCCCCTTGTCATCGCCCGGCCTCAAGGCGGAAGTTGACGACCATTTGAATCGCCTCGTCTCGATGGCAGCTACATCTACATAATGCCCCGTAAGCCGCCGCAAGGGCGTGTGGCGTGGGGTGTTAGGTCACCAACCGTAAAAAGGAAGAATACCACATGCAAAACAACAACGTGGAAAATTACATCCACAGCAGCGCACACACTCATGCAACAATGCCTTCATCCAAAACTCATGCAAACACATACCGCAAACCGACAAAAAAACTGCACCCCAGGATGCAGCACGAAAGCAATCCTACAACACGAAACCCAAGACACAACAAGCAAGAATGTGAAACACCAATACCACATGAACATGCACCACAAAACACTCTACTCCCAAAGAGTCTGTAAAAGGCAGGGAATGCGACCCAACGTTGCAGGTGGCAGGAAATTCCCCCCGTGGATAGGGACGAGGGGTTGAAAGGGAAACTTAAAAACAGATGAACAGAACACTAACGAGGTCATTCGGAAAGAATGGGTTATGATAACAAAACACACGAGTTTAGTGGAGGAGCATGCATTTAAGTAGAACTAATTATTCTTTAGACGCATAAGGGTGGCAAGTGGAATTTTTGCTATCTATAACCCTGAGTCGAGCTAGGCGTGCTCTCCATTACAAAATGCTCCCAACAGACCTGCCACAAAGCTCAGTCACTGGAGCCGTTAGGTCACTCACTTCGAAGGTCATAAATAGGAAAATATACTCCATTATGCATGCTTGCCATGTCCAGATCTTCCACTTACTATATCAGTGATATGGAATATTGCCTCAGTGTCAAATCGTCTACTTTTGACACAGAGGCAACAATTATCATTAAATCTATACGCCTGAGGCGCTTTATGTAATTATATTAATTTTTAAATTTTTAACATCCATTTTCATCATCATCTTTTCTTCTTCCGGAATCATTTTATCATATAAACCGGTTTCACATTTTTTTATTCTATTCTCCTCTTGCGCCTCCAAAGACCCGGATGAAAAGCATCCTTGAACTCTAGCCTATAAAACTAACCAGCAATTATGTATTTTTCTCACACTTCCTAATTCTCCGTCTACCCTCGCGGCCTGGGATTGAGGAGTAATAGAAGTCGGCAGCCGAAGCCCAAACTATTAGCTATTCCAAGCTAACTGCAACGGGATCATTCGGATTCACAAACAAACTCCTCCGAAATATGATGTTTCAAATTGAATTTCAAAACGCGGAAGGCGAACCGTTGTCTAGGAAGCAGGAGATGGCCTCCTCCGCATTGGGAGGCAGTGAACACGCTTCGCTCCCGAGGGAATGGAGCGACATCCCGGCCCCCTCTGCGGATCCCCCGCCGGAGGTTTGCTTGCACCTAGGGTGCGTTCCCATGCGGGGCGTAGGGCGGAAGGGGAGGTGCTGAGGACCCCCTGGGATTTGAAAAAGCGCCGCTGCCGCAGAGAGGACGTCCGTTTGATGTGAAGGCCCACTTCCACTCGTCGTAATTCATTGACTCGCGTTAACCCCCAAGTATTTTTAGGGTGTTCTCCCACAGCTTCATTGAAAACTATATTCGCACGGAATCAATCATTCTTCTAATCGTTGTCTTCTGCAAAATTGGCTGTTGGTAAACCTATGCACTGCAGTAGGAAGAGATTTAATCGTTCCTACATTTTTTCATTCAGGTGATACGCATTTGAGTTGATATTTTATGAAATGCCTTGCTCTCTGCTATGAATTTTAGGTAAATATTTGATTTATTTAGGGTTTTATTTGAGGACGGCAAAACAATACATGACCTAATAGTTACCAATAAATCAAAGGCAATCCTAAATATGTGCGAAATGACAAAATATTAGACGGTTTTTCAATGGAACGAATTCATTCCAGAAAATGACAATACACTCAATGGAGAGTATTACTCATAGAAAAGATTTACTATAAAGTTCCATACTTTCCCACTGATTTTATTTTGAGGGACACGCGTTTCACGGTGTCGCTGAATCATCATATATCGGTGGAAAAGTACAAAATCTTTCGTTATGAATATCAAAAACTACCACGAATCGAAGCCAGAAACCGTAGAGTACTGAAGTAATCTTGAAAGGCATATTTGGCACCCTACATTACAGGCTTTTGAGCGTAGACAACTGAAGAAAGTTAGCGGGGTTATTCCAACGATAACATTTCATATTTACCGGCTTCACTTTGAGGAATTCCATTATCCCTGAGGTAAAAATACCAGTTTTATCTTTCCAGTCAATTTTAGTTGGTGCAACTAATTTCTACGCTTCGGCGTCATTTTCAGGTGCAGAGATAGACAGGATGAAGGGAGGAATAAAGTACTCAGAGATGAAGAGGCACCTGATGTAGAGTAGGATTTTTTGATTTGTTAGGAATAACAAAATGTTTTATTTAGTAGCTGTGTCCATCTAAAAACCTACTTTAAACGGTAGGTTCCCTTATAATAATAATATATATACTATATATATATATATATACTAATATGTATACTTCCCCTCCGGTTCGCAGACCAATGCTTTCCCCCCTGGACTACCGCGACTCTCAGATAATTAAGAAAGAGTAAATTATATCATATTCCCTTTGGAGAAAAATCAAAGACCGTGAAATCACTTATGCAATTCAAACGGATTAAAAATCGAAACTATGTTAAGAAGCTTTTCCAATAATAAAATATAAGAGATGAGAGTTCTTAAAAATGTTTCTAAATATCACGTGTGGTGTAAAAGGTTGGATTGAGTTACTTATTAATTTTTCTTCATACACTTAAAACGTAATCCTAATTCTCGTCCGCCTATTGGCATCCTAGGTTCCCACTTTAACATTTTAACTTACAACTGATCTTGCATTTGCATAGGAGCGGATAACAGTTTAATTGCCATATGGTTGACTATTTCTCCCCTTTATATCCCTTACGGTTTGAGCTAAGAATTTTTCAACGTTATATTCTAGTACAACGTCACTAGCTATAAAAATACGTCACCAGAGAACCAAAAACGGATCTATTTGTGCGACAGTAAATGATCTCCAAAATTTCAGTTTTAAGCAGTATATATGTTTTAAAACATCAACCATTGACAGAACTTGCTCAATGCCTCTTTCGTCAAGTCACCGAGTCAAACCAAGGACTTAGTCTCCGCTGCACATGTTACCTAAAACTTAAAAGAAATTTCGCGGATGATTTGATTTGCTAATTTCAAATAAGTTCGCTTATGTTTTTTACCTAAAGCAATGGACCGCAAGGGTTACCTACGCGCAATATTATTATGAAAAAAAAATTCAACATCTCAACCGTTTGTGTTAAAAGCAGTCTTTCATTTAATTATATTATTATTATTATTATTATTATTATAAATACACATGTGCTAATAGACACTGTCAGGTGGCACACAAGTCCCAAACAATTGCAAAATATAATACATAAAACCAGACAAACACAGATCTCTTTAACAAAACAAGTGAATCCCCATCTCATTTACAACCATTAACCAGCAAGAAAAAAAAAAGATACATTAAAAAAATTAAGCTATAACATATAATACCATACACCACACATAAATCAAATTTTTACATATATACCTTACATCTATTCTTAAAAGTATACACTCTGTTAGGAAAGGGCTCGAATATTTTTGCAGGTAAGGTGTTCCACTCAACAATTGTTCTATTTAGAAATGAAAATTTTTTTTTATTTGTCCTCTGTGCCCGGCATTTTATCTTAAATTTGTGATCATTTCTACCTATAAAATTTGGGCTCCCCGCCTCTTTCCTAAGATCTGCCCAAGCTTTCTCCCCCTTCAAAATTCGGAACATTCCACAAAGTCTGCTTACTTTTCTTCTAGATTCGAGAGGTTCCCAGCCCAGCGTTTCTAGCATGTCAGACACACTCTCCATCCTCCTATGCTTCCCCAGTACATATCGGGCAGCCTTTCTTTGCACCTTTTCCAGTTTTTTAATATGACCTTCTTCATGAGGGTCCCATACAAGAGAAGCGTACTCTAAAATTGGTCTTACTAGGGTCTGATAAGCCTTCTCCTTGGTTGCTCTAACGCTCCCTTTTAGGTTTCTCATTACCCAATGAAGAGTTTTGAAAGCTTTCTTATAGATGTACTCCACATTTAGCCCCCACCCTAAGTCCTTAGTTAAATATACACCTAAGTATTTGACAGTATCACTTCTAGGAATGACATTTTCTGAGAATTTATATTCCCTATGGTTTCCATTTACCTTATTGCTAAAAGTGATGGATTTGCATTTGTTAACATTAATATCCATCCCATTTTTTGTCACCCAATCAGCCATTTTATTAATGTCCCTCTGAAGTTTGTCACGGTCTCTGTCATTTTCGACTTTCCTGTAGATAATACAGTCGTCTGCAAAAAGTCTTAACTGAGAATTAATATTTATTGGGAGATCATTTATATATATTAAAAACAATAGCGGGCCAAGTACGCTTCCTTGTGGGACTCCCGATGTTACCCTTGCTTTTTCAGAATACACTTCTCCTAATTTTACCCTTTGTGTTCGACCTTCCATGAAATTTCTGACCCAAGAGATTACTCTTCCATCTGTGTGTAGTGGCAATTGGCCCATCTTAAGCATTAAGCGATCGTGGTCAACTTTGTCAAAGGCTTTTGACAGGTCGACTATCATAGCATCCACCTCTATTCCCGCATCCATAGAGTCGAACATTTCTTGGCAGAACCCTAATAGCTGAGTTTCACAAGAGTGCCCTTTTCTAAAACCGTATTGGCGACTATACAACCAATTCTCACTCTCCCACAGGTCCCAGAGATAATCAGCCATTATCTTTTCTAATAGCTTGCATACAACTGATGTCAAGCTTACCGGTCTATAATTATCAACTAGTGCCTTATCTCCTCCTTTGAAAATTGGCGTAACATATGCCTCCTTCCAAGCATTTGGCAGGGCATTATTGTTTAAGGTAACATTGAATAAATGATTTATATAATTTGAAACTACACTACCGCCCAATTTAAGCAAGTCAATTGAGATACCATCTGGCCCTTTTGATTTATTTGCCCTCATTTTCATAATTTTTTTATAAATTTCTGCGCTCGTCGTTTTAATACTTTTGGTATTTAATATTTTTTCGCCTCCTTGTTGACTCAGAGATGAATCTACAGGATCCTTTTTATTTACCATAACCTTAAATACACTTGCATACCAATTATTAAACGTATTAGCCTTTTCCTTATCATCAACGATTAGTGTCCCATCCTCTTTTTTTAAAGCTGTTATGTTTTCCCTGTTGCCTTTCCTCCTCCGGAGGTACTTGTAAAATTTATTTCCATTATCTATCCCGATTATTTTCTGTAGAAAACTATCTTTGGCTATTTTCTTTCCGAGCTCTCGTTCCGTTTTTTGTGAATATCTTTATATCTTGAACCAAAGAGAATGGAAACAGCAAGAAGAGTGATGCGTGTAATGGTCGGTATGAAATAGGTTATGAACGTAATGAGAGATTTCCGTGACCAAGCTCAAAATGCTCAGCGGCCTGTTGAGTAATCTATTCGACCTCCTCCACTGAATGGGTCAAGAGAAATCTTAGAATCCATAATCCTCACATGTCATTACTCATACATGCACCATACCATGTCCAAATTTAGACAAATGTAAATTTATAATGCGCAGCTCATTTACACGTTTCATTTTAATTGGAAATTTTTATTTGAATAGAGAAATTTCTCATGAGTTGATAAATCAAAAAATAAAGCTTCACAATGGGAGATGAGTAAACAAAACCCTCACTAAGTAAGCCTTGATTTGATCTTCAATTTAGCGGATGCTGGACATGCGCATTTTTTATTACTGAGAAATAGAAGGACTATCGAGACTACATTTACTTTTCTTCGCAACATATTACACAGTGGCCAAGCGCAGGACGTATTCCCGAGCAGCTGGCGCCAAAATATTTAAGTGTTCAAATACGCCACTTAACAAGCCTAGTGGCCGGTCGCAGAATAAGCGAATGACGACTGAAATTATATGCCCTGTTGGAGATAAATAGAAGTACTGATAAGAGGTAGGATTTGCACGAAATAAATAATAATAATTTGGCCGATTCGATTAGAATGGGGAAATTTATTGTTTCAATTTTTTCGGGGTACCTTGTTTTTTAACCCCCGATACAATTTCGTTAGTTTTTACTAAATATGAGTCGTATGCCCTTCCTTTCCATCATTCTCCCTGTTCCCACCTAATCTTTTGTCGATAAATCTTTCCATTATTTTCCTAATCGTTTCCTCGTGTAGATATTTCCCAATATTTTGGGCGTTATGCAAGTATCCGAGGACAGCTTCCAGTTCGCGTCTTCCCTCGGCATGAATTGGGCAATAAAGGACTGACTCTTGTATACTACCGTGTCATTCTCCATCGTGCATTCACACGTCGCCTCCTTTTTTCCCAATTTTCTTGAGGTATTATCTAAATTCTCCGTGTTCTGTTAAAGTTTGCGTAATTTCTTTGGAAGTTTTGAAGTTGATCTCCATCCTTTCCTTCTCGCTAGGTAGGAAAAAGTCTGGTTGTTTTCCCATTTCCTAATGTATTTCTTTGCATGCAACTGGAAGAAGTGAGGAGGGAAGCCCAGAGACAGCATTTGCCTATTTCTTACGATTAGACGTCAAAATAAGCCCCAGAGTTAACGTCCCACCCGATATATTCTCAACTGAGTAATAATCGGAAAGAATTGAAGCATTCTCTCTACGGCGAGTTCGAACACGAGTCTCCTGGGTGGGAAGCGCATCAAGGCGCGATCTCCTATGCATGTATGTATGTTTCTCCAAAGACACGCCACGTTGTGTAAACAAGTGAGACGCGGTACCTCGCCGCAACGGAGCGTTCCGGAAACGGGGCCGACGGTTCCAAGTGGGCGTGGTTCGGGACGGAGGGGAAGTGGGGCGGAAGTGGGAAGGTCCCCGAGACGGCAATGCGATGCGTCGCGCACAATGGGGGTGGGGCAGTCCTCTGGCAGGGGTGCACTTCCGCGAGGGGATCATTCGTCGGGGGGAAGGGGGGCGCCCAGATCCATACCTTTCCGGATCCCCCAAACCAACCGTCCGACTCCAGCTCATCTTACGTCAAAAGCAGGGTGGCGAGGGACCCTAGGTGGGGGGGTGTCCCTCCCTCTCCAAGCGCACCCACTCCCGCAGGCAATCTTCCCTCGCCTTTGTTCCATCGCCTCTCCATTCGCCTCTTCACGACCTCCTCCTCTCGTTCGCACTTCAGGCCTCCCTTCACCCATCCAATTATCCGCCCTCGCTCCTTATCCATTATCAATCCATCCAATCCACACCCCCCTCACTCCCCGAGAGCGTCGCCAATCGCAATCCTGTGGTCGACGCTGAAGACGAACCAAAGCTATGAGAGCTCCTAGAGCGGGAGACTTGGAGCCGACGTCAATTGAGACGAGATGATAAACCCATTATGGGTCACGAATCCACAAAAATAACTATCAAACATGTACGAAGATGCTCCTCGAGCTTCCGCAAAATACATGAGAAAATTTTAAAAAGTATAGAACTATAACTTTCCAGAAATATTAATCTAGAGACCTGAGACTTCGTTGCCATGCACCAAGATGTTAGACATTGCTATATCTCATTAAAGGTGTATGTTTCTCACAATTAATGGGCCTTGAAGCAACATTTCAATTTTTCCCCGTCCTTTATTTGATATCAACGCGGGTCTAACATTTTTGCCTTGGTATAACTCGACCGCTTCCCTAAGGTCAAGCGCTAACAACTACTATACCACGCCGATTACGTATAGATTTTCTTTCACGGTTACAGGGACAAGGGTCTTGATTTGAGAAAATAAGATATGCCTTAATAATTGCAAGAGGGGATACACAAATAGAATAGGAATAGTGCTGCGCTTCGTGGAGCTCACGTAGTACGCAGTTCTTCCGCTAGGTGAGCATAGCGGAACAACGGTTTCGAGTTCTGCGCAGGTGCCGTTGCCATCTGGGAAGATTGCGTTCAGATACAGCAATTCGTTTTGTAGTTTGGCAGTTTCCCTTGCTCCTCGTTCATATCATGACGTATTTAAGTGAACAGCGCCCGCAATTCGTATACTTTAGCAAAATGAAAATGATGACCTACTCCATATTTATATGCACCCCTTTCTCGCGAAATACTCCCGGGGAAATTCAACATAAACACTCGCAGAATTACATACACGATTATCGGTAATGCATTGAAACGGATTATTCCTATTCAGTAGCCCCATCCGCGCTCTTGGAAGGTCTTGAAGCTTAACACTTGGCACACGTAATTTTAACCATAGACGTAAAGCAAAAAGATAATGGATGTAATCTTGAATCGGGTATGCAGTTAACCGAAGACAAAATGTAATTTAAGTACGGTGTACCTATAAGGAAATTGATATTAAATATGGACCTGTAATTGATGAGATTCTCACCCTCGCGGCCTTTGTGTGAGTTAGCCTCCAGTCATGAAGGACTAATCCTTGTTCTATTAACTTAAAAAAATACTTTCCGAACATGGAGCAATATGGACGTTAATAGCATCTATTTACATGGAGATATAATTATTGAACACGTACGTCATGTTAAATATATTAAAATGCTCGACAAGTTTGCTCGAATATCAAGGTGATGTTAACAGTTTTATTAAGATGCAAAGGGGGTTTAACATCACGAATACCTATCTTGAGGCCAGACAAACAACGAGAAATACGGCCTGGGGGTTATAAAACGCCAAAGAGAGAATCAGACGTTTCCAACATCGAACCTTCGAACATTACCACTGTGCTTCCACACCCACCCTACTCACCAGACCTGGCCCCATGTGACTTTTTCCTGTTCCCAAATCTACAAACCCCGCTCAAAGGAAAAACATTTTCGCGCCATTTCAGAGATGGAGTAAAATTCAACGGGAGAGCTTATGAGCATTGCGTTGTCTCCACGGGAGAGCAAGCGTTCCAGGACTGTTTCGCAAAGTGGAAACAACGTTGGGATAAGTGTGTGTATACGTTGGGGAGGAGACTACTTTGAAGCGGACCCTGACTAATAATTTCATAGTGAAGTATTTTTTGAATAAAAAAGTTCGGGAAGTTTCTGAACAGGCCTATTAGATACGGTAGTATATGCACCAGTAATCATTTTAATTCCATTCAGTATTTTATATATTTATGCGTAATCAATACAATATTTTATGCTGCTTCCAAGGTCCACTCCCTGCCACCCACCCAAGAGGTTTCCTGCAGAGTACCGTGCACAGCTAGAAGTAAGTGAAGTTTACTCCTCTCATGTACGTGCACTGCATTACGCAAGTTATCATCCGTACTCTCAGTTCACTCTCCCGGCATCACTCTTCATCCTATACTAAATAAACCAGTTGTTCTAGATTCCTTAATTCAATTTCACTTCATTTTCCTCGATGCAACAGTTCTTGCTAAAACCCTTCATTGAAATTAATTTTTCAAATAGAGGGAAAAGTAGGTCGCACTTGGAAATGTTAAGAGTGAAGAAACCTGCTTCCGCTCTTTTCACAGGACATACGTCCATTGAATTATCGTTTAACACAATACCTTTTGTTACACACTCCTACGGGTCTCTTTCACCATATATTATTACGTTCTACTGATTTCCCTCCTCTACATTACAATCATTCAAATCCACAAAAATTTCGTCCAACAACGTTTAATTCCTAACTCACACACACACACACACACACACACACACACACACACACACACACACACACACACACACACGCACACTGCCGCACGTCCTCGAGACGGTTTTTAGGAAAGGATTTAGACATTGTACTACAATTTATATCTGTGGATGAGTGCAAATTTGTGTCTCTTATGATGAAATTCCACCACATCTCGCCTGAATCTGTTGAATATAGTATATTCCATTAAGCAGATGACTTCTAGTCAAAGTCAATTCAATTAACTATTTACGTCCTCATTTTGACCTAACCTTGTTAAAAGAACGTTCCTGATTCACATCGAAAACTTCTTGATGGTGAGATTCCATTTATTTTCTTGGGTTTTTTCATATTTATTTCCAAATAACATGTTTTTTGTAAATATTAATTTAATTAAATTCTTTGTCTTAGCTATAACCATCCTCCTGCATCTTTCTTTCTTCGTAACTGCAATTACTTCCATTTCTAAATCCCTCTTATTTTATTATGACTTTCTTCCACGCCTTTGAGACATCCACCTGAGGTCATTCAAAAAGCATCATTTACTACCCCTAGTATCACTTACGTAAAGAATTCATCGGTAGAAAAGAGAAGCTAACAATTCTTGAATTACAGTGTTAGCTGCTTCTAAGGATTAGCGGAAAGTTGGAATGCGTAAGACATCGATTGAGAAACCTTCCCTTAATCAAGACTTTCTCGAGGCAGGTTAAGTTGAGGTGTTTTGTTGAAGCCGTGCCTAATGTTGAAGTTTGCCTTCCGTCAGCAGCGCCGTTTTAAACGCGTAGATGAAGCAAAATGTTCTGGACTTAAACCTCGCCGTTGTATTAAGGTGCCGAGCGAGGGTATAGCAATGCGATAGCAAAACTAACATATCTCGAGGTACAAAAATCTTCTTAACGGACTAAAGTTCTTCCGGCAAAATGCAAACCACTCACACATCCAACAAACTCCGGAATATCTCACTTCACGAGAGAGTGAGAGATGACATTTAGCTCGGCTACCCTGGCGCAAAGGGTGAGTGGACAACGACTCGCCGATCCACGCGTGAAATGTCACCGGGGGTCGTCATGGCCCGTGCAAGGCCGGTGGGCACAACCGGGTCGGCCTTATCTGCATATCCACTCCAGGGCCAGCGGTATCGACGGAAGCCGTCTCTGCGAAACGAGGGGCGGTGTCAGCAGTCGCACCCAGGCCAGGCGTCGAAGGCACCATCACCGGCGCCCCGACCCCCCTTATCCCTATCCCAAGGCACAGGAAAGAAGAGGGGTATTTCACAGACTGCGCCGCGTGAGAAAGTCGTTCTTTCCTTTGGGGTGGCATCGGAATCAGCAAAATAATGATGCCCAGACCCACGCCTCAATAACTCAGTTCTATCTTGCGACCGAGAGAGAGGTTACTTCTTAAGGGCAGACCCCATTCACCACTCAGCATGGAAAATGGCTTCGGTGCGCTGTTCTTGCAAAACACTCCAAAGAAAAATAGACAGATGCTGCTCATTCTCATGTCCTGCGTTCACATTTAATATCAATTCAAACAATGATCTTAGAACGAGAGCCAAATAAACTTCTGAATCACACGAAGACTAAATGAAAGCCAACTACGAGGTCACCAAATACACTATTGCTACTTTCCTAAGACACCCTTGGCCGCCGGAAAATACACGTGTGCCATTCCCGACGTGTGGCTGAACTAGGGAGGCTAATTGGGAAAATATGCTGAGGAGACTTCATTTATTAGAATGTTCGGTTCTCTTGGAGCTGGTTCAAATTATATTGTTTACACTATTCATCCGACATTCAGCTTCTTTAAAAACTGCTTAAAACATGATTAGTTATGTAGCATTTTGTGAGGGGAACTCTTCTCATCGCATCAGATTACGGAGGCCTAAAATTAAGAAAATATAAATATACAAAACAAATAAATAAAAAGCAAGCGCACGGTCGTCATGCCATGATATCTCTCATAAGCTAAGAGAATTTATCATATCAGATCTCGGGGGAAGAGCGGAGAGGAGATGTGTGGGGATAGGTGAGGGGAGGAGAGGTAAGGAACGAACAGGAAACTGGCAAGGGGGCGGGAGGGGATATGTACGTAGCTTTTGGATGGATTCAGTGGGCTTAAATCATCCCGGGAGGTTTAAATGACTGAATCACCCAGATATGGGCCATTTCGCAGGTTCTCAACTCTGTGCTATTTGCAGATTTGGGAAGGGTTTCAATCACCGACTCAGGAAAGCCGTCATCGGTTGTTGGAAGCAGTGTGGGTAGCATTTATTTAAGGGAGATGGGAGATTTGGTGGAAAAGTGGTGGTTACTCATGAGAAGGGAAAGGAGGGTGGTGCATTCACCCACGTAGAAGGCAGGGCAGAAGTTACAGGAGAGGCGATATGCAATGTTTTTTGAAGTGCAGGTTGCGTCGGGTTGGGACATAGTAGTTAGGGAGGAGGTGGGTCTTAGAAGATGGCAGCACTTGCAGCGTGAACGGTTGCATGGAGCGGATAGGGGCAGGGAAGAGACGTGGGTGCTCGCAGGTGTCCGTCCGTCCGTCCGTTTTCTCGGTCGCTTGACCGTCTAAATTACTGCGTCCAGCTGAAGCTGTTTACAGCATGCGTATATTGAGGTGAGTTTCTATTTTTAATTACTTCATGTTAATTTGTTTGCTTATATTATTATTATTTTTTAAAATATTCTTGTTGATGTCTTTTAAATTGTTCTCTGCTATATTTTATTTTTATTTTTTTTAAAACTAGCATAAGCATTTTTCCCTTTTTTTAATCTTCCTTGGTTTAGTTTTATGTAAATTCAGTGTGGCACAGGGACATGTGCAGTTGTTCCTATTTTAGGTCTTTTGTCCGTTGTCAAGTCTCCAGGAGGGTAACTCCATAGGTCTATCAAGAGGGTATTTTCGGTGCTTCGTAATGAAGCATCCATGTCCGTAGCCATCTTTTTTGCGATGGTCAGGATTGGCGTTAAATTGAGGTCCTTTCTCAGCTCGCTGTTTCTAATGAACCATGGGGCTCCGACGAATCTCCTAACGATTTTATTCTCCGTCGATTGTATTTTGCTAAGGTAAGTTTTGGCAGCTTGTAGCCATACTGGCGCTGCATAGGTTAGCAGAGGACGGATCATGGCCGTGTAGATGATTTTTTTTGTTTTTAGATCTAACGGTGATCTTGGTTGCAGGATGGGGTTTAACGCTGCCGCCGCTGCTGTTGCTTTTCCGATGGCCTGATTGATGTGCTGGGTCCATCTGAGGCCTTTATCAATAGTTACTCCTAGGTATTTTACCTTTTCTTTTCTAGGGATATAATCGTTACTCAAGAAGAGGGTGGCCCAACTCCTGCCTTTGGCCTCCTGGTAAACGTCATATGCACGCTTTTTTTGCTGTTTGCTTTTAGTTTCCAGCCGATCAGCCACTCGTTTAGGGTATCTAGCTGAGACTGTAGCCTATCAGCAGCCCAAGACGGGTTTGTTGCCTGTGCTGTGATCGTGGTGTCGTCGGCGAATAAGTATAGTTCAGTGCCATGGTTTCGTGGCACGTCGTTAACGTATACCGAAAAGAGTGATGGCGACAGAACGGGGCCCTGTGCTCGCAGGTGATTTTGTCGACTTGTAGATGTCTCGCAAAATTGACGGGCTTTTAAATGAAACGGAGGGACAATGTGGTAATAAAAGGGATGTGGACTGACTGTTATTAATAATTGGGAAGAGGTCACGAATTGAATGTTTAATTTTGTGTGTTACAGGGAAGAAAGTGGTGATAAGATTAGGGCATTTTGGGCGGTTTGGTCTTGGGAGAGGAGTTTATTGGATTGATGGTTTGAGAAATTTACTGTTTGGTAGTTTTTGAGGGTACCCGCGTTTTCTGAGAGAGTCATGTAGCTGGTCCATGTATTAATCTTGGGGGGTTTGTGGTCCCAGAGACGGAGGCCACGGATTGAGAGTGAGAAAGGGATGGAGTGTTTTGCATGTGATGAGAAGCAGCTCTTGAAGTGGAGGTATTGCTAGTTGTTGGTCGGTTTAATGTGGACTGAGGTGTTAAATTTATTCACTCTGCGAATCGCATCGAAAGATCAGTGTTTATGTTATAGGATGATTTAAATTTCTATAACAAGCAAACATGGTCATTGTGGCAGGATGATAAACGTAGACTGGAGGCTTTCGAACTATTGGTACGGAGAAGGGTTAAGTAGGTGTAATGGCCTGAACGGAAAATTAAAAGGGTGTAGCTAAGTATGTTGGGGGAGGGAATAGGGTTGTCGCAAGAAAGTCTGGGGATACATCAAAAAAGGATTGAGAGCTCTTCACATTAAAATCGTATCTGTCCAAAGCAACTGCAAACTAACGTGGTCACAGACGACACCGCAAAAAAATTCGTGAAAATCCCTATAAATAAATATTGAATGCAGATATAGCTGTAGGAATAAATTGGTCCAGCGATGTCGTGCATAGCATCTAGTAAGGTGAGCAAACATTACTTAGAGACACACACACAAGTTCTCCCCGGAAATTATACAGCCATGCATTATTATGAGACTAAGAGCATTCCACTAGGCAATGAGAAGGCCTTGGTTTTCGCCTTCCATGCACTCCCCTTGGGACCTCTCAAACTTATCCCAGCGTCTCTTTCACTTTTCAAAGCAATCATCAGTCATTTTTAATGGAATGGTTATCAGCTGCATTGTCTCATTCTCTTCTATTTTGTCAATGTCTAGAATTTCGTGCTGCATCTACAGGGCACTTGCTCCCAGCCGCAAACGATAACGCCAGGTTATCTAAAATAAAAATTATAGCTGGATATGAATCAAGGGTCTACGGCTACGGCTTGTACGACAAGTCCCTGAAAAAAACCCCAGACTTCCCAATGGTCGGTTGAGAAAATAAAGGAGAACGCGACGCATATATATTATTATTATCATTATAAAGTAATCTACCGGTTAAGGTAGATTTTTGCATGGACACAACAACCAAATAAATATTTTGTGACTCCTAGCAAAACACAACGCAATCCAACATCCTACTCTTCAACAAGTCCCTCTTCATCTCTGAGTAACTCATCCCGTCCAACATCCCTATCCTGTTCCTTCCCTTTCCTCGTTTGCCTAACATTCTACCCTCTATTAAAGTCTTCAACATCCCACTGCCGATCAATACGACCTTCACCTATTTTCCCGGCCTCCACAGGATTTCTCCCAACAAACCCCTCTCTTCGCCCACCATACCAAGTACTTCCTCATTTGTTTTCTTCTCGGTCCATTTCACCTTAATTCTTCTCCACGCCCGCATTTCAAAAGCCTCCAGTCTACGTCTATCCTCCTGCTTCAATGGCCATGGTTCCGCGTCGTACATACCTACGGGGATCATGATTGGTGCGGTGGCTATCGTATTGGGTTCCCACCCATAGGGCTCGAGTTCAAGTCCCGGCGGTGTTGAATATTTTTCAGAGGTATCTCGATCCCTACTTGAGATGCTTTGTGGTGGGAACTTTGAGTGAGTACGCCGTCCGTCGGATGGAACGTTAAGCTGCGGACCCCTTGGCGCCTTTCGTAAAGAGTAGGCTAATGCCGACGCCGGGTTTCTCCCCACCGTTTATCCTTTCCTGTCCACCCCCTATGGCGCAAATGACCTCAGCTGTCGGTCGCCTCCCCTAAATACTACTACCACGTGCATACCTACGCTCCATATCAAAGTTTTTACGAGTCTTTTCTTAATATCCTTACTCAACGTCCCTCTCATCAACTCCCCCCTCCTTGTGAATGCCTCTTTGCCTAGCGCAATTCTTCTCCTTACGTCCCTACTACTTTGACCGGGTTGGTCCAAAACACTACCGAGATACGTAAAATAATCTACCTGCTCTAGTTTTTGCCCTCCTATTTTAATGTTAAGCTTAGCCTTTTTCTTCCTAGAAAATCACATTACCTTTGTTTTATTAATATTGATTCTCATCCCACATCTGTCGCACTGAATTTCCAATTCACTAAGCAATGCTTGCAACCCCTTGGCTGACTGACAAGTTAAAGCTTGGTCATCAACAAACCTAACTGATTTTACGAATTCCCCGCCCACTTTCATTCCTGCCTCCAGTTCTTCCCTTCCTGCCTCTTTGATCATTTCCTCTGCATACAGGTGGAACAGCAACGGTGATAATGGGCAACCCTGCCTTACACTTCTTCCTAACACCACTCATCCGGACTTCCCGTTCCCTACTCTCACCTGAGCAGTCTGAGGCATGTACAAGTTACGGATTAGCCTCCTGCCACTCCAATCTATATCTAATTTTTGCAGTTTACCCATTAGATTTTCCCAATTCATTATATCAATACGCCTTTTGGAAATCGACGAAACAGGAGAGTGCCTCCTTATTATATTCTTTATTCCTCTCGGTTAGTGATCTCATTACTAGGTTAGTGACACTTTAATATCTACACAATTCAATCGCAAATCTTAACAGTTATTTCTCAACAACTTTAACATCTTACATACCGGACACCTATATAACGTTCTTAGACATCTACGTTCTCGTCAGAATGTTGCATTTACCGCTTGGTCAGAAAAGTACCAACTAGCCTTGAACAATATGTCCATTGCCGCTGTAGTCACCTATGCCACAGTAAACGCTCTGTTTCCTCATCCGCTCGCTGTCAGGGCATTTGTAGTAACACTTTTCCTAATGCAGCATAGGGACGGCCTCGAACACTCTCTTTTTCATCAAACTTTCTAAAAATTGGGAGATAGTCAAAGTCGATACTTAGCAGAAGCAAATTCCTTTACGCTTTTACGAAATAGAATTTCACTTGTTCACTCTCCTGTAAGTTTTGGGGGAACAAAGTTGAAACATTAGTAGATTACTTAGAGCCCGTTAAGAAAACATATCCTTACACCCAGAAAACTGCAGTACATTGTTCTTCATCCCCGTGTACCCCCCCATCCCCATCCCCTGTCGTCATTCTTTAACATCCTATCGCTACATCCCTCTTTTCTCCACTGGATTGGTTCCAACAATACTCTCACCCCATCATTGCTATTACTTCCTCTTAGAATCTTTCTATAAAGGTTTTGATTTAATTTCTTTACTATTAACTTTGATAATTTAATTGCCATAAATTACTCTCAAAATGCCCAGCAATGTAATCACCGTTATTCTAGATGCCTTATTGTTTGATTTTACGGTTTTAAGCGGTGCGCGTTTGGCACCATACGTAACGTCGATTAAAACTTAAGTTAGTATTATATCTGCAGGAATACTTATTTGATACACATATTGTTACCACTAGTTTCACAGAGT